>NC_045625.1:10000000-10600000 GCF_009829155.1 Mustela erminea | reverse complement strand
CCATGAAGCTCCTGTCACTGTAGACATGAGGTGTAGAGAAGCCAGTGCCTGAGGGGGAAGCCCTGGGTGAGTGCTCCATGAACATGAGCCACCATGAAGTGCTGGCGGTGAGGATGGGCCTGTGAGAACCACAGAACCCTGTGAGAAGAGGGCAGGAGGACAGAGCCAGGTGGGACTTGAGGACAGGTGGCATGGGGTTGGCTTGGTAACTGTATGTGCTTTATTTCCCCACCCCCTCAAATAAAATCAGCATTAAAGAACTAAAAGTAATAGTTACTGAAAGATTCACTGGGCACAAAACGTTCACTGTGTAAGATTCAGATAATACAGAAAGGTAAAAGGAAACAAAGGTCAGATAAAGCCCACCCTTTAATTTTTTTAAGATTTTATTTATTTATTTGACAGAGATCACAAGTAGGCAGAGAGGCAGGCAGAAAGAGAGGAAGGGAAGCAGGCTCCCCACTGAGCAGAGAACCTGATGTGGGGCTCGATATGGGGACCCTGAGATCATGACCTGAGCCGAAGGCAGAGGCTTTACCTACTGAGCCAACCAGGTGCTCCAGTCCACCTTTTTATTGTAAAATAAAACATAGAGACAGAAAACACTGCAAGACAAAT
Organism: Mustela erminea; assembly: GCF_009829155.1. NCBI lineage: Eukaryota > Metazoa > Chordata > Mammalia > Carnivora > Mustelidae > Mustela > Mustela erminea. Next base: position 10,599,382 of record NC_045625.1, on the reverse strand, counting down.
GTATAGCTTAATGAATTATAAGAAACACCATTGTGACCACCACCTGGTTCAGGACAGAGAACTTGGCCAGCCTCCTTGCTCCCTGCTGGGGCACAACTGCTTCCTTGCACCCCAAAAGAACCACTATCCTTATTTTTTTTTTAAAGATTTTATTTATTTAAAAGACAGAGATCACAAGTAGGCAGAGAGGCAGGCAGAGAGAGAGGGGGAAGCGGGCTCCCTCCCAAGCAGAGAGCCCGATGTGGGGCTCGATTCCAGGACCCTGAGATCATGACCTGAGCCGAAAGCAGAGGCTTTAACCCACTGAGCCACCCAGGGTGCCCCCACTATCCTTATTTTTATGTCAATCATTCCTTTGCATTTCTCTGAGGTTTTACCCCCAAGTGGAAATTACTTAGACACCATAGTTCAGTTGGACATTTAAAAAAAAATTTCAGGGGCACCTGGGTGGCTCCGTGGGTTAAAGCCTCTGCCTTCTGCTCAGGTCATGATCCCAGGGTCCTGGGATCAAGCCCCACGTCGGGCTCTCTGCTCAGCAGGGAGCTTGCTTCCCCCTCTCTCTCTCTGCCTGCCTCTCTGCCTACTTGTGATCTCTCTCTGTGTAAAATAAATAAATAAAATCTTAAAAAAAAATAAAAAATAAAAAATAATTTCATATGTCATTTAAGTGCTTTTAATCAGGAGTCTACTTGAGATTCTCTTTCCAATTCCCTCTGCCCCTACCCCACCCCCAGAGCACGCGCTCTCTCTCTCTCTCTTTCTTTCTCTAAAGTAAATAAATAAGTCTTTGGGGGAAAAAAGTGCTTTTTTTTTCCAAACAGCTCCCTGTTCCTTTTAATCTACAGGCCACCCCCCAATCCTTTCTTTAAGATCTGTCTGTTGAGAAATGGTAGCTATTTGACCTATAGAGATTCCCACAGTCTGGATTTTGTCCAATGCAGTTCAATTTGTCCTTTGTCTTCTGCAACTCATGCAAACTGACTTTATTTTTGATGATTATATCATAGTTTGTAACTGATGCCTTCTGATTATCCGACTATAATAAATTGCTGTGATAAACACCACTAAGATGAACATCCTTGCATCTACCCCTTTCCCTGCTTGTGGATACTTTGTTCTGTTGGGGCATGGTTGGGAACACTGGTCTCACCTTGGGGTCATCTGTCCAGCCCTTGAATGCTGTATCAGCAGCCTCAGCCCAGCTGCAGGCAGGGCTGCAAGCTGTGCCTGTGTCCCACTCCCATCTGAGTCGGATTCATTCTGTGCCACCTGGAGACCCTTTCCATGTGGTCTAGCTGCTAGCCTTTCCCCACTAGCCCATATTGCAGAAGTCCCAGCAGCTTTCGGAATGGGCCTACCCGAAATACAACATGTATAGTTTTCTTTGTACGTGGTTGAGGTATTTACCTATTGAAAAAATTCAACATAGCCATGCTATTTGTGGCCCACACCATATCCGCTTGATCCACCTCTAAGTTCAGCTGCAGCTCTGGTGGCCACATAGGGATTTTCTAAGGCAGCTGGGAAGTCTCCGGGAGTTGACAGTCCTGTGGTTAGCTTTTGCCGACAGGGTGAGGGGAGCCAAGGGAAAAATGTCTCTGTCCGCTGTTCTTTCGAGAGACAAGTTTCAGGTGTATTCTACACGTTTACTTAGAGATTTCCCAGCAGACTGTCACTTGCCCCATCCAAAACACACCCTTCCCTGGCATTTCCTCACCCCCCATTTCCTTCCCCCTTCTCCCTTGCTCCAGTTTTCTGATACTACTTCACCATGAAATTCTTGGTTCCCAAGTTCTCAACTCAGGCTCTATTATGGAGGGGACACAAACTAAGATATTAGAGTCCTATTTTGTGAAGTCACAGCCTAGTGACTGAGCTAACGAGAATTCTCCAGTAGACAGCTTGAGAACCCCCACAAAAGGACCAACACTCATTGGAGCTCTACAGTGAAGATGGTCTCCTGTGTTTGAGAAACATGCTGCAAATTAGGTGTCCACCTTCTTCCAACCTGAAAGATTTGAAACTTCTGGAAAGAGAAGAACACAGCACTATGTTTAATTCGCCTGCACCCAGGTGATGGCACATAAAATGGCCACGTAGAAACCCGAACTAGCAGAGAGAGACCAAGGCAAAGTGTCTGTGAATCCACCAGGAGTAAGTCCCCACAGAAGAGTCACCTTATGTGAGGTTCAATGAAGTTCGTCTTTTTTGTGATTTTTCTATTACTTTCTTCATTTCAGTTTTGAGCCAGGATTTTTTTTAAGTTCTTTTGACTTAAAAAAGAGTTATCTTTAAGCCTAAAAGAGCTCATTTGATCAATAAAACTCTCTAAAAAGTCAATGGGAAAAGGGACCAAAGACCTGAAAAATAAATCACAGTACAATACAGACAAATGGTTAACAGAAAATGAAGACATGTTCTACCTTTCTAGCAAACAAAAAATGCAAATTATAATGATAAAATATTACCTTTGCCTGTCAAGCTGGCAAAGATTTTAAGATGTTTAAAATGCCTACAGGGATGTGGGTAGCTCAGTTGTTTGAGCATCTGACTCTCGATGTTGACTCAGGTCATGATCTTAGGATTGAGCCCCACATCCGTCCACATGCTCAGCATGGAGTCTGCCTGGGAATGTCTCTCTCCCTCTCCCTCCGTTCCTACCCCCACTCATGCTCTCTTTCTTTCTTTTTCTCTATCTCTCAAATAAATAAATAAACAAATAAAATCTTTTAAAAAATAATTTAAAAAATTTTTAAATGCCTAGACAGGGGGCGCCTGGGTGACTCAGTCGGGTTAAGTAGCTGCCTTCGGCTCAGGTCGTGATCCCAGCGTCTGGGATCGAGCCCCACATGGGCTCTCTGCTCAGCTGGGAGCCGGCTTCTCTCTCTCCCTCTGCCACCCCCCTGCTTGTGCTCTCTCTATCAAATAAATATAAATAAATAAATAAATAAATAATAAAATGCTTAGACAGTGTGACAGGCCACTATTTACTCCCACAAACACACCCTTACTTTCTACAGTTGTAGCAGGGTTTTTGGTGGACACATGGACACACAACTATGGACTACATTTCCCAGGCTCCTTTGCAGCCAGGTATGGCCATGTCACTAAGTTCTTGCCAATGGAAGTGCTAGAAAGGATGTGTGTGGTTTTTATTAAGATTTTATTTATTTATTTGACAGAGGGAGATCACAAGTAGGCAGAGAGGCAGGCAGAGAGAGAGAGAGAGAGGGAAACAGGCTCCCCGCTGAGCAGAGAGCCCGGTGCAGGACTTGATTCCAGGACCCTGAGATCATGACCCGAGCTGTAGGCAGTGGCTTAACCCACTAAGTCACCCAGGGGCCCCTAGAAAGGATGTGTTTAATTTCAGTTTCATTTGTTGTACTAGTCAGGGTGCCAGGGTCACAGTGGAGAAGAGATGGCACCCTCAAATCGGGTAAATTAAGGAGAGATAAATATAAGGACAATTATAAAGGTACCAACAGAGTGTAATAAAGAATTTGGCTGGCCTTTGTCTCTGCTTTCTGGGAGGTGATCACCAAAGCCTTAGAATTTTCTCGGTAACAGGAGTGTCTTTGTTATTCATGATAGGCCTCTCAGACCACACCTGATATTTTATGCTAATTAGGTGACTTGTGGTAGACCCCAAGAAAGTGTATGCTAATGAGATGACTCAGAATGGAGACTGACCATTCCAGAAAGTCAAGCCATATGTTTGGAGGGTTGGGGCTTTGAACCACACGACAAAGTATTCATTAGCCAGCAAAGATCTTTTCAATTGAATTTAATGGAGTTCCATATAATTCTTTGTCACTCATCCTTCCCAGTGCCTGAATTTCCTGTCTCTGTGACCTGCTTCATCTTCACTCTGTCTCAGGTGGGCTTCAGGTTGAAAATATTAGATTCTCACTCCCTCCCACCCCCAACACACACCCACACACACACCCCTTCACTCATGGTTTGCAAGACGCTCTACTGTTCACCACATCTTCTCTGATTCTGACTCCCATAATTACCTGGGTTTTGTCTTGTTAGATCATACCTCATAACAAATTCTAACACTTCCCTTTCAGAATTAGTTACTTCCAAACTGTTTTTTTCTCATCCTTAGCATAGTCTGGGTCCTGTTTATTTACAAGATCGATGTCTAATAGCTAAGGGAAATTTGGTTCATGTGAACAATGGTGGCAGAGTGGGAAGTGGCAAGATCCAGGGACCTACAGGGAAATGCAGTCTAATTTTCAGCACCAAGGAGAGCTCTAAAAGAGCTGTACTCCAGGAGGATGTGCTGACAAAACACTTTACCCTGTGAAGTTCATGAATACCCCTATAGGTCACAGCCACAGGGAAGAATTGTATATCCCTGGTGCATCAGAAGGTTTCATTTTTTTATGCTAAGGGTTTAATGAACTGGTTGGTGGTGGCTGTCCAAAGTACTCTATTGGAGAGAACTGTAAAAACTTGTATAGGTTCAGCAGGAAAGTGTTTCATGATGTCTGCCACAGGTGGACAATGAGTAAGCCATGAGATGTTTGCTATTTGCAATTCCAGTCTAGCCCTTAGGATAGAAGCAGAAATTTTGTATGTTTTTCCATGTCTATCTTTTTCTTTTAGGTTTACTCTCTGTTGTTATTGTATGTGTGGTGGGGAGGGTTTGTTTTTAAATAAAGGTTTTCCTGCCATGAGATTATGAAAATATTCTTTTACTTTTTCTTCTAAAGCTTTTATATAACTATTTTCAAAATCCCATGTGTTTCATTGGTCCGAACATATCTTTCCTCATCAGTACCATAATGCTTTAATAACTATAACTTTGTAATTGGATAGGTTATAGTTAAAGTCTCCATTGTTCTCTTTATAAAGTTTCTTGGTGATCCTCGTACATCTTTCCTCCTCCAAGAAACTTTAGAATCAACTAGAAAAATTCCATTAGAATATTATTTTTAGGGATGCTTGGGTCACTCAGTTGGTTAAATGTCTACCTTTGATTCAGGTCATTATCCCAGAGTCCTGGGATTGAGCCCCACATTGGGCTCCTTGCTCAGTGGGGAGCCTGCTTCTCCCTCTTCCTCTGCCTGAGGGAGAGAGAGAGAACCTTAAGAGAGAATCGTAAGCAGGCTCCATGCACAGCATGGAGTCCAAGACGGGGCTCAATCTCACAACCCTGAGATCATGACCTGAAATGAAATCCAAAATCCGATGCTTAACTGGCTGAGTCACCAAGGCACACCAAAGTTCCATTAGAATTTTAATTGAGATTGCATTGAACTTATAAACTGATTTGGGGAAAATGAATTTTTTGAGTATATGATATAAAGTCTTCCCCTTTCAGAATGCTGTGTGTCTTTCTTTAAGTCTTCCTTTACTGAAAGGGAAGAAAGTAAAAAAGAAAAAAAAAAGAAAAGAAAAAGAAAAGTCTTCCTTTATTTACATCAATAAAAGTATGTACTTTTCTTCATAGATGCTAACACATTTCCTATTAAGCTTATTCCTGGACACTTTATTTTTTTTATACTATCATGAGTGGATTTTCCCTCTGAAATGTTGTAATTGGTTAGCACTGATGGCTCAGAAAGCTATTGATTTTTTTAAAAGATTTTATTTATTTATTTGGTAGGCAAAGATCACAAGTAGACAGAAAGGCAGGCAGAGAGAGAGGGGGAAGCAGGTTCCCCACTGAGCAGAGAGCCCAACATGGGGCTCAATCCCAGCACCCTGAGATCATGACCTGAGCCGAAGGCAGAGGCTTAACCCACTGTGCCACCCAGGTGCCACAATGATTTTTGTATGTTGTTCTTATAACTGCCTCTTTATTAAATTCTTTATTAGTCTATAATAGTTTTTCAAGGTTATCCTCTTGGATTTTCTACTTTGAAGATAACAATCTTCAAAGATTTAGGTTTTTTTTTTTTTAAGATTTATTTATTCATTAATTTATTTTACAGGGGGCAGGGCAGAGGAAGAGGCGGGGAGAATCTTAGGCAGACCTGTGCTGAGTACAGAACTGACATAGGGTTCGATCTCATGACCTTGAGATCATGACCTGAGCTGAAACAAAGAATCAGATGCTTCACTCACTGTACCAACTAGGTGCCCACAAAGAGGGATAGTTTTAATTTTTCCCAAATATTTGAAAGATACTTTCACTAGGTAGATAATTCCAAGTTGATAGTTATTTTTCTTTTAAAACTTAGTGATGACACTCTAAGGGCTACTGGCTTATGTATTTTGGGGAGAAGTCTGTTATATTCCCATACTTGTTCTTTTGTAATGTGTCTTTTATCTCTGGCTGCCTATAAAATTTAAGGTTTTTCTATTCATTTTTAATTTTCAGCAGTTTGAATATGATGTAACTCTCTCTTTAAAAAGTATTATCCTCCTTGGTGTGTTCTGAGCTTCTTGCATATGTGGTTTGGTGTCTTTTATTAATTTGGGGAAATTCTCAGTTGTTATCACTACAAATATTTCTTTTGACCTGGTTTTCCTCTCTCATTTACTTCTGGAATTTCAGTTACATATATATTAAACCATTTGATGTTGTCCCTCAGCTTCAGCGCTTAAGTTAGTTTTTTTTGCCACTTTCTGAAAGATGTAAGAATATCATAGCTGTTTAACTACTTATCACTGCATGATCTTTTTGGTATTGTTATCATACATTTTACTTTTACATAGTTTGTAAGTTCACAACACATTTGCCTCATTGTTTTTATAAGCAGTTTTTAGCCTTATGTTTATCTATTTTCTTTATTCTTCATTCTTTCCTGCAGTTCCATGCACCCATTTGGGGTCATTTTTCTAATCTGAGAAAGCTTCCTTTAGACTGAAGATTTTTCATTAGTGGTTCTTGTACTGCAAATGTTTTGGCAATTAATTTTTCAACTTTTATTTATTTTAAATGTCAGTGTTAAAGGTCATTTTTGTTGTGTATAGCATTCTATGTTGACAGGTTTTGTTTTGTTTTGTTTTGCCTTCAACACTCTAAATATTTCATTCCATTGTCTTCTGGCTTCGATAGAAATGTGGTAATGTGTCTCTTTCCCTTCTGTGTCTCTTTCCTTTTTAAGATGATCCCTATGCCCTTATATGTGGTTTTCCTTGTTTTAATCCCCTTGTAGTTTGCTGAACTTCCTGTATTTAAGAGTTACTGCCTTTCCAGTTTTGAAAAGTTCTCAGGCATTATCCCTCTGAATATTTTTTCTGCCTCATTTCCTCTTTTCTCTCCTTCTTGAACTATAATTACAGTTATAATAAGGAAAAGGGAGAGAGAGAGAAAATCCCTGTTTCCATTGTATCTCAGATGTCTTTGTGTCTTTTCTGTGTATTTCATTCTTTCCCTTTCTCCATGCTTCTAGCTGAATATTTTCTTCTGACATATGTTCCACTTCACTAATTACCTCTTTAGCTGTGTCTAAACTTCTATTAAGTCCATTTAAATAGTTTTTATTTCAATTTTCATATTTTTATTTTATGTTATTTTATTTATTTTAAGATTTTATTTACGAGAGAGAGAGAGTGTGTGTGAACAAAGGGAGGAGCAGAGGGAGAGGGACGAACAGACTCTATACCAAGCATATGGGGCTTGATCTCATGACCCCAAGATCATGACCTGAGCTGAAATCAAGAATCTGATGCTCAACCAACTGAGTCACACAGGTGCCCCCATATTTTTGCTTTAGAATTCTCTTTTGATTATTTTTATAAATTTCAATTATCTTGAAATTCTTCATCTTTTCATTAATCTTGTCCACTTTTTCAATGATTTAATTTAAAACATTAATCATAGTTAATAATTCTTTGTCTTATAATTCCAATAACTCACCAATCTATGGATTTTCTTCTATTGTTAATTTTTTCCTAGGATTATTTGCCACATTTCCTTGCCCCATATGTATTTAGCAATTTTTAAAAAATGTTATGACAGGGGTGCCTGGGTGGCTCAGTGGGTTAAAGCCTCTGCCTTCGGCTCAGGTCATGATCTCAGGGTCCTGGGATCGAGTCTCACATCAGGCTCTCTGCTCAGCGGGGAGCCCGCTTCCCCCTCCACCCCCCCACCCCACCCCCTGCCTGCCTTTCTGCCTACTTGTGATCTCTGTCTGTCAAATAAATAAATAAAATCTTTTTAAAAAATGTTATGACACACACTATGTATAAAAGAATCATGGAAATTCCAGATGAAGGTTTACCCATTCCTCTGTTAGACAAATAAGATGGAAGCTGATCAGATCAGTACAATGAGGACTTGAGTTGGATGAAAGCTGAGTTGCACTTTTAGTAAGTCTCAGCCTATCTCTGATTTATTCATGTTTTTTGGATATGGCCATTCTAGGCTTTAGATTGAGAGACTGGAAGGTCTCTGTCTCCTCATCCCTAAATGACTGAGAGGTCCCATTCCTCTCTTTGGAGATTTGACCTCTTGATGGAGAAAGCACCAGTGTTTGAGGTTATCTCCTCTCTCTAGTGGGACCAAGTGCTGCGAAACTACAGATTTCACATCATTTTTTGGAAGTTTCTGGTCCAGTCAGTCAGCCTCCCACACAGCCCAGACCTCAAAAACTCTTGTGTGGGGACATCGCATTATGAACTTAACAGTTCCCTTCCATCACACTGGTCCTACAAGACCAGCAAAAGCTTTGCTGTGTTCCCTTTGCTTCGGTAGTGCCTCTCAACTTGAGCCAGATAAGGTCCTCAGGGCAAGCCTAGAATTAGGAAATCCTTCCAAGGCTGATCACCAACAGCTCTGTGATGTTTTTAATAATTTGATTTTGTAATTTATCTCTTTTTTTCCCTAGTTAATGTAGTGAGGGCATGGTCTGCTATAGCCTACTCAGAAAGAGAAATCTCCTTCTTTAAACACATATTTAAACTTGCACTTCATATGTCTGGAATTCCTCAGGATCTTTATCCTCTCCTTGGACAAGTTTTAAAACACTCTCACTCCCCATCTCCATTCCTGAATAAATTCCATACTGAGATCACCTGGCTTGAGTTCCTGGGTTGTTACCATTGTCATTGTGTTGCTGCTGCTGCTGCTGCTATTGGATTATGCATTCAAAATTTGACTTGACAACAAAGTTTTACTGTTTGTTTGTTTTTAAATCACTATTTCCCATACCCTGTGTCTTTTTTGGTCTTGTGTTCATTTTCTTTTTCTTTTATGGCAGTACATTCTTGAGTAATTCTTTTAGAGAGTTTGAGAATAATGTATTTGTTCAGAGATACTCTAAAATATCTTTGATCCCCTCCTCACTCTTGAAGGCTAGTTGAGTTACGCACAGGATCTTAGGATCAAAACAAATTTCTCTGGAAATCTGAAGCTCTTTTCCCATTGTTTTTCAGTGTTGCCAAATAAAAATCATTTGCCAATCTGAATCTTATTCCTCTGAAAATAAGCAGTGCCGCCCTCTCTCTATCTTTTAAGACTTTTTCTTCTGAAATTTTACCACTGTGTGTCAGGAATGACTCTTTCTCCCCCCATTTATGTTGCTTAGCATTTGAGTGATCTCAGCTTTAAGATTCTTGCCTGTCTTCAGTTTTGGGAAATGTTCTCCTATCGATTGATTAATCATCTCTCTCCCCACATCTTCTGCTTATGAAACTCCTACTAAGAACTAGAAAAATGTTGAAATTTCTATATCTAGTTTCTATATCATTTAACTATTTTTTCATTCTCCATATCTCTCAGTCATTTTACACCACAGTATAAGACAGTTCCTCAGCTTATTTTTTTAAAGATTTATTTATTTATTTTGGAGAAAGGGAGAGAGAGAGAGAAAGTGATCATGCTCACACGTTGGCGGAGGATCAGAGGGAGACAGTCCTCAAGCAGATTCTCCAAAGAGCACAGAGCTCACCACAGGGTTTGATCTCATGACCCATGAGATCCTTACCTGAGAGAAAACCAAGAGTCAGACAGTTTATCAACTGAGGCACTCAGCTGATAAACCCAGCCAACTACCCCATCCCTCTGCTTATTTTTAACTCACTAATTCATTATTTCAAAAACAATTTGGAAATATTTCAATATAAAATATATAAAAAGCATAAATAATATAACAAATACACTAGCACACACTACCCAGCTTTAATGTTTTCTCATATTTGCTTTACGTTTCCATTTTTAAGCAATTAAGTATTGTCAATGGAGTTGAATCTCTTTGTGTATGCTTCCCAATTCCATTCCCCTTCTTTTCTGTCCATAGGTAACAACTATGTTAAATTTGGTCTTTATGATTTTAAGTTACCTTTTTATTAAGGTATTATTTGTATATTACATAATTCACTTATTTTTAAGTGTGTCATTTGATGAATTTTGGTATTTGTACAAAATTGTGTAACCACCATCACAATCAAGATAAAAAAGAATTCCATCACCCAAAAGAGTTTTCCTGTGCCCTTTGTCAGTTGATTACCTGCTTCTATCCTGGCTCTAGATAACAACCACTTTCTGTCTTATTGCTTTTCCTTTTTTGAATTTCATATATGGGATCAGATACTATATATTCTTTTATGTTTGGTTTATTTCACATAACATAATATTTTTGTGATTCAGCCATGTTTTTGCATGCTTGATTACTTTTTATTGCTGGGTAGTATTCCCAAATATGGATATACAACAATTCATTTATCCATTCACCAGTTGATGAACATTTGAATTACGTCCAGTTTGGGGCTATTCTGAATAATGCCAACTATGAACATTTGTATTCAGATCTTTGTGTGGACATATGTTTTAATTTCTCTTGGGTAAATACATGAAAGTAAATTGCTACATTATAGGGAAGTGTATTCTTAACTTTATGTTAACACACTGTTTTCCAAATTGGCTGTGCTGTTTTGCCTTCCCACCAGCAACCTATGAGAGTTCCATTTTCTTCATGTCCTTGCCAACACTTGATATTGCCAATCTTTTTAACGTTAGTGTATGGTGGTACATCATTATTATTTTACTTTGTATTTCTCTAGTGACTAATAAAACTGGGGATTTTTAATGTGATTATTACATTCATATATCTTCCTTTTTGGAATTTCTGTTTTAATCTTTTCTCCATTGTTACTGGATTGTTTGTCTTATTATCACACTGTAACAGTTCTTTATGTATTTTAGATACACATTTTCCAATTTTAATGTAAATTCTCTCAAAATATAACCATCGATGTTATACTGAATGCATAGAAAAGGTATATGCTATTGTTTTCATGTTTTAACTTTATATAATAGATATTGTACTAATCTATCATTCTGTAATTTCTTTTTAGTCACTCATCATTATATTTTTGAAATTGATCCCCGTGGATACAGGTAGCTGTAGGTAATTCATTTTACCTGTTGCATAAGATACGTAATGTGACCAAACCACAATTTTTCTTGCCCATTCTCTCTTAGCTTATGGGTTGTATCCAATTTTTTGCTAATACAAACAATGCTGCAGTGAACACACACATAATTCCTTACACACACAATGCTGCAGTGAACACACACATAATTCCTTACACACACGTTAGTTTCTCTCTTCTTACACCTAGACATGGCATAGGGGCTGCATGTCTTTAAATTTATCCCAACTTTCCTTTTAGCTATATTTTGTACTATTCAGCCAACCTACTGAGTTTTAAATTTGAACAATTATTTTAAATTTTCAAGATCTCTTAGTGATTCATTTTAGTAACAGCCTGTTCTCAAATTATGGGTATGATAGCTTCTCCAGTCTCCCTGGGGATGGTAATTATACTACTTCAAAGTTTTCTTTTTGTTTTTGTTTGCCCCCTTAAGTCTATTCCCTTGAGTTTTAGGTCTTCTGTTTGTTAAATTTGATTCCCCTCTTTCACAGTGTTGATTTTTCTGAAATGCTTTGGCATTCATGGTTTTCTGTGGTGTTTGGCTTTATCTCCCTGTCTCTAAGGATGGTTTTGACCACAAGAGTTTGTCCCTGGTAATCACTGTGGAGGAGTGTTGTCAATGGTGTGTGATGAAAGCTGGGCTTCTTCCCACTTCCTTGTGTGTCCCTAGTTTCCCCAGGGCATGTCCCTGACTCTCAGACCTAAATATGTCTACTCATTGCTCTGGCTTATGGGTAAACTCCTCCAGGGTCGGATGCTCAGCATGAGCAATTGGGGGTGGGGGAGTTGGTCAAGGATATGCCAGCCTGGCTGCTTTGAATGCAGCTTCTCAGTTCCTCATTCTCATGATTGCCCTGGGCTCTCCATGGCTCTTGGTATCCTGTGGTCCCGCTGATGCTGAGTTTGGAGCATTCCTGGAACCAGCCCCATCTTGCAGGGCAGGAGAGTGATGCTCTCCTTGTATGTTTTGGGCTATGGGCTCCTCTGTCAATTCAGGCCTGTCTGCTTTCCATCTCTCAGGAATTCCGCAAACTCTCTGATCCGCTGAGAACTTTCTTGTTTTCTACAACTGTTACAATAGTATATTCACTTACATCAATACATATATTTTTTTCTAACTCGAGATTTGGGGAGAAAGGACTAGACCCAATCTGTCATTTTTATCCAGTCTTCCATGCTTCTTAATTTCTTTCGATTCTGTCTTCCTTGGATCTCTCTGACCTTGGGTCTCCATGGGTCTCTCTGTGTCTGCCTCTGGCTGTGGTTCTGTGTCCATGTCTCTTGGTGGCTCCATTTCTATTCGCGTTTTCCTCTCTCCCTGGTTTCTCTAAGCCTGTTCCTCATCATTCCCTGTTCTCGGTGGCTGCTCCCCATCAGTGGGAGGCTCTGGCCCCCGTGGCTGGCTGGCTCTGGAGCAGTTTGTGGGTGGGGGAGCCCCAGATTGCTGCAACGTGGAACAAGGATTTCCAACACATGCTCCCTCTGGCAGCGTGCCACCACGGCTCACTGCCTGCCAACATCACACTTCAACTTAAAGAGGGAAAACTGCCAGACCAATGTTTTAGCTACAGCCCCGTGTCAGGGTTGCATGGGGAATCTCACAGCAGCCCCTGCCAGAAGCTTGAGCTGTGAGGGGATTGGGGAAGGGGCTCGGGTCTGCCTGGTGTTGGTGGGGGGTCCTGGCTGCCACCCTCCCTGGCTTCACTGGTTCTGAGTACAAGAAAGTTGCTTGGAACCTACTCTGGGCTCTTCCCTTCCTAATCCACTCCTGGGCAGGTAGGTAACTAGTGGTCCTGCTTCCTCTCTCCACTGTCTCTCCCTGCCCCATGCCACCCACACTGTGACTGCCTCCTCCACCCCTGGATAAAGTAGCCCTGGGCTGTGGGTTGAGGGAATGGTCTGGGACTTTGGAAAAGTCCGTGAAATCACTCTGGTTTTACTGGTCAGGAGTCAGGAAATGGCAGAGATCGGTGTAAAAGGGCTCCCCTTCACCAATGAAGAGATAACCATTCCTTTCTGTGCAAAAGTTCCATTCTTTTCTAGGAATTACCCCTGCCAGCATAGACATGCCCATCCTTGCTAATATAGACATACCCATCTACAGAAGTGCTTGTTCTAGCAAATGTAGGGATTCCTATACATGCGAGTGTGGAAGCACCCCATCTTTACCTGTGTGCAGCCCCCTTCCCTGCCACTATAGACGCACCAGCTCTTTCTTTCAAGGTCACCATACCCATTCCTGTCCCTGGGGACATTCCCAGCCCAACCACTGCAGATGCTTTGATTCTAATGGATGTAGAAGCACCCACAGTTGTAAGCTCCATTCCTGTCCATATAGAAGTGACCTCTAAGCAACCTTAATTCCCACCAGGATCCAGTTGAAATGTTTCTTCCTCCAGGCAGCCTTCCCGTTCTTCTAGTGAGGGTGCACCCTCCCTGCATGTGCAGAGACCCTCAATCAAGGCGAAGGGGAAATGTGCTCCTTTCTACAGTACAAGAGTACTTCTGGCCAGTGCATGGTTCATTCCTTCTTTCTTGAGCTTAAGCCCAGTCCACACTTGGGGCAAGGGCTCCTTTTAGGAGCGCAGGGCTCTTTGAGCTGCCAATACAAAACATGCATGTGAAAAAGCCTGGAAGTTCCCATTCTAACTCCTGTAGAAATAGCCATATTTGAGAACACAGAGGTTCCCAATCCCACCCGTGTAGAAGTGCCCATCAATAGGGAAGCGTCTACCGGTGGGGGTCGGGGGTGGGAGGCTCCCAGCCTGCCAACATGAATGCACCATCTGCTATCAGAGGCAAGTAGGCCCTTGAGACACCTGGTAGACCCAGAAGTTATCAATGAGGAAAGGCAGCATGAAGAGGTGGGGTGGGGAGATGGAGCCACTTGATCGAACCCACAGCCTGGTGAAGTGCCAGCTGCCAATATAAACAGATAAGCATTAATAATCACTCTTTCTTAAAAGCCCTGCTTGCATGTCCCATTTTCCTGAGGACGCCACCTGCACAGCTGTTCCTAATCAAGGACCATTTAATTCGTTCCCAGATCATTGTCTGCATTAATTGTCTTAAACAAACTGAAGTTCATCTCACCTTATTCCCCAAGGGCCTGGAGGGTTTCTAATTACCTGTAGGTGGTTCTCCACACAGCCCAGCTTCATTAAAGATCACAATATGTTCCTCTAATAGGTTTCCCATTAAAATCCAATGGGTTCCCTTCAAAATGAGTTATGTCCCAGAAAAAAAAAATCCACTAAAATATATTTTAATTAAAGTGAATTAAATATTGCATATGTCTGTTTCTGCCAACAGGTTGCACTTGAGACTGATGGTAGCAGAAAGCGTAGGGGAGAGGTGGGAAAGAGGAGGAGGGGGAGGGGAGGGGGCCAGAGGGTTCACTCATAAAGGAAGAGCTTTGAAAGCAGACAGTGGGCCCGCTGCTCCTGGCGTTGTGACTTTTGACAAGTTGCCTCACCTCTTGGAGCTTTAGTTTCCTGGTGTCTAAAATGGAGCTAATAATCCCTGGATTCCAACTTATTTTTGCTATGATTGGAGACAAAATATGTAAATAAAATGCTTCACACACTAAAAAGTCCTCAATAGGTGTCACTGTGATTATATAATATTGTAAATAAATACTGTATTCATCAGCTGTGCTGTGTAACAAACAACTCCCCCAAATCTCAAATGCTTACAAACAAGAATCTTTTTTTTTTTTTTTTTTCACAAGGGCTGCAAGTCTGTACTGCCTCACATGACTTCTTGTTCTGGAATCCAGGCTGAAGAAACAGCCCTTTCTCTGGGGCAGGTTGTTTTCATGGCAGAGGACAGACAGGCAAGAGAGCAAGCTGACCCGTGCCACTGCCTTCCAAGCCTGTGCTAGGCATTTGGATGTTACGTTGCTCACTTTCCAGTGGTCAGAGCGATTCATGCTGCCAAGCCTGGCCCTGGGGCTGAGAACCGCATCCCTTCGCCCAGGAGGTAAGACAATGGTGGGGCTCTATGATCCTCTCACAAGGGGTGAATGGTTGTCAACGACAAAAGAATTCACCGCGATCCTATCCCTAGGTTTTATAGTGGTGTTTCCCAAGCTTGCCTGACACTAAAAATCTTCTGGGGATCAAAATGTAGAGACTCGAATCCTAAGTCAGAACTACTAAACCACATTCTCTCTAAGGGAGGGCCCGAGAAATCTGCATTGTCTTTTTTTTTTTTTTTAAACAAATGACCGATGATCATCTTTATTATCAGGAACATTGAGAAATAATTTCACAGAATAATGGGAAACATCATAGGCTTGATTCAGACTGACCTGAGATTGTAAACTTCTCCACCATGCACTAGCCTTGTAATCACAGGGAAAAAATTTTTTCTTTAAGACTTTATTTATTTGTCAGAGAGAGAGAGCGTGAAAGAGAGCACAAGCAGAGGGAGTGGCAGGCAGAGGGAGAAGCAGACTCCCTGCTGAGCAAGGAGCCCAGTGTGGGACTCAGTCTTAGGACCCTGAGATCATGACCTGAGCTGAAGGCAAACGCCTAACCGACTGAGCCATCCAGGGGCCCAATCAAAAGTTTCTTAACCACTCTGAACTTTAGTTTCTTTATTTGTGAAATAAGATAATGTATGCAAATCACTTAGCGCAGTGTCTGGTCTAGTATAGGCCTTCAATAAACATTAGCTCTTCTTATGTTTTAAAATAACCACAATAAGAATGATGTTGATACTGAATGTAAAGTGCCCAGCTCAGTGAGTTGCAAATGGTACTTTTAAGAAGGATGGTATTAAATTGTAATAATGATAATAATCAGATACATAATATAAATACTCATAATAATATTCAGTACGAATAACTATCCACAGCCAGAGACACTGCCTTATGCTCTGAACTCCTTAGTATGAGTCCTTAATGCCAGCTACACATTAGAATCAACTGTAGGACTTTAAAGATTCCTAGTGCCTCGGCCCCACCCCTGGAGGTTTTGATTCAATTAGTCTAGGGCGTGCTTCACGCCAGCCAAGCTCCCCAGATATTGCTACCATACAGCCAAACTGCCACCCTGAGGACTTGCTACTCAAAGGGTGGTCCACGGACCACCAGGAGCAGCCGCCCCGGGAGCTTGTTGGAAATGTGGAATCATGGGCCCCACCCTGGACCTGAGGTTTCAGAATCCACATTCTGACAAGACCCCTAGATGAGTTGGTGCACATTAAAATTTGGATAAATGGGGCCTCCAAGGACCTCGTCGTCTTAGCCTCAGCTCACCCCTTGCCCAATGGTTTCTTGGGGACTCAACACTTTGAAGAGTTTGGGCTTAAAAAACAGTCTCCACCCTCGCCTTCCGACACACCACGACTTCTATTTCTACATCTCTGGCTCCTTCTAATTTTTTCCTTGATCCTTCTCCATTAACCTCTAAAGGGTTAAGTGCTCAGGGCTGTGATGGGTCCTCTGTCTCCCCCTATCTCTAGGTTTCTTCAAGTGACTCCGTGGTTTATCTAAAGCCACCTATTGAAGTTTTGTCCATACGGTTCCTAAGCTGCGAGTGGTGCTGGGAAAATCAGTGCCTCTCTCCGCTCAGCTCCAAGGACATGTGGTCTGTACAGCTCCGTGCTTGGTTTAATGCTCTGCTCTCACCCTCTTGAAACTCATCATCATTTTTGAGCAAGGGGCTCTGCATTTGCATTTTGCAATGGGCCTTGCCCTCTACTCCTTCCAAGACTTTTGAGGTGGGCATCTCCCCAAAGGAATGAAAAGGCTTAGGGTCAAAAATGGCAAAACACCCCGCACAATAAGCTTTCCTCACCCCAACTCATTCCTCTCACAGGCAGCCCTGCCCACCTTGGTAAATGGCACCACCATCCGTTTTTCAGACCAACCATCTTGCCATGATCCTTCATGAACCTTGACCCTTGTTTCTCATCCCCTACATTCACCCATCCCCCTCTGAAATGTGTTTTGAGTGGGTCTAGTCAGTCTCCTTCTCTTCAGCTCAAGCCCCTCTTGACTCTTGCTGGGACATTTTCACCTCCAGAGCAACCAGAACGATCTTGTGGCAGGTGGGTATCGGATCACAGTCCCTCAGCTTGAAAGCCTCTGATGTGGGGCGCCTGGGTGGCTCAGTGGGTTAAAGCCTCTGCCTTCAGCTCAGGTCATGATCCCAGGGTCCTGGGATCGAGCTCTGCATCGAGCTCTCCGCTCAGCGGGGAGCTTACTTCCCCTTCTGTCTCTCTGCCTGCCTCTCTGCCTACTTGTGATCTCTGTCTGTCAAATACATAAATAAAATCTTTAAAAATAAAAAAATAAAAAATATACATAAAAAAAGAAAGCCTCCGATGGCTTCCAACTACTGCTCCCCAGTTGACTCTCTCATATTCTTCCCTCCCTCCCACCAGACTGAATGACCCCCAGTTTTTTTTTTTTTTAAGATTTTATTTATTTATTTGACAGAGAGAGATCACAAGTAGACAGAGAGGCAGGCAGAGAGAGAGAAGGTAGCAGGCTCCCCGCTGATCAGAGAGCCCGATGCGGGACTCGAACCCAAGACCCTGAGATCATGACCTGAGCTGAAGGCAGAGGCTTAACCCACTGAGCGACCCAGGCACCCCATGACCCCCAGTTCTTCCACCTCTGGGGTCTTGGCACAGGCTGTTCCCCTGTCTAGAACCTTCTTCTTACGCTCACCCATGCCCCTTCCTCCACACTTCCCACGGCTCTCACCTTGCAGACCCTTCCTCTGGGCAGCCTTCCTTGATGCTCCCTCTCCATTGGGGGTTAAATATTCCTTCTTTGAGCTCCCCACGTCATCTACCCCCATTTAGCCCTTTTCTGCCTGTGTCCATGTCCACATCCAGGATCCCGGAGGGAAGGGGAAAGCACTGTCTTGTTCTCTATTGCAGCTCTGGTGAGGAGCACACAGTCAGAGATCATTAACTGCCTGTTGAATGAATGAATGATGAATGATGAGTGAATGAATGAATGAAACCTCCCTCACCTTCGCTGCTAATCTAGCCCCGCTCTCAGGCCAGAGTTCTGAGAAATGGGCTATCCCCTTGTTTCCCAGGTGGAGGCCTCTCTAGTGTTGTTCCCTGGGGGCCCAAACACAGGCCCTGGACAGACCAGACCCTTGCTGTCTCTCTTGGCTCCTTTAAAGGGAGCTGCCGACCCATGCCAAGTCCATCTGCTGATACTCTGGGGGTATTGCTCTGTCCCCTGCCTGCCCCCAGGGTCTTTCCAGACCACCTGTTCCGGGCATCCAACAGCTACTCTTCATCCCGATTTCCTGGCTGGATGTGTTGGATGGAGTCCTTCCCTTCCCAGGGACATCTATTGGTAGCTTGTCCATCCATGGCCGTAGACATTGGCCATGGTGGGAATATTTACGACATAGATGTAGGCAAATGCTACAAATTAGGGCTTTGTCGCTATTGTCGATAGGAGGGCACCTGCCGATTCTAGGGTGATGGCAGCTCCGGTGTTTGCCCAGATTCCTCCGGCTTTGATGCTCGGACGCTGGCCCCAGCTTGCCTGGCTTCCTCCTTGTCTCCCCTTCTCTCCCCTGCGCACACTGCAGATTCTTTATGATCGCGTCTTTTCTCTGCTGTTTTATGAACATGCCACCCAAATACAGCCAGTTGACCCGGCTTTATCTTGCATTTCAAATAACCAGCCAAAAAGACAGCCCAGCTTTGCTGACCCTCGGTGCTAAGTCGCAAGAGAGAGAAGCAGATTGGCCCAGCTTGAGTCGGTGCCCATCCCTGGTGTCATCAGGGGGGCAGAGAAGTGGGGTACCCGTGGGGCCTGTGGGGCCCCACCCTGGGGAGAGGGGCAGGTCTCAGAAAAGGAGCCGGAGCGTGCAGGACCACGGGGGGGTGGGGGGGGGCCCACACCTGCCTTGGCCTGGCTGGACCCTCTCAGAGATCAGCTTGAATCCCCGTCCCTGGGGCCATTGTCATTTGGAGGATTGTTTGATTGCTTCCCTATGGGAGGCTCAGCTTCCTCCTCCGTGAAAAACAGGGCTGTTGTAAAATCCTCCATGAGATCCCGGGGGCAGAAGGCCCCACGCCCAAGCTGGTCACCTGCTGTGTCACCACGACACACATCTGACTTTCCTAAAGTCCCTGAAGTTCCCCTTCTCCTTGCCGGCCACCACCCTCCTCCTCTCTTGTTCTATCACCATCACGCTTCCCACTTGCCAGCCTGGCCCCTGGATACCTGTGGTCACGCCCAGTGAGACACCCACCCCCACACACACCACCACACAACACGTATCTCACTAATATGGGACACGCACCCGAGGGCCTGCGATCGGCCGTTCAAACCATGAACTTGACCACTCTCTCAGTCACTGAGGCTCCTGGTCAGCCGGGTGGAGTTCCTGGGGCCCAGCCGCTCCCCCAAGGCCCCACCTAACATCAGGTGGGGCTCACCCCGCCGCAGGAGGGTCGGGGGGAGGAGGAGACAGGGACTCACCAGGGCCTAAAAGACATCAAATGTCCCAGGTATCTTTTACGGTCTCCTGGGACACCCCTTACATCCTGTACACAGAAGCAGCTGTTGTTGTTATGTTTCTTGTTGTTAGTGTTATCATTTGGCCACCCACTGAGCAAACATCCGGACTGCAGACTCTCTTCTGAGTGGGGGCTGGGAGCTGGGCTTTAGAGACACAGCAGATGTGGATCCTGAATTGGGGAACCTTAGCCCATGACCTGAGGCTGTCCAGGTCTCACCAGGCTATGGGTGCAAAGAGGTCACAGCCAGCACCCCAGGCCCAAGCCCACCTTTTGCAAAGAACGAGACGATTTTTTTTTTTTTAAATAAGTAAGCTGAATGCCTGACGTGTGGCTGGAACTTACAGCCCCAAGATTAAGACTCACATGTTTTATTGACTGAACCAGCCAGGCACCCCAGTGAAGCTCTTCTTTTGGTTCAAAGCCACACGATGGCTTTCTCCCTTGGGTGTGGCACGTACCTCACAAGGACAGTGGAGTTCGGGGACTTTCGGTTTCCAGCCACTGCCTTGGATCTGGGACTCTCCTTTCTGCTCAGCCCTGTTGCTTACTCCGAATCCACATTTTCTAACAATTAATTGTCCCCAGGAGGACATGCAGACCCTCCATGCACCCTGGCTTCCATGGGCTGTCCTTGGTGGCCAGTTAACAGACACATGGCAGAATGGCCTGTGTCACAATGAGGCAGCTGTGGTAGGCAGGGCCATCTTCAGGTCTGTGCCTCCCTGAGAGGCTGGAGTGGTAGTATTGGTCAGTAGATGTTTACTGGCCTCTCTCCTGGGCTGAACGGACATCATAACCCCCTATGTTGGGCCCAGCCTGTGGCTTTCTTTAGCCATCGGAATGCAGCGGACATGACTTGAGCCAAGGCCTTAAACATGCCTGTACCAGTCTATTTGGCCATGAGCTCTTGTGATCTGCCAGAGGAAGACCTCTCCCTGGTGGCCAGGAGGCCCCCTCAGCCTGGGCCCCAGAATAAGCATACATGGAACAGACTGGAAACCGACCTACAGCCTGAAGCAGAGTGGTCCGGGCCAGCCCGGCCTAAATTAGCTGAACCACAGTCAACCTGCCAGCCCGTGACCTGAGAGCATGCAAAGACGTGCCTGTTGTCAGTCACTGGGTTTGGGGGATGATGGTTTCATGGTACTGTTATAGCAAAGCTGATGAGTGCAGGTACTCTCGGGGGCTCATCTGTCCCCAGGTCTTAGATCGGTGCTGTAAGGTGACAATCACACGGACAGGCAGGCAAAGAAGACAGCTTTTCTCCCTGGAGCTTTTTGTTTTTAATCAAAAGGGACATCTTTCTCCAGAAGCCTCCTCCTCCATAAACATCTCCACCAGTCTCATGAGCAGAGTCTTGTCCCAGGCTGTCACCTGCACCCTAACTGATCACTGGCAAGAAGAAAGGGACCACCGTGACTTGCTCACCTTATTGAACATTTCCTCCCTCCTTGCGGTGGGGAAGGGGTTCCATGAATCACAGGGGCACCCAGTGGTCAACTGAACTGTGGGTTCCATCTGCATGGAAGGAAGTGGGCCATAGCCCTTGAGTGGGAAACCACAATGCAGCCACAGACTCCTGCTGCCCCAGGAAACCAACGATCAAATGTTATATCTCCTACTGCAGGTATCGAATGCATTAAAGTTAAAATAGCGCTGTGATTCTCATTTCTCTGTGACTCTAGTAGGTCTTCTCTGAGTTTTGCAAACTTTAAGCAGTGGTGGAAAGCGAGATTTTTCGTAGCAGAACCAGTGAAAAAAATTTAGGTGGAACTCAAAATATAAGACAGGTAAAGAGAAATACTCTGGCTTATGGGGCATATGCACGATGGCAGTGGGAGTGGGAAAGAAGGATGGTGGGAGCTCCAAGCCCCTTTCTTGGCTTCCTTCTTTGCTCCTACCCACCCAGGAGGACCCCGGCGGTATTGTCAGAGAGCCCAGGTTGTTTCCACCAAAGTCAGTTAGGAAATCATTATATAAAGAAAATAGAACTCACATTTATTGACTATCTCCTTTGTCCTAGGCAATTGTATTACATTTGTGTCTTGAATCCAACAACACCCTTTACGCCCACTTTAAAGAGAAATGAAGTCATTGCCTAAGGTTATACAGTTAGTTGTGGGGCCAGAATTAGAAGCCAGACATCTGCCTCCAAAATCAGTGTTTTTGGTCTTAGACAGAGAGCAGTGTCCCATTCCCTACCCTCGACCACAATGGAGGAAGGGGCAGACCTCAGGATGGTGGCCCAGGTTGGTGGGGCTGGGGTGGGGGTGGGTGGTGGGGTGTTTGGAAGGAGCACCCACTCTGGAGTTAGTGTGGTGATTTTTGGAGAGGCCGGGGTTTGAGTCCCAGCTGTGACCCCAGCTCTGTGACCTGGGCACGTCTCTTGACCTGTCTCCATTTGACTTTGTTCATTTGCAAAAACAAAATATTGAGTCCTTGCAGCTTTGACAGCCTAAGACCTAAATTTAGCCCACCAGGTGGCCTGGATTAACACCTGCTAGGCGCGTCCTCCCCATCAATGAGACAGAAACTTCATCCCAGGGCATGGGCCTCTGCAGGAGGAAGTGGAACCGAACCCTCTTCTCCCCCAGCCACCCCCACGCGCTGCAGCGCTGCACCGCCTGACCTGATTAAAACCCAGCCGGAGGGGCCTGCCAGTGACTCAGCCCCTTGCCTGATCTGATTGTCGAAGTCAATTCCTAGAAGTTGAAAGTCACTTCTCTTCTGCAGCCATTGCTACCCCCTCCCACCACGAGGCAAGTTCTAATTCTGTTCTCCTACCACAGGGCTGTGGGGAGGGCATTGAGGGCACAAGGGGATTTCAGGGGAAAGTCTGAGTTGGAAGTCCGAAGGCTGGGTAGTCCTGGAAGGGATGAGAGGGGCAGAGTCCTGTCCTGGTCATGGGAGGAAAGGGGATGTATGAAGCCAGAGGGGAAACAAGGCCTCAGCTCTGCTCCGGAATTCCCAGCTGTGTGATCATGGGCACATTATGGAATCTCTCTTTGCCTCAGTTGTGTGGAAAGGCAGGAAAACCCTCCTTCCCAATTTTACTTCTCAGAGGTAGCCACAGCTGATGGAGCAGAGCGTGTCTTTGCATACTCTTGTCCCACAGATACAAACCCAGGAGGCAGAGAAAGATAGAAGCAGAGAGCTGGAAAGACTGGGGATAACATTGGTCATTGTCACCGCGGCCGCAGGTTCATACTATCATGGGAGGTGGTTTAGGACCCGGGAGGGTTGAGATCACAGGCTTGCTGTGGAGAGCTGGCTTTGGAAGCCCTTTCTCTCTCACTCACTGACCTCCAGGAGGACATAAGCGAAAGCAGTAACGTGTCCTGTCTTGCCACATCCCCAGCCCCTGGCAGTGTCCGGCGTGCATAGTGGGGGCAGGAGGAGAAGCAGGAGACGCGGCGTCTGCCCCCTGACAAAGTAAGTCAGGGCCCAGTAACCACCGGCTGGGCTGCAAGGGGGCCTCACGCCAGGCACCCACCTCCCAGGTGTAAAATGAACACGTCTGCTGCTTCGATTCCATCTTACAAAATCTCCCTCCAAGCATCTCGCGGCCAGGCTATCCCAGAGCTACGCAGGAAAGGGGGAATTCTGGGAAACACAGTTTCTACCTACGTTAACCCGGTGCAAAGCCAGCCCTTTCAGATGGCCAAGATCCCCTCCAGATTACACAGTGGCAGAGCAGGACAGTTAACATACGCTCTGGGACAGGGGGAGCAGGGCTAAGACAGTGAAGGCACACTGTCCTCTGCCCCAGGTGAATATGACATGCGTATGTCCTCTTCGTCCAGGGACATCCCGCAGATCAGCAGATGCGTACTAAGCGCCATCGGCTACAGTGATCTGGCCCTGAGTGAGACTGAGGCTACCACCTCGTGGAGTGCTAGTTCACCATCGTCCGCGATGACCTTTCCGGTTTTACAGGGACTCTGGGGCTGAACCAAACTGGGATCTGATAGGAACCAGCGCTCCTGCATTCCTTGCCCTGGAGGGTGGCTCTCGTCTGTGCTACCTCCCAGCGCGTGGTGTGTTTCTGATTCACTGTCTTGGCTGGGGTGGCGGCAGTGTTAGGGGCCTTCACTCCATCTTCCCTCTGAGGAGGCCTTTTACACCCCTGGGGAAGGAAGCAAATTGAGGGTTCTGCCAGCTGTGGGGGTATCCATCCTGTTTACCAGCTCAGGGACGGGAGGGATGACCGGCGTGGGTCTGCGGGTCCCCGAGGCCCGCCGGGAGAAGTACTCTGGCCAGCGATCCATTTTCTGTGTTCACCAAGCGTATCATATTAGCGAATCCTCTGGTCTTACGGAATGTGTCCATTCTAACAAGTCCAGCTTTCTGAGACTTGGGTCCCTCCCTCTGTGATCTGCCAAGGCCATTTTGTCATCTCCCCCACACTCACAACGGCCTCTGGAAGCCATTCCGGTAGCGCTAGGAGATGAGCTCCCGCTCCGACTCACAGCAGAGTGCTCCCAGATCGAGAATGTCCCCATCCAGCTTTATATCCTCCCTGCCTTGTTATAGGACCTTCAAGACCCATTCCCAGGGGGTGTCCTCCTAGTTTCTGCCAGGACACAGCCAGGCCCTGCACCTCTTCTGGTAGCGAATCCATTTCCTCCTACTAAAGAAACAATACTAAACCTCTCTGACCACATTGAGCTCCGATGAGGCCTTTGCGTGGTCTCCCATCCAGGGGAAGCTCTAGTAAGGACGAGGGGCTGCCCCGACCCGGCCAGCGGCTCAGGTTTATCAAGCAGATCCGCATGAATATTCCCCTTCCGGATCCCAGAGCCCTGGCCTTTCTCCATCATCTCTTCGACCTCAACACAGAGGCTCACTGCGACGGAAGATGAAGCCTCCTGTGCACCTTCTCTGTTCTTTCAATCAGATCTTGGGTCTGAAGTTCAGCTCTGGGAACCAAAGGTCTATTTAAGGGCTGTCCTGGCAGACTCCCAGCATTCACCCTGGGCCCTGAGTTGATCGTGGGCTGACCTAAGCCTGTCCTTTTCTTCCTCCAGGGCCTTCATAACAGTTAACCCCACCTGAACAGCTCTGTGATCCTTGGAGTTACCACTGGCCCCCTAGTCCCCATCTCTCAAGAGCTACAGCCACTAGATAAGCCCGGGCACTCTCTTCCCTCTGCACGCCTTTCTGATGGAGTCAGTGGAGAGTCTCAGCACTCCTGGCACCTCTCTATTCCCACCAGCAACGTGGTCCTTGATTCGGTTCCAGAAGCCCGTCCTGAAAGTCTTCTTCCCGGGACCATTTGTATTACGAACCGTCTTGAGTTGGGCTCCCCTGGAAGCAGCTGGTTTGTTTTAAAGCCGATCCCAGGAAGGAGCAACAAGGAATGGGGAAGGGACATGGAGAAGGAAAGGCTGTCATGTGTGTATTAATGAGCAGGTTCCCACTGGAGGCAACTGAGACTCAGTCTCCATGGGGAAATGATGGGCTAGAATATGTCCAAGAGATATCTGACCCAAGGGGCAAGGAAGGGGGAATCATTTATCTTTCCATTCTTATGTATCCTTGGCTAAATGCTGCTCCTGGACGTGTTAACCACCCAGGGCTTCTGGTCCGTGCTAACCTACACTGCAGCAGGGTGAAGAGGAAGCACTTGGGCAAAAAAAAAAATCCCAGGAGCTTGTGTCTGACGCCATCACCACATATGGGGAAAGTGAGTGCTGAGGACTGTGTGTGTGGGATGCCCACTGTGGCTGCTGCAACAGGTCTTTCGAGAATCGAGGCTATACATGCATTCCAATTACTAAAGAACAAAAATAGCTAAATTACTGAGAGCACATGACGCTAAAGCTCTTTATATGCTATAAACTCATTTCTTACTAACACTGTAAGGTGACTACTGTTAAAATCCCCATTTTACAGATGAGGAAACTGAGACACAAAGATTTGAAGCCAACATTCTTGCCCCGAGATCCTACAACTAGTAAATCATTATACTTCAAACTCCCCGCAAGCCACAACCGTTCTGAGTTTTGTTCAGCCATGTTAATATTTACTATATACTTGATATATTAAGTGAACAATGGATTAATTTCAAATGTATGCATTGTGAATTCTTTGAGAACAGGAATCAGATCTTTTGGCCTTAGTGTTCAGGGCACCCAGCCCACAGGTGGACTCACTGGGAACTTACTGAATACATAAATGAATGATGTAAGAAGTAACCAAAAGCGGGGCGCCTGGGTGGCTCAGTGGGTTAAAGCCTCTGCCTTCAGCTCAGGTCATGATCTCAGGGTCCTGGGATGGAGCCCCACATCGGGTTCTCTGCTCAGCAGGGAGCCTGCTTCCTCCTCTCTCTCTCTGCCTGCCTCTCTGTCTACTTGTGATCTCTGTCTGTCAGATAAATAAATAAAATCCTAAAAAAAAAAAAAAAGAAGTAACCAAAAGCTGGAAGCTTCTTCCTTGGCCACGGATTACTGTGGGACCTTTGATAAGTCTCCTCTCCAGCTTGGACTCCGTTTCCCACTCTTTTAGCACCCCATACTGACCCCTGTCTCTGCTCAAGTGCCACCTCTATCAGGATTCTCAGATTCTCAGGGACCTGCCGTCCATTCAGTGGACTCCCTTCCCATTTGCCATTGGTCCCGTCCAGTGGTTCCCTTCTGACTTTGCTTCTTGTCTTGTTCAACCCAACCATCACATCGTCATATTCCACTGTTGACTCTGGGCACCTGGGCTATCACTCGCGGGGCAATATTGCAGGAGAAAATCACACGACTGAGCTGCCAGGTTTCACTCTAAATTCATGACCGTGGATGTCCGATGGGCCCTTCAAGCTGCCCCACAGAGCCCTGTGTTTCACTTCTCTGGGGGGAATCATGCCCTATCTTCTCTCTTTTCAAACTCACCACCCCCATGCCACCCACCTTGCACTCAGTAGGTGACCTTCCCCTAAATGTCATTGGAAGAACAGGCTTCAAAATATATGACCCCCAACCCTGTGGACCTATGGTATTTGCCATGGTCTTCGCTGCCTCCCTCCTGACACCGGAAGGCCACGACTCTTCTCTTCTTAGAGGCTGATGATCTTGCCTCTTGTGCCTGAGTCCTCTTGTTTCTGCCCTTTCCAAGGACTTGAACCCTTTATTATGTCCCTTTCCCCTCCCTCCCCTCAGGTCCTTGCCCATCAGCTCACAGACGGGCTCCCGGGTCTTGCTTCTTTACAAAGGCCCCCTTTGGGTCACACCACACCCTTTCTACCCTCACCTTCTCAAAAGAGTCCCTCCTCTCTCCTGCCTGAGCCTCTCCCAACCCGATCCAAATGGCCTCTGTTCCTCTGAGTCAGTGACCCAGGGAGGTGCTTCTGGGAGAGAGGCAGGAGGTGAGGAGCTGTTATGTCTGCCCGGGGCCTCTCTCTCCAGCCTCAGCAGCAACATACTCAGCAGTCCCAATTGGTCTGATCCAACTTGAGCTGTGCCCAGACTTCCGTTTGATCACCCCAAGTGGAATCTCAGCTTTTCTGCCCTTTGGGGCTCCATGTAGAGCCCCGCCCCCGCCCCCCCCTCACCAGACGCCAGGTTTGGTGTTAATTTCAGCCACCTGCAAAGGGTCTGAGCTGATTTAGGACAAATGCAACCAGCCAGGACCAGCTCCAAAAGGTCTGAATCAGCTGCTTCAGTTTATGTAGCTCAGGCAAGTTCCCCTGATCCAGCCTGGCTAACGCAGGCCAACCCTGGGAGGGCTGGACAGGTACGGTCAGGGAGCCCCAGCGGGCAGGATGTAGCCTGAGCCAGTCCAAACCTGTTTGCCGGTCCCATCCGGTTTGCTCTGGTCATAGCGTGAGTTTTGGAAGTGTATTGGGGGGGCCCCATACGTTTTTGCTTTGAAAAAGAAAGCGTTGGAAATCACTGGGCGGAATGATTGCTATGAGGCTTCCAGCCCACTCTCTGTGGTGTCAAGTGCAAAGGAAAGGCCAGTGTTGACTTTGGTCCAGTTTTTTAAATTATTTTTTAGAGCTTTCATTTTGATTTTAAGTTTTTATTTTTTATTTGAATTTGAAATTTGTAGACTTTGATTTTTCAGTTGTGGGTTTAAAAAGGAGCAGAAAGTATAGAGTTCTCATATAATTCCCTACTCACTTCCCTATTATGAACGCCTTGTCACTGAGGCACATTGTCTACACTCAGTGAGCCCGTATCGATGCCCTATTGTTATCGACCGAAGCCCAGGGTTCATGATGTTAGGACTCGTTCTTTGTGATGTGCATTCTACGGGTTTGGACAAAGGTGTGATGACGTGCATTTACCATTACAGAATCAAGCTGAATGGCTTCCCTGCCCTAAAATCCTCTTAGCTGAGTCTGCTCATCCACCCCCCCAACCCCGTCTCCCCCCCACCCCAGGCCCCGGGCAACCACTGATCTTTTTACTGCCTCCGCCATTTTGTCTTTCCAGAACGTCATACAGCTGGAATCCTACCATGTGTAGCCTTTTCAGTCTGGCTTCTTTCACGGAACAATACGTATTTAAGATTCCTCCGTGGTTTGGTTTTTTTTTTTTTTTTTTTTCCAGAGCCTGATAGCTCATTTCTTTCTTTTTTTTCCTTTTTCCTTTTTTTTAAAGTTTTTTATTTTTTAAGCTTTCATTTATTTATTTATTTGACAGAGATCACAAGTAGGCAGAGACAGGCAGAGAGAGAGGGGGCGGGAACCAGGCTCCCCGCTGGTCAGAGAGCCCCAGGTGGGGCTCGATCCCAGGCCCCTGAGATCATGATCTGAGCCAAAGGCAGAGGCTTTAACCCATAGAGCCACCCAGGCTCCCCTTAACGGCAAAATATAAATAACATAAAAAGTGTCCGTTTTAAGCATGGTAAAGGATACATTTCTATGGTTGTGAGTACAGTTACGTTGTTGGACAACCAACATCGCCACCCGTCTCAAAACTTTTGACTCTCCCAAAACGAAACTTGGCGCCCATTAAACTTTAACTTCCCATTCCTATAGCTCATTTCTCTTTTCTTTTTTTTTTTTTTTAAGATTTTATTTATTTATTTATTTGACAGACAGAGATCACATGAAGGCAGAGAGGCAGGCAGAAAGAGAGGAAGGGAAACAGGCTCCTCATTGAGCAGAGAGCCCAGTGTGGGACTCGATCCCAGGACTCTGGGATTATGACCTGAGCTGAAGGCAGAGGCTCTAACCCACTGAGCCACCCAGGCGCCCCTCATGTCTCTTTATCACTGAGTAACAGTGCACCGTCTGGTTATACCTCAGTTTGGGCCTCCGTATCGATGGGCCTCCGTTCCCCTACCGAAGGACATCTTGGTTGCCTCCAAGTTTGGGCAATCATGGATAAGGCCGCTATAAACTTTATGTGGACCTAAGTTTCCAGTTCATCTGGGTAAATTACCAAGGAATGTGATCTCTGGATCTCTGTCTGGCTTGATTTCATCAGCGTTATCGAGTACCTGGGGTATGGGCTATGGCGACAGCCAGTCCCAACGCTATACAGATCTTATCTTATTTTATTGTCACGATAACCCTGGAAATGGGCGCTGTCAGCCCTGATTCACAGATGAGCAAGCCGAGACTCAAGGACATGGAAAAAAACCTTAGAGAAGAGGGAAGACAGGGCAAAGAGACAATTTCTAGTTTTCTTTTTCATTCTGCTTTGCTTCGGTCCTTTTCTTCTTGTGACAAAACAAGCACGTTTGTTTTCCGATCTGATGGTTGTTAGAGGAGAATCTTTCCCTCCCCAGTTACTCTCTGCTGCATTAGGATAGCTCTCTGGCTCAGAAAGCCGGGACCTGGCTTGCCTAATAAAGGCACGTCTCTCCCCACAACACACATGCACTCCCTTGTGAATCCTTTCTCAGGCAGCCACAGCCTGGACTCACTTCAAAACAATGCTTGGATGGGAAAAACCAAACATCTTCAGGCGCCCGGGTCCCTTTCTCTTAAAGGCCCCTTCTCCCTTGGTGTCCCATGACTGCTGCATCCCTGGGGAGAGCAGGAAGGGGTCAGCGTGTAGAGAGCCACGGCGGACAGCAACCTCTGTGGGTGGCTTCCACCATGGTCAGGGGTGGACAAGAGAACCCAGGTCCCTGGGGTCACATCACTCTGGATCCAGCAGGAAAACTCCACCAGGGAGAGGTCCGGGCCCACCCACGCCCACAGCTGGGCTTCCTGCCCGTCCGTACCCCCGAGTGGCCTCCCTTCCTTCCCCACCCCTGCCCGTTGCCTCCATCCCCAAGCCCCCTTAAGTACCAATAATGGAAGTGCTTACTAGGCCCCGCAACTATTCACCCTTATCTTTTATTTATAGCTGACAAAGCTCCAAGCAGGAAAAATATAATCACACTTTAAATAATGGAAGTTGTAGGTATTAGAGCTACACGGGCAGTTACTGGAGGTGCGCCGATGTGTCCCCGCAGACCGGCCGGGGCGCATGCCGACTGCATTTTTAATTTTTAAAACATATTTCTTCCCAAATTATTCCGCGTTACAGAGGAGCCACATTTATGGGGGTGATAAATTACTGTAATAAAGTGCCTCTTCCTCAAATATATAGGACGAAGCCACGCTGAGCACAGCCCAGCACAGGCGGCCCCGAGAGAGAGGCGAGAAGTCCCACGGCCTCGCTCCTCGCCTTAATTATTTGGCCGATGTGTCCTACATTTTTAATACAGTCACAAGTTTTCTTTAAGCAAAGAATTCGAACCGACCGCAAATTTGTATTGTGTGGGCCCCCGTGTGCAAGGGCACGCGCGCGGGTGCAAATAAACATGTAATGTGTGGGTGCGTGCGTCCGTCTCTGAACATGCATGCGTGTCAGTGCCTGCCCACGTGTGCAAACGTGTGTGGGTGGGTGGTGGCCTTTGGATATCCAGATGCATGCAAATCTGTGTAGGGCACGTACGTGTTTGCACACTTACATGGATACATATGCTTTTAGCTAAACACACATTCTTGTGTAGGCTTGTCTTTGTGTGCACACGGCATTCGTGGATTTGGGAGTGCTAGAGCACACTAGTGTGGAAGCATGTTTTCAGGCTTTTTCTTTTTTTTTTTTTTTTTTTTTTGGTGCTGATCTGCCTTCTTTTCCCAGACCCTCTTGTGCATTTGAATCCTTTCTTCTGCATCAAACTGACTCCCCTCCCGCCTTCTCTCCTTTTGCAAACAGCAAAGCACAGAAGCTAAACAAGAGGCTCTGAGGTCAGACTGTCTGGACCAAAATCTCAGCTTTGCATCTTTTTACCCACATCACTTCTGGTGAGGCTTTTAGTACCTCGCTTTCCCCATCTGTGAAATGGAGCACATATTACGCGTATCCCTCCCTCCTGGGGCTGCTGGGAAGATGAATGGGCTTCATACGGGTAAGGCAGCTCCAGTGAAGTGAGCACACAAGTGCTAACTATTGTTCTTCCTTCCTTCCTGCCGCACACAACACAGGCTGCTAGAAGCTTCCTTGGAAAGTTACACACAGGAGAGAGCCAAGGGTGGGGAACAACGGCTGGGTAAGGAAGTGGCTTCACCCATGACTTATCTCCTCTTGTGCCAGGCGGGTGGAGGCTGAGGGCTCAGCCGTGCCCCCCAGGAGCCTGCGTCCATCTACACACATTAACAGGCTCTGGAGGACAAGGCTGTGTCTCCCTCATCTTGCAGAGTGGGAGCCATGAATAGTTGCCAACTGGACAAACGCATGAACAGGTCAATGGGAGGGGGCATGAGGAGGACAGTGAGAGCCAAGGTAGCTTCTCCGGGAGGCGGTAGTCTAGGGCGGGAGGAGTAAGGGAGGGGGGAGATAGGACAGGGAAGGGAGAAAACCCAATAAAGGGTACCATGAGCAGGTGACTTGCTGGGCGCCTAGGCCTCAGTCCCACTGGGGATCCACTGAGCCACAGTGCAATGTCCCTAGAGTCGCCCTCCCCAGAGACCGGCAAGCTGGAGTGTTTGATCACTGTCCTTCATCTGTCAGTGGGTGAAGGTGCCTTGCGGACATTCTAGCCCTAGCATTTCTAGGTGCCCTGGGGGAAGTTGGCTTCCGCGGCACCAGAGAAAGTTCTAGGCAGGGACTAGGAGACATGGAGGTTGGGGCTGGGATAGGGGGTGTCGTTCCCCACCCCCCCCCCCCGCCGCCGCAGCCAGGATAGTCGCTGCAGAGCCGAGGACCTCAGAGGTGGACTGAGGGGACACGGGCAATGCAGGAGCAGTGCTGCCCAGGGTAAGCATGTGCATACGGGCTCCTGGGTGGACGGAAGCGGGGACAGGTGGTCGGTCAGTTGAGGAGGCGAGAAACTGGTCAGTGGGGCGACCCTACGGGGGACCCTCGTCTTCCCCTGCTTCACGTCACTGGGGAAGGCTTCCGAACTGTCAAAGGTAGAGCAGGAGAGGAGGCAGCGAAGGGTCATGCTAGGGCCTTGCCACGGGCTTCCCAACCCAAAGACCAATGTCAGGGACTGCCCGTGACTGAGGTCCTGCATCCTGCGCTTGTCCTGCACACAAGCAGCCCGGCCCCTCACAGACACGGCTCCCGCAGGACTGAAGCCGGGTTGGAAGCCAAGCCAGAGAGCGGCAACCGGGGAGCTCATTCTCTAGCCTCCTCTGTACTACTCCTGGCCCACTAACTTCCCCAAATCCACTAACGCCTGGTTCCTTCCCCTTCCCCACAAGCATCCTTCTGCCTCTTGACTTTGTATGTGCTGTGCCCTGTGTCTAGAACGCCCCTCCACTCTGATCAGCTTGGAAAATTCCTTTGGGAATCCGCAGGGCTCTGTTCCAAGTGCCACACCCTGCACGAAGGCTCTGGTCCGAAGGAAGGGCTCCTTCCTCTCTGCTCCCTTGAGACTCCCCTGAGACCCCAGATGGTACACTTGCCAGCATCCTTCTGGGGTTCTAAGAGCAAAGGCGCTGACTCCTCTGATCTTGCCAGCTTTGAGATCCTCAGGACCAAAGGCCCTCGCCATGTCACGGCTGCATCTCCGGTGCCCAGCCCAGTTCCTGGCACGGATGCAGGGCTTTGGTCTCCTCATCTGGGACACGGGAGCACGTACCCCTTCACGTTGTTGTGAGGATTCAAAGTTTAATGTTTCAGTGGCTGTAGTCAGAGCCCTGCCCGGCGCCAGGGGAGCGCTAGACAAGGGTTAGTCATCAGCATTCTGAGTGTGGCTCAGGGCAACTTAGAAGACCCAGGTGAAGGCAGAAATGGAACCCCCACGTGCCAGCTGCTGCAGAGAGCCCCCCACGGCTCTCCCTCCCCCCACTTACAGATGAGGACACTGAGGCTCCGGAGGGGTCACACGGCTAGAAAGGGGCAGAGCTGGGACTTGAGTGAGTCTGTCTGGCTGCTGTCCTGTGCTCGCAGTCTCTCTCCCTTCCTCCCTCATGCCCTCCTCACCCCAGTGGGGCTATGAGGGGCTACAAGGGGGTGAAATGTGGGCATTGATGCCTGACAAATCTGGGTTCAAATCCTAGCCTTCCAGTCCCCAGCTATGGGACCATGTAGAGACAGTGACATCGTCTCTCTTCGCCTCAGTTTCCCCACTGGCTTCTGAGGATTGGGGGGGACCCTCTCCAACGCAGATTTGTAGAAAAGAGTTTTGGGGCTCCTCACTTCCCCAGATCCTTTCTAAATAGAAATGTACTTTCATAAATAAATCTGTACTTGTGATTCTGTTTTTCTTAAGGACAGACCTCCAAAGTGTAAGCTTCTACCCCACACCCCCAACTCGATCTGTCCATCCAGAGGTTGGGGCCTGCCCAGTGCCGGGTCCCAGAGCCCCAGTGGGAATCCAGGGCTTGGAAGGTGAAGGGACCGGGACGTGGTCTAGCAAGTTAGCATCCGATCTAGGCTTGAACCCATGTCTCCCAGCTTTGAGACTGGGCTTGGTTTGCTGCAGGGAAGGGGGGCAGGACTTGGCTCTCAACCATAAGTGCTTTGGGCCGTGACTCAAAAGAGTGGCCTGATGCCTTTTCAGAGGCCCAGAGGGGCAGGGGCAGCTGTGGGTGGGGGTGTCCAGGGATCACGGCTAAAATAAGCAGCAGCTTCCTCTGAAACGCCTCTGTGGTGTGTGCAGGGGAAGGAAGTGGAGGCCCAGAAACGGGAGGGGCAGCGGGGTGAGAGCTGCCAGCATCTCAGATACCAAGCTGGGGCAGCCCCCGCCCACCCAGATCCAACAGTCGGCCCCCCGCAGGCTGCAGCATTGAGGCCTGAGGAGCCCAGGCTCACTCCTCCAGGCCGCTGCCTGCCCCCAAAGTACTCCCCACACTCTGACCACATCAGGCCTCTCCCTTTACCTGCAATGCATTTCCTCCACTTTCTCCTTCAAGACGCAACACCAGTGTCACCTCTTCTGGGAAGCCCTCCCTGACCACCCCCTAGACAGCCACGTGCACACACGCACGCACATACGAGCAGGATTGGGGACCCACAGAGCCTCGGAATGAGCAGCAGCAGTCACTGGGACAGATGGCGTTTCCCAAGCACTTCAGTGCTCAGAGTACCAGTGCTCTGGTAAGAGGGTCTCAGTGAATTCTTGCAAAAACACAACACTGAGGCCATCAACAGCTTCATTTTATAGAAGAGCAAACCAAGGCTCAGAGATGATCAACTTCCTTAAGGTCCCATGGTCAGAAAATGACTAGTGGGTAACCCAGGTCTGACTCCACATCAGAATCATTTAACCAGGTGCCGCCTCTTAGTCTAGGAGGTTATACAACACACCTGTACCTAGGAGGCTCAGTGAAGCTTTATTTTTAGCCTGGCCCCTTGCCCGCTCCCTGGAGCCCCTGGGAGCCATAGAGTGCTGTAAAGGGAGAGGGAACCCCAGGTGGTGATGAGGAAGCATTTCTGTGTACACACACCGGTAAGCTGTGCGAAGAGATCTCAGAAGAATCTCCACGGCTTCCCTACTGTGTTGGGTTTTCTTTAATCCTGCTTGGGTTTTCTGTCTGCAGAAAGGGGGCTCCTCATGGGAGCTCCTCATGGGCCGAGAATGAACCTGGTTCCTTGGTCCACTGGGAACTACTTGGTACATCGGAGGCCAGGCCAGATTTGTTAAATGAGGGAACGAAGGGAGGAAAGCATAAACGCATCCATGCATGAAGGCAGGAAGGACAGAAAGAAGCTGGGTCCCTCCGATGCCATCAGTAAGTATGAAAGCCTCCATTCCAGCTTAAACGTTCTAGGCCGATCTCCCGGTATGCCAGCCTGTATAGATGACTGGCCATTTGGAGAGAGTCGGGCCCAGGCCGGTGTCAGGCAAGGAGCCCTCAGCAGGGCCCATGGCTGCTCCTCCTGCCTCAAGCCCCCGGCCTCTCTGCAGCTGCAAGAGGTCAGGAGCCTTTGCAAGAAGAAGGAAGTGAAAGCTCTGGGTGGTGAGTCATCGAGGGTCCTGGCATAGAGTGGCAAGACAGCAGCGGCGGGGGGTGGGGGCGGGGAGAGGCTGGCAGAAAGAGACTCCCGCATCTGGGAGACCACAGAACATGCTGGCCCCTCGGCAGACACTGGGGTCTTCAGCTGGACAGAACTTGCAGGGATGCCGGGCACAGTCGGGTCTCTGAGGTCCATCATGGGGCAGAGCGGCCAGACGGAGAAGTTCCAGAGCGAGGTCACCATCGGAGCAGGGCTCTGGTGCCTAGATAGTCACCTGGCTGTTAGGACAGCCAGCGGCAGGCGAGGTGGCGGGGCGCAGGCTCTGGATTTCCACCTCGTGACTGGGAACCCCAGCCCGGCCCGTCACTAGCGGTGTGACTGCAGGTGAATGGCTTCTCCTCTCCAGATGCCCTGCTTCTCTCTCTGTCAAGTGGGGTGAGGGTTCCCAACCGGTACATTAACATAGGAAAGGCATGGGGAAGGGTTCCTGGTCCAAGGAATCCCACAATAGACAGCGACTTCGGGGTTTTGGCAGGAACACTGAAATACTAGGTTTCTCAGGGAGGGACGTTAAAACAGGGGCTGGTTGGAAGGATTAGAAGAGCTGAGAAACCCAGTGGGGGATGAGGCTGCAACCCAGAGAGCATCAACAGCAGGAAGCTGGTGGCATCCCCAAGCCTGGAGGCCCGACAGGAGGAGGTGACTTATCAGAGGGGAGACACAAGGAGAAGGACAACTCCACATCACAGCGGGGCTGGGTTGTGTGGGCCACAGAGGTAAAGAAGGAGTCTGAGGAGGGGTCGGAGGGGGGAGACAGAGAAGGAAAGGGTGGGCGGGAGAGCCACAGGGTCGGCACAGATTCAGTCATATCCTGCTTCCTAGTGGTGCCATCTTCGTTGATCGGCTCTACCTCTCAGAGCTTCCGTTTTTCACCTATAAAGCAGAAATAAGAATGACACGTACTAGCAGCAAATGCTTATCCAGCTCTCGGTTTTCACACAGCCCTGCGAAGCAGGGACTACTCTCACTATTACGCCCATTTTACAGATGAGAAACGGAGGCACGGAGATCCAGTCGCACCACCGGCATGTGGCAGAGCACATCTGACCCGGCCTGTTGGGCCCCCAAGTCCTGTTCATTACCACTACACTCCGCTCCCCAATCTGCCATCCGTGGCTCCCCCCCAAGTCGGCCTCACCCCTCCAAGGCCTCTCTTCTTCAGAGAATTTTACCCAGCCCCTCCAACCCAGATTCATCTTCAGCATCTGCTCCCAACACTAGGACCTGCCAGCAGACTTCCCACTTGTGTCCTAGGCCCGGGGTCCCCGGAGTCACACTGAGGTGAGGTGGGTTCTTGGCTCTGCCCTTTTCCAGCTGTGGGGCTCGAGAGAAGCGACTTCCCTTCTGGAAGCCTCGGTTTCCTCGACTACGGCACGGGGGCCCTGTCCTGAGTTCTCTGGGCTGTGGCAGGGACAGCATGAAGCCACCACTCAGGGAGCACGTGGCACCGAGAAAGGGGTGTGTGTGTGTGTGTGTGTGTGTGTGTGTGTGTATGCGCCATCCATTCAACTCTTATCAAAACTCTGTCATATCCACAGTCCCGGGGATGGTGCCAGGTCTTTCTTTGCTTTTCCCGAGTTCCCAGCGCCTGCAGAGCGGGACATGGGCAAGTGCAGGGCGTTGCCCATCTGCTTTCATACGCAGCTGCCCGGCTCCTACAAACTGCCCTTCCCCGGCTCCTTGGCCAACTGGCTTCTTGCTGGGCTGCGCGAATGGGAAGTGCTGGGAAGGGACTGGGGAGATGGGAGAAGCCAGGCTACTTCTCCCCTTCTCCCTCCGCTTTGTGGGGGCGGGGTGTCCTTTTTCCAAGACTAACGACTATCTTGTCTTCAGCTCCTCCAAAGCTGGGACAACTAACTTGTCTTCAGCCCCACAGGGACTCTGGTCCTGAATCAGGCAGCCCCTGCCCCCGGCAGAATCGTCTATTGCTCCTGCTGGCCCTGACTTTTGAGGAAGACATCCAGAACTTTCCTTCGCCTAGAATCTCCTCCCTCTTCTCCAAGCCCAGGGTCCTTGCCCTGAGTGGTTGGGGTCAGAATCCAAGCCTTGTGGGCACATCACACCAGGACTGGATGGGCTGTAGCTCCTTCGGGCTCTCTCTCTCTCTCTCTCTCTTTTTTTTTTTTTTTTTAAAGATTTTATTTATATATTTGAGAGAAAGCACGAGCAGAGCAGAGGGATAAGCAGACTGCCCACTGAGCAGGTAGCCGGATTCGGGCTCCATCCCAGGATCCCAGGATCATGACCTGAGCTGAAAACAGACGCATAACTAACTGAGCCACCCAGGTGTCCCTCCTTCAAGCTCTTTGCAGTGAACCTGCTCCCGGCAAACAGAACTGTCTAGTGCTAACACTGCCCTTTGCAGCAAAGATATTGTGCAATGATTCTTCAATGCTATCTCATTACTATGCTGCACAAAGGCTTGTCTGCACGGCGGCTGGGAGGAACGGCTAGGAGTTGGGGTAGAGAAGGGGGTGAAGGCGGTGATGGTGGCAAGGAGCACCCCTACCTGCCCCCCGCCGCTGGCCCGCGGGGGGCCTGGACCTAGCAGGTGTTCAGTGAGTGTATCTTTTCCCCCAGCTTTGGGATCATCCCTGGGCTCAGGCCAAAGCCTTGAATTTTCAAACCAGCCCCAAGGGGAATGAAGGCTCCTCCCTGACAGGAAGGTCACGCAGGGCCCCACCTGTCAAGGAACGAGGAAGCCAGGACAGACTCCTTTGAGTGAGTAGAGAGGTGTCATCCTCCCTTCCAACCAGTGCCCCTGAGACTTTTGTTGGGGGCTGCTCACAGAGGGCTCCTGGCCATGACCCACCCCTTCTCCCTTTCCAGAACTCCAGGTCAAGGTCACTCCAGACAGCCCCCTGCCTCTAGGCCACAGCAGGTCCTGGTCAGCTGGGAGGTCCAGCAGATCCCTCGGACCCTTTCTGGATGTACCCCATTCCAGGCTCCGGGTTCCTGGCTTCCCCTATTACTTTAAAGCTTCCTGCCTCTTACCCAGGGGCCAAGGTAAGTCCTAGGATGTCTGGGCTCTTGATTTCCTCATATTATATGTGTTCTTTAGGGGTCTTACACAAGTGCCCACAATGGTAGGAGGAGGCTGATAACTCCTCCCGTCCAACCTCACCCTCCTGGTACGGGAGGACACATTGGGGCTCAGAATGCAGACTCGGTGGAAGCATGCAGAGTCCTCGGCAGGTTTGAGGGGAGCGATGGGGTGAAGCGCGTGATGAGCTGGACCAAGTCCCCAGGGACCCGAATCCTACACCAGCACCCGCGCGAGCCTCCACACTTCGTGTGCAGTCACCCGCACCAGAGGCCACACGTGACCCTAAACCACCACACCGCCCCGGAGACCGCAGGCTCAACAACCGGGGCCTCCCTCAGGCACAATCACAGCCATACCTTTGTACCCACAGTGGACAGACAAAAGCACCCCCCGCAGTGTTCACACATACAGGGATACACTCACATGCACACTCATCAGGACACACTCAGAGCCACACAACCCACACGTGGCCCCATGGAATCACCCCCGTGGACATCATCTCACATATACGCCATCCGCACCGTGTCCCACAACGGGCATGCAGGAGAAGGACTCACGCACACACCCAGCAGCTCACCCAGGCGCCCTTGAACTCCTGGACTCACTTCCCAGGCAGACTGGTGCGTTTGCTCCCAGGCACCTCCATGGGCTCAGAGCAGCAGCCAGGCAGCCCTCTAGGATTACTCCCCGATGACAGTGACCATGGGGATGACTATGCCCCAGGCACAACCTCCCACCCACCTCACTGCTGTCCACACACA
Source organism: Mustela erminea (assembly GCF_009829155.1). Lineage (NCBI taxonomy): Eukaryota > Metazoa > Chordata > Mammalia > Carnivora > Mustelidae > Mustela > Mustela erminea. Next base: position 10,560,323 of record NC_045625.1, on the reverse strand, counting down.
CACACACACACACACACACACGTGCACACGCCTTCACACGGAGCCTCCCTTGGCCGGCCTCCTCCACTGGCTCGCATGGTGTGTGTTCTGATCCCTCTTGGTGAGACCCTTCTCACAGAACCCAGAGCCACCTGGCCACCCTTGGGACTAAGAAAATACCCTGTCCACTCCCCTAAGCTGGAGGGCCTGGGCCCTGGGGGAGGGGAGAGGGCTGCCGAGAGCTCAAAGTCCAGGGGCCACAGTCTTATTTGGAGGCCCGGGGGCGGAAGTTGCACAACCCGTCCCAGGCGGTCAGGGTGACTCCCGCGTATTGTCTGCTTTTCCCCTTGGCCACAGGCCCAGGCCCAACCAGCCAACCTGTTCCTCTGGCAGAGGAAGGGACCTTGGCTCCTCTTTCCCTGGCCTTGGGGACTGGTGGCCAAAGAGGATCCCCCGGTCCCCAGCCGTGTGTGTTACCGCCTAAGGCAGAAGTGCCCAGAACCTAGTTGGAAGCCAACCTCTCCTTTCCCCATGGGTAAACTGAAACCCAGGGAAGGCAGGGGGGCCTGCCCAGGGTTGCCCAGCAAGCTGGAGGGCCAGCGGGGATTGCTCATTTTTCTTTCTAAACCTAAGAAGATCACAGTGAGACCTAGTAGTTCCAACACAGACGAGCAGAGGTACTCGGGGCGGAGAAGGAGGGGACCCGAGAGTCTGAGCAGTGACCACCGTCACCCCCCAGTCCTCACCAGGACTTAGTTGACCAGAGAAGAACCAGTTTACCAACTCACACAGCTAACTACGTTCACCCCGACAAAAAAAAAAAAATGTTTTAAATGTGTGGTCTTTAACAATACGCAGGAGTCCTTCAAAGGGCCAAGGGAAGCCAGGGTCAGGGGGTCTCAGCCCCCACCACCTCTGCGATCTGCCGCTCAGATGGGGGTGCGGCCCCTCTCCCTGGAATCTTCCTTCCAGTTCCCTCTAGCGGCTACATCAGAGAGGCGGGGGAGAGACGCCGGGAACATTCCTGAAAATCCCAGAAATCTTCTCAAGCTATAAAAACCATCCCATGCCTGTCGGCCTACTTCTTTCTTGCTTTCCCTTGCCCCTCCCCCACTCTTCCCTGGCCCCCCCGCCGCGCGGCCCGCCCCCCCCCCCCCCCCGCCTGCCTTCCTTTCTCAGTTCCCGCTGCAGAGGGTCACCGGGCAGGTACAAGGAGCGAGACCTGGTGGCCCCCTGAGTGAGGCCAGAGTTAAAGCTGGGTGGGACCCCAGCCTGGGGTTGGGGGGGGTCAGAGGACGGATATATGCAGGGGGTGGGGCGCTTGCGTCCTCTACCATGGATTAAAGGAGGCAGATTTCTCGCTGACAAGGGAGGCACAAATACCGAAAGGAGGACACTGAGGAACCCCGCGGTGCTGGGATGGAATTGGAGCTGTCAGCAATTTAAAGTGTGTGTGCGTGTGTGTGTGTGTGTGTGTGTGTGTGTACACGCGCGCCCGCATGTGTGTTTTTTTTTTTTCCTCCAGCTCTGCTCATCGAGAAGATCTGCGAGCAGCAACACACCAGTTGCAACAAGCACATCCAGCACCGAGATCTTATTTTCAAGATATCGCCCTCCCCCCAGACAGATATCAAGCTCTATGGAGGAAAAGCAGGTTCCCGGAAGGGGCCAGAGAAAGCACGAGCCCGGGGTCACCCAGGGAAGGAGTGCCCAGAGAACGAAGGGACACAAGAGCTGGCCAAACCTGAGGTAATTCAAATATCCAAACAAATGAGCCATCAGAGAAAATAGGAATCCGTGGGTCCACAGGGCTGTGAACAAATAAATGAATAAATGAGCAGAAGACAATGCATTTCCCTACTTTCCTACGAAGTAATAAGGGAAGAAGAAAATCACCTCTTGGTAACTGAGATAATAAAGATGATTTCAGGTAGGCGACATCGAGGGATGCTTCAACTAGGGCCGTTAAGTGATACAGGGAGTGGAGTTTTCACGTAGTGTTGGAGCATCTCCCCCCAGAAACTCTGTTCGGATGATAGTAACACAAGACCTTGACGATGGAGAAACGTGAGTTGTTCGAAGTTAACACCACCCGTGAGGACAAGCTGACATTGAGTGACACCGGAGAGGGGCTGGGAGAGATCCCAGCGTCTCTCCTGTGATGTCCTCGCCCCCAACATGCACGGTCCTGGCATAATTACCAGGAAACACAGATAAACCCAAATCGAGCACCGTTCTGCCAAGGGACTGCCCCGTTCTCTCTAAAACATCAAGAGTGTGAAGTTCAAGGCAGGACGGAGCAACTGGAGAGGAAGGACGCGGGATGCTGGGCTGGGCCACTTTCCATCGGTGCCATTGTGGCAGCAACAGGTGAAACGTGGATGGGGTGTCTGGTTGCAGGGCGAATGGAGTTCTTCACACCGTTCCTGCATATTTCTGCAATTCGATGTGTCTTAAAATTGTTTTTTAATCCCATGCAGCATAACTTTGTGAAAGTGTTGAAGGAGACTGCTGTTGTGTATTTCTAAGAAAAAGAGGAAGCTGAGGGTTGTCTGATGACCTCATCTCCTGGCATAGGGCTTGGGGTTAATCAGGTGACACCGACTACAAGTGAGCAAAAAAAAAAAAAAAAAAAAAAAAGATGAAAAATCCCAGGAGAAACAGAAACACATACAAGAAAGCAAATGTAGGGGCGCCTGGGTGGCTCGGTTGTTACGCGTCTGCCTTCAGCTCAGGGCATGATCTCAGCCCCATGCGGGGTTCCCTACTCGTGCGCTCTCTTGGTATCTCTCTCTCTCTCAATATATATATCTTTAAATGTAATCATAGGACTCCACGTGCCTGGGCTGTCAACATTTAGGTTGTCACATGATAAACCCTGAATATTTACCTAACCCAAAATTATGATATGACCATCTAAGGAAGATGCTACCAGGAAAAAAACATGGAGGGGAGATTGCACAGGAAGGAAACTCTTCTTTTCCAAGGTAAGAAGGCAGGAGATTAAATCTAAAACTGAAAATCAAGAAATAAAAGGGAGTGGGGCGCATGGCTGGGTCAGTCAGCAGAGCGTGCAACTTTGTTTGATCTCAGGGACGTGAGTTTGAGCCCCACTTTGGGCGTAGAGTTTTCTTAAACAAACAAACAGAAAGTATATAAAAAAAAAAAAAGAAAGAAAGAAAGAAAAGGAAAGGGAAAGAACTCATTATTATGATTTTTATCCTACCTTTTTAAAGATGATTGTATATGTTATGTATTAAATCCATTTCTATATACATTGGTATTTTATATATTTTATTCAATAAAGTCTTTCACAATAAACAATGAATTTAAATAAAATGTTTAAAAAACAGTAAGAGCATGTTATTTGGGAGCACAAAAGTAAATGACAAAGAAACCGCTGTGTCTTGTTGAAAGCAGTTGTCTCTGGTGGCTGGGAATTGAGGGCAAAGAGATTAGATAGGACGCTCCATTGTAAGTCTTGCAGAATGGAGGACATGTACAGTTTTAATAAAAATTCAAATCAAAACCGAAAAATATAATTAAAAGAAATGCCTTTTGAGCCAAGCAACAAATTTGGACAATTTGTGGAGTTGCCTATTTAGCAGAATCTGCACAAGAATCCCCCAAATGCTGAAGTGCTGAGAAGACAAAAAAGGACTTTCTAAGGGATTTGTAAAAAAATCAGCCTAAAATGAAAATTTCCCATGCGCTACAAAGAAAAAAAATATTCATGGTTTAAAAGGAGAACAAATACTTTAGAAGAGTACATGTCTTATGACCCTTCGCTTTGGTCAAGTTGGCCTTTGGCGGGGCGGTGGTTTCCTCTGCCCTTAGAGCTTCCCCAAGACGCAGGTCCTTCCCTCGCCAGTCCAGCCCCAGTCCAACCCCAGTCCCACCAGCAGCATCCCTGGAGAAGACTACTCTTCACAGCAGCCCTGTGTGGTGTCAATTTATAGCCCCATATTACAGATGAGAAAATGAAAGCTTGGGAAAATGAACTGGCTTTGCCCAGAGTCTCATAGTCAAAAACTAGCCAGGCTGGACTTGGCACACAGGTTGATGAACTCCAGGGCCAAGTTTCTCTCCTTGCTCCCTGTCACTTGGCTCTCCCACCTGCTGACTCCAGACCCAATTAGAGACTCGCTGGCCCCTGAGATGGGCTGAGAGGCGGACATGTCATTAGAGCATGAGATGCTGGAAGCTCCCGCCATGTGTCATTATGTCTAATTACACGAGTTCAGGCTTCTGTGTGGGCTGGTGGAGCCAGAGCGTCTCCATGCCCAAGTGGCCAAGTCCAAGGGGACTTCAGCTAAGTTGTAAGGCAGGGGCTGCCAAAGGCCCCCTCAACAGCCTTAGTAGCAAGACCATTGTTCTGCATCTACTGGAGAAAGCCAGGCTCCAGGCTCCTCCCTGAGGCTGTGAGAAAGACCTTGGTGGGGAGGTGCTGTCTGTCTGTGCCTCTCTGGACCTTCTCCACCAGACTGCCACCTGGGCAGGATATGGAGCAGAAGAAGTCTAGGGGGCATTTGGGTGGTTCAGTTGGTTAGGCATCTGCCTTTAGCTCGGGTCATCATCCAAAGGTCCTGGGGTCGAGTCCCATATTGGGCTCCCTGCTCATCAGGGAGCCTGCTTCTCCCTCTTCTTCTGCCCCTCATGCTCTCTGTCTGTCTGTCTGTCTGTCTCACTCTCTCTCAAATAAATGAACAAAACCTTAAAAAAATAAAAATAAAAATCTTAAAAAAAAAAAAAAGAAGGAGATGTCTACAGCCCCCATGGCCCTTATCCCATCCCCAAACAGACAGAAAAATGCGGGCACAGAGACACACACGCCATGGAACCATCGTTTTGGAATTTATACCTGAGCTCTTGAGTAGAGAGCTGCCTATGCTTTCCTTGACTCCATTGTGTGTTCCCTTTGGGGGAAGGGCAAAGGAGAAGGAATTTGGAGCGGAGAGACAGAGCCCCTCTCCTCTCTGGAAAGAGATGACCCATGGAAGACATCCTCTGCATTTTTTCATTTAATCAAAGGATACTGAGTTGCTCCTGGGTGCCAGACAGTGTTCTAGGCACTGGCGTTGTAAATAAAGTCCTGGGTCTTAAGGACTTCACTTTCCGCTGGATAAGAGACAATAAACATACAAATCAATATAGAGGGTGACAAGTCTGAAGAAATAAGGGAAGGGGGAGCCCCTGTCCCAGGTGACGATCTGGCTCGAGAAACAGACAAGCCCATCTCCCCTGACTTGCCCAGACCCAAAGACTAGATGGAGAAACACCTTGTGGGGTAGAACAAAGGAGCCCAATACCCCAGTCACCTCCTCCTCCCCTAATATTGCTTTCCTTAAAATAACTAAATATTCAAAATATACAGAAATCATAGAAAATTACATGGCAAACATTCATGTCTCAACTATCCAGTCAAAGCTCGTGTATTAGTTAGGAAAGGCTAGGTTATGCAAACAATCCCCAAACCCCAGTGGCTTTAAATAATAAAGGTCTGTTTTCCTCTCATTCTCTATATCCAATGAGGATTGACTGAAGAGAGCTGTATTTATTGTAGTCTCCCAGGACGCCAGGCTGATGGCTGCTCCCTCGTTTTATGATGCTGTGATCTCAGCACGAGACTTCAGGGCTCACCATGCAGGGAAAGGAGCCCAAAGACTCACACGTTCGCTCTTAGATGTTTCCATTTGGAAGTGGCATATGTCACTTCTGCTCACGTTTCATTGCCTAGAGCAAGTCGTATGTCCCTGTACAACTTCAAAGAGTCAGTGAAGTGTGATCATCTCATGTGCTCAGAAGATGAAGAGAACGGAAATGTTGGTGAGCATTGTTAATATCTACCACTCTTTCCATCCCGTTTCCATCTGTTCTTCACTCCCAGAGATAAGCCCCATTTGGAGGTTGTTACATATCATTATCATCTGTGGATTTTGTTTTAACGTTTAATACACCTGTATGCATCAGCAAATTGTATGTGGAAAGAAATCACAAAGAAAATTAGACAATATTTTGAACTGAACAACAGCACAAACACAACATATTAAAAAGTCTGTGTGATGCAGCTAAAGCAGCATAATAGAGGGAAAGTTATAGTATTAACAATGAACATATTTGAAAAGAAGAAAGTTCCAGAATCGATTATCTAAGCTTTGATCTTAAGAAACTAGATAGAGCAGAGCAAATTAAAACCAAAACAGAAACTAAGAAATAGTAAAGATAAGAGTAGAAATCAGTGAATATAGAGAAGAAAAACAATACAGAAAATAAATGAAACCATAAACTGGCTCTTTGAAATTATCAAGAAAATTGATAAAACCCCAGCCAGACAGGGGCGCCTGGGTGGCTCAATTGGTTAAGCATCACACTCTTGGTTTTGACTTGGATCATAATCTCGGGGTCATGAGATCGAGCCCTGCATAGGGCTCTGTGCTCAGCACAGTCTGCTTGATATTTTCTCTCTCCCTCCCCCTCCCACTCTATTTTCAAGACTCATCAAACCCTACACTTAGAAGGGATGTGTTTATCGTATGTAAATCATATGTCATTAAACCTGACATTCAAATAGCTCAGAGAAGGGACACCTGGCTGGTTCAGTCAATAGGGGATGTGACTCTTGATCTGGGAGTTTTAAGTTCAAGAGTAGAGATTACCTAAAAACTAAAATCTTTAGGGGCTCCTGGGTGTCTCAGTTGGTTAAGTGTCTGACTCTTGGTTTCAGAGCAGGTCATGATTTTAGGGTCATGGGACTGAGCCCCGTGACAGACTCTACGCTCAGACTCAGTGAGGAGTCTGCTTGTTTTTCTCTCTCTCCCTCTATCCCTCACTCCCCTCCCCCAAAATAAAGAAAAATCTTAAAAAATAAAAAATAAAATAAAATCTTTCTTTTTTATTTTTATTTTTTAAACATTTAAAAAATATATTATTTATTTATTTGAGAGAGAGTGAGAGAGATCACAGAAGGAGACGGAGAAGCCGACTCACCGCTGGGCAGGTAACCTGAAGCAGGGCTTGATCTCAGGACCTCGCGATCATGAGCTGAGCCAAAGGCAGATGCTTAACCCACTGAGCCACCCAGGTGCCCTCTTTCTTTATTTTTTAGAGAGAGAGTGCATGCAAGGGGGTAGGAAAGGGCAGAGAGAGAGAGAGAGAGAGAGAGAGAATCTTAAGCAGGCTCCATACTCAAGCAGAGCCAATGTGGGGCTTGATCTCATGACCCTAAGATCATGACCTGAGCTGAAATCCAGAGTCACATGCTTAACCAACTGAGCCACTTAGGTGCCCCCAAAATCTTAAAACAACAACAACAAAAAATCATAAATAATCCAGAGAAGAAGAATACCTATATGTGTGTATCTGTGCACACCCAAACATGCCTCCCACAGGTACATGTATATCTGTATGTTTGTGTCAGATATCTGTATCCATATCTATACACCTACGGAGATTAGACGGGTAGGAACAAGGAAGCACATGTCTGTGTTTATACAGTGGGAGAAGATATTGATAAAACAAACTTGGCAAAATGTTAACATTCAAGGAATCTTGGGGCGCCAGGGTGGCTCAGTCGGTTAAGTGTCTGCCTTCGGCTCAGGTCACAACCTCAGGGTCCTGGGATCGAGCCCCACTTCGGGTCCCCTGCTCAGCCGGGAGCCTGCTTCCCCTCTCCCTCTGCCCCTCCCTCCGCTCATTCTTTCTCTCTCCTTCTCTCCCTCTGCCTCTCAAATAAATAAATAAATAAACGGCTTTAAAAAAACATTTGTGGAACCTGAGAGTATAAAGACATTCTTTGTTGTATTTCGCAACTTTTCTCTGAGTCTGAAATTGTTTCAAAATAAAAAGTTAAAAATATGATTGCTCACGTATGATAAAATGTGGCACATGGAATATTAGGCTTCATACAGGTTTCCACAACTTGATTTTTTCCACAGGGCCTTTTGTTGCCGGGCTCCATCCTGGTTCTGGTCTCCGCCCCTCCTTCTAGAGATTTCCCATCCCCATGGGCACAGACATTGACCCTGACCCCCCAAGCAGTGTCCAAGAGCTGAAGGAGGGGAGGGGGATGTTTTCTCTTTGGTTATAAAAATATCCCAAAGTGGACACTGGAGAGAGTGCCCATTGCTGTGACTATACAAAAAAAAATTTTTTAATTTGTTCTGTTTTCAGCTGTCTTGAAATACAATTGACATACAACATTGTGTAAGTTTGGGATATAATGTGATGATTTGATGTAAGCATATATTCCAAAATCAGTACCATGGGTCAGGTTAGTTAACACATAGATCACCGGGGCGCCTGGGTGGCTCAGTGGGTTAGGCCTCTGCCTTCGGCTCAGGTCATGGTCCCAGGGTCCTGGGATCGAGCTCTCTGCTCAGCGGGGAGCCTGCTTCCCTGTCTCTCTCTCTGCCTGCTTCTCTGCCTACTTGTGATTTCTCTCTCTATCAAATAAATAAAAAGGAAAAAATTAAAAAAAAAAAAAACCACATAGATCACCTCACCTGACTACCGTGTGTGTGTGTGTGTGTGTGTGTGTGTGTGTGTGTTGTGTGTGTGTTGGGCGGGGTGTGTGTGTGCACCCTTTCACCATCTACTGCCTCTGCAACTTCCGAGTGTATCATGAACTATAGTCACCGTTCTGTACTTTAGACCCCCAGAACTTACTCATCTTGTAACTGGCAGTTTGTACCCTTTTTATACTCAAAACCATTGAATGGTACACATTGGATGAGTTATATGATACGTGAATTATATCTCAATAAAGCTGTTTTAGAAACTGAGCTTGGCAGGGGCGCCTGGGTGGCTCAGATGGTTAAGCGTCTGCCTTCGGCTCAGGGTGTGATCCCAGGGTCCTGGGATCGAGCCCCGAATCTTGAGCTCCTTGCTCGGTGAGAAGCCTGCTTCTCCAACTCTGCCTGCTGCTCCCTCTGCTTGCAATCTCTCTCTCTCTCTCTCTTTCTGTCAAAAAAATAAGTAAGATCTTAAAAAACAAAAACAGAACTGAGCTTGGCAATTCTTCCCTTTCTTCTCCCCTCCGAGTTCTTTCTCCACAATTTGTCTTCCCTCCAATAAGTATTTCTTGGCTGTTCCCAAGCAATTCCGGCTCCTAATTCCCTATCGCTGCCTCTTTTTACCAAATATTTTTATTCTGTATCAGCCCGTGAAATGGGCTGTCCAAGGAAGGATTCTCCAGGGCGGGTACAGAAGCGACAGAGCAAATGCAGAATTCTCTCGTCCGGGGTTGGAGGTGGCTGTGGACACCAGGACCAGGGCGAGGGTCGGCACCCAAGGCACCCACAGCACAACGCGGGAGGAGGTGCATACGGTCAGGGTGGGCAAGCACAGGTCGGCACCCAAGAGTGACCGCTTCCTTACATTTTTCTCTTGTTGCAGTGAAATACATACAACATGAGATTCACTACTGAAACTATTTTGAAGTCTATAATTCAGTGGTTTTTACTACGATCACAAGGTGTGGACCAATCAGCACTATCTAGTTCCAGAACACTTTCATCATTTCAAAAGGAAGCCCCCATGCTCCCCTGCCACGGCCCCTGGCAATGACTGATCCGTTTTTTTGTCCCTCTAGATTTGCCTCTTCTGGATGTCAGACCACGTGTGGCCATCTGTGACTGGCTTCTTTCATTTAGCAGAATGTTTCCAAGGTTCGACCATCTTGTAGCTGGTGTCAGTATTTCCTTCCTTTTCGTGGCCATAGGATATTCCATTGGATGGACATACCACCTTTTGTCTTATCCACTCATCTGTTGATGGAACTTTTAACTGTTTCCACCTTTTGGCTGTGTTGTGACCAGAGCCGCTGTAGACACCGGTTTTCAGTTCTTAGGAGTGGAATCGTTAGGTCATACGCTAATTCTACGTTTTACTTATCGACAAATCATTTCCTTACACTTTGCACCGTGGGCATCTAGATTGCTTTAGCCTCGTGCACACTCACCCATTTATGACTTTCATCCCATGTCACCACCATCCGCATCCACATTAGCAGCTTTGAAGCAGAGCGGTTGACGTTGGGGGCCACAGAGGATGGTGGAGCACAAAAGCAATGCCGGTTACGGGGCTGGAGAAGTTGGGAGACGGCAGAAGCACCAGGCTGTCACTCTCAGGAGACAGGACTTCACATCGTTGGTTGCAGGGAACCCAGAGAAGAGAAACCACCGAGGGTACTCTAGGTGAGCTGAAGGAAAGGTCACAAGCTCTGCCTTAAGATATGAATTCACGGGGAAAGGGGTGAGGTCACTCTAGGCCTGTTCTGTCCCAGAGTCGAGGGAGAGAGTAGAGGGGAGGTACTCCTACTGTGTCAGCCTCAGTGTCTCAGACTGGAAAATGGGTGTAATAGGCTTCTCCTGTGAGTCTTAGGTGGGATGCTGGGTGTAAGCAGGCTTTGTGATCTGCAAAGCTCAGGGTAGGCGTTTCCACTGGAAATGCCTGCTCAGGTGGCTTCTGGAACATGGTAGAACTTCAGGAAGACGGCTATTTGACTCTAAGGAGGCATCTGAGAAATTGTGTGTGGCTTGAAATTCTATCAAGGGAGACGCATTTACGATATAAATGGGAGAGCAGGCCACTGATATGAACCCAGCAGTGAATCCCCAGGTGTGACTTTTGTGTTCAATAAATTGGAATTTTCATATCTCGGGTTTTCAGCTCAGCCAAGTTCTGGAAAGTCTGTCCAAACCACGTGGAGGTGGAGGTGGCAGGACTTTGCTTTCTGTGTTTTGGAAAACAGGGACTTTCTCCCAAGCAAAATCTTATCTAAAAGAAGCCCGGGGCCTCCCACATAGGTTTCAAAGGAGAGAGTTCTGGACAGAGGAGGAAAGAAGAGACTGTGCTTTCCCCACCCACGAGCCTGAAGGTCAAACCTGGCTGTTAAGGAAGGGGGCGTGGTGATCTTACCTGGGAAATTTATAGATTACCGAGACTGGCAGGGAAGGAGACCAGGGACTTTCTCTGGAAGGACACGGATCTTTTCAACTCCGAGTCAATCTTTTTGTAGAGGAAACTCCAGCCCATGCAAGTCACTCGGTTCTAATGACCCCATTTAGTTTTCCCAACAACCCCTTGACTTACAAAGCCAGCAAGTGTCAGAAAGGTAAAGTGGCTTGCCAAGGTCATAGGGCAAGTTAAACACTGGGGTTAGGATCTGAAGCCAGATCTCGTGGCTCAAGGCTTGGGGCTGGTTCCACCAAGCTGCCTTGAAGTCCCCTGAGAGCAACAAAGAGTTGGACATGCAGGTGGCATCTGGGACAAAAAGACTCTTCTGAGTGGTCAGGGGAAATGTGACCCTATGGGAGGGTCATTTGTGTCTTGTCTCTCTGGCTCACCCTGGAAAGCCCCATATCATTTGCTGAACTGCTTCCTAGAATCCTTCTCCATTTGCAGAACTGCTTCCTAGAATCCTTCTCCAGAATTTATGCCAAGGGCAGCCAAAGCCCAGGCTTGGCCTAGGGGCTTGTAAATGGGCACTCAGGGCAAAGGGTCAGTCCTACTTATGTGACCTTCCTTGCCTGGGCCCACTGCCAGTGGGGGAGTGAGTCTGGGCTCATCAGCTCCCCACTATCCTGAGCATGGGTCTGGCAGGTTGCAGAGAATCCCCAAAGACTGCCCTTGCCTAAGCAAGACTGCTTGGGATTCAGACCGTATGGCAAGAGTAGGCACATTGGGCTGAGACCAGGGTTCAAAACCCAGGCTTATTACTCGCTTAGCCAAGTTTCTTTTTCTCTCTGTGCTTTGCTTTCTCCATCTGTAAAGTGGGACCAATACTGGTCAGATAGAAGGGGTGAGCTGCTGTGAGAACACACAGGATGTGAGCGCCCATGGGATGCCCATCCTATCAAAAGTGGGGGCTATTCAAAGTGTCCTGGGGCTCCCCCAGCTCCTAGCAGTCACCCGCAAGGATCAACTTTGTACCCAAAGAGTGAGTATGGCTGCTCAGTCCCCGGTGTAGCTCTGGGGACCCGGGGGAGGGGGGGGGGACACAGATAGCACGATGTCCAGTCGGAGGCCCTGTCCTCTAGGAACTCACCGTCTAGGGAGGAGGCAGAACCATGCCAGCCAGCAGAAGAAGGGCTGCTGCAGAGGGACGTACAGGGATCCTAGGCGACAGAAGGATGACCCTATCTGGGGCCAGGGAAGACTCCCCAGAGTGAAAGTCTAGGGGAGAATCTAAATATTTAAAAACCGGCCCGTCGCAGTCACTGGCTGATCAGTAGGAACACTGGTTGTAGATACTCCAAAGAACCCATCAGTGTGATTATTGATGCTCTGGGAAGGGGCATTTGGTTTGGATCCCAACGGACGAATAAGAGTTCTTCCGACGGCTGGCAGAAAGGACACTCCGGGCGGATGGAACAGCATGAGCAAAGGCCTGATGACTAAAAAAGGAGGGGGTGCTTCGAAGGGTACGGCTAGAGCACAGGCTATGTACGGGGGAGAGGGTGTGGAAGAGGGGGTCTTAAATACCAAACTAAGTTTGGGTGACATGGTCAGGACACCTCTGATGTGGCTTTCCACTCTGGCGACTCTGACACGTGGACACTCCAGTGAGAGCTTCCAGGATCTGAACGCTACTCCCATTCTGGCCCTATGACACCCCCTTAGGAAAATGAGGTAGCTTGGGGTCTGGGTACAGCCTCCTTTCTCCAGGAGAGGGGCCAGCAAGGGCAGGCGGGGAGAAGAGCTCCTTCAAGGGCCTCTAGAGAGTCTTCTGGACATGGAAACTAAGACAGACCCTTAGTTGTATGGGTGGGACCTACAGAGGGGTTGGTGGAAACCCGGGTGACGCAGGCTTTCCTCCAGAGTAGGACCAAGGCTTCTTGTCTGCTCAGGGAAAAACTTAGGGATGTTTGGGGGCTAAGGGGCCTGGTTCTAGCCCAGAGTTTGCTGCCGATGTGCTGTGTGATCTTGAGGAAGGCACCAACCTTCTCTGGGTCTTAGGGTCTCTGTATGTAGCACGAGGGAGCTTGTTCGTTCCTCAGTCACTGTACTCGGTCTCGTGGCAAACATATGGGGCCTCAGGCAGAGCTGAGGCTGAGTCTCCACTTTGGGATACACTAGGTATTTGACTTTGAGCAGGTGGTAAGCCCTGGGCCTTCATTTTCTCACGGAGAGAGTGTAGACTGATTGGTGTGGTCAGTACTGTATGGAACAAGTGAGAAGACTCTGGGGTCTAGGAGACAAGACAGTAGAACCCTCCCTTCCTCGCCTTCCAAGGATGTCCTGTGCTTGCAAGCCTGCTTTGCTGGCCCCAGGGCCTTGACTGAAGCTGGAGGTCAGCAGGGAGTGAAGAAGAAAGCTATACTACTTACTGGCCCCCTTTACAACCCTCTTGAGCATTTAAGGGGGCGTTGTTAGTACCAAGCCACGTTAAGCCAGGGCTGACCCAAGGCCAGCAGAATCCAGGACCCCCCGGTGACTAGAGGCCACGCAGAAATTCAGGAGAGACAGAGGTGAAGAGAGAGACCTCCTCGGAGCTCTGAGGAGCAAACTTTGGGGGGGGGTGGGATCAAACTTTGGGGGGGGGGGCGGGATTTCCTCCAGAGCTGGCTTTAGGAAGTTTTCCTCCAGGACACGCTGATGAGGTTGGTCTCCATCTCCAGCGTCCCAGGAGGGCTTCAGTCAAGAGCCGCTTTGCCTTGCAGCAGTTGGGAATTGGATTTGGATCAGATAATCCTTTTTTAATCCCATGCATTTGCTTGCTGGTTGCTTGCCTCATTTTTTTTCTTGGATGTGCCTCCCTGCTCAGATGGGTCTTGGGCAGTGTTCTGCGGGTGAAGAGGCTTTTCTCTGTCTGGAAAGCAATAGTTGCTCAGTAAATATTCCTTCCCTCTCAGGGTCACCAACAAGCACCTTTGACAGGGACCCTGTTTTTGGTTGTCTGGAGCCCCCAGACTAACCAGTTCCTTCATTCCCTGCAAGTGGGCTGAGCCCTCTCCGTGTACCCCTCCCACTCCCCGCCCCCCGCAACACACACCAGAATTCTTAACCCAGAGCACAGGAACTCCTCGGAGAGCCCACGGGATTGGCTTCCTGTCCGCTTCCTTTCTCCTCCTCCCCGGTGGAGGCTGGGCTGGGGCACAGCTGGCCGGCTGGTGGGGGGGCTCTCCCCAGACTGCTTCTCAGCACAGCCCCTCAACCGTCACACCCGGGTCTGCATTCCTCCATCCTTAATGCCTCCTCTGGGAACACAGGCTTTCAGAAACCTGAGAAGACCAGCCAGCCGGTGCAGGCCAGAGGGAGGTGGGCCCAGACTGGCGGGGGTGGGGGGCAGGGAGGGACTTGGCTCTGCCTTCGCTGGAAACAGAAACCTCAGGCCTTCCCCTCCACTTTCAGCGGCTCTGGGCTTCCAGGCCAGGGAGCAAAGAGCTCTGGCTTTTGCTAAAATCCACCTGGGGAGGTGGGGGCTGGAGAAAAAGAGTCACGGTAGTTTGCAAATACAGAGGACGTCTGCCACTTCTACCTGCCGCAAAGATTTCCCCAGCAGGAACCCTTCTTTGCCCCTTTAGGCTTCCAGAACAGGGCAGATTACGGGCAGGACCAAAAACAACCAGAGAGATGAAGCTGTGAGCGCTGGACCACATGGCCAGGAGGTGGAGGGGTTGGGGTTCAAATCCAAGTAGGTTCCACACCACAGTGACTCCAAGTACACGTGTCCCAGGTGCAATCAGCAGGATGGCCGTCCTGCCCACCTCTGTCCCTGGTAAGCAGAAGCCGTTCTTTCCTTCAGGGATGCCTTCATGCCACCCATGTGACCTCCCACCCCCCGGCCCCCACTAAGAACCCACTTGGAATCTTAAATTTGGGATTCACGTAGACCTGAAATAATCATTAGATATTGATTTGTCCGATTCCTTCTCCTCGTAGATGGGATAACCTAGACTCGTGAAAGGGCCATGACTTGCCCATGTCAGACCCAGGCCTCCACGCACACAGCCTGCTTCAGTGGAAAGAGTCTGGAAAGAAGGGAAGGAGGAGGAGAGAGGGAGGGGAGGTCTGGTCGCGCAGACAGACTAGGCTTGAAATCCTGACTCGGCCATCTGCTTTCTGGGTGACCCCGGCCAGTGGATGTTACCTTTTTTAGGACTTCACTCTTCTCGCCTATTAAAGGGGGATCTTGACATCCTCATCGAGGGGCGCTGGAAAGATGAAAGGAGGTCCTGGGTTTGGGTACAGCGGCATAGTTCCTGGCACACGGTAGGCGCCCGGTACAGACTGGCTGCCTTCTTTCTTCCTTAGCAAAGGAAAATGGAATCTTAAGGCACTGAGACCAGGCTTTCCCTTTACGGAACCTGGAGAGGGGGGTAGATTGGGCCAGCAATGTGCGAGCCAGCGATGTGTCTGGCGAGAGCGGAGTCTTAAGAGCTCGTTGTTAAATACTTGGGAATTGCAAAGGCTCTTGTCGGTAGCCTTAAACCAGCCATGGTGGGTGTACTTTACACCATGGAAATTGGCAAACACTACAATCAGGGATTTTTTTTTTTTTAAATAAAAGCATCCAGTATGGAATTTACCAAGAGTGGGAAGTGACTCACAATATCATTATGCCTGTTGTATAGATGAGAGTCTGGGGCTAGCTGTGCCGGCTCACTATATCTGTATATCTATTATAAATTGCAGCTTCACTATTTTCCCCCTGGCCGCGAGACCTTGGGCAAGTCATTTCACCTCCTGAGCTTTTTTGGTCAGGCATAGAAACTGAGGTCAACAGCCAGCTGTGTGGGTTTCTGTAAAATGGCATAACACCAGCACCCACTTCATGGGCTTGTTGGAACCTGAAATGAAACAACACAGGTAAAATGTAAAGCACTAGGTTTTGAGTCTGATCAACACTTGGTATTAATATTATTTTCAGCCAGATGATAACTTGCTCTCCATACCTAATCACGAGGCTATGAGAAAGATGTCATCACCTCCAACTAAGGAAACGGAGACCCTGGTTCATGGTCATATGGCTGGTAGGTGGCAAACCAGGTTTGAATCCTGGCCTGATTGGCTCCAAGGCAGGGTTTCTGCCAAGCCCCTCGGCCCCAGCCCAGTTCTGGGGGACTGAGTGTGGGGGACAGGTGGCTGCCTTGGCCACTGGCTTTTGGCAGAAGTCATGGGGTCAGCATTTTTGCCTATCCCAGGGGTCTGCCAGAGCAACCCTACTCAGAGCCCAGAGCCTCTAATTTTGAACCAGTGTCCACACATGCCTCTTTTTCAAGGGTTTTGGAATCCCCAGACACCCTGCCTCTCCTTGGGTGTGCTCTGCTACCCAGGTATCCTGCCTCAGGGAATCATCCCAAAACAGCAATGGTCACTCCAGAACCAGGTGCCTCAGAACATCATCAAATGAGGGAAAATGGATTTTCTTTCTCACTGATGGGTTGGTTAACCCCTTGTTGCTCCCATTTCTGGTACAGAGGGCTGGCTTAAGGAAGCAGATAAGGAGGAGCAGTGCCCAGACTCTGGCAAGCATCTTCTCAAATAAACACAACCAACCCTTTTCTGATTCCCCTGCCCCTGCCTTCATCCTCCTAGCTCCCCTTCTCGTTGGCCAGTCTCCAAGCTCCATCTGGTTCCTTCTCCTCTCCTTGCCCCCGAGATGAGCCTGGCATGTCCTGAAGCCTAGAAAATTTGCACCTGTTCCCAGAAAACTGGGGAGGGGGGGCAGGGCTGAGAAATGCAACAACCAAATACCCTTCTCCTCCTCTGCAGCACTCCTTTCCCGTCCTGATGGGGGGGGTGGTGTCATCGGCCCTAAATCCAGAGGGTCCTTTCCCTCCATCTGCTCGGAGAGCGGCCAGCACCACCAGACACGCAGGGGAGGCCTCAGGCCCAGAGGACGCTCACCTTTGCCACATGCTCTAGGAGTTTCGGAAGGGCAGCTGGAGCCCCTCTCTTGGCCCCCAAAGCCAAGTGGATGCCTGGATGCCCGGGGGGGAGAAATATGGCCAGCCTGGGACCCTGCTGACGGAGTTCCAAGCAGAGTGAGCTAGAATGCAGATTTTGTTTTCTTAAATTTTGTTTCCTTAGATTTTGTCTTAGACAAACTGATTAACTTCTGTGTACATCCGTTTTTTCATCTGTAAATGGGCTCATCGGGGACATGGACATTCCATACATCCCAGAATGGCTACGTGGACCACACGCATGCTTGACTCGGTCCCCGGCTGAGGTGATGATGGATTTCTTCACTGGACCGTAACTGTTCCATTTGACAGGAATAACGGGGTGGCCTTATCATCGGTTGTCCGATCTAAGTCACTTTGGAGAATCAAAGGGGACACTGTTTTTAATGATGCTGGGATGCTTGGCGTTTGTCACCAGTCAGTGGCACTTGCATTTGTTCATGGAAATAGCAAGTCCCGGAGGGGGATGCAGGGACCTGCAGGGAGCTGCAGGGGTGTGGCAGTATCCCCGGGGGAGGGGTCTACCACGATAAGCCCACAGCACATGCAGAGTTGGTGACTGTCACTGCCAAAGATGGAAGGAGATAGCTGTGTATCAGCCCTTATCACAGGATCAGCAAAGCATAAAAAGCTTACGAGATGCTTCTCTCTGGGCAGGAAGAGCCATGATACCCAGCACCTAACATACCGTTCCTTACAGCGGCCTCTTAGCCTTCCCAGACCTTCCGGCCCGGGAGCATGGCGTCTCACTCTTCACCAAACCTTCTCAGGAAGAACACCATCTCCTGTGACTACCACAATCCTACAGAGGGGGCCAACTGCCCCCATTTTACAGATGAGCACACTGAGGTCCAGAAGAAAGAAGTAGATTGCCTGAACTTGCACTACTGAGTTTTCAAGTCTCAAAAGAACCCAGGCCTGGGTTCCTTCAACAGCCTTTAGAGATACCTGGAGCTGGGGGAGAAAAAAAAAAAAAATGAACCCCAAAGCCACACCTCACAAATGAACTTGGGGGCCATTTGAGAAATTTCTCTTCTTTGCATCTCCAGTATTTTCTGCTTTGCTTGTCTCTCAGCCAGACTGTAAGTCCTCGAGAGTCAGAGCGAAGGCCGAAACTTCTGGTTGGTACACAGAGCGAGTGCTAACTTAATGGGGATTACATGCAAATATTTTAGAATACTATGCACTCATAAAAAAGAAAGTAGCTCTTAACGAAGTGGTAGGAAGTGGTCTCCAAGAAGTGAAGAAAACACAAGGTGTAGAGCAGTGTGGATCAGTCATCATTTGTACAAAAAATGAGAAAACACACACACACACATATATATATATATACACACCCACACAAAACACTCTCTGTCTGGGAACAGAGAGTGTTTGGCAATCCTCGTTCCCTCCAGGGGAAAGAAGGAGATGGCTGGTGGGGAAAAGAAAGGAAACATTTCCCCCACGTATCTTTCTGGCACCTTTTGAATTTTGAACTGTGGGTAACAGCCCTTCAGAAAATAAATGCTTTAAAACTTAAAATCGCTCAAAACGAGGTATACCATTTTAAAAAGTGAACTGTCTGAGGGCAGGGGGGGCAGGAATGGCTCCCTGCGTTCCTGGTTAGTTGATTTCCAAATGGGTAGTTGATTTCCCAGCATTCATTGGGCAACAGGAAACCCTAGAAGGTCAAAGTTGATGGGACTTTTAGAGATCCTGTCCTCACTCTGCCAGCTGGGGAACTGGCCCAGGATCACAGAGGGAGCACATGGCAGAGCTGGGGTGGGAGAGAGGGAGTCCTGACACACAGACCTGACTCCTTCCGCAGCCAGCTGGGATTGCTGCTCTTGGAAAGCTCTGTCATCTCGCGGCTGAATACATAGCCATCAGGATGTGAAGACCCCTCAGACGAGAGGCCCCCATTCTGTATTGAATAGAATGTAAAAATTGAAACCCCCAGTACAGTGGCTTTGCACACGGCCAGGGTGACCCTAACGTTGATCACCCAAACCAAGGTACTTTTGGACATTGGTAACAATGTCACTCAGACAATAAGCAAAAATGAGACTTCCTGGGAAAACTGAGACTGTCCCCCCCACAAAAATCCCCACCATCGGGACACTGGCAAGAAGACCTTTTGTCCAAAGGGTCTGGTCTGATTCTAGTCTTTCATGCCTCCTCTCGTCTCCCACTGCTTCCTTTCCAAATACTGACGACAATGGCAAACCAGGGTTCAAATCCTAGCTGTGTTCAAACCACATTACTACTCTGAGCCCCAGCTTCTCCATCTGTGAAACAGAAAGCATGACCCCCGTCTTGAGGGCTGCTGGGAGAATGAAATGTCTCACACGGAGCTGGGTGCAGAGACTGTGCTGGCAGTAGTAGCTTCTCTTCCTCTAATGCAGAGAAATAATGAAACGACACAGGCCTAATCCCGAAACTCTTGGTGGTGAACAGAGAGAGCCTTTCTCCCAGACTAGATTCACAAATGCCCCTGTGGGAGGAAGTGTCAGGCAGCACGCTCAGGGACATGTTGATTCTAATTCTGGGAGTCAGTTTGTGAAGCACTTCTTCGAGGTGACTCATTTGGGGACTCGCTGAAAAATCCTTTGAGTTAAAAACAAAAGTTGAATGGGGCTCCGGTTGCACCCTTTCCCCTCTACTCCCTACCCTGACTAGGGTAGTGGGGTTAGTGCAGGGAATCTGGAGGGTCTCTGGGCTGAATTTGACCTGATTTTTTCCCCCCTCAGCATATCACCTGGGGCTGGGACCAGGCCAGAGGGAAGGAAGTGGGTGAGGAAAACAGTGAACACTCCACCCTGCCAGCTCCTGAATTATAGTCCAAGAGGGCAGGAAGGGGGTGGAGGTGAACAAGCTTTCTTTATCCCCCTAACACTTAGCCTTAGTGTCAGCTTGCCTATAGTCAGACCCATCCCTGCTGATTGCAGAGATGTGTACTGTGTGACCTGGGGCACGTTGCTTGACCTCTCTGAGCCTCAGTTTCCTAACTGGAAAATGAGGATATCAGGAGCACCTGCTAAAGGGGCTCCATGAGGCTGGGTTAGGGCTTTGCAAACTGCAGTGGTCCCAGTGCTTTTCCTTCTGGTGGTCTGGCACTACTCTCAAAGTTTCCGTCACAGGGGAATTTCAGGTTCTTGCTCTGGAGCTTACCAGGACTGTTCTTGGAACCTGGGGCCTGTCCTACATACAGGAGACCTCTCATCACTTTCCCTCTGCTCAAATGTCACCTCATCAGAGAGGCCTTCTTCCAGCACCCTCTATGAAAAAGCACCCCTGGGCTTTCCTATCCCTTCCCTGTTTTATTTTCTCCACCAAACTTCTTAACCTCAACCATGGCAGATATTTGCAATTGCTTCCCCCACATGCCCCACCCCCAGTCTGAAGCCCCAAGAGAGTCAGGGCTATATTTTGTTCACAAGCATATCCCAGTGCCTAGAATAGCACGTGATCCATATATGGTGCTCATAGATGTGTGTCAGGGATTGAATGAAGAAACTGATTTTGCTGCATTGATATGGTCAATATCACTGATCTGATAGTCACACTGCAACACGGTCTCAGAACTTTTATATTTATTTCTGTTACTTTTTGCCATGCTTATTTCTTACAGCTGCCTCTTCAGTCTCTCTGGTATTTACTGTAATGCATATCATGCGAAGTGAGATTGTAAGCAGGTCCCCAGCGAAACCGCTAACCAATGTGCAAAATGACCCGTTCTGTCCCTGTTGGTTTGTGGAAGGTCTGGGACTGGGCTGGGTCCTCTGGGCCAGCTGCTTCCCCACCTGTCTGCTCTTACACAGCAGCCCAGAGCTATGCTGTTCAGGAGGTAGGACTGCCTAGATTAGGCGCACAGGCACTGGAATTAGACGGTCTGTGGTCGAGCTACATGCTCAACCACTTATTAACTGGGTGACTTTTGAGCAAGAGAATTTGTTTCTCTTAGCTTCTGTTCTAAGCCTCCTTTGTCCCATCTGTAAAATGGGCATGAAGGTAGCATAAGACCTCCTTCAGAGAATGGCTGTGCAGTTGTGAGGCTGGCACACGGTGGATATTCAGCTGGCGTCATTATCGTTATGGATCACACCCAGGCAGAGTGCTGGGGTAACTGCTCCGTGCTCAGCGGTCAGTGTCCCTCCCTGGTTCCAGTCTTTTTGGGAGAACACAATACAGTTCTTGCCTGAGGAGGAGAAGCAGTCAGTGTGGAAACAGGAACTGTGTGAACCAGGCACGGCCCTTCTTGGGGGAGGGGGTGGGTGTCTGTTCCCTTAAGAAGTGCACCACGGAACTGAGCAGGCAGCTTTTGGGGCCTTACGTGGGGCCTCTGTCTCCTTAGAGGGGGTCTTAAGCATTCATTAGTAGAGCCTTCCAGAAACTTTTGCACATTGGCTTTTACTGTCTTGGGGTCCACAGGATTTGGGGGGTTCCAGATGAGGAGATGCTGGCACTTTGAGGGCAAGGAGCCGCACCTTCACCACCATGTGGAGATAGACCTGGAGCCTACTTCTGAATGTGTGTTTGCATTCAGTAGGCACATAATAAGCGCTAGCTGACTGGCCAGTGTGACCAGGACCGAGAATGGAGCAATGTTAGTAGATGGGTCCCCAAGGAAGCGGGGGAGGGGTTCACGAAGTTCGCTGACCTCAGACCCTAATCCTAAATCTCTAGAATCTGAGAAGGGGGGGAGGGGAGTCTGCTGGGTCTGACTCGCCCTGAGAGTATGGGCCTCAGTTTCCCCGTCTTTGAAATGGGGGGCTCGGCTGGTCGAATCACTCGCGGTCTGAGGAGCTCCGGGGCGCGGAAGGGTCCCAGCGCCGTGCGGTAGCCGCGGGGCGCCCCCCGGGCCCAGCGTGGCGGCAGCGCGCACGAGCGCAGGGGGCGGCGCGGCCCCGCGGTGGGGAGGGGCGGGAACGCGCGCGGGCCCGCGCAGGCGGCGGCGGAACCCAGCGGACGGGCGTGCGGCCGCGGCGCCGCCGACTCGTGTGGGACCCTCCGCTCCGGCCGGCCGCCCGCCGGGCCGCGCGCCGCTCCTCCCGCCAGCGGCCGAGCCACCCGCGCTTCGGTGAGTGGCCTGGGACCGGGGCCCGGCAGGGTCGGAACGGGGAAGGGGCGGGGGCCCGACGGCGGGGCGGTCACCCCCAGCCGGGGTGACGGGGGTGCGCGCGCGCGCGCGCGCGGCCGCGACTCGGCGGGGGACAGCGGGCGGGGGTGCACGCGGGAGGGCCGGGGCGCGAGTGAACCAGCGAGGTCTCAGCGTGTCGGCGGCCGTGCGTCCGAGCGTGCGTGGGCGGTGTGTGTCTGTGTGTCCCGGGGTGTGCGCCCGGGAGGGGTGTGCGCGCTGGGGCGGACATGGTGTGTGTGCACGTCGGAGGGTCTGGGTTGGGTGACTTGGGGTGAATGTGTGCGGGGGACACAGGCATGGCTCCCCTGTAGCCATTTATTGTTTACTATTTGCCGGGGAGTGTGCCAAGGACTTCACGTGGGATCCCATTTTTGTGAAGGAGTTGTGTGGGTTCAGGGAGTATGTGTGCACACGTGGGTGAGCGTTCACAAGTGATTTGTGTGTGCATTAGTGAGCTTGGGAGGACAAAAGTGTCTGTGTACGCCACGAAATAGTATTTTGTGCCCAGGAGTGTGTGAGTGTGTTTACTATGGAGGGTGAGTGTCCCCCGCCTTGCACCCACCAGGGGTCTTGTAGGATGTGTCCGCCCCTGGCCCCCATGCCAGGGAGCCCACGGAGAGAAGTAGGCTGGGGGTGGGCACCCAGTGGGTGCTGGGCCTTGTGTGGTGACTGAGGGCGGAGGTCAAACCCGCAGAGCTAGGGTGGGCTTGGCAGAGTAGGGGAGGCCTTGGAGCCAGGCCTTGGTGGGGCCAACTGGCAGGACCCAGGATGCTCCTGCTGGGCTGGGGCTCTGGTGGGCCTAGCAGAGCTAATTGGCCTGGTACTAGAGGACTTGTGTTCAATTCTTCCTAAATACCCCTCTGGGTCTCTTGGGTTTGTTCTTGCCCCTCTCTGGCCCTGGCAGATTATAACCTTTCCCCCAGGCCTTTGGGGTTCACAAGGTCCTGACCCTGGGAAGCCCAAGGGTCCTAGGACACTTGTCTGTGTATTGGAGGGTCTCTCCCTCTCTGCCTGCTCTGCTAAGTAGATATTAATCTGATTTATTCATTTGTTGAGCCTGGGCTCCGAGCATGAGCCCTCAGGACAGTAACAAATTGATCACAGCAGGCTTGGGACACCGGTTTCCAAAGTCTGTCCTGCAGCTTTGACGGGCCGTTTTTTGGGGGGGGCTTTATAAATGTCGAAAATCTCTGCTCTCGAAAGTCTTCATTGCTTTAAGGGCAACTTTAGAAACACTGAGCTCCCTTGTTCGCCCTGAATTTTCAAAACTCAGCTTGCCTTTCTGCGGGGAAAATGTCGTGCGCAGGCAAATCTTGGAGGCACATTTAAAAATCGTGGTGTTAATGGAAGAAGAATTTCATTGAAAGGGACGCGGAGAGCCGAGCCGGCTGGAAGCGTCTGTTCCCAACGCAGCAGCTTCCCGAGTGAACTTTGGACGTCTTCTTTTAGCAAACAAAACCTGGAAGGAAACAAAAAAGATCCACATTCTTTTTCTTTTTTGTCCTAAAAAAATGAAATACACACACACACACACACACAAAATACCTTCTGGGTTTGCTGGAAATGCTGCCTCTCCTCTCCCCTCAAGGCCGGGCCCTCCCTCCATTCCCCACCCCCAAATAAAATATGCCTGTGGGGAGCTGTGAATGAGTCACTCCCTGGCAGAGAGCCCCACGGGCAAACATTTGGGAAGGTTCTTGCCTAACTTCCCAGAAGAAAAGGCCAGGATTTATAAATGGTCCCTGTGGTGTTGTCAGCCTCTGCCGTCCCGGTCTACTTCGGAAATGACTAAAAAGTAGTTTCTGTATTCAGAAAATAAAGTCTCAGACTGAAGCAGTGGCCCAGGTTGGTCTGGGCTTCGGGCCATTCAGATTGTTCAGGTTTCAAGAATGGAAGCTCCTGGCTTTGGGTTGGAGGTAGGGGGGTGGGCATTTCCAGTGGCCCTGAGCAAGGAGCGAGCAGGGAAAGGGGATGACGGGAAGGCATGTTTAGGGAGGACCTCCTGTGCAGAGAGACAGAGAGATCCCGCCTGGGGCTGCTGAAAGGAGGTTGAGGCAGAGTCCTGTCACCTGCTTGACTTCAAACCTGTCCTCTGCACCAGGGATGTGACCCTTGTCTCCTGAAGGTGCACCGATGGGGTGCCCAGTGCTTTCATTCACACCTGCTCCTTTAATCTGCCCCATGAGGTAGGGGGTTGTCATCTCCATTTTACAGATGACGTAACTGAGGCTCAGAGAGATGAAATGCGAGGCATGGTTTCATGAAAGGAGCCCAGACCGAATGGCCACCATTTATCAAAGGTATGCTGTGTGCCAGGCATGGTGCCAAAAGCTTTAAGGGTCTTCATTCATTCAGTCCACTCAGCGACACGCAGATGGGAGCTGTCATGACGCCCATTTTACAGGTGAGGAAACTGGGGACACGGAGAGGTGAAGTCATGCACCAGAGGTCACGACTGCTATGCGTTTGGCCCTGGGATTGAACTCAGACTTGTCTGAGCAGTGCCCGCACTGTCTTCCCACAGGACCTGGAAAGTCATGGTCCCTGTTTTCCAGGTTCTTCTGGGGCTGGGCTCCTCGCCAGGCTCCCAGCTTGGGGGGAGAGGCCTTCCTGAAGGGGCGTGCTCTCCTTCCTTGTCCTCTCCTGCCCCTCTGCTGTGGACAACCCACACCCAGGGCCGGGACTGTCAGCTTAGAAAGGGCTCACAGTTCACATTTTTTTCTTTCCTCATGAAGTGCCAGAGATTGGTTTCAGAAGGGAAGTGTCAAAACAATCGTCAAAAGGAGAAGAATATCCCCTTCCTCTTCTCTGGTCAGACCAAGCAAGGGAGTTAGAGCAGGGAGGGAGGAAGACCCTGGTGAGTCATCCAAGATGAAATGCGGGTTGGCATCTCCAGGCCTGTGCGGGGAGGAGCCCGCTGGACCACTGCCCTCAGGAAGCGCCCAGTGTGTTCCAACCCTTGGTGATGGCAAGTTACCCCTGGACTCCCCGTTCTGAACATCTGACAACAGGATCATTTCTACATAGGTTTCTTGTCACTCGCTGTTCTGGCCGTGTGCCTGTCTCTCTGCCTCATTCATTTCCTTTCTTATCACGGGCTTCAAGACGCGGTTCCCGAAAGGAATGTAGTGTGTGAGGACTGTGCGGTTTGGGGGTGTGCGGGCAGCCCTGCAAGGGTTCCTTTGATGTTGGAAGGAAAAGGTATTTCTCTCCCAAGTATGCTCTGCGAATTGATGAACATTTGCAAATTGCTTTGAGATGCGTTAATTTAAGGTGTGAAATAATAGATCTTGTGCGAAGGCTCAGCCACGTTTCTGGCATTGATGGATTTCTCTCCCGTCTGGCCTGTGATTTGGGGAGGTAAAAATAGTCCTTGTTTCTACATTTTTTCATCTTTATTTATTTATTTATTTATTTCTGCTGATGTCATTCTTCTGAAGCGGTGTGTACATCAGCATGGACCTTCCCTTGGCTGTCACTGCGGATGGTTGCCAATATGCTGGTCACCAGGACGTGCAAGGGTCCTGGGGAGCAAGGGTGCTCCTGGGGTATGTGTAGGGAGGTCATCTGGGGTGGTCTCCCCCTGGGTGTGTGAAATTGCTTTGAAACGAATGGGAGGTAGATGGCCAGGATTCACCCAAGAGCCTCAGTGGATTTTTTGGTATTTGGCCATTTTATATCTGACTCTGGGGTAGTGACAAGATGGTCTCTGGGGAAATGTTTTTTTATTTTATATATATATATTTTTTAGTGATTTATTTATTTATTTATTTAAGGCGAGCCCATTGCCCACTGTGGGGCTCGAACTCATGACCCCAAATCAAGAGTCAGATGCCCCACCGACTGAGCCAGCCTGGTGCCCCCAAAATGTTTTTATTTTAAAAAGAAAAAATTAGGTCATTCAGTGGCTTCACTCATTCCTCTCTGAGCTGGGTGACATGCTCACAGCCCCTTCTTTGGCCCAAACTGAATTAGAGCAACAGCCTCCTCAGACTCCGCTTCCAGACAGGACCAGACATTGGGGCACATCGGTTGGTGGTGTAACTTCCTGTGACGTTCAGTTTGGGAACTTGACCGTGGTGTGTGATCTAGCATTTTGACATCTGTCCCTCTAACAGACTCGCCTGTGTGGAAACAGACCCACATACACAGCCTCTGCTGTGTTGTCTCCAACTTTGGATTTTTCCACAGACGACTGCTCTGGTGGTCTGGTGGCAAAGACCCAGTCTTCTGGCCAGGCCTCTCGGCATCCACCAGCAGGATCACTGCACCCCAAACCCAATGGGCGGCTTTGGCTGGGCTCTGGGGGACAGATGAGTGAGGGGCCTGCAGACCTGAAAAGTGCAGCCGGGATCTGAAATGCATTCAGTTCCAAGGACCTTGATCCACATGGAGCCTTTCTTCCTTTCTCTTCCACATCTGCGTGATGGTGACCTCATAGAAAAGAAAAAGGGGCTTTATGTAGGAATTCCATAGAGTGTGAAGGAATTTCTGCAAGGGAAGGGGGGAGGGAAGCTGCCATTGAGAGCCAGTCGGGCTGCATTTCCTTGAGTTGTTTAAGTCTCATACTTCAGAATTGGGCTGGAGGAGGGGCAGTGCTTGACCTTGGAGAACGGAGCTGGCGCCTTAGGGGAGACCTCCCCCAAGCCTAAGACTCCCTTAGAGGAGAACTCCTCAAAGTCCCCAAGTTGTAGTTGCGGAGATGGGACGAACCCCTCGCTGCAGGTGAGCAGCAGAGTCACCCCCAGGGGCTCTCCCCAAGGCCAGCCCTCGCTTTTCCTTGTTGTCCCCAAAGTCTTTGACAACTGGGAGTTGTCAGGAAGAGATTTGCAAAGGGGTATTGGGTACCCTGCAAATGACCTTTGGCTCTACCCCCCAAAAATACAGTAGGCTCACCATCCAGAGAAGAGCCACATGCCCATTTTATAGAATGGAAACTGAGGCCCAAGGAGGGGAGGGTGCGAACCCACAATCACATTAAGAACTTGAGGTTTGACACCAAGTGGAGTGAGGTGGGGTGTCCCAGAGCAAGTCATTTGTCTCCTCGAGCCTCAGTGTCCCCATCTGGGAAACAGACAACATTATGACCTCCAATGGCTGAGGGAAGAACAACAGGAAATAATGGGTGTAAAGCCCTCCGTACACAGGTGTCTCCCCAGAAACGCTTGACGCTCGCTGCCTGAGATTTTATGGGAGGCGAAGAAACTATGTGGTTATTCAGGACCTGCCCAGGGTCACGGGGCAGAAAGGTTGTTTCCCTGTCGAGGGCATTTTCAGTGCTCCTGCATCTCGAGGCCCTAAATCAGGCCGCAAGCAGCACTGGGACCTCTCAGGTCCCCTGAAGCCTGGCCCTGTGGTCATGACCCTCAGAATAGCTGGAAGGGGACATGGCCGTTTGGTAAAACGAGGCGGGACACAAGTCAGGGTGCTCTGAGTGGCTCAGGGAAACGTTCAGAAGTCAGCATTTTGTGCTCCCCCACGACGCTCGGAAAGGGAGCCTTCGAAGGTTTGGATGTGTCCCTTTTGGCGTTGGAGGGTCTCGGGAGGCCCCGAGAGTGGTGTCAGCCACAGTGTGTCATTAAGCAAGGCAGATGTTTTGTTAATTATTTACACAGCGTGGTGGGGGCGGCAGGGAGCCCATCAGAAGTCTGTGCTGACAGGAGCGGCTGTCACAGACCTGGGCCTGGGGGTAGGAGTCCTCCTCAAGGGCCTGGGGGTGTCCCTTCGAGTTTGTGTGGGGCTGGCTTGTTGTCCTGAGGGGGAGGGCAGGGCCCACGGAAGTGGCCACCCTTCCAGAGGACGCTTCTGTGGGCATCTGTGCAGCTCTTCACACCTGACACCCCACCCTGGTGCGCGCGGTAAGGGGCGAGCATCAGTGGTCCGTGGAGCCACCCTTGAATCCAGCACCTCTACTCCCTCACCTGGAAAATGGGCCAGTAGCCCCAGGCTCAAGGCCCTGGATTCTTGGACACTGGGCCGGTGGGGGAGGGGGTGATTTGCCTTAGAAACCCAACTTTAGGACTAGAATTGTCAAAAGGAAGGGGTCTCGGATGAGAGCCTTCCCTGAGAAGCCATAGAGGGTGAGGGACGCTAGCTGGGGACGGGGCAGCCCTAACCCTTCCCACAGCACTGACCCTATTATGTGTTTTCTAGGAGGATTTCCGTTTGCACGGGAGTCATTTTAAGAAAAGATTCTTGTATGAAATACCCATAATCTAGACGTCGGTGGAGACAGAAAGCAGAGCGGCGGCTCCCCGGGGCTGAGGGAGGAGACACGAGGAGCCGCCGCTCAGTGGGAACAGGGTTTCCTTTTGGGTGATGAAAACGTTTCGGACCCAGAGAGGTGGTGAATGCGCCAAATGCCACCAAATCGTTCACTTTAAACGGGTTAATTTTATGTCACGTGGAAAATTTTTTTATACAAGGTTCTGATGCTTAAAAATATAGTCATGAAAGCCTCTCATTTTACAGCTGGGGAGACTGAGGCCCAGGGAGGCTATGAGCCGTTTCCAGGGGTGTGGCTGACCAGGACGCTTTCCCACCTATCAGGCCAAGGCTCTGGTCGTGGGGCGTGGGCCCGGGCTGGGTGCAGAGAGTCTGCAGCAGAAACACAGACCTGGTCACCGCTGCGTGGGTGGAGCGGGCTCCCTGGTTAGCCACACACGGCCGTCCGTCCACGCACTCCTTGGAGAAATAGCTCCTGATGTTGTGGGTCAGGTGTTATTCTGGGAGCTGGCCCGGAGCCCCTCTCACGGCCCCACCCCGCAGCCTCTAACCACCTAGGGAGGAGGACAGGGCTTGTGTCATACGCCCCTGGGGGTGCCTGCAGGTGACATGTCCCTGGCTCACCCCCGGGGAAGCAGGAGTGCTGCTTTCCAGGGAGGAAGGGCCTCCGAGTGGGCCTCGAGGGAAACACGAGGTCTGCCCAGCAGGCTGGGTGCGGGAAAGCCTGGAAGTCTGAGAGCGTTGGGGTGCAGGGCTGGTGGACCCCAGGGTGGGAGTCACCCCTCAACCCCCAGCCCCCCGACCAACCCCCCAGGGTGGGGGTCGGGGGGTGGGGCTGCGGGATGGGGAGTTGGGAGCGAGACTGGGGTCCTAGGCTGTGGGCAGCCCCCCAGCAGGGGGAAGCCAGGAACTTCTGTCACTTCCTCAGCTGTTGCCCCCTGTCCTTTGTACGGGGACCAACCCTGTATTACGTTTCCGCTCTAACCCTGCCCGCGGGTTCGCTCCCTTCCCCCTCCCGGCAGTTCTCCGAGGCGGGTGTCGTTCCGCCGATTTTACAGACAGAGAAACAGAACCGGAGACTCGAAGATGTGTGGCGCTTAGTTAATGGTCACGGCACCGAGGCCTGGTCTGCAGAGTCGGAAGACGGAAGCTGCCATCTGGAAACGCCTGTCGTATGGGCTGGGAGTTGGTGCCCAGGCGCAGGGCCCGGGAGAGGGCCTCCCAGGCAGCTGGAAGGAACAGCACGTACCAGGGAGCAAATGGTGGGAGAAGGGGCTGCCCAGGCCTCTGGGGATCTGGGGGAGATTCGGTCATTCTTGCGAGAACAAGAAACATTCTTGCTCCCTCTGCCTCGCACTTCTGAATGGTCTTTCTCTCGCTTACTCTGCTCCAGCCCTGGCGTCTCCTTCCTTTTCCTCAGACGTGATAAGCTTATGCTCCTCTCTGTCCTCTCTTCCTGAAATCCTTTCCCCCCCAGTGCTTGCATGACTTGCCCCCAGCCCTCATTCAGGACACCACAAAAGTCACTTCTCCAAAGAGGCCCTGTTGTCCCCGTCCTGTTGAAATGAACCCGTCACTCCTTCACTCTCCATTCCCTGACTGGGCCTCACGTGTCTTTAGGACCCTTACCCTATCTGGATTCTGTATGTTTGTTATCCCTCTCTCGGACTAGAATGTAAGCTCCGTGAGGATAAGACTTGGTCGGTGCCCAGGATGGTGCCTGGCACATAGTAGGTGCTCAGTTAATATTTATAGAATGAATGGGAAGTTTCAAGGGAGCAAGTGGAAGGATGCTGGAAGAATGTCTATGTGGACTTGTTGAATCTGTTAGCAAACACTGCTTCTCCCAGTGGGCGGCGAAGGGCTGCGTTGTGCCTACTGAGCCACCGCTGTCCAGAGAAGGTTTCTTAGATAATGGCTCAGGTTATTCCTAGAGTGGGGCCTAGGCTTAGAGAAGGGCTTGTACCTCCCAACGTTATCAGGTTCTCTTCCTTTGCTCCTTTCCTACTGATGGGGGGCTCCTGATGCCTGTATAGGAGTGGCTTTGGTTTGGAATGGGTGGGTATGTGTCTTCAAGCTACATTTTCTATCGAGTGCATTTTCTATCGATACTTTTTTTTTTTTTTTTTAAGAGGGCTTATCTTTTGAGGGTTGCTTAGGGAAAGGGAGGTGTTTAACTCTCCCAAGCAACTCCAGAGTCTACCCAGACCAGAGAATGGGGAGTTGTGGGTTGAAAGGGAAAGGGATTGCCTAGCTGGTGTGGCCTTGGCGGGCTACCAGGTTGGGTGCCCAGATGGTGGGACCACTGGGGACCACATGGCAGACAGACAGGGAGCCCGCCCATAGGTTTGGCGAGTCTCGCAGAGTCCAGCCGGATTTAGTTACACCAGGATCTAAAGTGTGGACTTGGTGTGCCTGAGTCAGTGTGTGTGCATTTCCTTTGCTCATCTCCCCCAGGACTTTTCGGAGCCTTTTGTGTTTGTTTTAATTGCCAGCCTCCTCAGCTCACCCAGGAGGAAATGAGGATTGGATTTTTGTCTATGCAGAGCCTGGGGACAAGGGTGAGGGCTGCCCACTCTTGATGGTGACAGCACAGCATTTGGGAACTATGCAAAGAAAATACTTTTACTCCAAGCTAACAACTTTTGTTTGCACATGCTTTTATGACATCCCAGGCCTTCCGCTATCACCCGTCTGTCGGTTAGGCATGTGAAGACCACAATTTCCAAACTCTCAAAAGGGCAGTGGTCTGTAAAAGCATTTTAGTGACATTTGGGGACAGGAGAGGCTGTTTGGTTGCCAGTACATAAGTTTCTGGATCCTCGAATGGCTTATGGGATGGCATCTTTGAAATTGCACAGTGCTGAAAATTCTGGGACATATGGTCACTGTGATGTGCTAATGTTAGCAATCGAGATATTTAATTACCCAGAAAAACCCCTTTGCCTATCCACTACGGGTTACTGGAGAGTCTTTATTTCTCAGGAGGAAGGTCTCACACTGTGTAATCCGGACCAGCAGACAGGGAGTCATTATCCCTCATTAATTTATTAGCTAATTAAGTGATTTATCTGGTCACGCATTTATTCCTCCCACTGCTGCTCATTGGCAACATTTGCTGGGTCCTACTCTGTGCCTGGACCGGTGCTGGACACCGGGGATAGGATGAAACTGAAGAGCAGGTAGGACTGAAGCCCCACTGGGTGCCAGCTTATCAGGTGATGCTGTGGGTGACAGGTGCATTCCCCTCCCCGTGAACATTTACTGAGCACCTACTATGCGCAGGCCCATGGAGCGACCGAATGAAAATGACATGGTGCCTTGTGCTTTGAACTCCCATTGCCGAATGAAAATGACATGGTGCCTTGTGCTTTGAACTCCCATTGCATTTTGATGGTGTTTTTTGATCCTGGCCCTTTGCTTTCTGTGGTAAATCCAGCCAGCCACCATTCACAGGTCCTTGAATGAACCAGAAACAATCCAGATGCCCCAGGAACCAACGTGAGAACAAGGCATCCCCTTCACACATTGCGTCTCAGCTCCACATCTTGCCGCCACCCAGCAATTTGAGACAGAATGTGAGATCTCGTGGTTGGCTAAATACATAAATATTTTATGTCTCGATATTCTGAAAACGAAGCCCAAATGCGCAGAACTGCAGCACATCAGTGCTATAGATCATATGTTATAATAATCTGATGACATGTTGTTTAAATATTTATGGACTGATGCGCCATGACAATGGGGGGAGAGAGTCTTGGAGTAGAGTTGGGGCAGATGCTAGAAAGGAGGGAGCAGACCCACGCAATCCTGGGAAGTGGCACGCGATGCTCAGGTTTGGGGTGTGAGGTTTTGGGGTTTCGGGAAGACCACAGTGGCCAGTGTTTATTGAGCACCTGCTGTGAGCCGTGCCCTTCACCGATGTCATTTCGTCTAGTCCTCACAGCCACCCTGTGAGGATGCGACTCTTAGTAATCCCAAGTGACAGAGGGGACACTAAGGCCCAGCGCAGGTCAGATCTGCCCTAGATCCCACAGCTGGGGTGGCCTGGGGTGCACTCCGGGTCGGCGGCTCTCTGAGGTCATATTCACCATGTGTTCTGCTCAATCCATGACCAGTCCTGTCCGAAAAGCTGCCGCCACCACCTGGTACTAACTGGATTTCTAAATCACAGGAAAAAAGGCAACTGTGAAATGTTGGGCAGGACTAGAAGTCACAGGAACAAATCTGTAAACCAGGAGAGGCGATCGTGCGCCGTCCGCAGAGCCACCAGGCCCCATGCCTGGCACACCGTGGGGGCCCTGGAACTGGCACTTCTGCCCCTCAGCTATTCAGCTCGCTGCTGATTTTGTGGTCGTGCGGGGAATTGTCTGCAGACTGTCCCCAAGTTAGTGCCCGGGACCCCGGCCTTTGCATACACCTTCCCCTCTCCCTGCCATGCGACCCTGCAGAGCTGAGACACCTCCCAGCCTCCAACAGTCCTGTGAGGAAGCCCCCCTGTCTCCACCTTACAGATGAGAGGCACCTGCCGACCCCCAGAGCTTAGTCCCTCCAGGCGGGAGCCATTCCTTCCACGGCCTCCCAGAGGCTCTGCTGGGTCAGTCTCCTCCCACTGGCTGTGCCT
The DNA here is from genome assembly GCF_009829155.1 of Mustela erminea. Lineage (NCBI taxonomy): Eukaryota > Metazoa > Chordata > Mammalia > Carnivora > Mustelidae > Mustela > Mustela erminea. The sequence goes on along the minus strand of NC_045625.1, from coordinate 10,527,463 downwards.
CCACCATCGGTCCTGCCCGTTTCATCACTGCTCAGTGTCCTGCTCATTGGCACATCCCCAGCACCGGAAAAGGGCCTGGTCCACGAGATGACAATAAGCGACCAGCAGTTCAGCTGCGAAAAAGAAGCTCCAGGGACAGGGGTGAGGGCAGAGCTGAGTTCTGAGAAGCTCTTCGACCAGTGACTGCGTCAGACCGCGTGGATATCCCCCTGGGGCCTCTGGGACAGGGGCTGGAGGTCAGAAGGACATATAGATAGAAGGTAGGGCCTGCTACGTGATTTGCGTGGCCCAGCACAAAGCGAAAATGCAGCTCCCCTTGTTTTAAAAAGCCAAAAAAAAGCTTTCTCCTTCACCATCTCTTCCTACCTGTCGTGGTGGCTTTTCTTAGCGACTGAATGCCATGCTTCCTCGGGCACAGGGACACTCACCTGCCCCCGCAACTGCACCCAGGCCCCTGCCAAGATTGGAGGATGGCAGAGGTCACTGGGGACGGGGGTCAGGAGCAGAGCTACCCATGAGCTGAGGCTCCATCATCCCACCAAAGGCTTCACTTAGCCCGCACAGATTCCAAGATGAAGACTTTAAGGCAGTGGACGCAGAGCATGAAGCCCCAAGCAGGGGGCTCCCTCCAGAGGACAGGGCAGGGGAAGACGGAACTACACTGGTCACATGCCCGTGAAGCTGGCCCTGATGGAGGGCCACAGCCTCCTCCCACCGGCGGGCACACTGCGCAGAGCTTGGAGCCAGATTTTACCTGGGGGAGAAGTTCCACCGTGAGGTCCTCTCTACACACCACCAGCCAGCCTGGGCTGTGAGTGCTGTGGTTGGCCGGCTGGTCTCACGCCTCACCCCGGGCCTCTCGTGCCGAGGACACACCGTGGACATGGGTCTCGCTGGAAATGCCCCCTCGTCGCATTCCTCCTGTAGCTGCCCAGCGTTACTGCATCGACAAACCCATCCCCTCCGACTTCTTGTCCTTCCGTGACATGTGACAAAGTCCGAAATCAGATGATGAGCTTGCTGACCCACTCGCTCGGGAAGATCGCCAAGCAGCTGGTGCCCGAAGGATGAGAGAGGGCGGAGAGCTCAGATTCCGCCAGCTTCCCACGCTGCTCCTTGCCCTGAAACGGGGCTGGGGCTGGCGGCCGCAGGATGTGGACATCTGGCTACTCTCAAAAACGTGAATGAGGGGCTCCTGGGTGGCTCAGTGGGCTAAAGCCTCTGCCTTCGGCTCCGGTCATGATCTCAGGGTCCTGGGATCGAGCCCCACATCGGGCTCTCCGCTCAGCAGTGAGCCTGCTTCCCCTTCTCTCTGCCTGCCTCTCTGCCTGCTTGTGATCTCTCTCTCTCTCTCTGTGAAATAAATAAATAAATAATCTTAAAAAAAAAAAGTGAATGAGAGAGGCTCAGGAAAGTTCACTCTTGTTTATTTAGCACCTACTGTGTGTCAGCGATGTGGCCAAGTATTTCATCTGTGTTGCCATAGTCGATCCCCACAATAACGTTGGGCTGGCCCCGTTTTTCAGAGGAGGAGAACTGAGGTTCAGAGATGGAAGCCACCACTCCGAAGCCATAAACCACGTGGTTTGGAAACTGAGGTTTGAACCCAGGCCTGGGGCCCCGCCCGGCTGAGTCTTGTGCCTCCACGCTCCATTGCACGTGTGTGGGGACGGGACAGGAGGCAGACGGCGGCCGCTGATGCTTGTCAACCCCTCCTTGGCAGGGAGCAGGTTCCGAGGCTCTAGCTGCAGCTCCCGCCTCCCCAGACCAGTCTCAGGCTGAGACACAGGGGGCAGGGGGAGGTGGTGGGTTAACCCGGACACCCTGCGTGCCAGCCAGGCCTCTGCCTTCTGCTCGCCACTCCCCTTGGCTTGTTGCTTCCCACTGGGGGACCTCAGTTTTCTCACTTGCAAATCCAGGGGCACGTCTCAGTTCCTGTCCCTGGGGGGGTTTTCACAACTCAGTGAGGTAGGCACAACGGTTGTGACAAGAGGTTACTGTTAGTGTACTGAACAATTAAGGGCACCGCGTGGGGTGAGGACGGCAGCTTGGGGACACCTGTGACACTCTGGGGATCCTCTCCATGCTGGGACATTAGCCGTCACTCAGCCCAGAGCTGCCCCCTGGGACTCTTCCCTTGCTCGTTTTGTGCGGTCATTCGTTGAGCCAGCAAAACCAGGCACGGTTCTAAGAGGCATGACGAACAGAAGAGACAGAACGGAGCTGGCCTCCTGGCTGGGGGAGCCGGCATAAAGAAGCCGGGAGTAACGTACGTCCTGCGTCGCTGGTCCGAGTGTGGGAGACAGACGCAGGGGGGTTGGGATGGGGGGCTCTCTCCTGGGGTGGTACTCCCACGGCCTCCTGAGATTTCACATGTTGTCTGTTGTTCTAGATCCCAGCTCCCCCAGGGGGGCTGGGATGGCCTCTCAGACCTGCTTTGCGTCAACTCTCTCTGAGAACATGGGACTCTTCCCTTGGGCTCTCCCAAGACCTTGAACTGCTCCGTGTCAGGGCTGCTAGTTACTGGCGCTGACCTGGGCAGGTGCTGGCCACATATTCTTGTGGCCACCGACTCCTCCTGGTGACTCTGAGAGACAGGTCCTTTAGTCCCGTTTTACGGACAAGGAAAGGGAGGCTTAGCGAAGCTGAGTTGGTGGCGCAATGGCACACAGTAGGTCTGCGGCTGAGCCAGGCTTCGAACCCGGGCCTTGGGCTCCCAGAGCACACACACCGCCTAAACCATTCTGTTCTAGTGTGGGTGGGTGTCTTTGTGTTTCCAGGCATGAAAGGAAGCCATGTGTTCTTCTCAGAGGAGCAGAGGCTCAGCAAGGCCCCTACTGTGTGTCTGGACCGTGCTGGGTGCCGCAGGAGGGTATAGACAAAAGGAATGCTCCGACTGGCCAGGAAGTCTTTGCTCCAGGGCTGTGAGGGGGTAAGGTTCGCTCTATGGTAGGGTTGAGGACGCTGAGGCCCAGAAAGTTCCCCCAGCTGGCAAGTCACGCAGCCCTAGACAACCTGTCGTCAACCACCACTGTCTCAGGCCGGCTTCACCCTCTGCCCTCATTTTGTACTTGGACCAACCGAAGCCCAAAGAACAGTTCAGTGGCTCAACTCCAGATTGGAGGGGGGTTGAGCCCTTTGTGTAGTTTTGGAAATGGACATCCTTCCCTCAGTGAAATCACTCTTGAGATGCCACCGATTCTCAGGGCAGAAGACCAGAGAAGCTCTACTGGGCCGTGAGGGCCTGTGGGCATGGGGCCAGGAAAGGGAGCGGGGTCAAGGGTTCCTCGCTGGCCTGACACCAGGGCGATAGGGTGTCCCGACGTGGTGGGTCAGGGGAGGGTGCAGACAAGCCCTTTCAAAGAAAACGTTTCCAGAGCTGTCCCATCCCATCATTAGCAAACAGTCCTTAAACAGCAAAGAAACCACTGTGTTCCATCTTCACAAAATGGGGAGCTGGCGATCAGACCTATTTATTTAAGCCCAGAGTGGACGAGGCTAAAGACCTCAGCTCTGAGCGGGCATGCCGCCTCGCTGTAGCAAGGGGAGCCTAATCTTCAGGGTTTTCTTCCCATTTACGGGGGTTTTTTTTGTTGTCGTATATTTGTAAAATGAGGCTTCTGCTGGCAAAAGCAGGTTTTAGCGCGCGCGGCAGCTCTTTCAAGACCTAATAAGGCCCCAAAGGAGGGTGTGTTCCGGCAAGGCTTTCCTTCTCCCCCGGGGGCCGCCCGATGTGGCTTGCCTCCTGCACTTCGGGCACCGCGGACCATCCGTCTTGCTTCCCATTAACAGAATTACCACCATCACTTCTGCAAGGATGAGATGGGCCCTTTGGAACTGCCTTGGGGACGGAGGCAGGAGCAGCCACCACGCAGTTCTGCTTGGAGGGTAAAGGACAGAAAAGGGAGCAAAACGGACTCTGGCAAATGGACGGTTCCCTGGGTCTGAAGGGCCTGGGCCCCAGAGGGAAGGGGCCGTGGGGCGGGTCCAGCCCTGCTTCCTGCTCACGTTCCCAGGCAGGAAGTGCCTGACCCCTCTCGGAGGAGAGCGGACCACCCAAGAGATGGGGCCTGGGGTTGGCAATCTGGGATCCTACCTGTAGACCCCTGTGTCAGGGAGCAAAGAAGTTGGGGCTGCAGGTTAGAAAGACTGTTTCTGCCTTGGCTTGAGCTGTGTCAGGATGTTGGAGTGATTTCCTGATGGGGGGCTGGGGGCTGGCGCGCGGTGGGCCCCGTCTCTCTGTCCTCGTCGGTAAGGGAGGGACCAGAAGCTCTCTGCCCTTTGAGTCTCCTGATGGGCCCGCGATACCTGGCTTTGGGGTGAGGCCAAGGCCCCCAGAAGCCACAGGGTTGGCCTAACAGCAGGAGGGCAAGCGAGAATCCCAAAGCAGTGGTGCAGTCACCCAGGTGTGTTCTGGGGGGGAAAGTCCTGAGTTTAGACCTTCCACCTCGCCAGGGCTGAAGGCTCCCCACCCCATGCCCAGCACCTCCTTCAGCAATGCCGGTTCTCTTAACAGGGTTGTTGGTTGTATAGAATTACCCCCTGTCTTTTTAAGAACAGTTCTTTGTCTTGTTGCCGTGAGTGCTTTTTCACCCATGTCCATCAGGGGTTTACACATGCTAGCATGAGCTAGGCTTCCCCTTGAAACAGCTCCATTTTGTAAGTGAATCCCAGGCTCAGAGAACTGAAGTGACTTATCTGGGGTCACACAGCAATGCTTTGGACCCAGATCCATCTCCCCTAGAAGCCCCCGCGTTGGTGCCAGTAAGGATCTGCAGGAGAGAGCCTCGTGGAGAGGGCGGGCTGCGTGGAGCGCTGGGAAGCAAGAAGCAGGGGTTAGCAAGACAGTGCAAGAGGCTCTCTGGGGCCAATGTGGTCAGGGCCAGGAGTCAGCAGGGATCAGGGTCAGGCAGGCCAGGCGGCCTTGGATGCTGAGCTCTGGAGTGACGACTTGATCCAGAAGCTTTGAAGGCTGATACAGGAGGGGCCGTGTTTCTGGTGGCATGTGTGGAAAATGGTCTGGTGAGGGCGGTGGTGAGACCAGGAGGCTGGGGAGGGGGCGCCAGTGTAGATGGGTCACACGGAGGCCACAGTTCCACCAGGAGGGCCTTTAGTTCTACACCCCACCCCACTCCCAACTCTCCCACCCCCCATCCCTGCCCTTCCTGCTGCGTGTCTGGCGGGAGGCCCCTCACCTCTGAACCCCAGCCTCTCTCACAGCTTTCTTGTGAAAAGCAAGGCCAGCACCTGCGACTTGCTGGGGACAACGTGAGAATAAATGGTAAAATATGTAAAGTGCACAGCGCTGCTTAGGGAAGGGGGGAGAAAGGTGCCGTGGATGTGTGATGTTCCCCAGACCCGACTTCTGCTTGTTGTTTCTTCCCTCCCTGTCGGAAAAGCTGTTTCGATTGCTAGGGATGAGCGAAATCGGAGTTAATGGGAGGGCATCTGCAGAGGCCTGGCCCGCTCAAGGTGTCTGTCGCCAAACACCTTCGTCTCCCGATTTCCAGGCCGTCTCACTAATCTGCAGGAGCCCTGGTTCTAACGTGCTTCCCAGGGTTGGCTGGTGTTGTCACTATGATTGAATTCTGATTCTCCCTTGATCGATTGATGGACGGATTGATCTGGCGAAGTCAGAGGCAAAGCCGTGAAAGCGACCGACTCTGAGTTCTGATGGACATCTGTGGCACGTTGTGTGTGTTGGGGGGTGAGCTGGGAGCAGAGCTTCCCCCACCCATCAGGAGTCGGCCCGTCTAGCAGCTGGCATTAGCCATGCCGGGAGTGGGGCTCATTGCCCTGGGTTCAGTGTGCCACAGTACAGAGCCATAGGTGCGCCCAGAGGAGAAGCTGGCTGTACCCATGATCTGTTCAGGCCAGGTTTTCCACGGAGGCAAGATTCCCAGGACGATGAGCCCAGGCTAGTCCTGGGCCAGCCTGCTGTGCACCCTCCCATAGAAGCAGGTGGTTCCAAAGCAGATGGGGTTCTGCCCACCATTAAGGGACTCAGCCCCCTGCCCACCACAGGGCCTAGCACCACCTGGGGACAGACCCTGAGTATTTTTTTTTTTTAAGATTTTATTTATTTTATTTGACAGAGAGAGAGATCACAAGTAGGCAGAGAGTCAGGCAGAGAGTCAGGCAGAGCAGGGAAGCAGGCTGCCTGCTGAGCAGAGAGCCCGATGTGGGGCTCAAGCCCAGGACACTGAGATCATGACCCGAGCCGAAGGCAGCGGCTTAATCCACTGAGCCACCCAGGCGCCCCAGACCCCGAATATTTTTATGTTGAAAGGATGGATGAGCTAAACGGGTCCCGTGCTGGCTGGGTGACTTCATGGATCTACGGTCTCATTTTTATCATCACCAGAACCCATATTTCAGCTGGGGAGACTGAGATTCAGAGAGGTGAGGATTATGGCCAAGACACTCAGCAGAGAAGCCTTGGTTGGTCCGCCCATGTGTGTGACCCTCCACTCCCATTAGAGCTCTGCGCCCTCGGACTGACCTTGCCTTCTAGATGCTAAGCTCCCCCAGGGCTGGAGGTAGCCTGCCCAGACCAAGTCTGCACTCCGGCTTCCACCCCAGGGCCAATCCCTTCAAAAGAGCACCCCCCACTCAGTGCTGGGCTGAGATGGGGGCGGGGGTGCCTCCTGTGTGCTGGGCACTTGGCCTATGCCAGCTCATTGAACAAGTGAACCTGTAGGTAGGTCTTCTCCCCGTGTTCAGATCACAAAAGTGAAGCTCAGAGAGATGCATGAAGCTTGGCCAGAGTTTCCCAGCAAGTAAGGGAAGGAGCCCAAATTCAAATGCAGGAAGGCCAGTCCCGGCTGGCTGGAGAGCAGGTGGCTGGGACTCGTAATCAGAGTCATGATGTTGGAAGCAGAGCTTTCCCACGTAGAAAAAGCAGGGAGTCTGCCAGGGTTGATGGGCTTGGTGGGGGGGGGGGCAGCCCCTTGGTTCCCCGGGAAACAGGCTAGATCGGGCCCCAGACCCACTCAGTCCCTGTGCGGCCACCCCAGCCCATCTCTTTCTGGCTTCTGTTTCTGCCCTTGTGCAGTGGGAGGACAGGAGGACCCGAACTCCCCAAGTGCCAAAGTGTGCCAAGCAGTTTGATACATAGCTGAGCTCATTGTTGCCGTGACCATGGGAAGCCGGATCCCCTTATCTGCTTAGCCTGCTCGGCTCCGTCCCCCCCCCTAACTTCGAGCATTTATTGCTGTCCAGTGTCTGTGTCCACCTCTCGACTGCTCGACACCTCTGGGGCAGGTAGGACCTCCTCCGCCATGTACCTCGGACAGCAGTCGGCTCTGCGAGCCTTTGAAGAAATGTTTGATGACTGATGATGAGAAGAGGAAACCGAGGCAGCAGGCAGACCCCCGGCCCATCCAGTACTGGCAGGGGCCTCGGTCATGGACCGGCTCTCAGCCCAGGACGCCAGGTGCGCCTGTCTGTGTCCCCGAAGGTTCACACTGCCCGAAGAAACTTCCAGTCTGCGCCTGTGGCTTTGGATCGGCTCTGAAAAAGCGTGTCCTGTGACTGCTCAAGGAATCTGGGCCTTTCGCCCAGAAAAGAGTGTGTTTCCTGGCTTCCTGAGAACTGGGGCCCACCCTGCCCCTGGCCTGGGCGTACAGAATGGAAGGGAGGAGAGATGGACTCCGGGCCGGAAAGCGACAGCATCAGACCTTATCGTCTGTCTGAGGTCGGCTGCCCCGTGCCCAAGACTGTCCCGGCGAGGCCGCCCTGGCACAGCCATTAACCCTGGCACTCCAGGCAGAAGTTCCTCCATCATCTAAGGCTTCCTCTGAGGGGGGATTGCGCTCTTGAGTTACTGGAAAAGGAGCCTCCCTCACCCTTAGGCTGAGTTCTACCCCCAGACGGCTCTCCCAGCACATTTCACTGGGTACCACGTGGCAGACATAGGGGCCACACGGGGGTGAACTTCACGAAGCCCAGGGCGATGGGCTTCCAGTGGGTCACCAGGCTTCCAGGGCCAGATGTCTCGTGCACCTCTTGAGCGCCTGGCCTTTGGCCGTTGCCTCTGAGACTGGGCGTGGGTTTACAATGCGTCTTTGGAGAGAGCCGGAGTCCCCCGGCCTGAGATGTCTGTACATCGAGTCATTTCACGGTGCGGTTTCCTTCTCAAGAGACGGGTCTGTGCTTCTCCCTCGTTGCCCTGCTCTTCCCTTATATTTTCTTTTCCTGGTGACCCTCCCTCGGTGACTGGCCTGGAAGGCGTGCTCCCAGGGCGGGGAGATCACCCAGTCCTCAGAAGGGATTTGCCGGAATTACCCACAGGTTAACTAGAAGAGACTGGACAGATCGCTGAGAGGGAGAAAACCTTTTTTGTGGACGTAGGAGCACAGGGGAGACAGGCTTCACTTCTCCTCGGCCAGGACCAGAGGGAGAAAACAGTAACAACAACAAATCCCCCAGCAGGGCCCAGTGGCTTGAGTTTGCTGGTTCCCAAATGCAAAATCCAGGCTAGGCCTAGGGCTGCGTGAGACTTTCATCCACCCATAGCGAAATGAGAAAACTGAAGGACAGGCCTGGCATCAGCTACTTTCTTACGTCAGGGGTCCTCTTTTCTGCAGGATGGTGACAGTAGACGGAGGTTTTCCTGTAGATGCCAGAAAAAGTTGGCGGCCTTCTGTCCGTCTTTGGAATGTAGGGGAAACGTTATAGGCCTGTGAAATCCCCAGACCTGGGAACCACTGGTTTACTTCCTCTGCAGCAGGCGAAGCCCAAGTTGAGCCTGGAGCCTTCCACGAAGCCCACAGTGCCTGGGGACCCCGTGACGCTGGCGGTCTGTGCGCACCGGCCGTGCTTGAGGTGGGGCAGGAGCGTGCTCATGTTCGTTTCCACAAACTGGACGACTTACAAATCAAGGTGTTGGCCGGTTCGGATCCTTCTGGAGGCTCCAAGGGAAGGCGTGATTCGCGCCTCTCTCCTCGCTTCTGGCGGCGGCGGGCAAGGCTTGGTGTCCTTCCGTTTGTAGACGCAGGACTCCAGGCTCTGCCATCACAAGGCCTTCTTCCTGCATGTCTGTCCGCTTATGAAGACACCAGTCCTTAGACTCGGGTCACCCGAATCGGCGTGATGTCCTCTTCACTTGATTATATCTGCAAAGAGCCGATTCCCAAATAAGGCCACAATCCCAGGTTCCAGGTAGACCTGAGTTTTGCGGGGACACCGGGACAGCGGCCTGAGGGCGGGGGAGGAGGAAGGCCTGTCTGCAGCGGGCACCGCCGAGTGTTAGTGCTTTGAAGATTTGGCGGCTGTTTGCGTTAAAACAGGATTCCCAAGAGGGACTGTCGTGATTGCAGGGTCCCGGGGTCCCCGCTGACATTCCTGCAGGAGGAGGCTGGTACACACAAGGACCCAGGTCCAGGGAGGGAGAGGTGGCACCACAGCCGGGGCCAGGTCATGTAACTCAGGGGAGGTGACCTAGCCACCCTGTGCTCTGATTCCAAGTCTGCGCTCTGTGCCCTACACTTGTTTATATCCTTTAATGCAGGGGCCAATGATAAGTGGCTCAGCCCACTTGAGCCTCTTGAAAGACATGCTATCAGCATTTAGTCTTTTGGTGGCCCCAGCTAGGACCCCGCAGAGCCGAGAGCCCTTCAGGGCTCGGCACCGGCCACCAGCCCTGTCTGCTCTCCTGCCTGGAGTGGGACCCCTCCCGGAATGCCAGGGCCCCACCGTTCTGGGAAGTACCACAAGCACAGAGAGCCTGCTCTGGGGATAAAAGGCTGCCTGCCTGTGTGTCAGGCAGGAAGGATCTAGGCTCTTCTCTTCCTCCAGGGACCCTTATCTATTTTGGCAAAAAGGCTCTGTGGTCAGACGTTTCTGGGTTAGCGTCCCAGCCCTGACACCTCCTAGACAGTGATCTTGCTTGAGCAAGTCCCAGGGCCCGTCTGAGCCTTGCGGCTCCCCTCCTGTGAAATCCAAGCAGTGATGCTAGCCTGAAAAGATGAGGCTGTGGCTTAGTGGTTGTACCACCCTTTCGTGAATCCCTCCAGTGCCTAGCTCAGAGCCTGGTGCACACTAGGTGCTCAGTAAATACAAGCCAGATAAGAGAAAGTGGCTTGGAGCCTGGAATGTAAACTTCACAGCACTCTTGCGACATGGTCCCTGTGTAGTCCCTTGAGAGGGAGGTTGTGTAGGCATTTCCTTCCTTCCGTGGGTCAACATGGTTACCTGAGCTGACCGGGGCAGGCGTGGGGAGGTCAAGTGCGGTGCAGGTAGCTTTGGGGGGAGAAAAGATGCTATATCTGGGGCTCTGTCTACCCATGATGCGTTCAGTAAATTTAGACCTGGGCTTGGCACTGTGGGAGGCAGAGTGTGCGGAAGAGCACTGGAAGGGGAGTCTGCCTTAGCAGCCCGTACCAGCCCCACGTGCAGAGGTTTGCTGCTCCTCGTCGGTGCTGCTGAGCTGCCCTCTCTGTCCCACAACCGATGCTGGGCATGCCAGCCTTCAGGCCTCTGCACCTGCTGCCGCCCCCGCCTGGCATGCCCTCCCCCTGCTCCTCTGCTCAGAGCTGCTTCCTGTTCTGACACAGGCCAGACGGATTGCACATCCCTTTTGCTGTGTTTCCACACCCTGGGCGTACCAAGCAGTGATCACCCTGGGTGCTGATTTGGGACTCCGTCTCTAAGTGAGGAGCCCCATTGAAGACAGAGGCTGGTCCGAGTAGGTGTTTGAAAAATTGAGTGGATAGATGATTAAATGTCCTTGGACACATCACTTCTCAGCTCCGGGCCTTAGTTTCCTGTCTCTGAGATAGAGGATGTGGACTGGTGGGTTCCCTGGGGTCTTTCTGAGGTCTCTGGTGAGACATGCACTCTGAAGTGAGTTCCTCCTGCTCCCAGAAACAGAGCAGGAGCAGGGCAGCGACTGCACATGTGTGCCAAATGGCCATGCTGTGATTGGAGGATATGCACGGAGCATGGGGAATTTTCTGGGTGCTCAGCACAACATTCCCAGTTAATCGATCTGGGTGTGTTTGAAAGGGCAGGACCGAGGCAGCCTTGATGGAGTTATTTTAACCGCAGTCAGGCCAACCCTTCCCCACCTGTCCCTCTGTGAGAATTCTCCCCAGACCAGTGGAGGGAAGAATGTATGCACCTGTCCCCCTTCCCCAGCTCTCTCTCTGCACTTCTGGGCAGGGCTTGTCCTGAGGACGTACACCGCAGGTTCTGCAGGGGTCCTGTGCTCCAGGCTGGCACCTGGTTTCCAGCCTTCACCTCTGTTATCATCCAGCAGAATAAACTTGCCCCTCTCTGAGCCTCAGTCTCCAGATCTGCAGGATGGAGATAGTAATTCCTCGTGGGAATGAACAAGTGGACCCCGAGTACGGGGCACAGTGTGTGGCCTGGGGCAGGAGCACATGATACGGTGGCTGTTCTTGGCACGAGTATCCGTGACTCTAGAGACGGGGCGAAACAGATCCGCAGCCTGCTTGCTTAAGCCAAGAAATGTCTGCTGTCTCAAGAATTTTGTTTTGGAAGACAGGTTTTGGGTCAGAACCTTATTCCCTCAGGAATTTCACGGTTGAGACTGCAGGCACATTTTATAAGCTTGGTGGCCACCCAAGCCTTTGAGCCTTCCACGTGGATGTTCCCAGGTCAGGCTTTTCGGGAATCTCTTACACAGCTGGGCTGCCTGTCGCGTCAGTCGTGTCGTTTCCACAGAGCGGGCTCTGTCTGGCTATGAATAGATGTTTTTTTCCCTCTTTCTTGGACGCCTGAATGGCAGTCTCCCTCCTGCGGTCCCAGACGCCGACCTGCATGGAAAACTCCAAAATGGACATCAGAGTGGGGCCGTCCACTCCGGCTCGGACTCCCGGCACCCAGTGAGGCTCAAAGAGAGATGGGCCGATGGCTGTGGCTCTCAAGTCTGCCGAGCAAACAGAAGAAATCAGAGGTCACGGAAAAGACAGCAGCGCAGAGCAGCAGCCGAGACTGTGGAGGACATCCCAGTGTTTCCAGAAACAGGCCTGCTGGCAGCCCAGCCCCAGACGCAAAGCCCCTGAAAGTGGGATTTCTGGAGATGAGCTAGAAGGGCCTTGTGGTCGGGAGAGCGGGCTCTGGACCCATACCACTTCGCTCCAGATCCCAGCCCTTCTACCAGCACAGCGGGCCTGATCATCATATGCCTCAGTTTACCCCTCCTGTAAATACAGATGATAACACCGCGTGAGGGGTGAGGAGACTGACATCACTTAAGTGCATTAGAACAAGGCTTGACAAATAAGGGTAAACCGAGGCCCGGAGAGGACAAAGGACTTATCTGTGGTCACCCAGCCGGGCACTGGGGCAGCCAGGCTGAAGCTCATGACTTCTAGTCTCGTGGACGCGTCCCTCCTCCCCCTTCGCCCTCAGTCAGACTTCTTCAACTCTGCCTTCTGCAAAGGAAATCGCGTGACCCTTCAGCCCGCAAAAAAATTCAGACTGCACAGAGTTTCAGAAACCTCTTTGGGCTGGCTGAGGGCCTTGCTGCAGTTCTGTTTGCCTGTGAGTCCTTTCTTCTCTCCTTTTTTTTTTTTCCTTTTAAAGTTCCAGAGGGTTTCTCCTTTCCTGTCTCCCCAAATAGAAAAAGTCAGCTTTTGGTAAAGGAGTTTGAAGGCTTCGATCCCTACTGTGTGTCCCTGAGCCCATCCACCCACCAACCCCGGGCCCCAGTTTCCCCATCTGTGAAATGGAAACGTTCCCTCCCTTGACGGGCCGACAGCCCACCTGCCAGCCTATGATGGCTCCGGGGACACGTTAGCTAGGAGGTGCCACCCTGGGGCCATCGTGTTGACGGTCGTGTGAGCACTGACTAAGCAAAAGCCGGTGACGCATCCTTCTAGGAAGTGAGGTGAAATCCACCAGAAATGCCACCCACTTCCGCCCCCCTCCTAGTTTCAAAGGTTACTTGAATCATCTGAATTGCTTGCATTTTTCTCACTTTTCTATTTCAGCAGAATGGTTCCCCAGCCGCTCTGGGTTGAGCCCAGGGTGGCCAGGAGCATCCCATCTGTGGGCCCCGAGGGTGTCAGAACTGAGGGGCTTGGTGGCTTCCTGATCTCTGCCGGGGACCCCAGCTGTGGGCCCTGGGTGCTGCCAGCCTAAGGTCAGGCCCCTGAGCTTAACTCTTCTCATCTGTGAAATGGGTCGATGAGCTCTGCCCAGCAGGGTGTGAGATCTCCAGCCCAGTGTAGCTGGATCGGGGTCCTGCCTCTTCTCATTCCCCTTCTCCTTTCCACCCCCAAGGCCCTGGCTTACCACGGAGCCAGCTGGAGCATGGGAGCTGATGATACTCCTGAGGCCTCTTCCTTGGCCAAGCCAGGAAACCTGGAGACAGATGCTGGCCTGGGAGGGCCAGCAGCATCCCAACTGGAGCCCTCCCAGCCTTTTAAGGGGGAGCCTAGGGCCCGGAAGGGGAGGGCCTGGAGGAAAGAGGCCATGGAACCAAGACTAGCAGCCAGGTTGCTGGACTGGAGGACCTGGCCTCACCCCCTAGTCCTCCTGTCCTCTCCGTGTGGCCTCTGAGCTCAGCCTGGCACCATCAGGGGCCCAGTCCACCTGGGCTTAGGAATTCAGAGATGGGTGCCATGCTGGGCCTAGAGCAGGAGGTAGGGATTCAGGGCTGAGCCCCACCTTGCTACCCCCTGACAGTGGCCTCGGGCAAGGAATGCCCACCCTTGAGCCCCCATCTCAAAAATGCTGCTCTGCCCATCTTGGAAGGTTGTCACATTGCTTTCTAAGATGGTGTAAGTATCAATCCCTTTGCAGATATTCAAGAACTGTCCAGATGGGAAGAATATTTGCACCCACTGGGGCATTTATATGTCCCTTTCTCTCAGCCAGTGCCAGCTGTAGAGTAAGTGCTGGCCCATGGGAGCCAGGGTGGTGGGGAGGGGGACAAGCGATTGTTGAATGAATAGGTGACAAAAGTTATTTATTAAGCATCTGATACAAATCAGGCCCCACACAGGGAGTTTTCCATAAGGTCCTCTGAGCTTCATGATGGCCCTGGGAATTTAGGTATGTCCCCATTTTACAGATAAGAAAACTGAGGCTCAAAGCTTGAAATAACTTACCTGACATCACATGGCCAGTGGTTGAGGAAGTTAGGGTTCACACTTGACTCTGACATTCATGTGTCCCCAAGTGGCCCACTGGGTCACCCCCTCCCCGGATGTGCTGTTAAGTCTTTAATAAATGGTTCCCTGGAAGGCGGTGGAGGGAGGGACTTGTCCAAAGCCTGGACTCGTAGTATTTGCCAAATTCCATGGTGTAAATCTTCCTCCCGTGTTTGATTTCAAGCGACCAGAGTGACACGGACTGTCTCACAAAATCCCTGAGAATGTCGCACACAGCCCTTCTGAGCCAGCAGCGACTCCAGTGTGTGTCTCCCCCCGACCCCCCTTTGCAAGCCCAAGGAAGACCGCAGCCTTAGCAGTGGCCCCCGGCCTGGGACAGCAGACTGGAAGCAGGCAAATGGCTGGGGTGGGGATATGTGTGCCTCCCGGCACATCCCCAGTCCTGTCCCACCGGCGCCGCGGAACGTCTTGGGTTCTCCGTGTCACACAGAGACTTGGGCAGGATCATGAGACCCGCAGACACGGCGCCTGGAGTAGTAAGGCCTGCCAGCCCTACCGTGTGCGGTGTTCCTGCCGGGCCCGGAGCAGAGCCCTGTAAACGCCAGGATGTAATGGACAATAAAAGTCGCTGGAAAATAGTGAGTCTCCTAGGACCACCGGCGTCCCTGCCACACGCCGCCTTCCGAAACCTCGAGCCCTGTGATCATGAGGCACGATCGTCACATAAATATATAGGGTCTCTCACCAGCCGCCAGCCAAGATTTATTTCACTGAGGCAGCTGGGGGAGGGGGATGGCTCAGATTCCTCGTCTTGGTGACTTTGTGAAATGCTTTGCCGTCACTTCCCCGCCTCCGAGAGAATGCCAGGGAGCCCGTGGGGCCTCTCCCAACCTTCTGAGGTGGGGGGGGGGGGGGTTCCTCCAGAGGCCATGGGTGCCTCCTACCACATCCGCAGGCCCAGGGGTCCAGCTGGCCATGAGATGGGAGCCCCCCTCCCCGCCCTGTCTTTTTGTGAACAGTCGGTTTGCAGAGAGGGCTGCCAGAAATACTTGCTGTTGAATGAGCATGGTTTTTACGAGGATAACCGTAATCATAATAGTAGCTGTGGCCACGTTTACTGAGCTCTGGTGTATACCTGGGTCCTGGTGGTCCTAGGCTGGTGTTTTGCCTGTGAGTCCTTGCTTAACAGCCCTAAGAGGTGGGTCCTACCTGGCCCCCTGTTTGCAGAAGAGGGAACAGCAAAGAGGTGACTTTGGGACTTGCCCTGAGGAGCTCATGTGGACCAAGGCAGTGCAGGATTTGAACTTCAGGCTCTCTGACTCCAGAGCCTGTGCTGGGCTGCCTCTCTGCCTCCTTGCAGCCTGGCTGCTTGGTCCCAGCCGAACCCAGTGCCACCACCTCCCTGAAGCCGCCTCGATTAGCTCAGATTAGAAGCAATGGCCCCCTCTGTGGTTTTGCAACCCAGAGAAGCACTTTGCTCTGGTCCCCACACCAGGTGGCGGGACTGGACGGAGAAGCGGGGCTTGGCCTCGTGGGGATGGTGCTGGAGGCGCATGCTGGCTCTGGAGGCTCCAAGAGCCCCGCAGTGGGTGGAGGGGTAGGGGTACCTGTCCAAGCCCCTCTGCGCCGCTCTATCCTCTCGTCCATGTCCAGGGTGGATAGCTGGGCAGTGACCAGCAGTGACCATGAATGCGGGAGGGCGTGTAGGCTGAGTAGAGCTGACTTAGACTTCTGGAAATTTCTTGCCCTCACCATCCTCCCCAGGCCCAGGAGGAAGAGGAAGGCTCCCCGGGGTTGGCTCACCCAGCGTGGATCTGTTTTCCCTGGGTGCCGTGCTGTGTCCCCAGTGGCAGGAGCACAGGAGCCCCTAGAGGCAGGTCCCTGCCCTGGGGAGAATTCCTCTCCAGGAGACAGGAGCCCAGAAGCGGAAGAAAAACAAGGTTTAGACAGAAGGTGCCCAACTCGGGGGCCTGACCTGGCCCGTCGGGAGCTTCCTCTCGAGTCAAGGCTGATGACACCCACATAGTTGGGTCATGGAGGACTGTCCTTGAGGCGTGTGGCATGTACCAGGGCCTGGGTGGGGGCCCTAGCCCACAGGCCTGGGGAAGGCTGGCCTGGGCCCAGCAGCAGCCACCCAGGGGGCCAGCACCTGGCATATGCCCGACAGTTGGGCCCGGCCAGCGGGGAAGGTATGTTGGCAGGTGGCCGAGCTGCAGTGCCAGGATCCGGCTCGGTGTGTCCTCTGGGGCCTCAGCTGCCATATGCCTGTGTCAGTCCCAGCGCTCGGGCTGCAGATGGGGCACGGGGGGGAGGTGGTGCCTACGGTGGAGGTGGCTCTCATTCTGGAGGAGGGAGGCAGGTGTCCGCCGCGGGAGTGCTTCTCGGAGACGGGAGACCGAGGGTTGGGGCCAGCCTGGAGCCTTCCCGCTTCCTCCCATATACGCGCAGGTCCCCGGCTCTGAGCCCGCTGCAGAGTGCTGTTCCCCTCTACTTCTGAACGTGCCCATTCACGTACGCCAGCTCAGCCTCTCCCTGGTGTAAGCAGCTGTCCAGGACCTCGCCTGGCCCAAAGTGAGAATCCGGCCGTCCTTTTCCAGCGGGCACGTTTCATGTTCTTTTCTGCTTTCTGAATCTGTTTCTGGGTTCGGGGGTTCTCTCCTGCAGAGGCGAGCAAGGGGGTTTTGAGTGACCATCAGCCCAGGCCCTGCACAGACAGCAGCTGGGAAGACCTATGGAGGGAGGGAAGTTAGGAACACCCCGAGTCCTGGTTCCTGGATCCGTGGTCTTGTTCAGAGGGTATGGGGCCCGAATAAGAATGTAATACTGATATCTGCTGGGACATGGCAGAGCCAGGACTCAAAACCCACGGTGGCCGCCTACCAGAGCTCTCGCCTGTAGGCAACAGATATATTTGGCCCCCCTTACAAAGGAAGAGACTAGAGAGGGTGAGGCTTTTAAAGGGACAGCAAGGACTTTTATACTTCTTAGCACTTGGTGGGCCCCATTAGGGATGGGTGGGGCTGCAGTCCAAGGGACACGGGAAGGGTACCTCGGCACTCCCGAAGCCCAGGCTGGTTTAGTCCTGTCGTCTGCTGTCAGGGTGCCTGGTTCTGGGTTGGGGGCGAGGCCTTCATAAAGAGCCTGCAGAGCAAGCTTTGCCTGGGATGGGTTAGGGAGACTGGGGCCCGGCCAGGTGCTGCCACGGCTGGGCTCACGGCCCTAGCAAGTCGCTAGTCCTCCAGCCTCAGTTTCCTGGGAGGTAAAATGGGGGAGCAGGACTGATGGCGGTCCGAGCCTGCCGGTGTGGGGCACACAGTGTTTTCTCCTAGACTGGTGGCCACGGCCATCAGATGCCTGTCCCTGGGGAGCAGCGGGCTCCCTGGCGGCTATGACAAGTTCCAGTCACCACAGAGGTGACAGCGGAGCTATTTTTGGAGCAGCGCGTGGTGGGGGAGTTTCCTTTTGGCAGTGGCTGGGGATGGGAGTCTTGGGCAGGGGAAGTCCCGTACCGAGACAGGGCCAGCCCCTCTTCCTTCAGCCGCCCTGGCACAGCGAGGCCGCCCAGGTCCCCAGAGGCCGCTGTACCACACATCTACCCTCCATCTGAGCTGAGCAGCCCTCCTCCTGAGCCCTTCAGGAGCCACTTTGCAAGGTACTGGCCTTTGCCCTGCCCCTGGCCACGGGGAACCCCTCACTCTTTCCTGCCGCCTGGGGCCACCACCCTTGCCCTGAGGGTGCGCCTGGCCAGTGGCAGGGAGGCCTTTGGGAGAGACTTCTGGAGCCTGGGCTCCTGGGGAACCTGGCCTGGCCGAGCCTCTGCCACCACCGCCCCTCTCGATTGTCGGCCAGGTGGGGGCTGCCGGCGGGTGAGCGCCCTCGGCCTGGCATGACCTTTGTCGCCGCCCAGGTGGGAGGTGAGGACCATTGCCAACCAGGGGCTTCACACTGAGTGATCACAGGCTTTGCCAGAACGCCTGAGGTTACAAGGGAAGCAGAAAAAGCCATTTTTTTCCCCTTCTGGGATGAGTTTTGGCTGCCTGGGCTCATTTCTGATGTCTGAGTGGTGAGTTCTCCGCAAGACTCTCCCACCAGAAACTGCCGTCTCTGGGATTATGGTCGTTCTCCTGGGGCCTGGCACCAACTTCTTACGAACTCTGAGGCTGGGGACTGCCCCGCTGGGTTTCCTCCTTCCGTTACTGGTTGTCAGGGCTGAAGCCACGGTCTGGGACAGGATGGCGGGGGGTAGAGGAATTTCTCCCTGAAACTGCCCGTTCCCTGTGGCCCCCGGAATGAGCCGACCTGGGGCTCCAGGCTTTTCCTTCCTGGCCTCTGGTGTTTACAGACCGGGTCAGCAGCCTTTAACCTGGCCCTCCCTTTGTGGCCTGCTGGAGCCACAAAGGTGAGTGGCTTGGTCTCTGCCTTCGCGGAAATCTCCGGTTGGCGAGAGAAAAACATGAGCAGGCAGTGACAACACGGGTACAAACACTGTGGAGCCAGGGAGTCACTGACCGGGGGAGTCCAGGAAGACTGCTTGGAGGAGGTACCCCCGCTCCAGCTCTGAAGAAGGAGCCGGATTTGCCAGAGGCACTTCATTCCGGGGAGGGGGGTAGAGTCTGCTAAGGCCTGGAGGATAGAATGAGTTCATTTATCGGAGGGCAAGGGGTCCTCAGCACGGGGGCACTGCCTAAAGGGTGTGACATTCCCAGCAGGCCGAGATCCCACCTTCTTCTGGCTCCAGTCTGCAGGGCTTGCCCCAAGCACGTGAGATGAAAACCCAGACTTTAGAGAGAGTTAGGCCTGGGTTTAAACACAGGGCTTGCCATCTGCTAGAGCCAGGGGCTCGGCGGGCCCCTTATCTGTGCCTTGATTTCTTCTTCTGTAAGACAGGGTTGTTGCAGACATCCCCGCAGGGCTGTGCGGAGGCGCGGCCTTTTAACTCCTTGGCACTTAGAAAGTGCCGGATATCTTCCTCTTCCAAGTGGGTGGGATGAAGCATGGCCTTCACCGGGTCCCGGAACCAGAGACCTTCCTGGACATAAACCAACGGCCTTGTTGCTCCTTTCCTGAAAGATGAGATGTTTACAGCGCCTACATTTTTTTTTTCTTCCAGAATTGAGTTTTATTATCCTAGTAGGAGGAAATGAAAGGTGCTTAGGGACCTTCTCAATTTTAAAAAGGCTCTGGGCAGCCGTGCCGTGGGAGGGGAGGTGTGTTTTGAATGGCTTGGTGACTTCTGCCAGAGCTCAGACAGTGGGAACCACACACAGGAGGGCGTGTGCTCCTTGCCTAGGGCTCCAGACGCAGGGCAGGAACCGCCGACCCTCTATCCCTGACTGGTCCGAAGTGTGTGCATCCAGGCCCCGGGCTAGGGACCTGTGGTTTCAAGATGACGGCAGATGTTGGCTCCTGTTCCGAAGGCCTGCAGAGCAGGAAGAGAGGGTGGCCTAGGAACCAGTTGGTGCCCATACGGTGGGCTTAGGGAAGGACTCTGCTGTGTGGACACCAGTAGAGGGGGAAGAGGGGCCTGCGTAGTCCCCAGCTGCCCCTGCACACCCACTCTTTGGGGTCCGACTGTTTCTTCTTTATGGATAGAGACAGACAAGGCGCGACTTGCCCGGGAACCCACAGGAGGTGTCGATCCTCAGTAGGACCCAGGATCTGGTCCTGCTGTACGTGTGTGACTTTGCCTGTGACCATCCTAGGATCCCCGTGGGTGTGTGTGGTTGGGAAGGGGACGCCCCTCTGCTCAGGGGCCTGGGGTTGGAGTGGAAGAGTTGGGAAAGGTAGGAGGCAGGCCCAGGCCAGCTGGGTAGAACTTGGAATGCCTTGTGCAGGCCTACGGGTCTTGTCTTGGGGACCTTCGGGCGGGAGCTGCAGATTGCGACGGGTGTATTAGGGACTGGGGGAGAGGGGAGCCTTCCTGCCATGGGCTGGAGGTTGGCTTAGCAAGCAGGAGATCAGCGGCCCCGGGTTCTGCAAGACCCTCCCTGTGAAGAGGCTGGTCATGGCCCCAGGTCTTAGAGAAGACAGGCTCCTGCAGGTCCTGAAGCTTAGACATCCAAGCAGCATGTTTGGCTTTGGGGGTGGGGAGCGAGGGGACCCAGGACCAGTCAGGAAACCAGACGCCGTCTGTGGCTTATCCCCTATGGCTCCCAGGCCCCCGTGACTCTGGCCCGAGATCTGGCTGCTTCCTGTCAAATGATGAATGGGTAACGTCTGCTTATCCCAAGACCAGAAGAGAAGTGGGGCTGGGGTAGCGGGAGGACACAGCAGCTGGAGCCAAACCTCTGGACTGGAATTCATTCATTCGTTCTCTCTTCCAAGGCAGTATGGACTAGGGGAGTCCGGCAGACTCGGTTCCAAGTGTTAGTCCTCCCCATGGCCTGCTGTGTGACCTGGGGCCCATCCCTAACCAGTCTGAACTTCTGTATCCTCTTCTACACCAGGTGGATCTTAGCGGCCCCCACCTAGCGTGCCCACGAGCAAATGAGGTATGCGCAGCACTTGGCGTGTGCCTGCTGAGTACACAGCATGTGCCGCGTTAGTTGGGGGGTGGGGGGCGCTGATGTCCTGCCCTCCCTGCCAACCCGTCTGCGTGTGCAGGATGTTCCTTCCGGCCCCAGGCCCTTGCACTCGGACATGAAGTCGGGTTTCTTTGGGGGCTCACAGCCTTGCTGGTCCAGGAAGCAAGTGTAAAGGGCAGCGTTCTCCGACACGTAGACTCTGGCAAGTCCCGTTTCTCCTCAAAGCCTCTTTCCTCTTCTGCAGAATGGGAGCGCCGGTTCCTCTGGGGCTGCCTGGGAGCCACTCTGATCTCTCAGCTCAGGGGAGGCGCTTCATGTGGGTGTTGTCTGAGGCCGAAGCTGGTCCTGCCTTGACCCCACCAGTGGCCGGGCTCCAGGAGCTGCAGTGTCTCCTTGCTGGGCCTCCGATCTCCACTCGCGAAGGGGCCCGCAGGGGTGTGTTGGGCCGGGCTGGCCTGTGGCACCCCTCCTCTCCGGCAGCAGGCACCTGTCCTAGGCTTCTGCCACCAGGGGCCTACTGGCCGAATGGAAATAACCCCCAGGTGCCCACACCTGGTGCCCGTGTTGGGTCACTCAGGGTCACTTACTCAGGGAGGAAAGAGGACTGTGGGGGGAGGTTGTGAAGTCACCGCACTAGTTTCCTGCTTTGGGAAAACAACCCGTGAAGCTGCTCACCACTCTGGAAGGGCTGAGAAGAGGAGAGGCCTTCCTCAGGGAAACTGGCCTGGGGTGCGGCGTCCAGGTGACGTGCCCGCCTCAGCTGACGCAGCGAGAATGTGGCCTTGTGGCCGCCGGGAGAAACCTGACCGCATGCAGATGTGAGCACATACGTTTAAGAAAAGGCAGGCAGGACACACTGTTTCCACCTCAGGGTCTGAGAACAAAGTGAAACGTGATCAAATACTTGACCCCACATGGTGTATGAATACATCACCACGAGACCCCCCCCCAACATACAGAGCCTCACATGCATAGACCCCCAAACCTGCCCTGAGCCTTCCTGGGGTCTCAAGTCGTCTTTTGTGGGGAGGGTAAGGGCCTCTGTGGGCCGCCAGCCTCCACGACCTGCATCATTTTCACAGTAGGGAAAGGAGGGACACGACGCCTCTAGATGAAGTTTCCAGAAATTGGGAGGCAACGGCCAGGTGACAGTCTATCCAGGGGACAGAAAGGCCCTTGGAGAAGCCTCCTCACCCAGCCCAGGAGGAAGCCCCTTCCGGGGATGCTTGAAGGAAACCCAAGACCCGTGTAAGTAGGAGCTCCAGCTGAAGGCCAGGCCGCGAGGAGAGGGTCATGGTGCTTTGCAAAGGTAGCCACAGTTCACATTAGCGATGGAGGCATTTGTTCCAGAGTGGTCCCAAAGAGGACATGCAGTGAGGCCGATGAAGCCTGACCTGGGGACCAACAGCCCCGACTGTCGCTCACCAGCTATGTGGCCCTAGGCAAGTCTCCACCATTCTCTGAGCCCCAGGCCCCACGTCTGCCGCTCGTCCGCTGCCCAGTGAGGGTTAGTGCAGACGAAAGAGTCTCCAAGGACATTCATGTGTGTCAGGCTCTGCTGGAGGGAGTTCTCATCTGTGAACACATTCGGTCCTCTCGATCGTCAGAGGAACATCTCACTTTCCAGAAGAGGAAACTGAGTCACTGCATAGCAAAATGAAGCCCGGCCAGGATTTGAGCCAGGGCACTGGGGCTCCTCGGCAGACCTTGCTGAACCCTTGGGCGCATCCTGATTTGGTTCCTGGGCCCCTGGGGGACACGCGCATGTGGGGAGCCCGGGCTGGGAACTGCACTAGGCGTTCATGGTGCTGCCTCCAAAATGCAGGGCTGTGGTTCCCCACGGAAGAAAGGTCCTCAGTGCGGCCTGTGCCTGGGTCTCACATTCCATGCATTTTTGGCCCCTGACTTGAGCTTGGCAGCCTGGACCTCATTGTTCTATGACTTGGCAGGAGCTGCCTGGCCCAGGCTGCCAGCGCCCTGGGCTGCCCGGGGAGGCATGTGTGTGCTGAAGGGCTTTCCCCACGCTCCGTGGCTCGGCACTCTGAATCTCTGCCTTGGTCTTTCTGCGTCCACACCCCCTAAGAAAAAGTTTGGGGCAGGAATCTCCAGCAAAGGGGTTGGGCTTCCACTGGGGTACAGACAGAATGCCGTCTCTGCAAATGTAGCACCCGAGAGAGCAAGAGGCAGGGGTATCTTGGACCCAGGAGGGGCTTTGGAGTCACTGAGAGCAAATCTCGCCTGTGTAGCTCACTGGCCTCACTACATGGAGCTTCCTCTCTCTGAGCCTGTTTCCTCATCTATAAAATGGGTCTACCAAGAGCCCCAGGATGCATGGGAAAGGTCTGGCCCACCGGAAGTGTTCAGAGAGCCTTCATTGCCTTCCTGCCAAACATCCCCCCTTCCCTTCCTGCCTCGCTCCCTGCCACCCCACCCTGCCTGTCTTCCCCCACCTCCTCTCCACCCTTCCTCTCCCTTCCTCCTTCCCCTTTGCAGTGTCCCTCTCTGACACTCGGAGACTGTGACTTGCAGAATCCTCCTTGGCCACTTCTTTCCTGGAACAGTAACTTAACCAGAGCTCCAGGGCGTTGGCAGAAAAGGTACCATGGACAGCAGAGCTGCGTCATCGTGATGCTGTCCCAGAGGGCTCGGACCCAGGGGCTCATGTCCCTGAGGCCCCTGTGATGGGAAATGGCCCCTTGTGGCCCTCCAGCCTTGGGACTGCCCCTGCCCACTCAGCTCGGGCCCTATTTTTGAGGAAAGGGGCTTGTTCGGTGGGGAGATGACGTCGGAAGTTCTCCACCTTGTGTGTAAGGAAAGGAAGCGGATTGTCACTGGGAGCTTGGGAGCAGGGCAGCGTGGTGGTTTCGGACAAAGACGCCACCAGGGCTCTGAGTCGTGGCTCCACTGCCACGGATCTGGGCAGATCTCTTAACCTCCCTGTGCCTCCGTTTTCCGTTCTGTAAAATGGGACAATAATAGACCCTATCCCGTGAGAGACAGGGTCTCTTAAATGAGAGGGGCTAAGAGGTAAAGTGTGCAGAGCAAGGCCTCGCATGATCAGGGCACACATCTGTTGACTCATCATTATTGTTGCTGGTATTTCTGATGAGACCAGGGACCCCTCGGCCGTGCTCTTGGAGCCCTGTGTGAGGCCTGGGTGGGCTCCTGAGTGTGCAGTCTGCAGCCTCCGGGTGCAGCTGTTGGGAGGGTGCCGCTAATAACCACATGGGGCAAGTGGAGATGACCTTGGCAGACACCTGCTAAGCCTCTGCCCAGTATGACTTGCCCAGTCTCCCAGCTGGTGAGGGCCAGGGCCAAGAAGCAGACGCAGGCCCAGGCCCACTGGCCCCCAGAGGCTGAGTGGGGTTAGATGCGGGTGGGGGGAGACGTAGAGACGCACGCTGTGGTTCGTAATCCACACGAGTCTGTGGGCCGGTGGGTGGGCTCCTGTGTGGGCCTGGTCACTGGGCGGCTTTGACACTTGCAGAGATAAAGACAGAACCTTCTTGCTGAAGACAGTTCTTCTCCAACCTCTCCCTGGAGGTCTCCCTAAGGGCAGAGGACGGTGAACATGTCACCCCGAGGGGTCTGGGGGGTGCAGCCCGCAGAGCCTGCAGGAGTCTAGGGTTTTATCTTAAAATGCATGCGCATTTTACATTCTCTTCCCTGTGAATCCGTTTATCACGCACACATCCCCCCGGACCCCCCACCCCACCACGAGTAACAGCACTGCCTCCGGAAGCTGCTCGTGTTTGCGTGTTTATCCTGGGGCTTTTCCTCCAGGGCCTCACTGTGTCCCCCTGCGGGTGTGCGCTCCGCGGTGAGAGCGCAGGCACAGATGGTGGCGAGACACCGAGGGGGCCGTGGTCCCATCTGCATTTCAGGAAGCCTCGGTGGCCCTCACAGAGGAGGGCTTGGTGAGCAAGGCATGGGCGCCGGGAGGCCCAGGGGCCCGGGTGGGAGGTGAGTCCCACACTGGGACAGAGTCAGGGGAATGGGTGGGTGGGGGGTGGCGAGAGGCCTCCAAAGTACAGACACACCCCCACAGCATCCTTCTCCTGCCCTGGATCCAGGACAAGAGATAAAAGAGAGCAAGAAATCTGTCCATAAAATGCCATGTCTGTGGGTTGAACCTGGCTCAGGGCTGGCAGCTTCACAACCAGGTGACAGCACGGGCCACGCCTGGCTGGACACAACCCTCGCCCCGCACGCACTCCCCACTGCCGAGGGCTCCCCTGTGAGCCCGAGTCTGCTAGCCTTGCTTTCTTCCATCTCCTGTGTGCTCCAGAGTAGCTTTACCCCAAAGGAGCTGCCTGTGTTCGGCGTGTGAGGGAGGAGTCGGCCTGTCCTGAGGGCACCGAGGAAGAGTGGGCACTGGACCCCAGAAGGCCTAGAGAGGCTTGGGGAACCTTCGAGGGCAGAGCTAGGGAGACAGAACTGGAGTCCAGCTCAGTGGGACATCCTTTGATGAGGCATCACAGACATCCCTGAGCCTGGGCGGGCTGGATGCCACCCACGGCAGCCGGAGAAGGAAAGGAGAGATTCCTCTCCCGCCGCCAGGACGCCCGTGTTCACGAGGGTGCGCCTTGACTTGGGAGGTCTGTGCAGCAGAGCTTGCCGAACGGACGGCTCTCAGCCTGGGGCTTGGCTGCTGGGTGTAGATGGAGAGAGGCAGAGTCCGGGAGAAAGTGCTGTCTTCGGTTGGATCTCCAGACGCAGGAGAAAGTGCTGCCTTCGGTTGGTTCTCCAGATGCAGGCCTTGCGAGTGAGCAAACCATGAGGGAGTGGGAGAAGCCGACGAGCTGGGGTGTGATCTCGGACCAAACCCGCGGCCTCCACCCAGGGCCTGGAGTGTGAGTCACGCCTCCCACTGTCTGAGTGTCCTGACCCAGCCAAGGGCACTTTCACACTGGACCCCTTGGTCATTGATTAATAGTTGTCCCAGGAGCTGCCAGTTCCTAGGGACTCGGGCTCTCCGGAGGGTATAGACAAAGCTGCTCCAACAGCCTGGGCCAGTCCTGAGGGGCTCTGTTTGGGGCGTGTGGAGTCTGTGGGGCAGCCAGGGGTGGGGGGGGTCTGGCAGAAGCAGCAACAGCCAGATTCGGGGGCCCCTTACCCATGCCTACTCTACAACAGGGACCTCCTGGGCATTGGCCTCTTTTATTCTCCGCAGCCCTGTGGGAGCCCCGGCCTGGCCCTGGACCCAGGAGCTGCTGCAGAAACGCCTATGGCTACAGGACAGGCTTTCCTCCCAAGGAGGAGGGCTTTTCCCCTTGCGTCCTGGAGGGTTGCATGCAGTGGCCAGGTGCCGGCTCTCACCTCCAGCTGTACAGTGCTTCTCTGTGCCTCAGCCTTGGGCCCTGCCCCAGAGGCAGCGCTCTGCCAGGGAGGCTGGCATTGGGAGTGATTCTTAGATGACATTTCGCTCAGGCCCGGGCACATAGTGGTCGCTCAGTCAGCTGGGGTTACCGTGGCAACCGGCAGCTAGCAACCTTGACTCTCCTAGGGGCCTTTGACATGGCAGCCCAAACCCTGGAGGTACAGGGGACTGCTCCCTTGTGCAGAGGGCTCTGCACCTGCCCAGAGGTTTATGCCTATGAGGGGGAACCCATGGCCTTGGCCTTCCCTGCACTTGGAGCACCAGGGCCCAGCAAGGATGGAGATGTTGGGTCCTTCCTGCAGCTGCAACACAGTCTGACTCAGCGTCTCTCTCCTGGCCACCCAGGCGGGCAACCTGGGTTTTTGTGGGGGTGGTCATGGGGGCAGGGCTTTGTAACTGCCCCCAGGAGACAGGGAGGACAATAATGGGAAAGAACAAGACTTTGGTGGGAAACCTGGGTGGCTCAATCGCTTAGGCGTCTGCCTTCAGCTCAGGTCATGATCCCAGGGTTCTGGGATGGAGCCCCACATCGGGCTCCTTGCTCAGTGGGGAGCCTGCTTCTCCCTTTCCTCCTTGCTTGTGCTCTCTCTCATTATCTCTTTCTCTCTCAAATAAATAAGTGAATAAAATCTTTAAAGAAAAAAAAAAAGTAAGAACCAGGCTGTGGAGCCTAGTACTTGTGGAGTTGAATGGGCACCTCCTTTGCTGGCCAGGTTGGGGCAGAGGGGATGCCTTTAGACTTTGCCCTGCACAGAGCCTGTTTCCCCTCCCCGCAGTGGGGACAACCCTCGCAACCTTGTCAGACGGGGTACTGGAGGGAAGGTGTGTCACGTGGGCTCTTGAGTCCCAGCCCTGCACTCCAGGCCCCCCGCCAGAACATGGGGTGAACGGACGCACCTCCCCCAGCCCAGGGCCATCAAGGAGAGAAGGTGAATAGACATGTGTCTAAGAAAGCCCACGTTTTCTTTTGCAGCCCCGTGCGCCGTGAGGCTGGCATGCAGGATGGCCGGACAGCCCAGCCACATGCCCCCTGGAGGGAGCCCGAACAACCTCTGCCACAGCCCAGGGCCTGCCCATGCCCCGGACCCACAGGTGAGCCCTTTGCCTTTGTCTGCAGAGCGCTGGGGCCTCGACAGGGAGCTCGGGTCCCTGACTACCCCACCCAGACGGAGTCATTTCTGGAATGTTTCCAAGGGTGGGAGTGCAGCTCAGTACCAACCTGGTCAGCCCTGATACCACTCAGCAGCACTCAGAGACGCCTTCTCTGGGCCGGACTCCAGGATTTCCCTGTGAATGGAACAACTGTGTCTCAGCGGGATCAGGGCTGCTTAGAAAGGCCAGGAGAGAGGAGAGAGTGAGGGGCTCTGGGGAACAGGCAGCCCGTGCGTGGGGTCAGAAAGTGCTTCCTCACTCTCAGCTGAAGTCAGCTTCCCTTTTTGGTTTTAGCTCTGTCCTGGCCCTCTTCAGCCCTCTTCGTCTAGAACCAACAGAGCCTCAGGGCACTGGTTTCTTTACACCTGCCTCACGCTCTGCAGATCCTCAGAGAGCCAGGCCGCCTCCCGCAGCTTTTCCGAAGGTGGCTTCTGGGTTCCCCAGCTCATGCATCCTTTGCGGGTTTTGAATGTGCTATTTCCTGGGTCTGGAGGGCCTCTCCCCGCTCCTCCTCCAGGCCTTGGTCCAAATGCTGCAGCTTCTAGGGAGCCTTCCTGTTCTCTCCCATTCCCTCCCCTGTGCGTGCGGCCCAGGAACTGGGCTCTGGCCACAGCATCCCACTGGGGAACTGGTTCCTGTTCCTAAATGGGAGTCTGGGGCGAGGCTATCCCCAACCCGTCATCCCAGGCCAGGCCCAGAGGAGCCCCTCGATGCCGGCTGAGTTCATGAACAGCAGATACATGTGGCTGTGTGTGGGGAAGAAGCAGGTCTGCTCTTAGAAGGCACACAGCCTCATGGGAGAGAAAGGGAGGAAACAGGGCAGAAGAAACTCAGGGACCCTTGGAGCTCCAGAAAGCACATGATCCTACCCAGATGGCCAGAGAGGCCGCCTTGAGGAATTGGGACGCAGAGGTCTGGTGGGGGCAGGCAGGCCAGGTCAGACAGGGCCCGGTGCTGTGGGTCCCTGGGGACAGCCTGGGATGATGAAAAGTCATGTCTAGGGTTGGCTTTTTCCCCAAAGCTAGGAGACCCAAATCAGGGGGAAACTTTGAGACAGCTACCTTTTTGAGTCCCAGAAGGCTCGTCGCAACCTCTAAGTACTCCTTCCTGTTGGAGGACGTCAGGTGGACTGCTGTTTGACCCACTTGGCCAGGGCTGCCATGTGCAGTTGTGCGGGTGTGCACTGCACAAAAGCGCCTGGTCAAGGAGGCAGCTGAGTCTGAGATCCTTCTCCTACACCTGAGTTTTCATCAACCCATGTTCCCTGTGTAGGGCTCCATCAGCCCAAAAGAAGGAACAATTTTATAGATTCACACAGGGGTGAGACATGTGAACTAGTAGACTAGTGTGTGTGTATGCACGCACGCATGTGTCTGTGTGCACATGCACACCCCCGCCCCCGACACACACACAGTGTCCTAGGGCATCTGCCCTGTTGGTGCTTTCCACTCCCATTACTGGATGGGACACAGGCCCATTTCCCAGGTGGAATTTGGGGAGGTAGATCCCAGAAAGCCCAAAGGCCCGTGGATGCTGCTGGTGCCGAGTCCACCAGGACAGCTCACTGATGCTGGGGCCAGTGCGGCCTCCTCGGGTAATGTAGCAATTTGTCATATTAAGTCATTCACTAACAATTGAGTCCCCCTTGATTAATCTCCCAGAATTAGCCAGTTGCATTTTGAGCAATTAGGGTTAATTACAGCCTCATTTGGCAGAGGAGAGAGCCCCGTAATTATTTCGCAAACAAGGCAAGGCGGTGGCGGGCGGCGACGTCCGGGCGTCTGGTTGCACATGTTGGAGTGGGTAATGACACAGTTAAGTGGAATTAGACACGATTCCCGTCGTTGGGCAGCGGCCGTCAGCAAAGGAGCCCTGCGTCCCACCAGCATCAGGCCGGGGTTGCCAAACCGGGGTGCGCAGCCGTGTAGACACCAGCATGGCCTGGGGCGGGGCAAGAAGGGAATGAGGCCAGACAGCCGCTTCCTCTCTCCTCTGCTCATGAAGTGCAGGTATTTAAACACTGTCTGGGGAGACATCGTGGCCCCAATCTTGCCTGTTTCGGGACATAGAAACACCTCAGATTGACAGCAGAGGCATTTTCCTTGAAGGCAGGAGGCGCTGCTGTTTCCCTGAAATCATCTTAGAAAAAGGAGCTGGGGCCCTCCGATAGCGAGAGTACTGCACTCGGTCCAGACCAGGTGGGGCTCGGGTCCCAACTCCAGCCCTCACCAGCCAGGCCACAGCTGGTAAATGAGTTGAGCCTCCGTTTCCTCATCTGTGAAATGGGGCTATGAAGACACTAAGTGAGATGGACTACTCTAAACCCCCAGCATGGCGTCGGACGTCGTGGGTGTTAAGGAAATGTGTGCCACTCATTTCATTCTTCTCTTTGAGCTTTCATTTTCATGTTCGTGGCTCAGGAGCCCAGAGCTGAAATGCCCACAGTGTAGAAGGGACCACTTAGCAACCACTCAAACTGGTTCTGTTAAGTTTCTGTGCCCAAGGCTGGTGGTTTATCATTTCTGGGAGTTTTCTAGCTGTGAGAGCCGTCCGCTTATTAAAACACGTTTGCTGAACCCGGTGGAGTCACAAGTGAAATTACTGAGGTTTCAAATGAGTGAATGAGGGCGTGCATGTAATTGAGAGGAAGAGCTCTAATGCCGGATGCTCTAGGACTTTACCACTCCGGTGCAGAGCGTTTTTCATCAGGAATGAAACAGAGCTGACCGACTAAGAGTCATGTGAATTTGCAAGAAGGGAAAAGGTGCTCTTGTCTGAGAATGGCCTGGTTAATGTGTCTTCCATCTGGAAAGTCTTTGCAAAGCTGCGTGGGGCGTGCCAAGTTCAGTTATATTGGGCCCTGTTCAGAGAAAGAGGAATGCGCCTTACTTCTCAGGATGGGACGGCCGCTTCTGGATCTGAATCGCACAGGCCAAAACCTTTATGAGAATCTTCCCCAAGCAGTGTTGGCAATTAGGTAAGATTTAACGACCACATATTAACAGCTGTTAAAATCCAAGACGTGTTTGCTGACGTGTTGTAAATTCAGCAAATGCTTGTCTCGTTTCTTGCCTCCTTCCTGCCCGACCCAGAAGTGGGGCCTCGTGCAAGGGGCAGGGTCCCACAGAGGGATGGGCGGACGCTGAGGGAGCCCAGAGGGTGGGGTGGGGCAGGGAAGGTTCTAGAGAGAGGACAGGTGGGCTGGCGATGATTTGGGGCAGGACAGGGAGAGGTGGCTGTCCCGGGAAGAGGAAGGAGCCAGGCCTAAAGGTGCAGGACCAGTCAGGTTAGGCAAGTGTTTAAATACCAGTGCTGGGATGGGGAATGGCTGGTCTGTATGAAAGGCTGCGTCATTTGGAATTGAGTCTATAGTGAATGAGGGGCGAGCCCGTTAGTGGGTTCGGGTGGACAAGGGAGCTCGAATTTTAGAAAGATCACTGGTTGCAGGCACTCATGGCACAAGTGGGATGAAAATAGGAGATGAGGAGGCCGCTGCCTTCTGCCAGGTGAGATGATTCCATGGTCTTAAATGGCTGGATATTCGGAGAGAAGATTCCAGAGACTTGCAGGATGAAACCAAGTGCTCTTGGTAGCTGAAGGGATGAGGGAGAGCTGAGTCAAGGATGGACCCAGGTTTCTGGCTGATGCTAGTCACTGGGGCCAGACGCAGATTCTCTTAGGTATGTGTAAGCTCAGCTTTCTCTGAGCTCAGCCAGCGGGAACTGTCCTGAGGGACCCGCTGCGCTGAGGTGATGCTAGGCTTTGTTATCAGATGACTCCCATGTTTTGGGCACCTTGCATGCTATTCCCATGTGCTGATGGCCCTGGGAGCTGAGTGAGACCTCCAGGCTAGGGTGGTCATGGCGGTGGTTGTCCCAATAGCATGAAACCTGGCTCTTCCTCGTCCCATCCTCCCACTGGCCAGGAACCAGGCCTTATTCAGAACCCGCTAGGGCAGGGGAGGTAACCGAGATAAATACCGGGTACGTTTTGGTCCTGAGGGGCAGAGCCAGGGGTCTCCTCGTCCCATGGACCCACGGCATCCCTTCCCGACCCCAGGTCTGCAAGCCGGAAGATGAGCTTTGGGTTTGAAATTAACCAGATTGTGGAGAGCTGAGTGGGGTCAGCCTCGTAAAGAACCTGACAATATGGACTCTGTGTAAACCCTGCCCTTCTTTTGTGTTACACAGACTTAAAACCCATCACCGTATACACATATACCGAATCCATTAGAACTCCCTATACACAGTGTCAGATGTCTTTAAAGGTGAAATTCGTTTACAGGAAATGTCATTCTGATGAAGTATGCTTTTTAAAATCACAGAAACAGTTGCCTTAAAATTAATGATGCATTGCAAATATCAGAAAAAAAAGACCCATTCAGTGTAAAGATGATTAAAATTCAGGTCAGAAGTCTGACTTAGTCAGGCTAAATTTTTTAATGAGATTTCAGGAAATTAATTGGGCGAATGCATTTTTATTCTTTTAACATGTGATTTTATGCTCCTGGTTTTTTTTTTTTTTTTTTTTTTTTAAGGGATTTGTCGATGGCTGAGGCTTATTGTGGTTCAAATATTTTAAACTCAAATTAGCATGGGGTGGGAGGTGTTTGTGGCCTAATTTGATCTGACTTGGAGAAGAGAGCCTGGGTTTCTCTGAGCTTTCCAGAGTGGTTCACTGCCCCCCCCCACACACCCATTTCCAGCCTTGATGCACCCTGGGGTCGGGGGCGGTGGGACTGGGGATAGAGGTGACCTAGGGACCTTGGTCCTCTCCTGGACTCCTGGTTCTGCCAAGCCTCCTGTGGTCCAGGGAGTTGCTCCCCGAGGCTCCTCTTCTCTCTGAGATGGCATTTCCCTGCCCAGGGCAGTGCAGACCCCCTCCTTCTGCCCATTGTGGTCAGCTTCCCTCCCACCTCCCCCCAGCCTCTCTACCCACCTGCCCCTCCTCTGGGGGAGACCTGAGGGGCTCCCACACTGGAGAAGGCAGGTGAGGAGTCAGAAATGGCTTCTGCCAGCATTTTCCCTGCGAGTGTCCCACAGCATAGCCCTAGACAGGGAGGTGAGGCGAGCCTGTTGTGTAGCACAGTCCCTCGGCAAACAGTCCTGGGTGTGACCCGTGCAGGGGACAGTGATGTCAGAAGGCTGCAGGGACACAGGCACCTCCCTGCTTTACTGCAGTCAGGTGACGGTGGATCAGGGACCTCTCTGAGCCTCAGCTTCCTCATCTGTGAAATGGGGCCGTGAAGACTGAGTGAGATGGGCTACTCTGAAACCCCAGCTTGGCGTCTGATGTCATGGCTGTCACCCATCTTGTTCTTAGATCTCCAAATTCATTTTAGTTTTCACAGCTGAAGAGCCCAGAGCTGGCAGTAGCCCCAGCACAGACCCTCAAAGGGATTGGGATGGCGGTACAGCCCCTAAGAGCTCCCTGCCTCGGCTCGTCCCCAGCCCCTGGGAGGCAGGTGCAGTAGCCCCAGTCCTCGCTCTGCAGACAGAGCAACGGCGATACCCCTAATGACAGTAACAGCCACATAGCGTCTCCCCGGTGCCTTCACTCAGTAACCTGCTTACCCACCCCCCGCAGCCCTTGGAAAGGGAGCACGTTATCACCTGTACATTGTACATGGGAGGAAACTGAGGCTCAGAGTGCTTGTGCGCAGCCCCGAGCCAGCGCTTGGCAGATCTGGGGTTTGAACCCAGGCCTCCCTCTGCTCCCCAGTGTCAGTGTCTCCGCTGAGGGAGCCAGAGTGGCAGTCACCTGTCTGCCAGGCTGTGCCCCCACCCCGGGCTCATTTCCCCAGGAGCCAGCACGGGGCTGCAGACGGAACGGGGGCCCGTGCAGACAGCGAGAAGAGCAGTTTTCAGAAAGGCGATTGGGATTACCACCCTCAAGCCAGCGTAGTGCGAGCCGCTCGGGGCCCCCAGCTCAGTGCTTCCCAGACCGTTGGCACCAACCTCAGGTCCCGGAATCCTCAGAGAAACCCCGGGGCCGAGATCACTGATGTTCCCCTGATGTCGCGCATGGACTCACTCCACTACATGAGCCAGAGCAGAGCTCGCTGAGCGCTGAGCGGGGAGTGGAGGAAGCCCTTGGAGGTGGCAGTGGGGAGAGGCCTGGTCTTATGGACCAAGAACTCCCTTCACCTTCTCCTCTTGCCCTCACAGCCCCTGAGTTACGTCATAGTCTGGGCCCTACTGCTCAGGCACTGCGCCGTGCCCTGTGCTGCCCCTGCCTGAACAGAGGGCGGGGAGGGGGGGACGGAACCCCACCTGTGAGCCTCACCCCTGTGACCATGCTGGTGCCCCCGAGCCTGCCAACACTGTCCCCCTGCCACGGGGTGCTGCCTGCATGGGAGGAACCTGCCCCCTGCCCCAGCTTTGCGGGTCATTCCTCTAATTAGGTCGAATGGGTTGTGACAGGAAATGCAAATCTGGGTCATTGCATATGCAGATGTCGACTGGAGTCTGGGGATGCCTGGATGCCGGCTGGGATGTCCCCTGTCCTCTTGGGGAGTCTCCTGGGGCAGCAGCAGTGGGGTCTATTGGGGAGTCCAGGTCTCAGCTCCCCACGGACCAGCCGTGTGATGGCGCCTCTGTTCCCTTCTCTATGACATGGGATGAAGGTGCCTTGCCTTACCAGGGTGTGAGGCGGTTTCAGTCACAAAACCTGTGGGAGCAGCTGGTGTGGAACTGCCGCGTGGTAGGTGCCCAATGCCCCACGGGCGTCCTGGCAGCTTCGAGGGCAAGTGTGATCCCTCTGGGTGTGAGGAAGTTGCCTCCTTCCGAGGTGGTGGGACTTCGGCCGCACTTGGAAGGGCCAGGGGCTGCATCCCAAAGGCCCACGGCCCACGGCCCACGGCACACTGGGCTGCTTGGAGCACATTCCTTTGTGTCATTGGACAAACAGGCCCCGAGCTCTTGCTTTGGGCAGGTCACACACCTGCGCTCAGGGGACACGGAGGGGATGAAGACAGGGGTGCATTTTTGGAGAGGCCTGTGTTTGGGAGGGCAGAGGCTGAGGTTCCTGGAAGAGAGAAGCCAACTGAGTCAGGAAGCCTAGTCCTGGCTAGTCCTGGGATCGTGAAGGAAATGCAGAGGACGAATCAGAGTTGGGAGGTCACCTGGTAGAGCTCAGTGGGAGAGACTGCAGAGTCCCCAGTCCAGGGTCAGATCCCGCCCATGACTCATTGTGAGGTCTGGAGCCGGTCCCTGCCTCCCCACAAGCCTCAGTTTCCTGAAGTATGGGGATAGTGGTGATGCCTACTTACGGGGTCATGGGCAGTGTTCTGCACAGTGCACGGCACGCAGTAAGTGCTCAATAAATGCTCACTCTTCTTAAATGGGTGCTTAGTGTACAGGTGGGTTAATTGCTCTTATTTAGGAACTTAGCTGACAGATGCTGGCGTGTGCTGGATAAGAATGTGGTCTTTCTCCTCCACCAGCCCCCCTCCCCCACTGCTCAGCCCCCAGTAGGGAACGGCTTCAAATCCTTCACCAGGGGAGGTAATTAGGCCTCAAGACTTCAGAGTCAAAGTTGGCCCAACACTTACCTTGCTAAGGGAAGGAGACAGCGGGCTTCGAGGCTCAGACTTCCATCATTCACTTCTGGCAGGGGGCAGTGGGGGGATCTTCCTTGGCAGAGCTGGGTCTGAGCAGGTTCAGAAAGGCCAAGAGTGGGAGTGAGGAGTAACTGCTCAGGGGCCTTCTCTCCTGCTCCAGCCCCGGCTGGTTGGTCATAAGGACCACTGAGCACCTACTGTGTGTGTATGTGTGTATGTGGTTGGGGGGGGGGGCGCTCAGCGATCTCACGTGGTCCTTACAGCGACCCTGTGAGACAGACATGCTTCCACACTTCTGCCTTGCAGACAGGAAACTGGGGCAGAGTGGGATGGCTTGGGTCACTGCCCAAGATCACCAGCCAGGGACCCAGGAAATACGCATAAGGAAATATACATAAGGATGTTTATTGCACCGTTATTTATAGTGACCACAGACTGGAAACAAGCTTACTGGAGAGCATATAGAGTATTGTACAGTTATTTAAATCCCCGTCATTTGACAATATCCATCAGTTACTGAGAGAGGGAAGAGCCGGTCTTAGAGTAACGTGTTCTCATGATTCTGGGTGTTTAAAAAGTGCGCTATCTCGGGGCACCTGGGTGGCTCAGTGGGTTAAATCCTCTGCTTTTGGCTCAGGTCATGATCCCAGGGTCCTGGGATCGAGTTCCGCATCAGGCTCTCTGCTCAGCAGGGAGCCCGCTTCCTCCTCTCTCTCTGCCTGCCTCTCTGCCTACTTGTGATCTCTGTCAAATAATTAAATCTTAAAAAAAAAAAAAAAAAACAACACCTGAACATTGGTGTAGTAAAGACAAAGAAGGAAAAATGGAAGTTGATTAAGAACAGACGTCCTGAACAGGATGCCAGTCACACAGGGCTCCCCAGGCTCCTGCCAGGGCTTCTTTGTCTAAGAGGTTGGGATTCTAGAACGCAGCCCAATAAAATACCCGATCTTCCACCCCCGTGGGTGTTTCCAGCCCCAGTCTGGAAGAGGCCTTTTCAGATCAGAAAATGCAGACCTGTACCTTCCTGCCTCGGTGGGGCTCTCGGTGTTTCTCGTCCCACCCCCACATCCCCAAATGAACTCCGCAGATGTTTCTGTAGCCCTTCTACATGCGAGACCCTGTCCTCGCACTGCTCCCAGCCCAGAGGGTCCCCAGCGGCAGTGACCTCCGCCCCAGAGTGGGGAGTGGGGGCTGTAGCGGGAAGGGGGGGCAGAACCGAGCCGCGGCCCCTCCCTCCCCACCGCCAGGGTTCCAGGGCCTGAGTTTGCCCCCCTTTCTCTCCTTCTTCCCAGAGCATGTCCCACGTGTGTTGTGGGAATGGGGAGGGGGTCCCTCGCCCAGCATCTCGATCCCAGGGCAGGTCCGACTGCTCCGTGGTCGGTCTCAGCCCGGGCCCCTGGCAGGTTGGCACGAAGCGTCCGGATTCTTCCTGTCGCCGTAAAGGGGGTTGTTTCTCCATACAAGGGCTCAGAACGGTAAAGCTGCCGACGGAAGCCGGTTTTCTCAAGGCGAGACGGGAGCAGTCAGCCCAGGAGGGGGAAGTTGCCACATCTGACAGTGACTTGCAGGGGCAGGGTCGGGGACTACACGTGGAAGGCCATGGGGCCAGGGAGACCCAGCAGGGCCTCCCCGTCGCTGTGTGACCTTGACAGATCACTTCCTTCACCCCTTAATTGCCCCTGTTCTGCTTGCTGGCTCCGACCCGGGCACCAGGGATTCAGGAGTGAACAAGGTGGGCAAGGCCCTGGCCCCAGGGGCTCACCTTTCTGGGAGCAGGAGATGGGAACACGCAGTCTAATGAACGATCAGGTAATGAGGGCTGGTGGAAACCCGCAGCCTCAGGGTCTTGTCTGCAGAGTGGGGGTGTCATGGCGTGGACAGCCCCCGGGGGGGCGATAAAGTCTCTGGCAGCGACACTGGCAGTCACAGTCCTTCCTTCACCTTGGAGGAGCTAGGGGGGTCGCCAGGTTCTGTAGGGGGCCCCGCTGCCAAGGTCCCGGCCCCTCACTGCAGCCTGGTGGTCGCTGATGGCCTCTGTCCCTCTCCTCCAGAGGCACCCAAACACCCTGTCTTTTCGCTGCTCGCTGGCCGACTTCCAGATCGAGAAGAAGATAGGCCGAGGACAGTTCAGTGAGGTGTACAAGGCCACCTGCCTGCTGGACAGGAAGACGGTGGCTCTGAAGAAGGTGCAGGTGAGCCATCTCCCTCGTGGGGTCAAAGCCCGGTCACAGGAGCCAGCTTCTGTGTCTAAACTTTTTGGCCCTGGGCCAGTTGCTGCCCCTTCTCGCCCCCTTCCCCTGCAATCAGGACCCTACTCCGTGGGCCATGGGAAGGATTAGGTGGGCTACTGCTGCTGAAAGCTCCCTGCAAGCCATAAAGGGAAAGGGAAATGAGCATACATTGAGCGCCACTGTATAATGGGCCATGACTTGAGAACGGCCTGCCAGGTCACTCCATTTTTCAGATCAGGAAAGCTGCAGAGGCCTGAGTATCGATCTCACCGGGCCCACAGAGCGAGCTGATGGGGAGCTCAGACTTCAACCCGCACCTGCTCACCTAAGCCCCACACTTGCTGCTCGCCTCTGGGCTTGAGAGCCTTTTCTGGCTTCTGTAGGAACGGGGCTTGAGCACGTGAAGCCAGGAGGCATCTCACTGAGGGCCACTGGGTTTGGCCCCAGAAGGAGCTTTAAACCTTCCCGCAGAGCTTCCCTGACACCTCACTTTGCTCATTTGTCCTTTAAGAATAGGATTAACAGCCTGGGCCACAAAGGAGGCCCGGGAGAGAGAAGGTGACTCAGACACTGCCCCGCTGCTCCGGCTGGGGAGCCTGGCGGCAGACCCACGCGATGGTTTCCTTGCTGGTCTGCAGACTGCCAACCACATGGGGCTCCAGGCCACTGGAGGTGAGACGGGCCCCTCTGCTGGGAAAAGACT
Organism: Mustela erminea; assembly: GCF_009829155.1. NCBI lineage: Eukaryota > Metazoa > Chordata > Mammalia > Carnivora > Mustelidae > Mustela > Mustela erminea. The sequence goes on along the minus strand of NC_045625.1, from coordinate 10,489,825 downwards.
CGTTGGTCTTCCTAGGAGGGGCTCGTCTGGCTCTTTGTCCTGATTTTTTGTGCCAAGATGGGTTTGGGGAGTTCCAGTCCTCGTGGCTCCCAGTGGGGGCTCTGGGAGCTGGGTGTTAACCAGTCTTTCTCTTTTTCCTCTGGCTCAAGATATTCGAGATGATGGACGCCAAAGCCAGGCAGGACTGTGTCAAGGAGATTGGCCTCCTGAAGGTAAGCACTCTGGGGTGAGCAGGAGACCCTCACTTCCTTGTGGTGGCCTGGTCCCCAGACCGGGCCACCTCATGGTCACCACAGGCCAGGGCCTCTTAGGTTCCGAGACAACAGCCTTTTCAGCCCAGGTGGCTTTCTCATGGCTGGGTGAGTGGAGGCCCCACCTCACCTCTCTGCCCAGCCCTCGTGGCGCCCCCGACTCACTGTCCTCGCCCATGTTGGTTGTGCTTATGGACGGCAGCGCACAGTACCGAAGGCCTTCCCCCTCGGGGCACCGAGTCACTGCCACCCAGCAGAACTCCCCCCGGGGACTCAGTGAGGCTGGCCTGGAATGGTGGAGAGGCCGCAAAACCAGATGTGTGGCCCAGGGTTCCTGGTGCCTGAGGGACCTGGGTTGTCACCTTGCTGGGCTCTTCCCAGGCCTCCCCAAAGAGGAGGCAGGGTGTCCACGTGGGAGTGGCTTGCAGGAAGGACACACGTGCCAGGGCACCTTGGGGTGGGGGATGGTGATCTTTCCTTCCCTCCCCCGCTGGCCTCCTCACTGGTCTCCCCAGTGTCAGAGACAGCAGAACTTTCTGGACTAGACTCAGCCCCTGCCTAGGGCTGCTCCCTCCTGGAGATCCCTCCCTGTTCCCCAGGCTTAGGCATCTACCTGGGGTCTCAGAGGTGATGGTGGAGGAGGAATGGGATGGGTTTCAGAGGCCCAGGAGCCCGAGTTCAAATCCTGATGTCTTCATTTACAAGCCCTGTGACCCTAAGCAAGTGACGGAGCCTCCAGGAGTGTCCGTTTGCCCGTCTGCTCAGCAGTGAGAGTATCTGCCGTGTGGAATATGGGCAGTTAGAGAAGATTAAATAGTGTCTGAAGAGGGCCCAGCGCAGTGGAGCACCCAGCAGGCGCGCACTTGGCGTTGGCCCTTTCTGCGCGGCGGAGGGCTGGGCCACAGACACGGACACCCTCCCGCGGGTTCTAGACAACCCATTTGCACTGGTGGGTCTGCCCTGGGCTCTCAGGCCCCATCCCTTCCCTCAGCGACTCCCAGGCAGTGGGGAGCAGCCCAGCAGCCCAGCCGCGTGACTATGGGGGTGAGGCTGGCTACCCTTGGGCCCAGGGAGTGCGGGAGAAGCCCTGCGGAGCTCAGGGCCCCGTCCCAGAATCTGGAAGCCGACAGGAGCCTGCTGCCGGGGTCCTGGCTATGAGCAACTGATGGGACCAGGCTCTGGTGGCCTTGGATGCCACATCCAAGAGGTGGGACTCGAATGTGGGAACAACAGCAGAGCCCTGAAGAGGCTGCGAGCAGCAGTTATGGGGCCCCCTGGGACTCACGAGCCCTCCCTGGGACAGACCCCGGCCACGAGGAGTCACGGGGAGGCTTATCAGGAGGCGTCGTCAACTCCGGCTATCCCAGGTCCAAAAAGTCCCTTCAAATAACGTGGTTTAAATTTTATGTGACAGTCAACTTTGGGCCCCGGGTGTGATCTCAGGACTCTGATTCCCCAGCGCTGGGGGCTGGCTGTCCCGGTCACCCATACTCTCTCCCTTCTTGTGGCCAAGAACGCACGTGTGCCATTCACAGCAAGGAAGGATCTGCGTGTGCGCACATAGTCCCCGGTCCCCGGGCTCCAGTGAAGGGAGCCAGGCTTGGTGTGACCTGGGGGGCTCTGTCCCTTCTTGGGCTGCCGTGTGGTCACGCGCCACTGACCGTGGCTCGAGAGGTCGGCACGCCCCTCCATCGCTAGCTGTGTGACTGCTATTGATGCTCAGGGCCTCCGCTTCCTCATCCGTAGAAGGGTGCCATGATACCTGTCCTGTCCTCCGCTGTCGGGGTTCGTGAGAAGCTGGGCTGGAAGAGCTTGGTGTCACATCTGGCGTGTGGCAGGAGCTTGGTCACAGGCAGCCCAGGTCCTCACAGTTACAACATCTGCTGCTCGACACCAGTGCTTTCCCGGCTCCCCAGCCTACCCACGGGAAGTCAACAGGACGTTCCCCGGGTACGAGGTGTTTCCTGCAAAACAAAGGGAAACACAGTTCTCAGAGGGGCTGTGAGGCGACACTGTTTGCTTCATTCATGCCAGGACCAAACCCCAAAACCTCCAAGTGCAGAGGCTGGCAGACGTGGGCCAGGGCGGTGGGCCCTGTTGGAAGACGAGCACAGATCATGCGTCACACAGAGGGTTGTGGCAGCCCCGAGTGTTGGACACAGGGGGACGGAGCCAGCAGGGGGACACATTCTAGACAGCCCGCTGTAGCACGTCCCAGAGGGGCCGCAGGTGGGACAGAGATTCGAAAAGGAAAGCTGTGCCCGTTATTGTCACCTCTGCCTTCCTGCCCTCCCTCTCCACCACCACCACCACCCCCCGGCCAGCATCCAGCCTTCGGCAGCTGCCACCACCGCCAGGCCTGGCCTAGGGCCTCAGGGGCAGCTCCACCTTGTGGAGCTGTGGGTTGTGAGGAAAGGGATGGGTGTGGATCGTGGCGACACAGGGGAGCGAGAGGGTGGCCAATGCTGCCAGGAGAAACTGCACTGGAGATGGATCTAGAACCCAGATACCTGAAGCCAGAGCGGCTGCCCCTCCCCCACCCACAAACCCCAGAACCCAAGCCGTCCGCACCTTTGGAGCACTTATATTTTGGCCCAAGCCTGTCCACTTTAAGACACACCTGAGGGGCCTCGGTGAAGCATCTGACTGTTGGTTTCAGCTCAGGTGGAGATCTCAGGATTGGGAGATTGACCCCTGCATCAGGCTCTGTACTTAGTGTGGAGCCTGCTGGAGAGTCTCTCTCCCTCTGTCCTTCCTGCTTGTGTGTGTGTGTACAGGCACTGTCTCTCACTCAAACAAATCTTTAACACTGGGGCTCACCAACGGACTACAGACTGAGAAGGGGGCTCTAGGTGGACAGTGGTCTGTGGTGACCAGACCAGGCTCTGGGCCCACCTTGGTCCCAGAGTCAACCCCTCCCCTCCAGCCTCAGGGATTTCCCCCAGCTGACCTCTGGGGTACCTTTTTGCCCCAGTCTTTGCCTTTGTGCCCAGCTGGGTATTTGAGGAAGGCTTTGCCTTACCTCTCCTCCTCAGCATTGCCGTACGAGCAGGGAGAGAGGCCTCCCCATCTTTTTCCCAGGAGCCAACATCTGGAGAGAACAGTCCCTTTGACTGAAGCTTTAATTCCCACCCAAACCCCCTCCAGTTTTTCTAAGTCATCTGCGGAACAGTGATGCCCGACCTGCTGATGACCTTGGAGGGTCTCTGGGTGTGCGGTGTCCCAGGGAAGTGATGAGGTGAGGCCCAGGAGGGGGCAGTGACAGAGCGGGGGTGGGGGTGGGGGGACTAGTGTTCACCACCACAACAACAGCAAAGCGACCAACTTTGCGAAGTGCCACATTCCATTCACTTTGATATTTTGTTGTAAATGAAAAATATATCTGGAATGCGATGTGTTCTGAGGGCAGCTGGTGTGATGGGCAGTGTTAGCTCCGGGGAGACCTCAAGACAACATCTGGGTAAGATGATTTTTTGACAAAGGCACCAAAACAACTCAATGGACAAAAGAAAGACTTGCAGTCCCCGGTGCTGGGAAAACTGAACGTCCAGATGGACAGAAGTGAGCCTGGACCCCTACCTCACATCGTACATAAAAATGTATTTGAAATGCATCATAGACCCAAATGTAGAAGCTGGAACTAGAATTAGAATGTTTGCAGGGCAGCCCAGCAGGACAGCCGATCGAGATGGGCAGGAGCTGGCTGCGGGGGCGGGAGGAGCCAGTGCGTCCACACCCGGGTCAGGGGCTGACCCAGAGCAGGGGCCTGAGGACTCCAGCAGGCAGAGTAGAGCTCAAGGAGACACATGGCCTGCGACAGAGGCCATCTGACTGAGGTGTGCCTGCCATCCAGAGCAGGCTTGAATAAGGGGGGAGAAGAATAGGTAGGGGACGGCATAGCCACATAATCTCTCCCAACGTCCCCCTCATTTTAGAATCCAAAGGCGGGCATAGGTCCACACAGCATAAACACACGTCCCCCTCACTCAACTTCCAGACCTCTAGAAAATGTGTGCTAAGGTGGCCTCTGCTTGTCAGCTGATGGGTGCCCCCGTGGACTTGGCCGACCCGGCTCTGGCAGAATGTTCGAGTCCCCCCTGTTTTCCCAGACCCTGGAATCGTTTTGGTGGAAACCGTCAGCTTACATTATAAGCAGTTGCCAGGGTCTGTCCCCTCTTGGCCAGGCGGGGACTGGCTTCCAGCCAGTGGGGTGCTGTCCCATCTGGCAAACACGCGCGCACCACGGTGGTTGGGCCAGAGGCTGGGCTTCGGCGCAGAGCTAAGCACTCAGGGCAGCTTTCGTGCCAGGAATGGTTGGGGTTTTTCCAGATTTCACAAGGGTGTGTCAAGTGGAGGGTGGGAAGGAGGAAGGTAGATGGACACACTGGGGAGCACCAGCTGTAGGCCTGCTGAGCCCAGCGCTAGAGCAAGGGGAAGAGGGTCAGGGCCCTAACCTTGAAGGTCGTGGGGGGCGAGGAGGAAGAGGTGCAGGACCCTGTCCAGGAGTGTCCGTGGCGTCTCAGCACAGGAGTCTCCAAGTTAAACATTGCAGGGGTCTCAGCCCATCCAGTCCTTACCACTGCCCTTCAGCGCATTGTGCCCGTTATACAGATGAGGACACTGAGACTCAGAGATGCAGAAGGGCTTTCCCAGGATGGCCCAGATCTCCCTGACTCCCAGGCGACACTGTTCTCTGCAGCAAAGCCAGGGCTGGCTAACAAGGGCCTGCTGGGAGCCAGCACGGGGCAGGCGCGGGGCTGAACTGGCCCTCACTGGTTCTGCCTCCCCATCTTTCTCTCTTTGGACAGCAACTGAACCATCCCAACATCATCAAGTACTTGGACTCGTTTATTGAGGACAATGAGCTGAACATTGTACTAGAGCTGGCCGACGCGGGGGACCTCTCGCAGATGATCAAGGTAAGCGTGCCTGGCAGGCCGGCCAGCTGTGGGCTGGGTGTGCAAGGACCCACGGAGCCCAGGGTCAGGCAGCCACCCAGCCTGGCGAGTGCCCCCTTGAGCTCCAGCCCCAAGGACAGAAAGCAGTTCTCTGGCGTCCCACAGCCTGTCACTTCTGCCTCATAGAAGGAACGGGGCCAGAACCCTGTGTTAGGACAGAAGCCCAGCTCACAGAATCTGGGGAAGTGTGTTGTGCATCCAACCTCCCAAAGGAAAAACTGAGCCCAGAAATGCTATGAGACTCACCCAAGGATGCCCAGTCATGTGGGGGACAGAGCCATGTCTGTGTGGCCCAGCTCTGTTTCCCAGCCTGTGACCCTCCAGACACCAGCAGCTGAGTGATTACCCTGGGGCCCCTCCAGCGCTTGAGGGACACCCTCATTCCCCTGTCATGGCCAAGGCCAGGGGTCTCGGAGAGGCTGAGTGACTTGCCGGGTCTGGCTCTTGCTCTGCCTCCCATGGCAGCCCCCGCAGTGCTCTGACCCCAGCGCCCCTCCTCCTGGGGCCCAGGACCAGGCCCACTGTGAGTCTGGACTTGGGAACCATCCTAGTCCCATCGACGGAGCACCCAATCTGAGCCACAGCCATGCCGAGCACACATTTCACTCACGGAGTGCACACTGCCCTCAGATAGCCAAGCTCAGAAAGTTTTAGCTCCCTGCCTGAGGCTGCACAGCCTCGGTGTGGGCCCCCAAGCTCAAGAGCCTGCTCCCTGCTGGCTTGGCCAGCCTGCATGCCGGCGCTGCCGGCCCCCCCATCAGCCTCCCGCTGCTCCCGAGCACGGCCAGCGACGCCGGCGCCCCCACCTCGCTCCCAGCAACACTTGCAAACGGGGCCAGACGTGGATTCTCCGTCTTTCCCACCAGGCGCAGGGGATTCTGAGCAATTGCTCCGCGCTTGCTCTTCTGAAATTTGGCTCCCAGGAATTGGGGCGTCGTTGGGAAGCGGCATTACTTGAGCTGTTATCACCTGCTTTTATATTTTCGTTGACATATTAATGTGTTTGCAGGGATGTTAATCTCCGCACGGATCCCTGGTGGGAACAGATGTGCTCTATCATGTCTCAGTTCCTCCTCCCCGCCCACCCCCACTGCCATTCTCCTTCATGTCGTTCTGCCGAACACGCACGCACCCTGCGCACGCTGTGTGCCAGCCCCCGTGCTGAGACCGCGGCGTGGGTGCTGCCCGCAGGGGGCTCACCTTCTAACAGGAGGGCAGACCCATAGATGGACAGTCACCAGCCGGTGTGAGTGAGCCAAGTTCAGGGCCTTATGGGAGCCCAGGAAGGCTTCCTGGAGGAGGTGACACCTGACCTGAGACCTGCAAGAAGAGCAGTGGTCTAGTGGCAGAACAGCTTGTGCAAGAGCCCAGGGGCACAAACAGTCTAGGGTCCACAAAGCTCTGGGTGAGGTGGAGGCAGGAGTTGAGAGGGAGGCGAGGTAGTCAAGCCACCCAGGGCCTCACCGTCCAGCCCCAGGATTCGAGACCTTGCCTCAAGGTCAGCAGGGAGCTTCCTAGGACTCACAGTGGGGAGTAGACATGGTCAGCGTTGTGTTCTAGAAGAAAGGCTAGATGTTCAGCAGAGGAGGGATGGGGGGTGGGGACGGAGGTAGTGGACAGGGGATGGAGAGGAGACAGAGGAAGGGCCCTGGAGTGCGGCCCATGGCGAGGCTGCTCCCCACTAAGGCGCCCACAGACCCCGGACTCCTTGCAGCCTCTCAGTCCACAGGGTGGGGACTGGGGTCAAACGGTGGGGGGGTAGGAGTGACAGCAAATCAAACCTCTTGCCCACAAAGCTCTGCTTCCCTCTCTGTCCTGGGGTTGCGCTGGAGACGCATTCTGGGGACTGTGGGAGCCAACGGGGCTGAGTGTAGGCTCGTTCCGGGGAAAAGAGAGGAGGGAGACATATGGGTGTCCCACACCTTGCAGTGCCCCCTTGCCAGCTTTCCTCCCCTTCTGTGCACTTCTCTGGCCTCCTTGGCCCAAGGTTCAAGTCAGCTGCTCCCCCATGGGGCTTCTGGGGCCGCATTCTGGCTTCTTGGCCCCCTCTCAGGAGCCCTCTTTTCCTGGCACGGGGCCTCCTAGCTCACGGTCATGGGGCCCTTGCCCCTTCCTGCCTCCTCCTCCCTCTGCTGCAGCTCCAGGCCCCTTACCTGTAGGGCCTGGCTGGGTGCTGCCCCCAGCAAGCGGGAGAGCAGGGCCGGGCAGGAGAGAGACCCTCGGTCTGGAGTCAGACACAGCTGCTCAACCCTCCTCCCTTGGGCTGGTCCCTATGCCTCAGTCTCCCCATCTGTAATATACCCAGTGCAATGCCTGGGGCTTGGGCCATTTCCCTGGCCTTTCTAACTCTCTGGCTGCCTCTGGGCTTGAGGGGGAAATCAGGCCGTGCGAGGGCTGTGGACTGCCGCCGCACCACGGTCGCCTCACTGGGCTTGCCGGGAGGCTGCTGACCAGGAGACCCTGCGTCCCAGGGGCTCTGCTGCCTCAGGCCGAGCAGTGCCACCACTACCACGGTGCCAGCGTTATTTATGATGGACAGTGAAGCTGAGAGTTGCCGCCACCCCAACACCCACCAGAGACTCTGCGCCTTCCCGCTAAATGTCACACGGCACTTACAGGACGTGACATTTAGAAAATCACCATTCACAGCTGAGTTTCAAAGCTGTAATGAGGATTAACCAACATCACAGCGTAAATAACACTGCAGCCCAGCCCACCACGGAAGCCTGGGGTGGCCTGAGGGGGATTGGGGTCCCGTGCTAGCAGTCTGGGCTATAGCCTCACTCATCCGTGAGGTCCCCCTCCCAGAATGGAGCCTCAAGAGAGCCTCCGGGGCTTTCCTGCCAGACCACGGTCTTCCAGCTAGCACGATCCCGTTGTTAGAGTGTCTGGATCTAGTCCCAGCTCTGGCACTCCAGCCAGGTGACGTCAGACGAGTTCCTGAACCTCTCTGAGCTCAGTTGCTCATCTGATGGTTACTGGTATCATTCAAAGTTAATGTTCGAGTTAAAGTTAAGAGCTTGGCCTTTGGGGCACCTGGGTGGCTCAGTGGGTTAAGTTTCTGCCTTCGGCTCCGGTTGTGATCTCAGGGTTCCAGGATTGAGCCCCGCATTAGGCTTTCTGCTCAGCGGAGAGCCTGCTTCCCCCTCTCTCTCTGTCTGCCTCTCTGCCTCTTGTGATATCTCTCTCTCTCTCTCTCTCTGTCAAATAAATAAATAAATAATCTTTAAAAAAATAAAAATAAAGAAGAGCTTGGCCTTTGTAGGCTGAAGGCCCAGGCTGATCTGTGACTGCCCTTATTAGCCCCTGAGCGGCCCTTAGTTTCCTCATCTGTAAAATGGGAGCCATCACCCTGCTGAGGGCCCAGCACGGAGGGTGCACGAGGCAGGTGCTAGGGAGATGTTACCCCAGCTCCTGTGTTCCACGCCGCACTCCCTTCCCCCAGCCAGGCGTGTGTCCCAGGTCGCAGAGCAGCTCCAGGACCGGTGGGCCTATGGCTTCGCCGCTGGCTGCTTTGGAAATGATGGTTGTTCTGAGGCCAAAAGCCTCTGGACAGCAACCTGGTCCTCAGGTTCCTGGTGTGCACGCGTCATTGTCCCCGCCGCTCTCACGCACAGGAGACTCCCCAGAGGGACGTGGACGACGACCTGTTCTCCATTCGCTCCTTCCAGGGCATGTGGTTACTTAAAGTGCCCTCAGGGCAGCTTGGGTGGTTTGGGGCTTTGGTTTGCTTTTCTGGAGCATTAAATACGTTTCTTGAGGCAGTGAGGTCGGTTCGTGGCCTGTCAAAACTGGGGGGTCCGTTGGAGAATGTCAAGCTATGTCCTCGCGGCCCCCGCTGCCTTGGTGAACCATGGCACGCCCCGAGATCTGCTGGGGCGGCTGGGACTTCCCCACCGAGCCTTGGGTGCCCACCGTCTGGGCCAGGCTGGGGCTTGGGGCCGAGACCGCCCTTGCCCGACCCCTGCTGCAGGGAGCTCCCCAGCGGGCTGTGGGAAGAGAAGGGCGTGCGTCTAGAAAATGCCTGCACAGGCCTGACTGTGAGTGGCCTTCAGGGTGCGGTCAGCACAGCCGTCTAGGACACACACACACTCTGGGCCTGGGCTGCCCCAGCCTCAGGGAGGTCAATGCAGGGCCGAGGGCTGGCGGGGGACCGTGAATGGCACTGCTGGGGACACAGCCCCCTTCATCCCAGACTTACTGTGGGTTCAGCAGCCTGCCTGCCTAGCCCGTGCCGGGTGCTGGCTGCCCTTGGGGACAGGACAGAGGCCCTGCCCTGTGGCCCGTCACCAGACCTGTAACCGCTCGCTCCCCGCAGTACTTTAAGAAGCAGAAGCGGCTCATCCCCGAGCGGACGGTGTGGAAATACTTCGCCCAGCTGTGCAGCGCCGTGGAACACATGCATTCCCGCCGTGTGATGCACCGAGGTACATGCAGGGCCCTCCCTGAGCCGTAGGCCCTGAGCGGGGGGAGGTGGGCGGGGGGAGGCCAGGTGCCCCCGAGGCCTGGGAAGCCGCGTTGCCTCTGCTCTCTGTAGCTCTGGGGACATCCGTGAGGAGGTGGGACCATGCCATGTCACCCAGCCAGGCAGGTGTCGAGTATGGTGCCTGTCCTTAGGGGCATCAGAGAGTCCAGCTCGGGGCCCCCCACGTGCCCGCGCCGGGAGCCCCTGAGGACAGCCACGGTGCTCCGAGCAGCCCGTCCCGCCCACCCGCCCTCACCTAGCCCTGCGCCAACCACCTTCTCCTTCTTCCGCAGACATCAAGCCCGCCAACGTGTTCATCACAGCCACGGGGGTCGTGAAGCTTGGTGACCTTGGCCTGGGTCGCTTCTTTAGCTCCGAGACCACCGCAGCCCACTCCCTAGGTAAGGAGGCCTGTCCCACGTCCCAGCAGTGGCTGGAGGTCCTGCGTGACCGCGTGGCGGGAGGCGAGCGTTCTCCCCACTCAGCCTTTGGTTCGTTAATGCCAGGAAATGCCTTCTTGAGCCCTAGACCTCACTTACCACTTCACGCCAGTGACCCAGAGGGGGTAAACGGAGGCCCTGAGAAGCCTTGGGTGGGGCTCCGCTGCACCCTCACTCTGTTCCACGCCCCTTCTAGAAAGGATGGCATCTTGTGCGGCTCTGTTGCGGTTCGAGGCAGCCGTGTTGTGTTGTGTTCCCTACATGGGACTCAGTCTGCTCCTCCTGGTGGGGGACATTGGAGCTATTTTCAGTTTTTGGCTTCTAAACAGTCAGTTTTGAAGCTTGAGGGACAAAGTTCTTACCCAGCAGGAGGAGACAGAGTGCCAGGGAGCTCGTGGGGACAGGAAACAGGGACCCAGTGAGCTGGAGGGCAGGGTGCACAGGGTGCTGCAGGACGGGGGGGCCTAAGTGTCGAGCTTGCCAGGCTGGCACCGTTCCAGGAGCTCGGGAGCACCCAAGGGCTGGACTTGGGCACACACTTGGGTTTCGGGGTACCTGCAGCGATGCCCAGTTCAGAATCCATTACAGCGGTACGGGACCGGGTGTGACTCGCAGAATGGGGGAGGACGAGGCGTTTGCGTTTGATTAGGATAGAGAAACCCGCAGAGCCCCCCACGGAACGTGGACATAGGGTCCCCCGTGCGTGACAGCAGGGCATCTCAGCGTTGAGCCAGGGCCAGGCGGGAAGGACTCAGATACGACAGGCACATCCGGCCCCCACCCGGCCCGTTCCTGGCTCTCCGAGTTGGCGTCGGCCAGGGAAGGTGCTCCTGTGCCAACGCTGACCGCCTGCCTCGGATCCTACCCTGTCCTCCGTGGTCTTCTCCGCCCCGAGCAGGCCCCCACGCTCCCCCCAAGTGCCTCAGCACGCCGGGAGTACAGAGAGCAGCTGCTGGTGACCGCGGAGGAGCTTTCTGGAAGATACTGTCTCCTGGTGGAGTCTGTCACTGCCCAGGGGCTCAGGGGCTCTCAGGGCGAAGCGCACCATCAGGGGAGAGGTGCTAACTGGGACTCGACAGCTCTGAGCTGCTGGCTGGCGTGAGCGAGTGTGTATGCATGCGTGCGTGTCTCCACGAGTGTGCGGATATCTGAGTGTGGGGGGTGGGGGTTGAGAGCACGTGCAGGACCCACCATCCCCTGAGATTACAACACTGTACTCACACCTCCAACAGCCACGAGGGTCCGTCAGATCCTCTGTGCAAACGAGGCATCTGGAACCCGGGAGCTGGACTGATTCTTCCCATTAACGCAGTGGCAGAGCCAGGACTCGAACACCGGTGTCTCCTGCCGAGCCCACGCTTCCTCCGGAAGCCCAGGGCCGGGCCTGGGAGGGTGGTGCTGGCTCTCCCCGTGCAGCCCCCAGCCCACCGTGCGGGGAGGCAGCCTTGGCTTCCCCGGTCCCCTCCGACCCTTGCCTAGGACAATCCAAGTCTTTTGGTGAGTTTGAGACTGTTTATCTCTCTGGTTTAAGAGCTTCAAAAGGTCAGACATTCAAGGGCAACTGCAGAAGAGAAGAGTTCAAGCCACTGGCTCTGTCCCCTGTCAGTCAGGCCCCTCCACTCCGTTCCTCCTCACAGAGACTGCGGCGCTCGTCAGAGCCCGTTAGGATCACATCATTAGGAACGGGCGCAAATACGGGCTCGTCCGACAGGGTGAGTTTATCGACTCGGACTGGTGCACTTATTATATTAATGAGAAAGAATTGGAACTTGGGAAAAGGCTGCTCGCTAGGCCGGACTCTTCCCGAGGCCTCCGAGCAGCAGCCCGGCTGAGTGACGGATGGAAGGAGCCCTCCTGGGGCTGCTTACCCATGTCCAGGAGTCACCCCCCCCATTCCCCCGAGCGGAGAGGCTGCGGGGAGCACGGCCAGGCCCTGCTCCCAGGCCCTGCTGTCAGAACCGAGGGCTGGGCTCCACCACAGGCACAGCCCAGAGCTGTAACCTGGGACGCAATCCCCCAGACGCGGGGGAAGGGCCCCCTCTCCACCGTGAGGGTCTGCAAACAGCCAACTGAGCCTTCTACGCACACTTGGTCGGGCCAGAGATTGAACTAACTGCCACTGCGTTGTGGCTCTGTGAGGATGCGGGGTCCGGGCTCCTTCGCCCTCCATGCGTGGCTGTGAATGATGTATCCACCGCACCTGCGCACCTACTATGCAGGGATGCTGGGGGGGGGCGGTGCAGCCACGTTGCCCTGGCAACCATCTCCTCTCCCGGGCCGCTGACCCCCAGTAAGGCTTATGCAAATCTCATGCCCTCCTGCCTCCCCCCACCTCCAGCCCCCTTCCCGCCCCTGTATTTGCTAACACGAGGCTGGCATGAAAGGGCATTAGTCATGCCATGGCCGGGCTGACAGGTGCGGTACCCAGCGGTGGCAGAGCGGCTGCCTCGGTGTCAGGAATCGGAGCCGTAATTAGAGCGTGGAGCAGAATGAGCGTCAGACGAATTACCAGGCAGCAGATCATATTTGTCAGGAAGGATTGCATACATAAAAATTAAGTGACAGTACACGCCGGCGTAATGAAAGAAAAATGAAAGATTTGCCTCTACACAGCTCACAAGCTACAAGCAAGTGTCTCGCTCCGAGCCACGGCAGCAGCTGCAAGACAAATGCTAGGGCTGAGAGCGCAGGCCCCGCTTGTTCGGGAGCAGTGACAGGGCGGCCCCAGGCTGGGCCCAGGGCTGGGCAGTGCCCGGCCTCACCCTGCCTCTCGGGGCTGGGGAACAGGTCCGATCGGGGGGAAGCCCCATCGGGTGCAGTAGTCCGAGTGCGCTGGCTTCCCCAGGCTGTCAGCCCCTGGCCCGACCACAGGGCATAGCTTCCTTCCTTCTCCCTTGCCCGGGCCGACCGCCCTGGCCCTGGGCTAGGGGCTAGGGACTAGATTATGCAGCCTTCCCTGCTCCGAGGAGGCCTGCAGACTGGCGTGGGGACAGGGACCGTCAGTCCCGCAGTGGACTGATAAAGGGGTGGGTAGAACCGTCTCCCAAGGCCTGCTGTGCACAGGCACGGTGTTGGCCTCCCCATCTCTGAAGTGCATTGCCAGACCGGGGACCGCCAGGGGCCTGGCGCTGCATCTCCCCCTTCCAGGGCTGTCCTTTACTTCAGTTTTCTTTTGTCCCTGACCTCACCAAAGAGGTGATTTAGTGAAAAAGACAAGGTTTAAAAGATGTTGAGAAAGCATTCTGCTTTTTAAAAAGTCATCCCAACAAGATTTCTGCTCTCCATTTGACAGACAAGGATGCTGAGGCCCAGAGGGAGGGGTACTACATCCCTGTGGTCACCTGGCTAGCAGGGACGAGAGGCCCTTGGGGTGTCATCTCTCCTCCGGGTAGAGCCACAGCGTGCTGGGAGGTGGGCTTGGGTCCCAATGAGCTTGAGCTCACTGGACGCCCAGACATTCGGGAGCGAGGAGCCCTCCCACCCTGCCAGCAGGGGCGGCCTGGGACTCTGGGGGCTTGTTCTGGGCAGCAGGGAAGGAAGAGGGAACATCCTGTCCTTGCCACACTTGCAACTCCTCGGAGCCTGCCCGTGCTCGGCCCCTGGTGGGCCCTGGGGAGCATCTGCTGAGTGGGCACGAGGTCCTCACAGCTAGGCGCCCCAGGGGATCCCATCAGTGGGGCACAGAGCACCGTGCAGACCCCTTCCCTGGACCTACACCTCCCATCCCTGCGGCCCAGGTCACTGGGGAACCATTGGCCCAGAAAACTTGCTTCCGGAGGTGGATCCAGGTTCTGAGCGCTGACCTGGCAGGAGGCGGGGTCCCAGGAGGTTGCATATGGCTGGCAAGAGGCACCTGGCTTGTCTGCCACACCCCTGGCATTTTCAGGGCACAGACTTCCTAGATGAGCTGACGCCAGGGAGGGAAAGAGAGTCTCCAGGGGCCCACAGAGGAAGAATGGAGCCTGGCTGGGAGACAGACTACAGTTCAGCTGTGCGTTCACTTGTCCACTTAGCAGGGCACGGGCCGGGCCCCAGGCCGCTCCCCAGGAAGGCCCCTGTGCCCCTTAACAGAGGAGGAAGCCCCAGGTGCCACGAGGGGAACACCTTCGCCGTGTGACAGCCTGCAGGGTGCTCCAGCCAGAGCCGTGAGGGGCCATCCAAGACGCCCCCTCACCTCGAGAGAGACCCCGACACGTGGATAATGGGGTGCTGCCCAGAATTGCAGCATTGTAGCATTGTGTGACCCGATGGGCAGCTCCGCTGGAGACCCTCAGTGTGGGAACTAGATGTAGCAGATGTTTGTATGGATGTAACAATCCAGAACTAGTCCACGCTGAGGAAAGGGCAGTGTTTCCTCCAGGGCGGGGCTTCCCCCATCCCAGGGCCGCGGGCCGCCCAGCATAGGGCTGGCTGGTGGTTTGAGGGGGACCTGCTGACGTGTGATACAGGTGACCCTGGTAGGAGTGTGTGTGTGTGCGCGCACGCGCGCGTGTTGGTGTGTGTACGCACCCAGAGGGCCAGAGTGGGGGCCGCAAGGACAGTCCGGAGAGGCCTTGCCTGCCAAGCGGAGGACCCCTTCCTTTCCCCCGTGGGGGCTGAGCAGCCAGTCTGATGTAGGGGGCAGGGGAAGGGCGGGGAGAGCAGGACAGGGAGGCTAAGCCAGTGCGTGGTTCAGGCCAGTGAGGTGGGGGCAGCCACTGGGGGCAGAGAAGAGGGGAGCCCCCACAGGATGGGGGGCCTGGTGGGGTGGTAGGGGTGGGGGGTTTCCTAGGACAGATCACAGACAAAAATGCAGATCCCAGGGCCCAGCTCAGAGGAAGCCGCTCAGGTTCCAGAATCTGGTCTTCGCTCCCTCCCGCGTCGTCCCCCTGCTCCCTTTGCCACCCTCAGCCCCCCTGTCCGCAGCTCCCCTCACCCTCCTGGGCTCCGCGGGGCCTTCCCAGAGCCCTTCCCTTGCACATGTGGGTCAGTTGCACTGACCCACAGAGGGTCAGTGTTTTCAGTCCCTGTTTTCCACGGAGGGAAACCAAGGCTCCAAAGGGTGAAGGGGGGACTCTGAGGACCCTTGAGTGCAACCCATCTGTGGCCCCAATGGGCAAACTGAGGCTGGGGAGAGAAGTGTGTGCAGCCTCTCGTCCGCGCACCAGCCTGTGCTGCTCGGGTTGCACCCACGGTCCCAGCGTCCGGGCACACCTGCAGTGGGGGGTGTCGGGGGGGGACCCCACGTTTCTCCGGCCGTTTTCAAGACCACCATGCAGGAAAGGAGTGCGGCCCACAGACGCCAGCCTCTCCTTCATGTGAAATCTCTGCCTTTTTCATATCTAATGAACACGTTTCAAACACGGCGAGCATCTCCAGACGTAGCAAAGTTTGTTTTGACAGGAGTGGCTCGTCTCCTGGAGGCGGCCTCTTTAATCAGCTTCCGCTTTGAGGTCCCACGTCCTCCTCTGATATCCACCCAGTTTGAAATCCGGGAGTTCTAGGCAAAGACGGCGCTGGGGCGCTGGCGCTGGGAAGGTCGGGGTTTGCTAGGCTCCTGTTTCATATGCCAGCCCCGTCCCCTGCTGCGGGGAGCGATGGTGGGGGCCGGCCGGGAACTGGCAGGTCCAAGGAGAAGGAGAAGGGGCCTGTTCAGTCTGAGACCCTACGGACTCTGTGCGGCTGCTTGGCCGGGGCCCCTGGGGCAGGACTATGGCCCGAGCTGGGTGAGGCCTTCAGGGGGCTCCTCCTCTTGTCAACTTCTCCCACTCTTCCCCAGAATAGCGGCTCCCCTGGGGTTTGCGGCTACATCCTCGGGGCCCTGCTGCAAGCTTGGAACTTCTTTGAAGTGGCTCATTTTATCTTGAAAACTCGTGCAAGTTGTGCGTGGTGCTTCATAATGTTTGAGTATCTGTTGTTGGGCTGGAAAACAGGTTTTACAGACTGAGTCCAAGGAACAGCAGGCAAAACACCAACACCCCAACTTTAAGGCTTGCAGATGGGGTCCGGGGACCTGGAGAATCTGCCTAGGGGTGGGGACACGAGGACCCAGTACCTGGCAGGGATAGGCCAGTGAACGCTCAGTGAACGCTTCGCACGTTCATTTGTTCCCCAGGTGTCTGAGCATCTGAAAGCAGGTCGGGGGCTGGGGGAGGCTGTGCTCAGCTCCGCAGACTGTGACGGGCATCAGCATCTCCCGGGAGCTCGCGAGAGAAGCAGAGTCTGAGTGCCAGCCCTGGAGATGCTGAGCCTACAGTTCTGGGGTTGGGCCAGCTTCCAGATTATCAACAGTCTCCCCCAGGGGATTCAGCCGCAGCTCCTGGTCAGCCCAGCCGTTCTCTGTGTCCTTCTGGAAACTTCCGGAGGCTGGCAACTCACTCCTTCCTGATGGGCCCTCTCCTGGGAGGGCCGAGCGCAGCATCAAGTCTCAGTCAACATTGGATGCAGAAGGACAGGTGGACGGCTGGACAGACTGATGGGTGCATAGATAAGCAAACAATAGGTGGGTGATGATGGGTGGGTGGGTGGATGGACGGACCGACGGATGGATGGACAGACAGGTGGGTAGAGAGATTGATGGACAGGTGATGGAAGGGTGGGTAGATGGCCGCCTGCAGCCCTGACATCTTGGGAGGAGGTCATTATCACCTTTGGGGGTTTGCCTTCCCCTTGCTCTGTGGAAACGGGGGTAAAAGCAGAAAGAGCTATGGAGAGGTTGAAGATTGGGGGGAGCATGGAGGAGAAGGGGTCGTAGTACTCTCTTTCCCCACATGCAGGCCTGAGGAAGGATCTGGAGCCCCAGCAGAGGAAGAAAGTGGTGACTGAAGAGAGGGACAAACCAAATGCCCAGGCCTCACCGAGCAGCTGGCTCTCCCTGGCCGGGGTGGGGCAGGGGAGGGGAGTGGGGGGGCAGCTGAACCTCTCTGGAACACAGAGAGCCCCGGAGGCAAGGGGACCAGCACGTACAAAGACACGGAGGCAAACTGAAGAACAGGAGGGGTTGGGCCAGGGTAGCTGTGTGTGGGACTCAAGCAGGGACCTGGCACTGGCTGTTTTCTCTAAAGTGGGCCTGGGCTCTCCGCAGGCCATCTGTCCCCGAGTTCCTCCTCGAGAAGCCCAGGTGGGTCTCAGATGAGTAGAGGACGAGTCTGAGGGTGGTGAGAGGCGTCAGCGTCAGGCTGTGCTCCTGGTCCCCAGGGGCTGGGCCGGGGGTAGGAATGCACGGTAGCCAGTCCCTCGCTGGGGATGGGACCTCTGACCTCCATTCACAGCATCCTGGGTTCCAGAATCACAGACACTGTGGTCCAGAGCCACTGACTGAGAGCTGTTTGGATCCCGTGCTGTGGTTTCCGAGTAACAAGTCATTCATTTCGTACTTGCCCATTCATTTCGCTCCCTTGTGACCAGAATATACAAGGGGCTGCTACTTGAAGGTGCAGTTTGTTTACAAAACCCCCCAAGGATTCATATGTTCACTGACAGCTCTTTCTGCTGAACAGCAGTTAGCCTGCTGATAGGATGACACATCTTTCCAACATGTATTTAAGTGATGGCTGCTGTCCTTATCGGGGATTATTACCACCCAAGGGTGGTTGGTGTCCACATAGAGCAACAATCAGGGAGTCCCTCTGGGGTGGTACATTAAGTAGATGGTGCGTTAGGCTGCAAGAAAATGGTATTAGCAGTGATACGATGCAGACAGATTCATAGCTCAGTGAGGAGGTGCTTAGAAGGTGCCCCCTGTGACCTCATCCTGGGCAGGGCATTGGGACCCTTTGGGAAACAAGGTCCTGCCCCAGGGAGCTCAAGCCCAGAGCAGGACTTCCCTCCTCTACAAGTTCGCCGTAACTACTCCTCACCTGTCTCTAATGAGATGAGACACACAGGAAGATAATAAAATTTTCAAAGAGCTAAACTTTTCAGTGGCAAGGACTGTCCCTAAGTTTGAGCTTACGAGTTTTTCCACTTATTCTGGTGTTCCGCTGTCTTCTCTTTTTAAAATAATAGTGACACCATCAAATGGTAGTTGGGGCTTTGTGTTTTATAAAACACCCTTACCTAGCAGAACCAAAGTTGTCCCGAGACTTCTTTGGCCCACAGATTTCTGAAGCCTGGACCCCTGCTTTGGGGTGTTTGTTCTCCCCTAGGGTCCCGTGAGTTCCATGGTGCAGGGCTTCCCTCCTTCCTAGGTCAGAAGCCATGTCTCGGGCCCAGCCTCTGCCAAGCTGGACTCCGGCTCCTGACTTTAGCTGGACCAACAGCCGCCACCATCACCTTTGTGTGGGATCCGCAGGCCTGTGAAAATGCTCTGTGTAGCAGCCTTCAAGGTCTGATCTCGAAGTATCCAGAACAATCGTCCTCCAATCAGACCACAGATCTGGTTACAAACCAGACTCTGAGCCCCTCCTCAGCCCGGCCAAAGCAGCCCCTCTGCTGCAGTGTGCGTGCCTCTGGGGACAGCGAGCTCTCCGCTCTCAGGAAATCCTCTTCTCTCTGTACGGTTCCAGATCACCGCAGGCGTGCCCCTCTGCTTTTTAACTGAGATGTCACATCCATACATGTCCCGTTCTTGATAAAAATGCGATCGGGTAGTGTGTGCTCTTCTGGGCCTGGCTTTCACTCAGACTCCTGTCTGTGACTTCGATCCCTTTGGGGACGTGTACCTGAGGTTCGTTCTTGTTTGTTGCTGCGTACTATTCCATTGTGTGAGTAGGCCACGCTATCAATTTATCCATTCTTCTGTTGATTGGCGTTTGTTTCCAGTTTCTGGCTATTAGGAGTAAAGCCACTTTGCACATTCTTGGTCATGTCTCTTGATGGACAGAAGCACTTGTTTTTCTTGGCCATTTCCCTGGGTGCAGACTTGCCAGGTTATGGTGTTGGTGGTATTTTCAGCTGTAATAGATGCTGGGATTAGATGGTTCTCCAAGGTAGGGGTACCATTTTTTGTCCCTATTAGCAACACACGAGGGGTCCAGTTTCTCCACACATCACTAAGTTGATTTATAGCAGACTTTTTAACTTTAACTATTCAGGTGGGCAGTGGTAACTGATGAGGCTTTTAATTTGCATTGCTCTGATGACTTACGAGAAGAAGGTCGTTTCATGTGCTTCCCAGCCACTTGGGGTATCCTCTTTTGTGAAGTGCCCTGTTAAGTCTCCTGCAAATTTGAGGGTGGTGGTGGTGGTTTGTCTTTTACTTAGTGATTTATAAAAGTTTTAAAATATATTCTGCATACGGGGTCACTGTTGGGTATATGTATCCTGTTTTCTCCCAGCCTATGGCTTGCTTCTCAATTCTCTGAACAGTCTTGCAGGGGAACTGAAGTTCCTAATTTTAATGAAGTCCCCATTTATCAGTCTTTTCGTTTATGGTCACTATCTTTTCTGTCCTTGGTTTGATATAAGAAGTCTTGGCCAACCCCAAGTCTGGACCGGCCAATCGGTGGCAGCCAAGAGCTCGCTCTCTAGAGCCCAGAAATCTGGGTTTGAACCTCAGTCCTGCCGCTTTCCTGAGCCTCCATTTCCCCATCTGTAAAGTGGGTGTGCCTCACTGCAGGAACAAGAACGTGTGAACACGTGTGATGCTCTCTGGTCGGCGTTAACGGGTGGGTTTTTCCCCCACTGTGGAGAGCCTTATCGGGGCTCTTCCAGGAGTTAAGCACTCGCCTGAAAGGACAGTTGACCAGTCATGTCCCAGAGCCGGATCCCGCATCCCAGTCCCCTGGACGCTTGGCAGAAACACCTAACCCCAGCTGCCCAGCCCCCAGACTGAGTGTCAGGTCTCCAGGGGCTTTTCGTGCCCTACCCAGCATGGAAGCCAGTCTGGCCCAGCCCTCTCATCTGACTGAGGCGGGGACAGGAGGAGAGGGAGCCCGAGGCCCAGTCTCCCCAACGCCCAAGCCTCCCCCGCCCCTCACATCTTTCCCTGCACAGAGCGGAAGCGCCCACCCACTCCCTTCCTGTATTTCAGTGGGGACACCTTACTACATGTCGCCGGAGAGGATCCACGAGAACGGCTACAACTTCAAGTCTGACATCTGGTCTCTGGGCTGCCTACTGTATGAGGTGAGTGTCTCTGGGCTTTCGGTGGGGTGTGCGTGACAGGGGCCTGGCCCGGGCAGGGCTTACCCCACCAGCTCCAGGTGGGACCGCAGGGCTGGGTGACATCCATCCTCCTCTGGCATGGGGTCCATCTGGGTCCTGGCCTTCACACCACTCGGCCCAACATCTGCCTGATTAATGTCAGGCTGGAGGAGCTTGTTAGAGGCATGGCTGGTGACAGACAGGGGCCCGTATCACCCTTGGGCAGCTGCAATGAGAAACAGGGTCCCATGTCTGCCTGGGTGACAGAGGGGGCACAGGCTGCCCCAGTTTCCCTAGTAACCAGGATGCATTCATCCACTGTCGGTCATTCACCCGTGCATCAGGCCTCACACAGGGCCCTGGGGACAGAAGGGGTCAGCTCTGGCCTGTGCTCCCAACACGCTCCTCACAGAGGGTGTCCACGCTCTCCCAGGCTCGGCAACACGGGCCTCACTAAAGACCACTGTCCCCTCCCCTGAGCCGTGAAATGGAGCCACCGCATGGCCATTTCCAGATCTGGAGGCCATTCTGGATGGAGGCACGGGAATATTTCTGAGTCTTGGCAGGCTCAGACAGGAGATGACATGAACACGTTGTGACCAGCCACCCCAGAGGTCTGGGAGCACAGGCCATCCCGAAGCCACGATGGTGTTGCAAGCCCCCAGGGGAGGGAGGGAGGCCTGAGCCCTGCAGTACCTCCGAGCTGGCGGCCGCAGCCTCCAGCATCCTGGGCTGGACCATGTAGGGCTGGGCAGCTCTGGGATTCTGTCTACTTGCTGAGCCCGCCTCCCCATCTGTAAAATGGGCCTAGTCCCCACCCCGCACCGTCCCCGTCCAGATAAATGAAAGAACAGACTGGAAAGGCTTTGAAAAATCCTCCAAGGAGCACAGTTTGCTTTCAAAATTGGAACCTTGATAGTTTGTCTGCTTTCCCCAGAGCGAATTTGAGCATGTGTGGGGTCTGGCTGGGAGTGAATAAACTAAAGAGGCTTGTTATCAAGCTGACGTGGCCCGTGACTGCCAGGCCAGTGACACTCAAGATAGTGCCGAAGGGGCACCCGGGGGTGTTTGGGGGTCACAAAGACTGGCTTTTTTGCTTCCTTGGGACTGTGGACTCTGGGCCTGGAGCACGTGGTGCTCAGGTATAAGCTGAAGGAATACGTTGTCCACTGCTGGTCCAAGTAGGGCGTGTGGTGGCTCCTGTGGCCGGAGTCTTTGGCAGTCAGCCCACCTGTCCCTGCGTTACTGAGTGAGACTCTGAGGTCAGAACGGGTCCCTTCCCAAGGTTTAAAGTTCGTGATGTCTCTGTTGTAAGAGCTGACGTTTCGTTTTAAAGAACTGGCCCAGTGGTTACAGAGGAAGCAGGGGGCGTCTGTGCCTGGGACCCCCTGCCCCTGGAGGTCAGCAGCGTGTCATTGTGACCCACACTGTCATCTTGAAGTGACTTGGTCCCTGACAGAGATGGGGCACAAACCTGCTTTCTAGGACCCGGCAGGGCATCTGCTGTGGGAGGAATTCTTTGAATGGCCCCCGAACAGGAGCAGCCAGGCTGAGGTGGTGCCCGGCTGGTGGCTGCAGTGGGTTGGGGCGTGCGGGGTGGTTCCTGGCCCTCGGGTGGAGGAGGGCTGAGTTGCGTTTTCTTCCCCCATCTCGGTCTCTGTGCACAGTCCGGCTGGTGTGGGGCTCGGGGGTCTGGAGTGGCTGTGGGCAGGCGGTGAGCTAGGGAAGGACCGCGGGTGCGGGAAGCAATCAGGAGGGAAATCAGCATCTTTGGCAACAAGAGAAAAAGAGATGAAAGTCAGCACAGTCGTCAGCAAGGATGACAGGAAAGAAAGGCGTGTAGCCGGTGTCCCACATGCCTGCACGTCCCTAATAGCCCCAGAGGGCCGGTTTGATTTGGTTTTGCTGAGGAGGAATTAAAACCCGGTAAGCAAACCTTCAGCATCACACAGAACCTCTGGTCCTAGGGTCTGTCACCCAAGATGAATCACGAGTTCGGGGTCTGTCCAGCCGTCTCTCCAAGTCCAGGTGAACACCGTGGCCACCGGGCCTGCGAAGGCCAGTGACAAGGCCAAGCCCAGGTCATAGGCCAGCCCAGCCCTCCGCAGGCTCCATGCACCAGCATCAGCAGCCCTGCCCCTCTGCCCAGCCTGGGGTCTGAGGAGCGACTTCCATCCCCCGGCCGCCTGGGCATCGTCCACAGCGTCAGTCCGCAGGGTTAGGTCCTGCTGCTCGGGGACTCCCAGGACCAAGCAGATGCCCTCAGTGTGGCAGGGCTCCAGGGTGTGCGAGTGTGAATCCCAGTGTGCGCATGCGTGTGTGCGTGCAGGCAGCTAACTCGCGGCGGTAATTCAGGTGAGTGTGTGCGGGGCCCTGGCATGGGCCACTTGGGTCGGAGGGACCTGAGTTCAAAGCTCTGCTCTTCTCGCTTCCTAGAGGCCCTGGGGGAGCAGTCAGCATCTCGCTCCGGGAGCTTCCCTGGCAGCAGTGCACAGGAAGGGAGGCTGGCTCAGAGGAGGCCCCCAGCAGTGGCAGGCGGGGGTCCACGACTCACCCTCGCTGACCCCGCACCAGCCATATGGCCGGCACCTGCCCTCTGCCTCCGGCGGCGAGGACCCCGCACCCGGCCACCTTCCCCTTTCTGCTCTGGCCAGCGGGAACCTGAAGTGCAGCTTGGCCTCTGTGCCCGTGGAGGACTCGGCTCTGTCCTCCAGGCTTCACGGATCTTGTCCCCGGGCCAGGGGTGGGTTGGTTCCTCTCATTTTTCCGTTCTGGGTTTGGGATTTCCGGAAGCTGCTTCCTGCTTTGGGGAACCCTGAGGGTCTCTGAACATAAACAGACACTCGGGCGAGCAGGGTGTGAGTCCTGGCTGTGACGGGCAGCGGTGGCCTTCTCCCGGCGGCCAGGGGACGGCAGCTGACTCCCCGTGCTCATGCCAAGCCTTTGGCACAGAGCTGCTCGCTCCCCACCCAGGCCCCGCCTGAGCCTGGGGTCCCGGGAGGCGGTCCTCGGCGTCTCGTCTCCTCTGCCGCCCCTGAACAACGTCTGACCAGGCTCCCCAGCTTCAGACCCTGGGCCAGCCGAGCTCATTAATTTGTTGGCAGCGTGTGGGACCCTGCGGCTCGCAACCGGGGAGGGACGTCTGGGCAGTGGGAAGTCAGGGAAATCCGTCAAATCCTTCGGGCCTGGTCGTCCTCAGGGGCACTGGGCCCGGATCTCCACCCGAGGGCCCGGGGCCTCCCACAGAAGAGGGTTTGCGAGGGCCCGGGAGGATGTCAGGCCCCAGGGGTTCTGCTGCGGGCTGTCACCCCTCTCCCCACTCCGAGCCCTGCAGGGAGCGGATGTTTCCCCGGCAGACAGGGAGGGAGATGCATCTGGGCCCGGGGCTTGGTAATTGGGAGAAAGCCTCCCGCAGACACGGCTGGTGCTCCCGCTCCCCAGCCTGTGGCGTGTTCCAGGAGCGCCAGCCTGCAGAGCCGTGGCGGGGACGCCCCCCCCGCACACCCCCTCCGGGCCCCGTCTGCAGATTGAGCGTGGCCCAGGGGGAGGCCACCTGAGCCAGGGTGACCTGAAGGGACGGAGCGCGGCCCTGGCCTTCCCCGACCCCAGCCTGGGCCGGACGTCTCCGGAGCCTCCTGTTTTGGTTTTCTCCGGCTGCTGTAACAGATTACCACCAAGCTGATGGCTTCATACAACTTATAAAATTGCTCATTTGCCGTTCTGAGGGCCAGAAGTCCAAAAGCCACTTCAGTGGACAAAAGGCGAGGTACTGGCGGGGCCAGTTCCTTCCACAGATTCTACGGAGAATCCGCTTCCTTGTCTCTTCCGAGGAACACGGAGAGATTACCTGCACTCCTTGGCTCGTGACCCCCTCCTTGTCCCCCTCTGGCAACTCACCTTCTCGTCCTCCCCCTTACGAGGACACTTGTGATTACATGTAAGACTCGCCTGGAGCACCCACATCCTTCCCACCTGGGGTCCTTGAAGGGATCTCATCTGCTGAATCCCTTTTGCCATCAAAGGTAACAGGTTCACAGCGTCCGGGATGAAGATGCAGACATCCCTGCGGGCCTTTGTTTAGCCCACTGTACCCCCTGTCACCTGCAGCCAGGTGTTTGCTGAGGACCCCCTGAGCTCCCCTGAAGGTTCTCCCAGGCTGGTGAGGAGCTGTCACGGAGCATTTCGGCTGGCTCGTCCTCCCCCTGCGTGGGGGCCTGCTGGGACCCATCTCAAAGAGGTCAGCCTGAAAAGGAACAGGCCGACGGCTCAGCAGCGGGGAGCGGCACTGCCCTAGACTTTGGGGTGAATCACAAGAGTCCCACGAGGCCATAAGGGAGGAAACGGGCTTAGGGAGAGGCACCCCAGGGTCACACAGCCAGGAAGTGGCCAAGATGAGCACTGGTCCCCAGGCCGCCTGTCAGAGCCCACCCCGTGGACAGGAGCCAGGCCCTGGCCAGACACAGGGCTGGACGCACGCGCCTTCCCGAGCCGGCGCTAGGCCCCTTCTCCCCAGCGGGTCCGCTCGGGTAGGCATGACTGCATGGAGAGGGGCCTGTGGGCCTTGGCCCAGAGCCCCTGTGAGAGGAAGGCCAGGCTGTGAGGAGCCCCAGGTGACAGCAGCACCCCCCCCCTCAGTGGCAGGAGCCCCCAGCAGAGATGCCGGAGCTCCGGCACCCCAGGGCTTTGTTTTCCTTCCCCAGCACGCCCCGTGGAGGCGCTGGCCCACAGGGCGGGCTCCACAGCACGCACGTACACACGAGCTCAGCTCCGGGCACCGAGCTGACGGAATTGGCTGGGCCAGTGCCGGCCCCAGGACCCTCGGCAGGGGATCTTCTCACGGCAGCCTCAGCGGACTGAGAGCTGGCAAGAAAGCTGCGGGGGAGCCAGACTGAGGACCAGCTGCCCCTGGGACAGAGCCCTGCTTGGAATTCTGGCTGGACCCAGAGAAGAGTCTGGGTGTCCTTTGGCTCGCGAGGGACCAGGGTTGTGGACCATGGGGTGATCGGCGTCTGTCGTTCCTGGATGTGCTTGGGAGATACTAGGTGACAAGATGGGTGTCCTGACAGGGCGGGAGTCCAAGGCATTTGCTGTCATCTCTGAAGTCAGAGTCCCCTTCTCCCTCTGACATCTCAAATCACACACCAGTGTGTCTGAGCCCCGCTGGCGGGGGGCAAGCGGCCACAGTCTCCCACGTGCCTGGCTATGTGTCATCCCGATCACGCCAGAGAGGACAAGTTGCGCATCTGAGGAGCAGCGCTGAGAGCCACAGCTCTCGGTGTTCTGACACGGCCACCAGGATCGGCCCGAACGGCGGGTCCGCCGCCACGTCCACCAGGCGGCAAGGGGATGGGGGTGGGGGTCTCCTGGTCACCCGTGCCAGGATCTCCTCATTTCGGATAATTGTTCTAATCCCAGCACCTCGAGCAGGCCCAGAGGTTCCTTCACAGCCTGGCGCCCTGATCCGGGTGGAAGGCGCGTAGCCGGCAGCGGGCGGGACGCTGCTGTCCCTAGACGCTGCCTTTGTGGATGGAGAAGCCGCTGTCTCAGCCCCCGCGGCGGAGCCCTCTTCTGACCCCATCGAGGACGGTGTGGGAGCGTCCCGCAAGAGAGGAGGAACGCTCTGAAGGGGCTTGCGTCCCCCCTAATTTCCGGGGCCCTTTGGGGATCCTCACCAGCAAGGTCTGTGCCCATCCCAGTGGCTTGTTGAGAGGATTAGCCAGTCTCCCTCCCAGGTCCCACACACGGGAAACCAGGGCCTGTGTTAGGGCACCAGCGTTTTTAAATGTTCCTTCTACTCTGAACAGAAACACTTTCCAGGAAAATCCATCTTAATCATGCAGCCCCGACTCGGAGGGCACCCAGCTCACCCCGAGTGACCGCCCTCGAGCCTCAGCTGCTCTCTACCGTGGCAACAGATGTCCTTTTGAAACTGTCCAATTAGCCCTTCACACCGAGGCTCTCATTCCAGCTGCTGGAACTGCATCACCCAAGCCGGTGCCATTCTGCACACCCGGCAGTAGGCCGGGCTCCCCGTCAGGCTGGCGGGGCCCGCAGTGGGCAGGGCCAACACATGCCCTTCCCGGCCCAGGGGTCCCTCGCCGCAGCTTACCTGCAAGGGGGGGTTCCACAGCCCTCCTCCAGGGGCTCGGAGCCCCTGGTCATGGGCGGAGAGGTGAGGCTGGCCCCGAACACCCCCGAAATCACTCGGCATGGCCCTGGCACCTGGGCCCACAGGTGCTTCCCCACAGGTGTGGACCCCTGGGCCTGGGTCAGAGGCAACCACAAAGTCCCCAGGCCGCACTGTGCTGCCTCCTCAGAGGCCTTTTGTAAACCCAAGAACATCGCCTGGGCTCGGAAGCCCCCTGGGCCCTCCTGAAGGAGGCCAGACCTGCCCGTGGGGGTGAGCAGAGGATGGGGTCAGACTGGGACACTAAAGCTCGGTGGGCACCTGCACACCCAACACCCACGGCCTTCTCCCCGCCCTGCGCTAGGGCTCGCTGGCCGGCCCTCGGGGCCTGAGGCCAAGTGAGGATCCCTCAGGGGCCGGGGAGCCCCTGGCCGAGGAGTCTGCACAGAGTGGCCTTGGCAGCCCGGCTCCCCAGCGGACAGGCAGGCACAAAGACCCGACGGCACTTCATTAGCAGGAGGCGTTGGGCGTCTTCTGGCGGCAGGCAGCAGTGAGCCAGAGTGACGAGAAGCACTTGAATCCCATTACGGGTTCATCAGCGGCGGGGGTGGGGGGGGGGGGTGGGCACTGTGCCTGGCGCAGCTGCCCTGAGCTCCCACGAACCCCGAGTAGTGCCGTGAGGGACAGGGTGGGGAATCCGGACACCCTCCTGAAAGGGGAAGACTGGTAGCTCCCCGACTGGGGGAGACCCCGCTGGGCCACCGTCACAGTCCTCTCGCTTCCCAGTGCCCCAGGGTGGAGCCGGTGTCCCCGGCCTCATCAGGCTGGGGACACCCGTGCCGGCCGAGCCTGCCCGGAGCCCTGCAGGTAGAGCCTTTCCCATTTTGTGGACTAAGAAACAGGAGGCCAGACACCCAGCAAGAGTGAAGAGCTGGGACTCAGGCAGGCTGC
Source organism: Mustela erminea (assembly GCF_009829155.1). Taxonomy (NCBI): domain Eukaryota; kingdom Metazoa; phylum Chordata; class Mammalia; order Carnivora; family Mustelidae; genus Mustela; species Mustela erminea. The sequence goes on along the minus strand of NC_045625.1, from coordinate 10,462,568 downwards.
GGCCAGCTGCGGAGCCAGGCGCTTGCTGCCCCTCCACCCCGGAGCTTCTGCGAGGCATGGGGTCCCAGACCCCCGCATCCAGGGCTGCCGGCTTCTGCAGAGAGCACCAGCCACTGCCCCGAACTCCAGGCCCTCAGGCTAGTGAAAACACCAGAATGAAAACCAAAAATGAAAGGCCTCACCTCCCCCCGCCCCCAAAATGCTAGTCCTTGGGTAATTTCCTCAGTGCGTTACTTAGACATCCTCCCATGGGTGTCTTCAGAATGGAACAATGCACCAGAGCGAGCCTGCTGGGCGCAGGCACAAATCCCAGTGAGCAGGGCCTGTTTCCCCATCTGCCATGTGCACGCGACCAGAATCGGTCCTGGAGAGCTGCGGCGTGAGGCGGGTCGTGTGACAGCACACGGCTGGTCCTCCGTATTCAGCTCCCCCTTCCCTGTTGCCTTTAAAGTTTTACCACTGAAGCCTCGTGCCACTGAATTTGCTTGCATGATAAGGTTCAGTTCAGTTGAAACTGCTGTTGTGTTGTATCCCAGCTCCCTCAGGGGTTTTAAGAGATCCTTCTGGACAGTCCCCATCAGGACCAGAGGAGGACAGCACCCCAATCTGGAGGGGTCCCTTTTGCCCCTGGACCTCAAGGCTGCAAACTCACTTTTCTTATCCCCCCCTTTCCCCCGCAGATGGCAGCTCTCCAGAGCCCCTTCTATGGAGATAAAATGAACCTCTTCTCCCTCTGCCAGAAGATCGAGCAGTGTGACTACCCGCCTCTCCCTGGAGAACATTACTCGGAGAAGGTGAGTTTGCCGCCACCAGGCCTGGGAAGCTTTACGGCTAGCAGTGGCTTGAGAGGAGAGCCATTTCCAAAATGCCATGGCTGTGGGTGTGAACTTGGTTCTCTTAACTGGGTGAAAAGGGAAGATTTCTGGGAAAGTGACGCAGGGGCGGGGGGGTATGGGGGAAAAGTAGATTAATTTTACTAAAGAGGTTTCACGGACACCATTGTGGGCCCCCACAGCAGTACGTGGCCCAGAAACCAGCAGGAGCTGGCCAGGGAGGCCCCGTTGGCACACTTCTGCCCATTTGGCTCCCAAGCCGGTGCTTGAGTACGAGGCTGGCCGCTGCAGGTCCCAGAGGCAGGCTCTGTGCCGTGTGGGACAACAGGAACCAGACGCGGAGGCGGGAGGTGGCAGGACCCCGGGTGCCCCATCCGCTGCGCTGGCTGCCACTCCGTTCCCATGACAGGAAACCACGGCAAACAGCCTGGTCTCCTTGGGCTCTTATTTGCAGCGTTTTACTCTGGGTGTGAGGGCTCTGGACACAGACAGTTCTGGCATTGGGTCCGTGCCAGGTCCCAGCTGCGTGTGCGTATCTCCTCCCTCAGTGCCATCTTCTGGAAAGCAGGGCTACTGTTCACCCCTGTAAATAGGATGTGCAGATGAAACGACAGGTTTACAACACAGTGTGGCTAAGGGTGTGGCCCCTCTTCCCTGTTCCTGGGCGAGTCGTTGAACTCTTCGGAGCCTCGGTCTCCTCGTCTGTAACACGGGGATAATCCTAGAGGCGTCCTCCCGGGGTCAGCGTAAGGATTCGGTAATGCATATGATGTGCTCAGCTTAGCACCGGGCTCACACTGACCCCAGTGCCACCCAAAGGAGCCACCAACTGTAACAAAGGGCCAGGCTCTGGGTAAATGCTGTGCCGACTCTCCATGCTCCTTCTGTCGAGGGCCGCACTAGTGGGTGTGGGGCGGACTCCGGGACCTCCCTGGGCCCACCCTGCGGACCACAGGCTGTTGTGGCAGGACAGCAGCTCACATTTATGACTTACCGTGGGGTCCTTCCCCACCTCCTGTTTTACCAAGGAAACTGAGACACAGATAGATTAACGTAACTTGCCCAAGGTCACGTAACTCACAAGTGGCGAAGGCGGGATTGGAACCCAGAGGTCCTGCACGCGGCCACTGTGCAGTCCTGTTTCTTGATGCCACGCTTCTTCGGGAGCCAGTGGTCCCGCTGGGCTAAGGTGCCACCCGTGCAGCTTGCTGCCGTCCCAATCCTGGAGGTTCGGAAGGCTCTGGAAGGAGCAGCCCTCGTGCACCAGGGGCTTGGGCTGCAGGGACCAGGTGTCCCAGCGGGCCCTCACGCTGTGTCCAGGCAGAGCAACCAAAAGAGTCATCAGCGACCCCTCTTGGCAGCCCTCACACTTAACACCACGCTCACTGGCATCTCAGACTCCCGGAGGACGAGGGTCAGGGTCGGGAGGACGCACTCCTGGGGAGTCGTCTGGTGCCCTTCTGTTGTGGCTCTAGCCTCAGCGGCTTGACAGAGTTCTTCTGCGTCTCCCTGAAGAAAGTACTTCAGTCCTGGACTGACAGTTGGCAGGACAGGTCCAGTTAAGAGATTTCATAACCAAGTTCATAGTTGCATTTGGTTTTTCTTTTCTCACCTTTTAAAATTTGAAAATCTGTGTTATTTAGAAGCAGCTTAGACTTGGACCTTGGAGCACATTAGAACTTCTCTGTGGCCCTTTCCCACCTATAAATGGGAACCATAATCTTTGCCTTGTAGACAGAAGTTGAAATGAAATAAAACCGATAAAGTCCTCCGCCCCCTTCTCCCAAGTCAGTCACTCCGACTCTGTGGCCTCGCACATCCCAGAGCATCCGGCTTTCACCAGCTCCGTTCAGCATTTCTAGGCCGGGTGTTAGGAAGTGAGAGGGGCTTCTCTGCACTGGAGTTGCTCAGCTCACCTCACTTTTGAAGTTCACGCGTCACCTCTTCGGGGTATAAGACACGTTATTGTTGTTTCTCAGGCTTTCAAACAGGCTCTCACTGCCAACTGCGTAGTCTCCTTGCTGCGTAATTGGGAGTCACGATGACTTTACCTTCCTCCGTTTTCCTTGGGTACATGAACTTGTCAGGGGCCACTACTGCGGCCTTCCCCTGAATATTGTGAGATTCCGCAAGATTCCTAAATGGACTGTCTGGTCACACGCAACCTCCCACTCCAGGAGTGCTCAGGCCGCCCACGGGCGCAGCCGCAGCTTTCGGGCCAGGGGTTTCCCAGTGTTCATGAAGCAGCAGAACCCCAAAAAGGCGGCACATGGGTTGCAGAGAAGCTCACAGAAGCCCGACCCTGGGAAAGCTCGTTTGCAGCCTGAAACACCTCGGGTGTGAAACATGGGAGCGCGTCCAGTAGCCCCAGGGCTCCCGCCTGACCCTTCCAGCCTCCGCAGACTCCCTGAGCACAGCCACCAAGTCCACAGGAGCCCTCTTATTCAGGACCAGCCCAGCCCTCTCTCTGCTGCAGCCCCCCAACCCCGCAGGGCCAGCCGGGCCCCTTCTAGCACCAGGTATTTAAATGAAAAAATTGCAGTGAGCCCAGTGATGCAAGTTAAGATGTAGGCTTTTTAAGGTCATTATTTTAATTACCATTAAAATAATTGGCACTCTGGCTATCAGAAGAACCGGGGCGATCAGAGGCTCAAGGCGCCCCTCCCCCACCCCGAGGCAGGCGCAGCCTTCAGTGTCTGTATAATTAAAAGCTCCGTCTTTCATGAGCACAATAAAGAGGCCAGGGGGTGGGCAGACTGCAGCCCTGCTGCATGTTAATGCATTTATTATGATCAATAAGCCCTTGCCTTGAGTTCTGTCCTCTGGTTTGGGTGTCGGCATGACTGACAGCACACACACACACACACACACACACACACACACACACAGAGCAGTGTGGGCAGTTGGAAGTTCACAATTGTTTGGACAGAGCCACTCACAGGGTCTCCAAGTGTGGCCTTGGGGCCTTGGGCTCTAGCGCTGGCGCTGGCGCCCCTCGGTGGCCGTGGTGGGCCCCCGTCTTCGCTCACCCATGTGCCAGGCGTCCCCTCCGGTAGGAGGGCAGAGCCTCCCGAGGGATAACATGTTATCCTCTCCCTTGCAGTTACGGGAACTGGTCAGCATGTGTATCTACCCCGACCCCAACCAGAGACCCGACATCGGCTACGTGCACCAGGTGGCCAAGCAGATGCACGTGTGGACCTCCAGCACCTGAACACGGACGCAGCGCGCCGGCTCAGAGCCGCTCCACTCTGCCTCACCTGAGTCTCCTCTCCGAAGTGGCCGCCTGGTAGCCTAGATCAACTAAGACCAGAGGGTTCGCCGGGTTCCCCAGAGCAGGCCGGGCTTCACAGCAGATGCTGAGTGCAGAGCAGCTGGGGGAGGGGCACTGGTCACAGGGTCACTGGTGGTCACATTCGAAAGTCCTTTCTTTAAACTGTGGACAATCTCAGCTGGCTTGTTACCAAGGGTGGGTGGTTCGGCGAGCCCCCGGCGCAGCCCTCGCATCTGGACTGTAATGTGAATGTCTAGGATGATTCCTTCAGTGACCCGTCAAGGTTTGTAAGAACGGGAGAATTGCAGGAGACTGTGTGATTTGTAGTGAGCCTTTCAAAATGGTTAGTAGCAAGTTCAGTTTAGCTCTTAGAATCTTTTAAAAAAAAAAATCAAGCTGTGTGCTTGCTCTGTTGTAAAAGGATAAAATGGAAATAATTTTTTAAAGTAGAGTGGAGATTTTCCAAATATTTTTTATCTACATTTATAACTTGATCAATGACGATGAGGAGAGCCCAGCATCTGGCACAGAGTCTCAGAAGGCACCTGGTCTCTCGAGAGCCACGGCTGTGTTCTTGTGCGGCCTGGCCCAGCCCGCCTCTCCTGATCACCGGCTCCGCCCCGGGCACCTCGGGCACTCCCGCCATCGCCTGCTGGAAGGCCGGCAGTTCATTTAACAGTGTTAAGGGTCTGTTCACCTCTGTGGGAAGCTCGGGATACAAAAAATAGAAATATAAACCATGCCCTCAGGCTGTTCTCTGTACAAGTTCTGGTTCTGCAACTGCCTACCATGACCCTGGGCACCTCTCTTAGCCTCTCTGAGCCTTAGTTTCCTCATCTGTAAAATGGGACTAATAGTGTCTACCTTCAGCCTTGCTGTCAGAATTGGAAATAAAATAGGCAAGTTACCTAGCATTTTGTAGATGATCCCCAAAATGGTAGCCACTCACCTGCCCCTTCGCAAAACTGAAGTCCATGGACCATGTAAGTCAAGAATTAACGTACAACTAACTATATGATGTGTAGGAAACCAGAACTATGTTCATTTATTTCTTGTTCCCAAATAGGATTAACTGTGAAGACTAATTTATAAATGTGAACTTAGGGAAAACTCAAGCTCTGAAGGAAATAGTTTGAATTTTGCTTTTCTACTCAAGTTAATCCTCATATGGTCTAAGTTGTCACCCATCGACCTGGTGACAGTTCAGCCTCCAGATAGAGACGTGCCCGCCCACTCAGCGTCCTGGTCAGGTGCTCTGACTGCAGCCGACTTGCTGACCAGGGGCCCAGGCCTCCCTGGGGGTAAAGGACTTGGGCTGGGCCACGGCTCTGTTCCCACGTGTGAACTCTGTTCTACTGTAACCCTGCCGGGTTTGGGACATTTTCTTCAGATGCAACCTTTGCTTTGTACTTGTTTTCCATGTTTGAAATAAAATGGGGTAAGTGGGGTCACTTCTGCGAGTGAGTACGATTCATGGGTAACTTAAAAACAGCCTCATGTTACAGCACAATTTCCCCAGATGCCTTTCAAAACAATTTCTCAGGCCCCAGACATTCTGAGTAATCTTGGAATTTTTTAAGCTCCCCAGATAATTTTGATCATCATCAGCCAAGACACTGCTCTAAATAATTCCACTGTTCCTCCTACCCTACTCCCTGCAGTTTTAACAAAGGAGGCTGCCCCCAAAATGGGCTTGCTCTGGAAGACAATGGTGCTGGGACTCTCCCGTGTACCCCAGCCACGCTCTCTCTGGGGGGAGAGTCAAGGCCCGATCTCCTGCCTAGCACTTGCCACTAGAAGTTTTTGATTCCACACAGAGTTTTTTGCACATATTCTGCTTATGGCTCTCAGAGCCTCTACTGTGTCACCCGTGGCAGAATCAGACGCGGATGACTTGCTTTCTGTACACCATGCTCCATTCAACACCATGAGAGCAACTTTGCCCACCAGGACCCTCTGGAGGCATGAAATTTCAACCATTCACCAGGCCCGAGGGCCTGTGAGATGATGGTACCCTAATTATTACAAACAGCAAGCCGCAGAACATTCCACTGACTTCTGTGAAAGTGGCCGACGAGCAGTGGACCCAGTTTTATGCAGCTAATGGCGAAGCCAACTGTCCACCTACCTGCTTTTTCTTGGTACTTAGAACTGATGTCTCTACTTTTTTCCTACTTGGCTGCTAATTTAAAAGGCTGTGCTGCCCTCACTCTAAATAAAGCAAAACAAAACAAGAAAACCTGGGACCACCCCGAACAAAGAGGAGAAGTTTGCACAAGGATGGGCAGAAAGGTTCCACGACAGAGGAGGCCTCACCTGCTTTTGGGAAGAGGGTCCTGTTGCTCTCAGACCTGTGTGAACGCAGACGGGCACTGGGGGAGGCAAGCCTATCCTGAAAGTGGGGGGGCAGGTTGATGAGCTTTAGTGACTAAAAAACCACACAACCTCCAGACCTCAGCCATTCCATCCGGTTTTCATTTTTATTGGGTCTCATTCAGCAGACACTGCGCCAAATGAAGGTCTTACGGGGGAGCCTCCACTGCCCCTCCCTCTCCCCCCCATAGAGCACAGATCAGCCCATCAGGGTGATTCCTGTGCTGCTCAAAGCCCAGGTTCTCCCTGGACACCATTCAGGAAGTGTCCATTGTTTGAACTGTCTCTTCCAGCACCTCGATTTCCAGGCTGGTGACTTTTTCAGTGAGGACCGCAGTCGTCCCTTTCTCACACCTGTACCGGCCAAACCTAGTGGGAGAGAATCAAAAGCAGAGTTAGGATCCCCTCAAGGAGCCCAACAGAGGCCTGGAGAGAGGGACAAGTACTCAGGCAAAGCAGCAGCAGGACTGGACTCAGAGCCTGGCCTCCTGCTTCCCAGCTCTGGAACCCCGGGCGGAGGGGTACTCCACTGCCCCAAGGCTCACTCTCCCCGGTGCTCAAGGGCTACAAAACAGGGGTGCCAGTATACGTGTGCCCCAAAAGCGCTGAGAGAGAGCACCTGGCACTTAGTGGGCCCTCACATTTCCCTCTCCACCTCACCGTCCCCAAAAGATGCTGGAAAGCACCTGGCCATTTGCCTTTGAGCTTCAACTCCCCCAAAGCACCCTTCAGTATCAGCAGGAAGCGGGCCCTTTTGTTAGGCTGTCATCACCCTTCTCTTGTGTAGAAACAAGGATGACCTAATTGTTACCTTAAACACTAAAAACATGTGGAAGCGAGAACAGTATAAAAATGACCCGCAGGCAGACTCTGGACTTGTCCCTCTAGACCACACTCCTGAGCCTCGAGAAGGGTTAGCTGTTCCCTGCGGCAGTGCGGTGGGTCACCACCACATCATGCCCCACGCCTTCTCTCGGGGTGACTCGACAGCGGTTTCTCCGAGCAGTCAGTCTGTAAGAGCCACATCTGAGCTGCTAATTCTCACATTGGGGCCAGGAATTACAGTATCGTCAAACAGCAGTACAAATCCAACTGTTCCTCTGGTCTTTCCCCAGCTGGGACATTATTTCTGTCAATCTGGCGCGGACTAACAGAAGGCTGCTGACTATGCCATGACCACGTGCTCCTTGAAAACCATCCCCTCAGATGGGCACTGGTGCTCAAACTGGGAGCAGGAAGCAGGAAGAAGCGGACATCAGAGCTCTGCAGAAACCCAGGAGCTCGTGCAGCAGGCGGCTGGCCTCATTTCTGCCTGGACCTCGGGCTCCACCACACTCTCTTCCAAGGATCAGGCGGCAGCACCTTCTCGGAGATGTGCCTCGCCCCTCCCCTGCTGGCGTGAAGATGCAGCTCTTCCCCCCCGCCCCCCGAATGGACCCCTGGCAGCCTGTGGTCTTGGAGCAAGAGCCCCTTGTGGCTCCTGTGTGCCTGACTCCTCTGAACCGCCATGTCCATGGGAGGCTCCGACACACGAGAGCCTCCTCACCACCCCGGGGCACGGGCGCCTGGCATCGGCAGGCAGGCAGGGCCTCCCCAAGCAGGGCTGCAGCGGGCTGGCAGCAGAGCAGCCAAGAGGAAGTTACAGGGCTGGGTCCACAACTGCCCGGCCGTATCTCTGCCCTAACCCCACCCCGACTGCCCACTCTGCGAAAGGAACTCCGCTATCCCAGGCGGCGCCCACCAGTCAGCCACTGGCAGGAAAGAGGGCGGCGGGATTCCGGAGTGCAGCGCTGCCGTGGGGCCCAGGCCCTGAGCAGCAAGTGGCTCTGTCCAGAGGGCAGGGGGCACACAGCTGCCATGGGGTGAGCCCCTCTGTACCAGCTCAATGAATCTTTAGAACTCGCCAAGGGGGTCATTTTGTGTCTGTTCTTGTCGGTTTACTCACACGTTGTGAGTGCCAATGTCCTGAAGAATTAAGATGCGCCACTGTTGAGCACAGGTTCCTTGTCCTACACAAATACTCCTTTCAGAGGCTCAAACGTGGCTTCCAGATTCCTCACCCAGGACGCTGTTCTGTCTGGATGGAGCGGAACCATGTCGCCCTGCCTGAACTCTCAGTTCCTGCAGCATCTTGCATCTAATGGGGGACCCAAGCCGTCAGGGAGCTTGGCAGAGCCTGCTCCCCCAGCACAGCCCCAGGCCTGGAAGGTGGTTTCCTTTCCAGCTCAAAGGCCAGGTACTCCACGGGCCATTCACCTAGCTAGCTCCGTCATTTCCAAGACTAGGAGACTGACGGGCCCGAAGTCACCATGCCGGGCAATGACCTCTTCCCAGCCCAAGCCAGAACTCTTTGCTACTGAGCTACCGCAGCCGGCTGTGAGCACACAGAGTTCCCACAATGCTGAGTGCGGTGCTGGTTCTCAATGTTCTGCTCTTTCCTTGGAACTACTCCCGACCTGGAATTCGTGTATACACAGTGAGAGTGTGAAGGCGACGTGCCTGCTACGCTCTGGCCTCGCTACGGGGCTGCCGGGAAGTGGTCAAATCTGTGAAGCCCGCAGTGCTCAGGAACCCCATCTTGAGCTGTCAGGACCGCAGAAGAGGTCAGGAGCCAGAGGATGGCCAAACAGCTGGACAACAATGCGAGACTGCAGATGAGACCAGTCACGAGGGCTAGAAACCTTCCAGTTCTAGTCAGCAAACCGGCTGGAACCCTGTCCCCCACTCTTGAGCCTGGGCCGAGCCTCTGAGATACAGACCTGCTGTTCTGTGTCCCCGGGGGGACCGGCTTGGCTCCCTGGGGAGCAGGAGGCACTGAGGCGCTCCCCATGCTAACTTGCAAGACTCCTAACCCATGGTTTATAACTGCTTACGACTCCTCCGCCACTCTGAGAAAAGCTGTGGGCTGGTTTCCCTGAAAAGTGCTTCTCGTGGAATTTCATACAGGAACTCAGGGGATCCCTTTAAGAAACTAGAGAAAGAACAGCAGGTGATTCGAACCTCTCCCGGCAAACCCCCTCTCTACTGGGCCCTGCTCTACCTCTCCCACCAACATTTTACAGGTTAAACCACCCTTCTATACCTGCCAGCTACCCAAATCATAAAGCAAATAAGGACTCAAAGGTCTGTGTGGCAGGCTGGCTCGGGGACACTGGAGTTACTAATCAAGAAAACTCTAAGTGCCATGGAGAGACCACAAGTAGTCGCAGGAGTCGGGGGACACGGGCCACTTACCTGGTCCCCTTCTTGTTGGGCACTGAGTACGGGCGCAGGAAGTCCAGCTTGCTCTTGCTGATAACGCAGAGATCAATGTTACTTCCAGACCCCAGGTCGTTGAAGATGCCCGCTGCAATGGCCTCGCTCACCAGCTTCTTGGCGTCCTCCTCCTGAGCAAGAGAATGGCAACGATCATGGATGGCCACAGTCGCTGTAAGAGCTGCTCTGACATCCACAAAGTGCCCTCAAGAGCAGTGTGCAGAATCCCTGGTGAGGTGGACATTTTCAGTGCCTGTTTTATAGATGAAGGAAAGGTCTCCGAGTACCAGAATGACCTGCCGAAGGTTCCTTGGCTAGTAAGTACAGAAATCAGGTCTTTTGAACCCTTTACACATGCACCTCTTCAAAATGCCGCTTCACATCAGATAATCACTGCATGACTGAGGATTGTGGGCTGACAGAGCCATTTATCATCTAAAACAGGGACCAGTAAACTTTTCTTGTAAAGGGCCAGGTACTAAATATTTTGGGCTTTGTAGATATACTGTCTCTGTCATTACTACTCAACTCAGCCACAGTAGCACAAGACAGCCGTAAGACAATGTATAAACAAACGTGTGTGGTTGTTGCCAAAAAAGCCTCGGAGAGCCAGAGCTGGCCCACGGGTTGTAGTCTGCTAACCCCTGATCAAAAATGTTCCATAACAGTTGGAACCAGCTTTCAGGTAACCTAATGAAGAAGTCACTATCAAGGGGGAAAACTAAAACCAAAATATTATAGTTCTAGCAAAATGGTGGCAAAGCCAAGGGTGGGGCCTCTTGTCCAAGAGAATTTATTGCTTTCTTTCACTTAAAGTGATTCCTTTCTTTGAATCATTCTCTCTTCTACTTCTTTTAGGAGCAAGTCTAAGTCACCAACAGTTACTTGTAAAAAGGCGGATTGACTCATTTCGGATTCAAGAAGGCCTTTCAGATCTCGGGGCCTATGCTAGGAGGCAGAGCTGCAGAGACGGATGAGGCCGCAAGGTCCCTGCCCTGTGGGGGTTTAGCGTGCAGGGGGCGGGTATCAGCCACAAGTAGCTACAGTGCTGTGTGCTAAGGGCTAATGGATAACTGAGACAGAGCTGTGGAAACACCAGCTGCCTCAGCAAGGCTCCAGGGAGGGCTCTGCAAGACAAGCCATGCACCAGGAATGCACAAAGCAGGCCAGTAACACCGAAGGCTGGTAGTGGAAGCCGCAAGGTGGGGACCTGGGGAACACGCAGTACAAGCTCTGTAGGCAAAAAGGAAAAAGATGAACCATTCTCCCAAGGAAGAGACTCTAACTTGTGATGCCCCTTCCCCATTCACCAGCACTATAGAGCCCACAAGCATGCAACCTGAACCAAAGAGTTCATGGAAGTGCCGCTCTTTGAGAAACAGGCCTGCCTGCCTCAAAGTCCAGCCTGCATCATCAAAGGGCAGATTTGCTGACTTCCTGTTGTGAGATCTGAGCCTCTCAGGGTTCCTACTCCTCTGCCTGCCCTAAGCCAGGAAGTGGGATTCCAGTGACATGAGCGCCCTCTACAGACTCAGAGAAGGATCGAGAAGGCTCTGCCGGAAGTGGGATCCTCAGCAACCCAGCAGTAGGAGCTCGGGGTTATTCTGATCTTTATCCTACCAGGTTTTTTCACTTCCTGAGCGGCCCCTAATATTGGGCCAGCGGAGCCCATTATTCTCTTGTGCATATACAGCCCCGTGAGAATTCATTCAAACAGGATCCTCCAATCAGAGATTCTCTCCTACGGCTCCCAAGAGGCCAAAAGCCCATGAACGTGATACCAAAGAAACCATCTCAGAGATGGCGGCTACCATACAGACAGCAAAACCCAACCGTAATTTAACGAACACACCTCATTCCAAACTATTTCTCTTAAAAGATTCTGGATTTGCGCATGTGTAGGGACACCTTCCTTATTCCCCCGCTCCTCACCTATCCTCTCTCCTCTTCCCTTCTCTTCTCTGTTTCATGACTTTCTCTGCTTTGATATCACTGCTTTTCTCATCTCTGCCATCAGTGCTTTGAGCCAGCCTACAGTACCTAGTGGATGTCACCAACCCTGCCGGCTGCACTCGGGACTGCAGATTAAAATTTCCCAAGTCATGGGGTGCCTGGGTGGCTCAGTGGGTTGAGCCACTGCCTTCGGCTCAGGTCATGATCCCAGGGTCCTGGGATCGAGCCCCACGTCCAGCTCTCTGCTCAGCGGGGAGCCTGCTTCTCTCTGCCTGCTTGTGATCTCTCTGTCAAATAAATAAAAAAAATATTTAAAAATAAATAAATAAATAAATAAATAAATAAATTTCCCAAGTCATTCTATGTTTGGGGATGGGGGAAGACTCCGAGGACACAGAGATAGACACATGATATCAGGCATGCGCATCTAATGTCTGTCAGTGAAGCTGGGCACACAGATACCAGAATGCGAACAGTGCACAGATCACAGGCGACTCGTCCTCTATTTTGCAAATATTCCACAATGTGAATAGAAGAACTTATAAAAATTAAAAATGTGCAAAAAGCATTATGTATAGCTTGATTTATTCATAAAATTATTATGTGCTGTTATTTAAGTATAAAAGGCTTTTAAAAATTGGGAAAATACACATTTAAATTCCTTTCCTCTCCACCGATTCCTTAAGGAAAAAAAATCTCACAAGTCTCTGGTCTTTTTTCCAATCCTACCCTCATCTAATATGCACAGGACTAAATATTATGAAATGGAATGAACCTTAATGACCACCTACCACAATATGCCAAGTACCGAGTTAGGCATATTGATGATCATAATTTTTACCTGTCCTCAACCATCATCTTAAGTTAGTACTGTCAGAAACTACAGCTGAGAGAGTGTATGACTTGCCCAAGGTCACCAAGCTAGTGAACAGTTAAAACAGGTCCACGGGGCTCCAGAGCCAGAATGCCACAGCACCCTACCAGCTCACAGGCAACCTGTCTCAGCTGGGGGCTCCTTAGTGAGTTGGGGACAGTGGACAGCAGTTGCCTGATTGAGGGTATGTCAGTCCTCAATCACATAGGATCTTCAGAACCTGGGTAAAGTGGATGGTGGTTGTCAAGTAGTCTTTGGGCCAACAGGCAGTTGCTCCAACTGTCATTTCCGTAACAGAGGTGGGGAAGTACTGCGTTTTCCCAAACTGCCCACAAACACCACTTAAACATTTCTACAATGCAGTACAGCAGAGATCAATTTTAGAAACCCATGTCTTGGGGCACTAGGGTGGTTCAGTCTGTTAAGCATCCAAATCAATTTCTGCTCAGGTCATGATATTAAGCCCTGCCTTGGGTTTCGCACTCAGCAGGGAGTCTACCTAAGATGCTCTCTCCCTTTCCCTCTGCTCCACCCCCACTAGCGCATGCGTACTCTTTCAAATAAACAAACCTTTAAAAAAAAAAAAAAAAACCCATGTCTTATTTCACATGTACCCCATCCCTAGCAAAAACCCTCAAAAGGCAAACGGTGAAAATTTACCAAGGCTCTATTGTCTACCCATTACTTACACAGTTAATGTCTTTAACAAATATTTAGAGACATCTACTATGTTCCAGGAAACACTTTGTATGTCACTGTCTTTTACCACCGTATTTCCAGACGCAGAATTCTAGACACATATGCAAATATGCTACTGGGCATATTCATACTGTTTTCTTTATAGTGGAGTTTCACAATTAAACAACTCTTGTCTTTAACACGTTCTACCAAATATTTGAGAAAACCATCAAGAAGAACCACCAACTGAAAGCAAGAGGTGGGGAAAACACCACATTTTTATCTGTCTCTGGCCCACAATAAATGCAGGAAACACTGTTCCTTCCTTTAGGATTCCTTCTTCCCAGGGAAATCGCACTTCCTTTTCTGGAAGCTGCAGGGTAACCTGAGTTCTGAGCAGCATCTGCCCAGGGACAGCTGCTACCGAGGGGCTCTGACGAGGGCCCTGCAGAGCCTGTGGCCCCAGCTGAGCAGACCCCGGTGCCATGCTGTTGCCCACTGCCAGGCCGGCCGCCTCCCCCTACCCCCCTCACCAGCTGTTCACGGATTTACGCTGTGAGTCACAAGGGAACTTGGATTCGGTGTGCACACAGACCAGCAGGACTCATCTTGGCTACCAGAAAAAAATGGCCCTCTGGCCCAATGGTTGCTTCCTCTTACTTTGAGACACTCAGCCAAAATATCACTACCTGGTGATTAAAAGTTAATCCGGCAGATGCGGAGGCAGACTGGGTCTGAATCCCATTTGCTACTTACTGCTGTGCAACCTTGGGCAAGTCACTTCACCTCTCCGAATTCACTGTCCTCCCTTATAGTAAGTATAGGGACAATACATTAGGATTTACCAAAGGACTAATGCAAGAATTAGAAATAAGGTATAGAAAGCACCTATTATAGTGTCTGACACATAGCTGTTGCATAATAAAACATAACTTACTTAAGCAAGCAAGCCAGAGGGCTCCTGGAAGCACGGAGACCAAATTTACCTCAAAGCAGTGACTGCCCGAACCAAACCCCAGGCCAGGAGAGGAAGGTCCAAACAAACCTGCTGACAGATCTGCACACAGTTCTGTGAAGAAGTTCCTCTAACAATTAATCCAAGCAAAAGGCACACTCCCTAAAAGTTCAGAGAAAATAAAAGGAGCACTTCCTGCTTTATGGCTACAAAGACCAAACTAACTGGGAATATCAGTCCCCCGGGCCGCCCCTGCTTCTTAAATGAGATTACAATAAGAGTGATGTAGTGTAGTACAAGTCAGCTGTGACAAGCAGCACTTTATAGAGCTATCTGTTTGTCTCCATCACCGCATCGCGCAATGTGTCCCCGGACTCCAATGTGCAGCTCCATTTACCGCCACATGACAAATGGGCAGCACTTGTAAAAGGCACAAAGAGGTCCACGTCGGCCATGTAATGGTCACCACAGCTGTACCCGAGTGCTTGAGGGGACAAAACAGACCCCCAAGTTCATTAAACTGACCAGTAATGGATCTTTCAAAAAGTGCCTTAGGAATCGTACAGAAAAGGCTAAAATAAATAACTCAGCATGGAAGGCTAATCTGAAACGGTGTTTGATAAATTATTTATAACACAGGCGATTGTCTGCATTTAATATTGGAGCTACTAGTAGCATCTTTAAAAGATGATTTATGTGTTGTAATGCTATTAAACTTTATATTGGCCCACTGCTAGCTATAAAGTCTGCTGAGATTTAGAGAATGAGTTTTAAACTGTCACTGCAACATCATAGGAGATGGAGACTGTATTAAATCTTTACTTTAAACCTGTTATCTAGAGAGTTGCATTTTGTAGACACTCACAAACTGATAGATTACCTCGGCAGCCACTATGGTGCAGGTCCAAAATAGTACTGCAAAGAAACTTTTCCACATTATTCTTGTCTACAGCTACAATCGAATTTCTCTTCTCACTTAAGTGATTTTTAGATGTGGAATGCCACCAGAGTAAAATGTTGGTGCCCCAGCCAATGGGCACTCTGGACAGTTCAGCATCGAATTAATGCTCTTTAAATAAAGCCTTACGTTCCACCACATTCACTTATGCATTCGAAACAGCATTTTACTTATAGTAGGAGCAGGCGAAACATCAAATATGCGCTGGAAAACCTAACACTATTTTAGATACAGCTTTGGAATGTGAAAGTAAGTGTGTATGGTGAGTCGTTTAAAACAACTGACTTGTACCTAAAATTTTTTAAAGAAATTTAAAAAAATAATAAAATGGATTATTTGCTAGAAAATATAGCCCATTTCGGTAGCTGAGGGGCTGACATTAAAGGAGCTGAAAACAGAAGAAACAGCCTTTGTCATGAAGGACAGAGCTTCCCTGGCTCTGCTGTCCTCTGGGGCCCTGCAGACGCGGCCCTGTGCCGTGTGTCTCACCATCATGCCAGGAGTCGGGGCCACTGGCTCTCCTCCGTCCGCTCCAGGGAATGAGACATGGGGCAGCATCACAGCTGGACCCTCTCACAGCTCCCATCAGTTTTCTTAGTTGCTACAAAATCTGCAAGGATCATTTATTTCACAACAGTTTGCTCCTTTACTAAAAACTAAAAATTTTAGGGGCACCTGGGTGGCTCAGTGGGTTAAAGCCTCTGCCTTCGGCTCAGGTCATGATCTCAGGGTCCTGGGATCGAGCCCCGCATCGGGCTCTCTGCTCACCAGGGAGCCTGCTTCCCCCTCCCTCTCTCTGCCTGCCTCTCTGCCTGCTTGTGATCTCTGTCTGTCAAATAAATAAAGTTAAAAAAAAAAAAACTAAACTAAAAATTTTAGCCAAGGAGAACAGAAGCAGTCCAAATTCATCTTGGAAAACCTGCATTATCTTTAGTCACTCTGATGTGAAATAGTAAAAAAACAGTATTGCTCCAATGAGCCGCAGCAGAGCAGACTAGAAGTCTGGGTGTGACGAAGAGTCTGGGCTCTAACACGAGGACCCAAACTATCGCATCTCCCTTCTGTACCCCAGGCAGCAAGCACAGGGCCTGGCGTGGATGTCAACAAATGAAAACATGAACCACCATCTTCGAATGTATTCCCAGTTCTGCCCAACCGGAAGGTGAAATGAGTTATGAGACGGCAGCATACTGAAGGGGGAGTTCCGAAAGTGCGCCAGCTCCAGCTGGGGACCAGAGACCAAGAGCGCTCCAAGACCGGTAAACACCGCGAGGAAGAGGTTTAAACACAGTGTCCCGTAGTGGCCTGTGGACACGCTGAGGTTCTGCCTATGCTACTGATGCGGCCTGAAGGACTCATTCGTGGCTGATGGTTGAATAAAATTTAAAGAGCTCAAAAAAGTGTTTAAAACAGTCCCCCCACAAGCAGACTGCTTCCTGCACTCTGTAACAGACATGATGTATCCCATGTGTGGCGACATATTTTACAGTGGAAAAGGTTAATTTAGTATTTTTTCAGACAGGGCTGTGTGACAAAAGCAAAGGTGTCTGACTTTTGGTTTTGGCCTGAGCTGTGTGGGCAAACACAACTGCTCGTGAGAACGCCCCGAACTGTTCGGTGTAACCGAGGCACAGCTGGTGCTGCGCGTGCCCAGAGTGGCGAGTGAGGCAGGGACTGTGTCTTTAAGGTCCAGAGGGCACTGCCACTTCCACACACCGCCCCCCCGACAGCTTCTGGCACCTCGGATGTGGGTGATGGGAGTAAGGAAGGGCAAACGTGCTGTGCGCGCAGGAGCAAGCTGAGGGCTTTTCAGCAGGGATGGGAGAGGGCGTTCACATTCAAGGAACTGCCAGCCACACCACTGCCAAGCCGGCCCGTGCCAGATCACAGATCACAGAAGGATACGAAAGCCTGATCGCAACCCAGGGCAGGACAGCAGACCTCTGGGGCTACGGAGCTGCAATGAGCCAGAAACAGCCACCACAGAAAGAGAAAAGAGCAGCCCAGCTGGGGCACTGACGGACACGGCGCTGAGCTCCAGGAGTCCCGGGCTGCCCGCTGAAGAACGGGGACCACGCCTCTGTCCAGGGGCTGTTAGGAGGAGTAAGGGGACAGGAATGTCCCTGACACATGGACTTTACAAACAGAATTATGAGCAAATTCTATGGCAGAAGGCAAGAGTCCAGGGTGTGAAGAACAGGGGACACCCAACCAGCTCCGCTGGGTCTGTGCCGACTTAATCCTCCTCACCGCCTATGAGCCGAGGAAACTGAGGCTCTGGAACGGCTGGCTGCCGCATGGAGGGCGCAGGGCTGGGTCTGAGTGGGACTCGGGGATCAGTGTCGGGGTAGGGCCTTGCCTCACTGAAGCCCACCTTCGTACCCGGCCCCAGGAAAAACTGGTGGTGGGCAAGCGGTCCTGCTGGATTCACCGAATGGAAGGAAAAACACCTAAGCTTCCAGAGGGAAGAGGACCAAGAGAGACAGGAACATATTGCATTCTGCAAGAAGAAGAAATCAGCGTTCGCAGCATATGTGTACACAAATATATATTTCCAAGGCTGCAGTGAATCAAATATAATCAGAGAAAAAAAACAAGACTAGGTTTAAAGGAAGAGTAAGAAATATGCTCAACTATCCTCCAAATGGAAACCAAGCCGCCCCGGGTGGTAATAAGATCTTCATAATCTCGCTCTCTCCCCAGCGGTCAGTGATAACTCTGCCAATAAATTCCTGGTGATGAAAACAGAGGGGAAATGAAGTGAATGTGTTCCCTGGGTCACTTAGAGACGAACAAGAGCCACACTCACATCTGGAGGACGGACAGCAGGGCAGGGGACAGGGCACATGTGGGAAGGTTACTGTGGGGACTGGGTTACACTGCACGATCCTGCTTCTACAGCCTCACAAGGATTAGAAAGGCCTAGAAGGAGATCCATGAAAGTACAGAGCACCTTTGTTTGACAAAGTTTAAAGACCTCCTATGAAGCAAGTTTCACATGATATAAAACCCCTGAAAAAAATGTACAGTTCAGCTGAGTTCAGCAAACCTGTCCTAATGCCCTGCTCCTAACGTGCTCTGCAGACACCACTGAACACTGAGCATAAGGTCCGAACAGACAAAGACCTTGCCCCGAAGAGTGTGGAGTCCAGAAGAGAAACAGGAAGAAAAGCTCACTACAGTGTGGTAAGAGGTCTTAAGAATCAGGCCTGAGGTGCCTGGGTGGCTCAGTGGGCTAAAGCCTCTGCCTTCAGCTCAGGTCATGACCTCAGGGTCCTGGGATTGAGCCGCACATCGGGTTCTCTGCTTAGCAAGGAACCTGCTTCCTCCTCTCTCTCTGCCTGCCTTTCCACCTACTTGTGATCTCTGTCTGTCAAATAAATAAATAAATCTTTAAAAAAAAAAAAGGAATCAGGCCTGATGCCGGAACTATAGAGGGGTACAGAGGTCTCACAGGGCGCAGGTGACAAAGACGAGGCTGAATCCTGACATACAAATAAATGGTTGCCAAGCCAAGGGGCAGATGTGATGGAAGAAGGAAAACCGTGGGAAGGAGAAAGGCGTGGCTGAATATCAGAGAACCCCGTGGGCCATACAAGGAACCGGCCCTGCAAGCAAGGCGGTGGGAGGAAGTGGGGAATTTCAAGCTGGCGAATGACGTAGTTAGATTTGTGTTTTATGAACCTGTAACCTGGAGGCAGGAGAGGAAGAAAGGCCAAAGGCAGACAAGAGGAGAGCAAGGGATAGGAATGCTCCCAGTGAGACGGTGGTGGGCCGGCCCGGGCAGGCAGGAGGCCCATCAACAGGGCTGGGAGGCCGGTGAAAGTGAGGGTCAGGCGGGAAAGCAGGAGAAGGGGGGGGCGGGTGCCGCCTGGACGTCCAGCACTGGTCCCGGGCACTGACCCAATTCTCAACAAACTCAGCCATCACAGAAAGGCCTTTTATAACTTCTTGGTGGCTGTTCTTCTGGCAGGTTGATAGGAGACAATGATTAACCTAATTATATATTCTAGACACCGGTAAGCTTCTGTGGTAGGCACTCTAATGGGTGTCACCAAAAAGAGACAAGATAAAGGAAGAGCCAGTGGAAGCTGCTGTTTGGTGGGGGGGGGGGGGGGGGGGGGGGGGGGGGGGGACGGGACGACACATCCGCCAACTTGTAAATGCCATTTCACTGGTGGCAAGGGCTCGCAGCCTATGCCTGGCTGGCCTCTGGAGTACAGCAGAAAGAGTGTAAGGGGCTGATTAACTATGGGGCAGGAGCCAAAGGAATGTAAGGAAGTTCTGTGGGGAAATTGTGGTCATGAGGGTTTGGCCATTGCAACGTAAAGTTACAGAAAGTAGAAATGAACAAACCTAAGTAAAACAGACAAGCAGAGAGCAGATGGGGGGGAGGGGGCGGGGGAGTAAAGATCCTGAGGTGCTACGGAGTCAGACTCTTCTCCATGAGGCCCCCGGCTCATCACCTCATCCTGGGATCCCAGGCACACACACAGCCATCAGATGCCCCCTCAGTTATCGAAGGTTCTTGGGAAGAATGGGGATGCCTCCCAAAGGGGCATAAAGAAACTTCTGGAGCTGATGGATATATTCACAATATGACTGCAGTGGTGGGGCTGGGGGGAGGAGGGAGGCAGCAGAGGCAAAGAATTGAAGAGAATCAAGACCCAGGAGAGCCAAGTCCTGTTACTTAGGAATTATGTGACCTCGGTGGGAAAGTCAACATTTTTAAGTCCCAATGTCCTCACCTGCAGAGGAGGCCTGAACCACATAGCACCGGGGTGGGCTGTGAGGATTAAACGGAGCCCTCTCTGCACCGCAGACACCGCCAGCACCGCGCCGGCAGGCAGGAAATCCATGCTGGGTGCTAACCTGATCCAATCCTCCCCTTTCTCTCACGTTCACAAACACCGTTACCAAAAGGCTAGCTCCTGCAGAACTACCAACACAAGGGGCAACTGATCATAACTCAGTGCTGTTTTATCAAACCCCAATTCAAAGCAAATCAATTATGAGAATAGCCCCTGTACTAAAACTGAAATTCACAGTGATGCCATAAAACACATGAACACGCTCCATACAGAATTTACTGCTACGCCAATAAGAACCGTACTAAGTGGCACATTTTCACTTATTATGTTTCATTAGAAATTATATCCTACAATAAGGCAGAAAAAAAATAAGGCAGAAAAAGAACTTACATTACCGCGTGCAGGCCCTGTGCCTAGTACATTCTTCCACTTCGTCCACTCACTATTCCAAATAACCCTTTAAGGTAGGGACGACATGTATGTCCATTTTACATATCCAGGAAACAGAGGCTCAGAGAGGGAAAATGACTAACCCAGACAACCGGAAAGTCTGAGATTCTGCAGAGTTCTGTCTGACTCACAAGCCCCTGGGTTTTTTTTGTTTGTTTGTCTTTGTTGTTGTTTTTTCACTCAAGACAACAGAACCTCCATACAACTAGTTCCAAAATCACTAACGATGCTTGTAAACTCCTTAGGTGTAACTGACAAACCCATGCTTGAGTTTGCCTATTTAAAGTAGCTGACCTAGAAAATTCTTCAAAGTTGCAAATACACTGCTTAATAATGCTACTCAATCATTCCATCAATTCGTCATGCTTGTTAACATTTGGTAAAACTAAGAGCGTCCTGATGAATCTCCCTAATACAGAATGTACACTCATCAAACCCCAAACCAACAGCCTATTAATTCACTGCATCAGCCCTACATTTTAAATGTTTCCATTTCCCTACAATCCACGGATAAAACCTCTCAGCAAACAGAATGAGTCAAGTTGTTTCTTGACTACCCTGTATTATCAATAAAAAAAGATTATCATTTAGGGGCGCCTGGGTGGCTCAGTGGTTTAAGCCGCTGCCTTCGGCTCAGGTCATGATCTCAGGGTCCTGGGATCGGGTCCCGCATCGGGCTCTCTGCTCGGCAGAGAGCCTGCTTCCCTCTCTCTCTCTGCCTGCCTCTCCATCTACTTGTGATTTCTCTCTGTCAAATAAATAAATAAAATCTTTAAAAAAAAAAAAAAAAAAGATTATCATTTAACTGAATTTTCCCATCAGGCCATCTGTTGATTGTAAATCTTAACCAGAACAGACCAAGAACGGCAAGAGTGTTTTCATTTTCTTCTGACATTCTGGGGCAAGAAGTAGTCAGAGAATAAGAGAAGAAACTTCTGTTGAGCCTGAGTGCAATTTACTAACAATCCCCTGAAGTACTGACTTAAGCCCACGTCGCGAATGAGGTTTAGGTTTTATAAACCGGGGTTTCAGGGGTTACATCAGAGACAAAAATCAATCTTCGTATCCAGACCTCTTCAAAGCCCCCACATGCACTTTCCTTCATGCCCTGTTTTCGCTGTCACCCAATTCAATTTATCAGAGGTAAAAGAAACCAATGTATTTGTCAAGGAATCAAAGTTAATGTTCCCTTGGATCTTTTCAATCTCCTGTTATCATCACAGCTCCAAGTTCAGAAAAACTGGACTCCGACACGATGACTGGGTGACAACGATTCCAGGTGTGACTGCGCTCTGGGCACTGGCTGCTGAAGACAGTTTCCAAAATCTGTACGACTGGGTGGAATTTTAAAATATCAACTTAGCACAACTTCATATCATTTTCTTATTTTTGTTCCTGTACCGTTTCAGGGTTAGGGAAGAGTAGTATAAATTACCTCACAGAAACCCACAAGTAACATTATCTGTTAAGGTTAAAACTTTAACTCCCTTCCCGAGGTATGCTGCTGGGGTCTCATTACAGCAGGTAAGCTCACATCCCGCCATGCACACCACACTAAGTACCAGCATCTCCCAATTACACTGCAACGGAAATCTCAAAGGACATTTGAAAAGTCTACACAGCTCCTGCACCCACTGCCGAAACACAACCACCTCTAATGGAACGTGGCAGCTTTCTAAACTAAATATTCACACACAGGGACAGGGATGCTAAGCTCGGCCTCATCCCACACTGAAGAGCGGATGCTAATTAAAAGGCCACACCGACTCAGGAAATGACCACCCAGACAACTCTGGACACCCTCCGGAGTTTCGTTTCCCTATTTCCAAATATGTTCAGCTGTCCAAACTTCCAGGGTTCCACAACTGAAAAAAAGTTAGAGCAGGCGCTTCCTCCCCAACGCCCCGCCCCAGCCCTGCACCTCTGTGCATGATGGGATGCCCCACGGTCTCTCTTTTTCTGCAGCCTCCCTGTCCCACCCCTCCTCAAACGCCAAGACAAAAAATTCAAGCAAGGAGTCACACGCACTTCAAGCCATCCCAAAGTCCCCAGATTCCACCAGTCCCCCTCTGTGTTACCTCTGCGCCCCCCACAGATGCACCCTTCTTATGCTTTTCACTCCGCACTTTCAAGCAGGTGCCCGTAGGCCGGTCCAGCCCACTAAGTTGTAAATGGAGAGACCATGGCTCATAACCTCGCAGAGACCTCGGCACCCGGCCAGAGATCAGTACAACTTGGATGAATGGAGCACAAGGCCGCCCTTCACACCTCTGAATGACCCCCGCCTCACAACAGTTTACAAAAGGCTTTCTCAATGGGGATATAAAAGATGTTCTTCTGGTGATGCAGGTACCAAGAAACTTCTGGTTTCTTCGCCCACGGCCCTTCTGCCTTTGCCAATTTCGATGTTTTTGAGAAAGCACCATTCTTAAAAGCCTTTATAACGGCAGAAGGTATCCAGGCTATGTTCATTCTGACCATAATCATTTGGGCGATTTTTGGAACAGTTTTTACTTCAGCTAGCAAATCTAGACTAGGCTGTAATGCAAAGAGGGAAAAAGAAAAAAAAACTTGTCGTAATTGTAGTAATGGCTTTGAAATATCTCATCTAAAGCCAACTTCACTCTCACGCCTCTTAAAAATTGCTAATCCCTTCAAATATTGGCAGTTCCATTTATTCAGCTCTTCTGATACATCGTATTTGCCGACTTTTCCCCCCTTGAGTTGATACAGATCTATGAAAACTGTGAAACAAAACTTCTCTGCCTGTGCAAATTACAGGGGCATTATTAAATTACCATATGTTCTAGATCAGAAGGTAAAAATAGTACAGCAGCCCAGGAAAACTTCCCCAAGCCATGCAAGCTGACAGTTATTGAAATACAGATCAAGTGCTCAAGTCCCCCTTTCTCTTGCAGCAGTGGTCCCATTTAACATTTAAATATGTAATGTAAGTTTAGCATTTTTATTTTATGTTCATTTACAGGTATAACATAAAAGTACACAGGCACCACATTTAAGTATTGAGCTCCAAGTGTTATTTTACACTTAATTTTTCCAGAGCTATTTCACTTTAAAAAAAGAAGAAACTTTCCTACGATTCTTAATCACGCTTGAGTGTGTATTAGCGAATGTGTAACGTGCGGCTGCTTTGCACACCCACATGCCCACCGCCTCCCCCTTTTCTGATATCACACACCACACAAGTATAATAAACCATGTTAATATTTCATACCACTGTGAAATATGCTGGAGTATCAATTCAACATCTGCTGTCTTTAGGGTCCGGGAGTCCCGCAGAGACACTTCCAATTTGTAATTGAGTTCTATGCTGAATTAATCAGCAGTTTATCTTTTTTACTAAAATAACGTCTTCACCACTAACCCAGATTTACATTAACAATTTATGCCAAATTACCTGCCGAGGCAAAACTTATAAGATTCTAAGCTACCATCCAATAACACTCAGTCCTATATTTCATTTCTTGTATTTCTCTAACCGACATACAAGAAAAGTGGAAATCCATTGTTTAAGAGCTGCCGGCCTCTAACCACAGACGACCTCTTGGATTCCTGACACAGAGACTTACTTCTGACAGTGAAATTCAGGGGGGTTTCCCCTCTTCTCCTGAAAGCCACTGTTCAGTAAGGGGTTATGAGGCAAAATTTTCATAAAATAATAGTTCCAGGATGGAATGAAATCAGTGAATAATAAAAGAGTGCCTTTTCTTTCTTTTCCCAAGGAGTTGAGGCAGTCCAATCTTGGCCTGGCTTGCTTGAGCAACAGAAAAGGACAATGCAGATAAAGGTGACATTTTTAGTGTCTTAAATTATGTCCCTGAGACCCTTAGCCCTTTGACCAATGTGGTAAGAGATGGATAAAGAAGTTCATTTTCTCTGTGATATCATGATGTAGAATAATATATTAACAAAACTTCCTTTTAATTCTACTCATATAGTTTAAAGTCACGAAACACTTATTTCTAGTCAACACTGGAATCTAGCTCTTGCCTCTCTCTAATTAAAGACTTGCAGGTCACAAAGAAGCTACATTTTGCCTGCTGGATCTTTGCCACAGGTGCAGCAAGCAATATACTTTGTGAAATATTTCTCCTATACGGAGTATCTCCCCCTGCCTTTCTCAGTTATAGGAAATATGTAAAGTGAAAACATTTCAAATGGGAACACCTGCTCCAAAGAAATGCATCACAAATAATTACCTATCTACCACAGAGTAAAATAATGCCTCCTTTTCAATGTACTCGGTCCACAGCTGTAGAAGGAATTTCCACCGTCATACAGAGCGGCCTCCTGCAATACCACCTCCAGACCACAGCACCAAGTATAGTGTAATGCCTCGCATTCAGCGGGCACCCATAAGTACCTGCTGACTGATTACATATTGACTTTACAAGAAAAGGAAATTCCGTGTGTACACAGCATAGTGTGAAAAAAATTTTGCACAGGAAGATTTCTGGCAGAGAAATCAACAAAGTCTTCTCGAAGTCAGTAACCACGGAGCAGCATCTGTAGTACCTTCAGCAGCAGGCCTCAGAGATCTGGCGGTAGAGGACTTCAAACTTTACGTAGGGTCACTTCTCTCAGATCTGCTGACTCATGAATTCTAGATGCCTGGCATCCAGAGGAATCCATTCCTAGCTCACTGGAGATTTTGGTAAACTACACCTTTTTTGCTGGGCCTCCTCCCATCTAATCCTCTTTTATTTCTTGAAGCTAAATGAGAAGAATTAAGACTCTTTCTAGAATTTCCTTTGCCCCTTCCCCAAAACACTCCCCACTTTGAACTTCAACTTGTATCAGAGGCAGAATAAAATGGCAAGGATGGAAACAATGGCCACCCAACACCTATTAACTGAGGATCTGAAGACAGAGAGATACGGAAGACACACAGACTCAGCCAGACGAACAGACATTGAAGTGGCCATTCCTAAGTCAGGCAGATGAAGCAATCCTACAGAATCAGAGGGAGAGAAGCAATTACTTGTGAAATTCCAAACTCTGTATAAAGGGAGCAAAGTCCCTGCTCCTGAATTATCAGGAGAAAGACCAAAGAAAACATCCACCTGCCTTATACAACACCACAAAAGGAAAAGATCCAAGGGAATAACCTTAACTCAAGAAGTCCTGTCCTATCTCTCCAAAGCTGGCTCAGTAGAGCTCAAACCCAGGAGAACAAACTTACTTTGTAAACGGGGGACAACTCAAAATATTGGGTCTGGTGAGAAGCTCTAACCATCAACAGTGTCTTCTCACCATCATCTATTCTAGAAGCTGAAAGTGTTTCTCCGATCACCCATGGAATCATTACACCAATTTCAATATCTGATCATTTCTAAAATTAACTGTTTAACTCCACTGGAAATCACTACTTAAGATAATCCTACACTGGCCCCTGGGATTATATTTTTGGGTTCTGACATCTCTTTAAAAAAAAAAAAAAAAAACTAATGCTGGGGCATATGGGTGGCTCAGTCAGTTAGTGTCCGACTCTTGATTTCAGCTCAGGTCATGACCTCAGGGTCATGGGTTCAAGCTGGGCACAGAGTCTGTCTGTCCCTCCCCTTCTGCTCCTCCCCTAGCTCATGCTCGCTAGCTCTCTCTCAAATAAAAATATAATAAAATTTTAATTTTAAAAAAAAAACTACTGTTTTACATTAAATACAACAGAGAGAAAATTATTGAAGAAAAGTAATACATTATCTTGATTGAACAATAAAGACTCAACTTACTATACCTAATACACATCAAGCGACCTGGCCACTTTGGAAACCAGACTGAGGGTTCCTTAAAAGGTTAAACACAGAGTTATCATATGACCAGCAACTCCACTCCAAGGGACTGACAAGCGAAATGACAATGTATGTCCACACAAAAACTCGTACACAAATGTTCACAGCATCATTATGCATAACAACCAGAATGAAAACAATCCAAATGTCCATCAGCTAACAAGCAGGTAGATAGAATGTGGTATGTCCACACAATGGAATATTATTAAACCATAAAAAGGAATGAAGTAACAACACATGCTGTAACATGGATTAAATATTACGAAAATATTTTTATTAAAGGAGCTTTTTGTTAAAAGAGCTAGTCACAAAAAACCCTGTATTGTTATGATTCCTATTACATGAGATGTCCAGAAAAGGCAAGTCTCTGGAGACAAAGGGAGACTTAGTTGTTGCCCAGGGCTGGGAAGGCTGAGGGCACGTGGGAATGACTTGCGTGGTTACGGGGTTTCTTTTGAGGGTGATGAAAATGTTCTAAATTTGACTGTGGTGATAGTTGCGCAACTCTGAGAATATACTAAAAACCACTGAACTGTACACTTAGAGTAGCTAAGTTGTACAGATGTAAATTATATCTCGATGAAGCTACTATATAAAGAAAAGGCATCCAGCATTTTTAGACTAGAGGAATCAAAACATCCTGTGACATGTCACAAGTCAAAGAACTCACATTCTAACAGTATTTTTTCAAAGCCAGAGATCACAATAAGCAAAAACGTCAGCACAGATCCTCAAAACCATTTAATAAGAAAGAATTTTGGCTCTATATATTTTTTCCCAGACATACGTAAGATACCTAAACAGATGTAGCAACCAGACAAACATAACCTTAAAATCTAAAAATCTGGAAAAGTGTGTCAAGTTAAGCTCATTAAGCTGACACCCATTAAAGTGCAACAAGAAAAAGTCTTAAACACCATCAATATCAATACAGACAGAAAAACCATTGTTTATGAGAGCTATCGAAGGTCAGGTTTTTTTTTTTTAATTTTGCATTTACTTAAAACTCCGTTTGATGCCAACAGGGTTCAAGTCGCACAGGAAGGTGCTCCGGCTCAACACTGATAGTCCTCCTTGATCTCCACTGTCTGCTGTGTGGGTCCCGCCAGCAACCCTCCCAGCGAGTGGCCACCTTCCTATGGAGTCATTAAACCTCTGAATGTCAGCTGGTGGGATTAGCCAGCAGCTTCCACACCTGAGCCCCCGTGGCAGGGACAGAGGCATTTGGATCAAGATCACTAATGAATACAGAATTCATATGCCGCTTGTCAGGGCTCCTGAGCTCAGAGTCGCACAGATGCAACCTAAATAAGACGGAGGACAGAACAATTGTTGACGAAGATTAAAAAGTTTTGGCAGTTGAGGAAAAAAAGAGCACCTCATTATTCAAATGTGATAGTCTTGCTTATTTTTTTTTTATTTTGTTCAAGTTATTCATGATTGTCTCAAATGGACAAATGCCATTCACCAATATTTAAGGACTTCTGGTCTCATTACTAAATCTGAAGAGGTCTATCCATCTGAACGTAAGCTATATAGAGAAAACAGCTCTCTTGTGAATATCTGAAAACTTTGGGGGGGACCAATCAAAAGGTATTTGGGGTGAAGGAGGGTTAAAAGGATGAATTCAGCAGATTCATCTGATGAATTCAAAGAGAAGAAAAAAATATTTTTCACAGCGAAGTGACTTTTTCATATCTCCCAGTATCTCTGTATTTCCTTGTGTCTTTCTATTCCAGGATCCCTTCCGATCGCTGGGCTCACTGAAGAGGCTTGCGTACCTCCACTGATATTCGTTTGGCTCCCTCGTCAGAGAGAAGAACAGCCCAAGCAGCCCAGACCTCAGCTCACCTTGAGTAAGATGCCTTCCCCATTCTCCGGGCAGACACTCGGAGGCCTAGCAGAGAGGCAGGATGGTAGAGTGATGGATCACACCGGAGGGCTCTAAAGCCAGACCGACCAGGATTCAGTGACTCCATCACTCATAGCTCTGGGTCCTGGGGCAAGGTATCTGACCTCCCTGCAGCCTCCTGTTCTTCTTCACCAAATGGGGCTAACAAAGTTGAGACCCCACACAGTTACTGAAGGATAAAGGAGAGAATGCCGAGGAAGCTGCTAGAACAGTCCGCTGCAGTGTACCAGCACGCCAAAAGCACTAGCTACCGTGATGACTGTATCTTCAATACCTTCTTCCCCATCCTTGCAAAAAGCCAAATACTTCCATAGCCTCTGGTATGTGTTACACAGGCTTCCTCTACTGTCACTATGACCTCTACACAAGTCTGTCTCAGATTTTAAGCTTTCGGATGGAAGAGAAGGTTCCCATCTGTCCATATTACGCTATCATCTCCAAGCCTGATGCAAGTACGGCTGACTGTACTAGTCGTTGCTATGGGATGTTTGTATCCTGCTACTGAATGATGGAAAAACAGGCGCAGCTACTGTATTTTAGAGCCAATTTCGTGCGAGCCACCATCTTAAGGTGTTTCACAGACCACATCGAATCCTGACAGCAACCTTCAGGCAGGTCTCGGGATCCCCATCTTCTAGACGAACAGTCTTGGGTCGTGGCTTGCCCAGAGTCATGCCACAAGGACAGTGGAAACAGACTCACAGCCCAATCCTCTAGCTCCTAAGCTCCCATTCCCCTTTCCACGTGACTACACCGAACCCACGCTCTATATTTTCCTTTGGGACCAGTCTCTGTGCCAAGCTGAACAAATTCTCCTTTTTAATCAAAATAATGCAGCTCTCTTAACACTACTGTCCATCTCGCAAAGCAGAGACGAATCTATAACTTCGGTGTCTTGCTATTACCAGGCTTAAAACAAAAACAAAAACCCACCACAGTTACTTCGAAGATGTGCTGTCACGACACCACATAGGTATGAACTCTTTCATTATTTAAAGTGGATCTATCGCTGCCCGGAATGACAAATTAATTCTGTTTTCTTCGATAGCTAGGTGTTTGGCATCACGTCTGCGAGGTAACCACAAGCCTTTAGGGCGAGAGCTGCTCACATCTTTAGCAATCTATAAGGGCTTCTCTAGAGGCCAGCACTTGCCGCGCGATGAAATATGACTCCATAAATCAGACGGCTGAAGTGGCACTTGTACACGTCACCATCTATCTTCGTGGCTTCTCTCTGAAGGGTAGAGGCTAAGAGCTCATCCCTCAGTATTGTGACCAGAGAAAGGACCATCACAGTTGGCACTGACTAAGCATGTGCTACTTAAAACTGAAGACACACTAAGACTAGGGGGAAAAAAAAAAAAAAGATCCTGCTGGTGTTAGCACGCCTCAGGCAGTGGTAGAAGCTTCAGCAACTCATCTTCAAAGGCAGAGAGCCAGAGCTCTAGAACCTGCAAAAATTGGCTAAGCCTGCAGTCTTCATTTCTTTAAGTTGAGCATCTTCAAAGTCTAGAATTCTAACTGTAGGGCACAGCAGCTGCCACTGCAGATCTGATCCTCTCCGCTTTTGGCAGCTCTCAACTTGAGATTCTAGCAAAAGAATTTTTCAAGTTGCTATTATTGCCTGTCATGGATTTATAAATATTGTGCACTATCTGCTGTGGCATGGCTCTCATGGGACGCCAGAGCACGCCAAATGCATAACAGAATGAAAAACAGTTTCTATTCTTCAAATAAATGCTAATTTTTTTTAACTGTGCTCACACGATGTGTTTGGTGACCAACTTCAATAGTACAGAATATGTATCAGAGAGGGGGAAAAAAGCTGATTGTCTTTTCCAGCAGCATTCAGCTGCTACTTTCATTAAGCTTGTTTAATTAGATTCCAGATGCTAATTTGCAAGTCGATACCAGAGGGTGCAGGACAGTTTGCCTTTGAATCGTCTCCCTGTGATGTCAGGGTCCTGCCGCACACCACTACCCTTCAGCGGCCCTCGCGCGCTATTCTGACAATTAGTGCAAAGAGGGGACAGTATTGATCTTGACAGACTAAATATTAATCTTCTACCCGTTTTAATGAATTATAATCGTCAAGAGTTTAAATTTCTCACTGGACCAAATGAAAACATTCCTCCTTACAAAGAAACAGGATGGAAGGCAGACTAACGGAAGTTACCGGCGCGCTCCCTTAATTCCCTTCCTGCCTTAAATTCAAATCTGCTTTTACGTGAGCGATTTTAGCAATTTTCGAGATACCTTCACAAAGCTAACACCATATTCCTGGGTATTTTGGTCAAATTCCTTAAACTTAACTGGAAAATGGACTCAAAAGGCCACAGTGTGGTTATCACTAGTTTCCTGCCTAGCCAGCCTATGGGTAACAACGAGGCAAGTCACTGGCTTAATTCTTATACTAGCTCTAACAATGGGGGCGGGGGGAATCTAGGGGAATGGCTCCATGCGATCCAGCATCACCAAAAACAAACCTCTCATATAATTGACCCCTTGTCATTAGGTCAACTTACACATTTCCAAATCCACTCTTCTGCTAATACATAGCAAACAACCCCCTTTGCTGATAAAAATAAGGCGGGAGATTTAGCAGAAGTAATACAACGTCTTCTACCTTCATTGCTATCACAGCTCAGTATTATCAACAGTAAAGGCGAAGTTATCAAACTGTATCAAAGGAGGGTTAAGCTGGGAACGACTAAGTGAAGCTGCTTCTGACACCTTTTTATCCACTTGCTTAACAAACACCGGCTGAATGCCTCCCGCACAGCACTCAGCACGCCAGCAGCCCAGCTCCTACCCTCGGAGGACTTCCAGGCTAACCCGTAAGGACAGAAGGACAAAATGAAAGCTCCAAGACCACTGAGGGCAGGGGCAGGGTCACAGCCGGGTGAAGATCTGTGGAGACTGTCAGGACTCTTAAAACTCACATGGTTAGCCGGCAGTTTCTCGGCAACCTTCAGCCAGGGCTTTCACCTGAGGCAAAGTCACTGGCTCCGATAACCTGAAACAGCAGAGGCCTGTCTTAAACCATTCACGAAGCCCCGCTGGGTTTCCCTGTTCTGCTTTTTGGCCCATGATTTCCCAATGCGCATGCGCCCTTTGCCCATCTTCGGTACTGCCTGTGTACTTAAGCGGGAGTTGGTTCTGCTGACTCCGCCCAGTGCTGTGTATCACTAAGAAGTGTAGAGTTCTCTTCCTCGGTTATCTCAGAAAAAACGCGCAGCACTTTCCAGATCGGAAGAAGAGAAAGTCCCCTCCATTTCCCAGGTGGTTTTTGATGACTCAGAGTTTGCTTTAGGGCAGGGTTATCGTGTCTCAGCTCAGCACATACGGAACATGAGCTGAAGAGCAGAAACGGTGTCATGGCCTCTGCCCTCGAGGCTCTCCCCCATCAAGGGGCAAGTGAGGCAGATGCCCCCCAAACAGCCATAAAAACA
This sequence comes from Mustela erminea, assembly GCF_009829155.1. Lineage (NCBI taxonomy): Eukaryota > Metazoa > Chordata > Mammalia > Carnivora > Mustelidae > Mustela > Mustela erminea. Next base: position 10,430,980 of record NC_045625.1, on the reverse strand, counting down.
TGAGACACTTGTGTACAATGGACAACAAGGACACAAAACAAATGAAGAAGCCACGTTTGCACCGCGGGCTGACGCCAGCAGGGAGGACTCAATGCCGAGCAAGCACACCCGGCACAGAACAACAGCAAGCTAGCAAGAGGGGCTGTAGGGGACGGAGTGAGAGGGAGCCCTAGGTTTCTCCAAGTTTAATACTCATACCCCCTGAGCCTGCACACAATGGCTGACACATGAATATATTTTTTATTTTATATTAATAATGTGTACTCACATTCATGTGTCTCAGGGAAAAAAATAACCAGTGCATCAAAACCCAGGACTTCACAGATATATACTATATTTAGAAACAAAATTTAACTTAAAGAGGTGAACTGAAGTGGCTGTAGGGAAGAGAAAGCGAACTGACAAAAGAAATGAATTACAAACGCCAGATCTACTATACAGCTAAGATCCATGCATTTTATTACATATATATGGTATCTCAATTTATAAAAAATAGTGAATTAATTTATTTAAAAATTTCTCAAGAAAAATAATAGTACAGGTATCACCTGGATACGGCAGAAAACTTAAATGTGATGTCAAATGACAAGCTCAATGCTATCCTAATCCTGTCAATAGAAATTTGTGAACCACATATATAGTGTTAAATTTTCTAGTAGCTACATTTGAAAAAGTAAGAATAGGGGTGCCTGGGTGGCTCAGTCAGTTAAGCATCTGATTCTTGGTTTCAGCTCAGGTTGTGAAATCAAGCCCCACGTCAGGCTCTGTGCCCAGTGCAGACTCTGCAAGGGATTCTCTCTCCCTCCTCCCCCTCCACCCCTCCCCCAAATCGTGCTCACACATGCTCTCTCTCAGGTGAGTAAGTAGAATCTTAAATAAATAGAAGTGAAATTAAATTTTAATAATTTGTTATTTAAGGGCACCTGGGTGGCTCAGTGGGTTAAGCCTCTGCCTTCAGCTCAGGTCATGATCTCAGGGTCCTGGGATCAAGTCCCGCATCAGACTCTCTGCTCAGCGGGGAGCCTGCTTCCTCCTCTCTCTCTGCCTGCCTCTCTGCCTACTTGCAATCTCTCTCTGTGTGTCAAATAAATAAATAAAATCTTTTAAAAATAATAATAGTCATTTATTTGGTATTTAACCCAATACACCTAAAGTAGTACTGCTTCAATATGCAATGAAAACACACATTATTGGGCGCCTGGGTGGCTCAGTGGGTTAAGCCGCTGCCTTCGGCTCAGGTCGTGATCTCAGGATCCTGGGATCGAGTCCCGCATCGGGATCTCTGCTCAGCGGGGAGCCTGCTTCCCTCTCTCTCTCTGCCTGCCTCTCTGTCTACTGTGAACTCTCTCTGTCAAATAAATAAATAAAATCTTTAAAAAAAAAAAGAAAACACACATTATTAATCAAATATATACATACTTTCTAAAGATCTATTTTAGAAAGAAAGAGAATGCATGTGTGCCCATGATGGGGAGGGGCAGAGGGAAAGGGAGAGGGAATCCCAAGCAGACTCCCCGCTGAGCACAGAGCCCAATGCAGGGCTTGATCTCACAACCCTGAGATCATGACCTGGGCTGAAACCAAGAGTCAGACACTTGACTGACTATGCCATCAAGGTGCCCCAAAGAAATGTATTTTTTAAATTTTTTGTACTAAGTCTTTAAAATCCAGTGTGCATTTTCTACTTAAAGCACTTTCAAGTCAGACTAGAAAAAACATTTCAAATGCTCAATAGCTACATGTGGTTGCTGGCTACCATAATGGACTATGAAGCTGAAGAAAATGAAAACACAATAAAGGTTTTTATGGAGATAAGGACTTTCATCCCACAAATACTGCAGTCTAGGACTAGCACTTCCAAAGCACAGGGCTGTGGGAGGAAGGGACAGAGGGAGGGCAGGAGGAAAGTAAGAAAGAAAGAAAAGCGGGGGGTGTACTATGAACTATCTCTAATTGATTTGTTCTAACAATAAAGCCAAGAGTTTGTTTAATAAGTCTGGACTAAAAATTACTGTTTGGCAAAGAATATGTAATTATGATAGCCTGAAACTGTCCCTTTCTTATGCAATTCTCCATGAATTGTGCAGCAGCTCCTGTCCTGGCAATCCACGTGAGATCTGAGAGGCAGCAACGCTCTCCTGGGTTTGTGTGTGAGACACGTCCAGAATCCTTTCTCATACTGGAAGGAAATAAGCAGATTTAGCCATCCAACTCTACAGTCTCAAAAGAGGTGAGAAAGCAAAGTCATAGAGGACCTCTTGTCACAGAAAGACAGAAAGCCTTCCTGGAAAGAAGGAAAATAAAGATGGGAAATCTGAAACCAAGATGTCTCCACAAGTTCTACGCAAATGCGGAGCCAGAAATGACACCCTGACGAATTCTCTTTCACACAAAGAAGTCATTAAAACATCCTCTCAACTTGCCCAGCAGACTCAGCCTCCCACGGAAAAGCGCATCATTTAATCTTCCCCCCCAAAAAGCAAGGTGGCCAGTAGTTAGCGGTGTGGTCTTCACAATAAATTCTTTTCGTATCTATCAACGGCCCTGTACATTTTTTAAGTATTATCTCCTGACAGTTGTTATATTATTACGTACCAAAGAAGCAGGTACTACCTTCTTTACAATAAAGCGATTGTGTTCACTGTCAGCCCGCGTCAAGTTTCAACAACTTCTGTGACCAAAACCAGTCACGTGAAATTGTAAAATTAACTAATCAATCTGAAATGGGAATTTGGCCAGGCGATTTCAAGGTCTCACAGCTGATACAGAACATCAAGTGGTCTGAGCGGCATATAAAATTGATCTAAGGACCACATTCTCCAGACTGACGATACCACAAATCTTATTGAAGGGAAGATCACATATCCCTTTACTTCCTCAAATCACAGCAATATTAAATTCATGGCCTTTGAATCACTTCAAGTCCAAACTCTGAATAATGTAAAATTACTTTAGCAGAGCGTTAAGTCACTTTTAATATACTTCATGCTTTCAACTTTTTCTGCAATTCTCATTTGTCTCTAACATATAGAGGTTCCAATCAATTGGAAATAGACAAAGCTCTCAAGAAAATTTGAAAAGATTAATGTGGTTTAAAGGAGGGCTTGATATTACTGAGGTGGTTTTCTTTTTCTTTCTTTCTTTTTTTTTTTCCTGAGGCGATTTTCTAAACAAAAATCATCAGAGTCTTTCTCCCCATACCTTCGTTAGTTCTAATGGATATGTGAAGACTCACGAACTTCTCTCCTTTAGACTGGAGACTGGGAGACCTTTTTTTTTTCTTTTGATTTTTCTTTTTTAGGTGACCTAGGACATCTTATTTTTCCTCTGTACTTAAGAACCCCAAACAGAAAATAATGCTGAGATAAGAATAAATTTTCACACAGAGAAATAAGAACAGAATCCTAATCTCATTTACAGTTGATACTTGGACCTGTTTACTATTCTTAATTGGAGCAAGACACTATTATTTTTACTACAAAACACCCAGCTAAATCCTACCTTTGGTCATAGGTTTTAATTCTGGCAGATGTCCAAGAAAGGAGAGCAATCCAGCCATCAGTGACCAAGTCACTTACGTGTGCTAACCTCACGCACCAAAGGCAGAGAAGCTTCTGGCAGGAAACCCCCGTCCTGGATGGGCAGCATCCACAACCCTACATCCTCTGGCTCTCAGGGCACTTGGCCCAAACCTAAAGGGCAGAGAGACCTTCAGAGTTCCAACGACAGCTGGTGCTCTAAAGACAACGAGCTGGTGGAACAAAATGTTTAAATATGCAATCTCCTCCAAAGACGATTAGGCATAAAGCACTGTCAGAAAGTAATTCCCAGAGACATCCTCTGGTATCTGAACAGAACAATACTGCAAAGGCAGAAACAGCAGATGCCTACATAGTAAAGAATAGGGTAAACCACTCATAAACAGCCTACTAATTGTTGAAAACAAGTTGCTATGCACCATCACAAAATTAACAGCGATCAAAAAACCAAGAGCAGACAATGAAGGCTGACTTCACAGGACCTCTGTGCCCACGAGCTGGCTGAGCGGCAGGGATAAGCGCGGCGGAGGAATAACGTGGTACCGTCAAGTACCCAAGCACACTGAACACCCCTTCAAAAGTGACAACGGAAGACTGGTGGGTTTGTTCTGGGGAGATCTAGGGGGTGGGGAGGCTACCCAATGGGGAGGGGACACCCATCACTAAAGCAGACAGGTGGGATGCCATTCAGAAGGTACCACCTCCCCCACCACCAAAGAAGACAGAACAAAGGATCTCTTACAAACAGACTCGCGCCACTAGATCCATCACCCTCTGAGAACACTCCACTACACATACGAGTCCTGTCCCCCCTCTTCTTCCAGATGCAGAACAATCTATAGGAGCTTTTTAAGCTGCTTCCATTTTCAGACCAGGTCTGTGTGTCACGCAAAGACCTAGTTTCTCTATTCTCAGTGAGAAAACAAAAAAAAACCCTCATCATTTTGAGATACCGAGACACAGAGAGCCAAGTGCACAGCACAACGTCCACGCTGCAGCAGCATGTGCAGCCAAGAAGATCCCAGACAGCCCAGAGGCCAAAGCGAGAGGCTGACCAGTGCTGGCTCCCCAAGCCTAAGGGAGGGCACGGCAGGGCCACTCTGAAACGAAGCTCTCCCAACCAACCAGTCTTCTCGGAAAACAAGGTGACCTGTGCCAAAGAGCATTCCAGCTAACAGTGCTGTACAAGCTCTGGAGAAACCGGCCGTCAACTTGCCGATGTCCGACACACAGCTGGAAAAACCTGTGACAGAGAAGAAAACTGCAGGGACTTACGTACCTCCATATCTGGCCTAAACTTATCTTCAAACACAGCCATTGCTGCCAAGGAGCCAGAACCTGAAAGAAAAAGATGGACCTTTAGTGTTATCCACCCACTCCGGCTTCTCCCTCCAAGTTTACTTCGGGGCAGCAAAAATGGCACACCAAACCCAGTGTCCCGCCTGAGCACAGTGTCAGTATTGATCCTCTAGGGCCACATCCACCAGGTAAACAACGCTCCTCCAAAACCTGAGGTCATACTTACCACCGTCTCGGGCAAACCTGCAACTGGCCCTACTCTCACCACTGACAGGAGTAATTGTAAATTAGTCACAATAAAATGCTGAAGCAGGAAAATGTGCTTATGGAGAATTGGTATTTTTTCAAAAAGTGGATGCCACATTAACTTCATACATGCTATGCTGTGAGTCTTGTGCTTCACAACTGTGCCTTGGCAGGCTGCTGGGTATAGCGCTAAGTACCAAGCCCGTTAGAAAGAATAGATTGTTTTAATGAGCTGGCCCTGGTAGAGTCACCTTGACACTCGGGGAAGACACTACAGCACCAGCAATGGTAATAAGGACGGCGAGCCGCAGCCACCAGGTTATTCCAGCTTCCACTGTAAAACACTTTATTATGTGGCATTTATTTGGAGCTATTATTTTTAGTTCGTACTTTGAAGAGTAACAGCTGAGTAGACAAAATGACAGACAAAGAAACAAAAATTTATTATCACAATAGCAAATGGCTGAAAGGTTATGCTGCATAGATATTAACAGACAGCAGATATCCCCTACAAAAGTAGGCTATAAAGGCGTTACAAATAAGTGTGGGCTCCCTTTGAATGGATGTAAAAGGCAGCTCAGCACTATTTGAAAATTTAAACTTGCTTTGTTCAGAAACCAGAGAATCTTTAGAAAACCATCATCTTGTCTTTACAGGGTCCTGCAATATTTCAGGATACTCTACTTTTGGAGAGAGGATAGAGTTGCCCACAATTTTTTACTCCAATTAGAAGATTTTTTTGGCATTTATTACTTTTTAACTTGTTTTGCATAACACTATCTATTTAGCTGGGTCACAGAGAAAACCATATTTTCTATTTAAAATGATTTGTGTACATCGCTTGACCACCTCAATGGTTTTAGCAAAGGAAAAAGGCAGCGATTAAACAGTTTCAAATGAGGTGTCCTGCTGATTTTATCAAGTCTGCTGAATGTATAATGAAAAAGGAGAAGCTGACAGCCACGCTGCATTGAGAAAATACAGACTACCTTCTCTGAACCATTTAAGGAGGTCCAATTATAGATCAAATTTAAAGGGTAGAAACAGCAGATTTACAGACACAAATCAATGAACATGGTAATCCCGACGAATATGACAGATACTCCTGTTATGGAATATTGCTGTGGTTGAGGATCATTACCTTCACAGCACTGGATACATCACATCTAAAGCAGTAGGAAGCGTCAAGTGTAGACCGGTATTACAAGCAATGACTATTCATTTAGGCTTGGGAGCAAAAGGCAGCCCCATTTTCCCCTCTTACCATTTTTTCTCCTTTAAAGAAAAAGGGGGGGAATCTGAAGAGATATTAAAAGCCCTTCGGAAAGAAGCTAGAAATTAAGCAGCTATAAAACCAGTGTGCACCCAAATAAAACCAGCACATAAGCAAGAGCAAATTCACCAAAGCCAAACCTTTGAATTTCGTTAATAAATGTGTCCTTGAAAATCTGAAAACAGAGTCAAAGTCCACCAATATTTTGTGAGTCACACATTTACTCTGAGATTCGGGGATCAAGAGGAAAAAGTAACCCCAGTGGCTGTTCTAAGACACAGGTGAGAACTCATCTTGGACTTAGTAAAAAAACAAGCTGGTTCTGTGAGGAAAACAAAGGACAGCTGTCATGAAGAAACAAGAAAACTGCAAATAAGGAAAGCTCAGGAAAAGACACTTCTAGATACAAATGCTCCCGCAGAGTGCCCAACAGCAGGCTTGCCTTATCCAGTCTCGGTCCCAGAATCTCCCTCTGAAAAGCCAACGGTAAAAGTACCAGAAGCCTGAAATAAACATTTAAAAAAAGACAGGGGAGGGTGCGTAACCTAAGAGCAAACAACTTTATGGAAAACTGTAATCAATTATTTTAAAAGAAAAAACCAAGCTTAGCATAAAAGACATTCTTCCTTAGAAATTCGGAGCCCTGTTCTTTTCTCTGGGGCCATCCTTTCTTTGGCAGTTCACCATAAATAAGTTAATTTTACTCTTATTTTTCCTGGGCACATATATTTCCTTCTGCTTAGCTTCATCCAGTATTTTAAGGAATGAAAAATACTTTCTTCCCAATATAATAATTCTTCCTTTATCAAAAAAAAAAAAACCTTTATTTTTCCCTGCTTAGAACAATGCTACAGACAAAATTTCTTTAAGTGGAAATTATATACTAAATCTAAACTCTTGGAACAAAAAGTGTCTGTCCAGTGTGGGGATGCTTCTCACACTATCTGAGACTGATTCTTTTTTTTTTAAGAGCTGGAAGGTGCCATCCAGGTAAATGAAGAGAGGACACAGGGGTCTTTATTACATTGTACTTCTGCTTCCCCTTTCCCACCACCCCTCAATACACACACTCCAACCTATCCGGCACGTGCACGATGTTGAGAAGCTTTCTGGAAAGCGGAAGCTTGCTAAACTGCCTGATTCTGCTGTTCCTGAGATCAAAGATAAGCATCCTCCAAATAAACTTGAAAAGAAAGGGAAATTCAACATTAAAAACAATTTCTAAGTCACTTGCAAATTAGCTCCTGCTCCCAGCTTTTTAGGAAAGGAGGACTCTGGCGCCCCCTTCTCAGAAATATGTGGAAGTGCTAGGAGATGGAGTAGCACTGACTTGTCAACAGGTTTCCAGGAAACCCTGAACGTGTGTCTATGTAGAACACTGAAGTCAGAATTTCAAATAGGACTGCAACTGCCCGAAGAGGTAAAAGAACAAGACGCAAATCCTCACATAATTTCAAGGCAAGGCAACTGCGGGAAGGAACGAGGAACTGGCCACTAAAAAGAAAAAAGGAAGGTGAACTCGACGAGACCAGTATTCTTCAGTCATTTCACTCAGGCTTCCTAGGTGTTTCGGTGCCACTTAAAACCATCTGCAGTAAACCACCCGGCTAGTGCCACACTAGTACAGCAGCCATGACACCTACAAAATGTTTAGATATTCTATCCCCCTTTTTTCTAAAGATTGTATTTATTTGAGAGAGAAAGAGCATAAGAGAAGGCAGGATCAGAGGGAGAAGCAGACTCCCTGCTGAGCGGGAGGCCCAATGCAGGACTTGATTCTGGGACTCCAGGATCATGACCCGAGCCAAAGGGAGTCGCTTACCGACGGAGCCGCACCCCCCGCCCCGCCACGCACCCTTAAAGCCCACTTTTAAGCCACATTAATGCCCTGAGACATTCCATGACTTTGGCATTGACTTAAACCAACCTGGCACTTTCGAACCCAAAACCAAGGCAAAAATCATGAAGGAACATTTACCCTGATTCTCTATTCCAAAAATAAAGTCACCTCAGACAGTTGGTCAGAACTCTCTGGTTTTCCATTAAGGAAGAAATGAACAGAAAAGCAGGAGACAGCGTACACTGGCCTCTGCTCCAGACGGCATATGCTTTCCACAAACGCAGGATGGGCTCTGGGAATAAGGGGTGTGAGGCGTGCCCTCAAAAAGCCCAGCTAATGGTAGGGAGGAGAAGGCAGCCAAGGAGGAAGAAAGCAGAGCACTTCATGGAGCACCCACTCCCTGCCACACATCACGTCAGGCCATTTAACCGTCCCACTGCATGATAAAGCTTCTCGTCTAGCGTTACAGGATTCAGAAGCGCAGGGCAGGAGGCCTGTCTCAGGTGTGACTGGAGACACTCACTCTCTCGTGCCACGACACTTCAGAGGAGACATGCATGACCTCCCAGGACCCGGGCTCTGTCTCCCTTGACCCCCTCCTCACACTTGAAACCCCACCAACGTAAAATTGAGAATAATTTCCTAAATTATACCATTTCAAGCCAACCCCCCCCCTTGGCCCAGGCTATGCCCTCTGCCCCCCCGACAGTCCACAGAACTCCTAGGCACCCTGCAAACCCCGGCAGAGAGAGTACGTCTTCCCACGAGCCTTCCCTGACCAAGCCCCCCGAGAGGTTAGCTCTCTCCTCTCTGCAACACGCCCACCCTTTCGTATCTGCGTCTCGGGCACCCAGTGAGCACTAAACAGAAGCTGCTGAATTAAGCTGGGCTGATTTCAGGACAACTGTCCAAATGAAGGAGCTGGGGAAAACTCTGAGCTGGCCCTGAAGGCGTGATGATAGCAGTAAATGCCTTGATAAAGTGGGCAAGAACATTTATTGCCTAATTTGCCATACTGGGATGAATATAAGACAAACTCAAGCGGGCAGCAAGTTCAATGTTCAAAAGGGGGGAAAAAAAGGCTTTATACCCACAAAACCATGTCATATTGTATGTCCTAGTCTGGTCCAAACCTCTGTGATCCCACAGGAGTAAAATGCCCTCCGAGGGCTCCTGCATTTTACTACCACAACCTCGTCTCATCAGTAGTTTTCATGTAGCTGCTCCTTAGCAACCTCCACCAAGTCTGCCCTTTTTCAGCCCACCCACAGTTGCTGAGTAGCCAGTGTTGCTTCCAGAACAAAGCTCTTTAAAACAGAAAAACGAGGAGCAATCAGTGACCAGCATTTAGAACGAAGACGGTACAGGACACAGTGGCGGCTACCCAGCTATCCACCGGCTCACCTCCCGCACCCGCGGTCCTTCCCTAGCTCACCGCCTACCCACAGCTGCTCCAGACCCCCGAGCCCCGCACCAGCCGGACTGTGCACAGAGACCGAGATGGGGGAAGGACATGCAACTCAGCCCTCTTCCACCCGAGGGCCAGGAACCACCCCGCACGCCCCAACCCACTGCAGCCATCAGCCGGGCACCACCTCAGCCTGGCTGCTCCTGTTCGGGGGCCATTCAAAGAATTCCTCCCACAGCAGATGCCCTGTAGGGTCCCAGAAAGGTCTGCACCCCATCTTTGTCAGGGACTGAGTCACTTCAAGATGACAGTGCGGGTCACCCATGCTGCTGACCTCCAGGAGAAGGGGGTCCGAGGCAAAAATGCCACAAGGGGCCACAGCTCCAACCACTCTTGTAAAATGAAGTATCTGCTCTTATTAGTAGCAGGCCACGGGCTTAGGGAGGGGTAGGGAGAGACCAACTCCTGTAAACCATGTAAAATCTATGCCCCGAAACTCAGAAAGAGATGGACAGCATGTAGGACATTAGTAACTAAAAAGAGTCACAGATATGCCAATCTGGCAACAGAAAAAAGGACACAGCAGTTGACAAAAAGGAAAAAAGGCACCGGCCTGTACACGCTTAAAAATGCTGTTCAAGGGCACTAGTAATCAGAGAAATCTGAATTTAAATTAAATACCTTTGTTTTTTCTTTTTACATTAACAAAGATTAAGGAGAATCCTACCCAGGGCTGTAGTGCAGTGAAAAGGAAAATCTAACACACTTGTAGAAGCAAAAATGAAGAGAACTTTTCAAACGGGCAGTTTAGAAACATCCATCAGAAAGCATAAAGGTATATATCCCCCCCCCCCAGCAATTCCACTGCTAGAGAGTCATTTTAAAGAAATAAATGGGTGAGTATGCAAATTATATATATAAAAAGATCACTGTTTAGATTAGCAAAAAAAGCTAGAGGTAAATGGAAAGGTCCAACAATCAGATGACAGGAAAAAAAATTATTATATATACGGTCATTAAACATGACAATACTTATTTGGCAACGAGAAAATGTCCATGTTAAAATATTCAATAGGGCAAAAACATGTTCAAAAGCAGTATTAACACCTAAGCTTAGAGGATACAGATTCCACAAATCTGGAAAAACCGTAAGTCAAAACAGTACACTTCCATCTGGGTGTTACTATTTGGTTTACTCACACTTTATTTTTCTTCAAAAGACCATGCATTACCTGCAGTATTTTAAAGAATAAACTTGCAGAAAATAAGAATTTGCCACGGTACAGGGATGAAAAATTAAAAAGAAAAAGAAAAAGACCCAAGACCTCGCCAGCCGTCACGGTCGTACTGCTAACGACCGCAGCACGCAGCTCGCTCCTGAAATTCGTATACAGGGGCCTGAAGGTCAACCCAGGCACGAGTCAACAGTTCCAAGGAACGACAGCAATCACTCATCACAATCAAATATACACACCATGTCTTTCTACCACTGTCCTTAGGAGGGCTTCCTTCGGATGGTCTGAAACATAAAAAGCCTCTTAATAATGAAGTCCTGTGAGCAGATCAGCCCCAAGCCAGATCCCACTTCTCCAGAAGTCTATGCTGTGGCACACGAACTACTAAAGAGACCACAATGAACACCGCACACAGAGCATTTAAGAAATGTCAAAGCCGAGTTCCATGGGCTCTGACTGCTCTTCAGACAGGGCAGGTCCGAGAAGTCCCACCTTACAAAATGGGAGACAGTCTCCGAGGAAAGGAACTTGCCCCATCACATAACCAATGATTAGCAAATCTGAGACTGTGAACCCGTATCATCTTGCATTTAAAAAGCATCTGATGCTCCTTCCATTCCACTGGGTTGCCTCCTAAGTAGCAAAGTCAAATGCTTGAAATCAAGATTACCAAGTGAACATGGAAACAGCTTTATTTTCTTAGCTCCCTACCACAAAAAAAAAGCATGCTTTCTAAATTGCTTTTTCTTCAGATTTCAGGAGAATGATTAGCACGCATCTGGGTATGGTTAATTTGTGTTGTTTTGCTCAGAAATTCAAATGAGATTGGGATTTTAGTTAAATGTTCTAAATGATTTAACAGATGTCATTCACTGCTTAGCAATACCACTCAACTGTCTGTTCTGAGTATTTACCTTAAAATAGTCCCATTCAGAAAATATTTTTAAATAAAAAAGAACACTGAAATTAGTCTCCATTTTCTAAAACCCCTGAAGGTACTTCTGATCTTAGCTTATCGGCACTGGTAGTTCAGTTTGAACTGAACTTTTTCGGAGAGAACAACCCAACTCAGGACAAAATCTGAAATGTATCAAGAAAATTTTACCATCTAAGATACCACTTTGACCTGTTCCATATACTCAAGAACACCTGCATTAATGTGGCTTGAGGACAGAAGGGTTAAAAAAAAAAGAGAGAGAGAGAAAACATGAATCACGTATTTTTATAGTGTTCACTCAAGTACTAAATCAAAACTTAGCAATTCTAGAATCTATGTTTTTAGACATATACTGAAGAAACGATAAAAGACTAAAATAATTTTCTAAAGCCCACTGCTCTAAGTCAAATTTCTAGAAGGAACTGAAAGCCAGCAGGCAGAAATTTGCTTTTTCTAATAAGGTCCATGCTTACAAACTCCCAGACTGGAAAAGGGGAAAGCATTTATCGGGAGCCTTTCAGGTCCCAGGCCCTGAACTCAAGTGAGGTAGAAATTTCCTCCTTCTACAGACCAGGTAAGGCAGGCTCAGCTGGTGAAGGCCGTACAGTCAGTAGGGAGGGAAGCCAAGATCCAAACCTAGGTCTCGTGGCTCCAGGCTTTAGAAGGGCAACTTCCCACTCATTCCTTCCAACCAACCATCCCAGGAGTCCAGCAGGGAGCAGGCTCCGGGCACGCACTGCTGTGCAGGAGGCGGCACAGTCCGGGGTCACCCTCCAGCCCAGCACTGAGGTGCTCGGATCCCTGCAAGCCGCTCCAGGAGGCACCGCCACCTCAAGAAGAGGGAGACGGCCTCCCAGAAGCCTCGCTCCAGCAACCCGCCCCACCAGCCCTAGCTTCTCCCCCCATGAGAGGGGGAGAAGACAGAACGTGCCTTCCTCACTGGGGGGGCTGGGCAACCTGCAGGGCATGACGCACAGAAAGCAGAATGTCGGGCACAGAGTAAAAGCTCAATAAAGGCTAGCTACTGTAATTACACTAAGACAAAGTCCCCGTCCTCCAGGAGCTGTTTTATATCATCATTCTCAACAAGTTCCAGGGCTGGCGGTTTTAATGGAAACAGAGGTCTTCAAAATTTCTTTTCTCAAAGTCACGAAGTTCTGACGGGCAGCAGGAAATGGATTTCTATTGCTTTTCCCTAAATCAATTTAACCAGATCTTTTCAGGAAAAAAGCTGCTCCTTCTGCTAAGGAGCGGGCCGTCAGAGGTACCCGAGGACCTGTTTGCCACTGTGGCCTGCCAAGGTGTAGGATGTAGGCAGCGGTAGGAGAGTACCACACAGAACATTCTAATCCATCAGTGTCAGCTCTCCCTGACAGAGTGCTTACTCACACTTGCTCATTGTTAGTCAAGTGGCCACCCGTCCCGGGTAAAATTTGGTGCTTTCTAGAGACCCATGGATCGGGATCATTTTTCACTCTGTTCCTGTCTACGAGGACGAGTCTCCTGGTATTGGTGCCTGCTCTGGAGACCAACACTGCCAATGTGTGAAGAGCTGATTTATGGATATAAAGCAAAGCTGCTGCCAGGGGACCACATTCAGCCACTAGAGAGCAGTGGAGCACCTCTCCTCGCTCCGGGAAGACTCAGACACCGACTTGAAATGGTTTAATTGTATGCACACATTTTATTAGAAGTCCTGGCCAAAAGCTTCAAGGAGAGGCAGGCCAAGCAATCAGACAATCTTGCATGGGTTGCTGAAATCCAGATTTGTCCTTTGTCAGCATAAACAGTTTAATTTGATGTTTTCACTCCTGAGTAAGCACTGAGTATTACATTTAAACCCCTCGTGAGGGGGAAGAATGCTTGCTTTTCATCAGCAAATGTACCTCAATGTCAAAGAGTCTACCTTTTATTCCCAATGAATAAAAAAAAATTATTCCATTTAATATGCTTAGAAATACATTTTGAAAGCACCCAATAACATTTTTCACTCAAAAACTAATTTAAAAAAATGCAGTTCCTTTTCTAAATTAAGTCAAAAGGAGTTAAATTTTACTCAAATCAAATAATCTAAGAGCACCTGAAGGAAACAGGGATTTTTTTTTAAGGTTTTACTTATTTATTTGAGAGACAGAGAGAGCACAAGAGGAGGGAGGGGCACCCAGAGAAGGAGAAGCAGACTCCCCACAGGCTCAATCCCACAGCCCTGAGGATCATGATCTGAGCCGAAGTCAGACACCTAAACTCAAATGCCTACTCCACTGAGCCACCCAGGCACCCCAGAGTTTTTCTTATAATTGCAACTGCAATGTCTCATCAACATGACAGGTTATAAAACACTTATTCTTAAGCAAAGACTAACAAATCAGGGAATCCAGGCCTAAAAAGTGGAAGTTTTGTTTTATTAACATATTTTTAAGAAACTCCACAAGGTATGAGGACAGACAACTGTTCTCCTTCCAACAAAGGAGTTACCCAACCCAGTGCTTAGGGGATAAGACAGAGGATGAGGATTACCTTAAAACAGGCCTCTCCTGGGGCGCCTGGGTGGCTCAGTGGGTTAAAGCCTCTGCCTTCGGCTCAGGTCATGATCTCAGAGTCCCGGGATGTGGTCCTGCATCGGGCTCTCTGCTCAGCGGGGAGCCTGCTTCCTCCTCTCTGTCTCTCTCTGCCTGCCTCTCTGCCTACTTGTGATCTCTATCTTTCAAATAAATAAATAAAAATCTTTAAAAAAAAAAAAACAAAAGGCCTCTCCTTCCTCAGTCTCCCATATCACTAGGCTCTCACACTCAGCACTGTGAGCACAGGGCACACAGTGCTCCCTCCTGCTGCAGGAGCTCAAGGCAGTTGGAAATGACAGGTCTTTCAAAGGCATCCTTTGCTCTGGTTCACATTTCAAAGTAACTTCCCAAACTGCAGTTTATTCCACTTTGCAGACCTTTCTCAGGTTTTCATGCCCCCTCAGAACTCTCAAGGACAAAGAACCACAGAGTTTAATAATTTATAAAACATACCCAGATAAGATAAAATCAGTAAGATTTATCTTGTCCATAGACCCGTGTGCAAACGATAAGAAATCCTACGGACTGAACAAAACGTGCAAAGCACAGGTACATAGATTTTCTCATTGAATCCATCTATGGACCAGCTGGTATTATCTTCATTTTACAGACTGAAAAAAAACTAAGTTCAGACAAGAGAAGGAACCTACCCAGAGTCACAAAGCTAGTCATGGCCGTTATGGCTGACAGCAAATCCCTCACTCTATGAACTCCACAGCGAGAAGTCTTCTGATGCATAAAATGACTTTCCACGTAGTCTGTCTTATAAGCAAGTCAAAATTGAGCACTAGGTTCTTAGAGTACAAAGGCACCTTTCTGTAGCAGGGCCAATTCTGGCCCAATTCTAGAACAAGAGCAAGTAAAGATGAATTAGTTAGCCTCCCTCTCCCTGCAGCGGGGTCTAAAGCAAAGAACTTAGAACCGCAAGGAGTGCATTTAACTGTTCTAAAAGGTATGTCTGGCAAGGGCTTTTACCTGGTTGTAGGCTAAGGACTGAACTCAAGTCAGAAAAGACATCATGGTAAATCTCAGAGCAGAAAAAAAACAGGAATCTACACTAATTCAGTTTTACCCACAAGAGGCATTAAATATTTTTTTTACATGGAATCAAAAACAAAGTCACTCTAATCAAAACAGATTAAGAACTGGTGAGGGGTGGCTAAATTACATACCCTGCAACACCATGAGGAATTTTGGAAGTAAATATTTTCTCATTTTCTAACATAACGGCACCATCTATTGGCTTATACCACCTTCACAGCAGCCAGGAAGCAAGACGCATAATCCAACTTTTGTGGATTTTTGGTTTCCAGTTGTTTCATTTCCTGGCATTCCACAGCAGAGTAAATGTTAAAACATAATACCCATGTAAAGCCTCTGCCTTCTGCGCAGGTCATGATCTCAGGGTCCTGGAATTGAGCCCCGCATCCAGCTCTTGCTCAACAGGGAGCCTGCTTCCCTCTCTCTCTCAGCCTGCCTCTCTGCCTACTTGTGATCTCTCTTATCAAATAAATAAATAAATAAAATCTTTAAAAAAACACACACACAACATAATACCCATGTGTTGCACATTTTAAATCTTCTGAAATGTATCATACTTAATCAAAGCAGGAAAAACTCCGACAGAAGTCTTAGTGTACAAAACTGCACACAGGGCATGTATTAGCACTAAATGATCAAAATATCATGCACTAAACATCTTTACTGTGCTACAAAACAAAGAATTTTTTAATGTATGGTTTCCCATGGGAGAGCTCCTCTAGGCCCCATTCTACAGATGAAATCAGTGCTCAAGGGGCGCCTGGGTGGCTCAGTGGGTTAAGCCGCTGCCTTCGGCTCAGGTCATGATCTCAGGGTCCTGGGATCGAGTCCCGCATCGGGCTCTCTGCTCAGCGGGAAGCCTGCTTCCCTCTCTCTCTGCCTGCCTCTCCATCTACTTGTGATTTCTCTCTGTCAAAAAAATAAATAAAAAATCTTTAAAAAAAAAAAAAAGAAATCAGTGCTCAAGGTCAAAAGCTAATAAATGTGGGACTTAGATCTGAACCCAGTTGGACTCCGAAGACCAGCTCTTTTTACTAAACCACACTACCTGAAAAAATAATGTCAAGATCAACTAACACACAGAACAGTACATGTACTTTTTACAGTATGTTCACATACAACATGACACTCCAGTACCCCCAATAACCCTGGGACCTTCCCAAGTTAAAAAAAAAAAAAAGAAAGAAAGAAAAAAAAATCAGTTTCTTTTTCAAAATGTGGGATTTGAGGTTCAGAAGGGTTAGGTGACCAGCCCTGGTCAAGGAGAACCAAGACTGAGCCAAGGCTCCCATCTTTTTCCAGCATTCTAGGTTATGCCTCTGGACTCCAGGTTACAGAAACCCCACTCTGCATAGTCACTAGCTGTCTGGACAAAGGCCCCACCGGAATAGCGTACCCTCCATTGCACAGCCCCTGTCCCCCAGAAAACAGGCTCTGAGCATCACTGTCATACTGATGGAGACCCCCAGGCTCGTGGAACTCCCGCACACAGTCACGTGGCTCACATTATAAGGAAAAAGGATTTCCAGCAATGCTAGAGCCATGAAGTCCACATGCCCTCTGAGGCGGCTTTTACGTAGGCCTATGAACCACATACAGTGATGAGTTCATAGCTGATTTCAGAGTTGAAAATGAACGTGAAAGAAACATTTGCCATCTTGTAGTGCACTAATTCAATCCAGGGCAGGAAAATTCTCAAAATCAAGTCATGTGGAAATATCAAAATGTCTGCACAAAGGTTGCACTTTAGTGTAAAAATATGGAGAAAATGGCAGGTCTGAATTCCCTACTGATGTTCCAACTTAATTCCAAGATTCTTTTTTTACCCACAAGGTGAGACATCCAGTATATTTACTACTCTGTCCCAAATCTTTTTAATTGCTAGGAGGCTCTATAAACTAGGGCTTAAGAGGTATATTCCAGTAATTAGGAAAATGTACAACCAGTTTATTTGGAGATCAAATTTTACCTGGATGGCCTTGGCAGTGACCCCAAGTCTTCCCTAATGATGCATAACAATGTTTATTCCTTAAGTTGGTATTCCTAAATTGTCCAAGGGCCTCATTTCCAGGAATGTCATGCTTGAAATTTTATTCATATTAATTCTTATGTGAATAAGTGGGCAAAAATAAAAATTTTATATACCTTGCCAATGCTGCTACAAGGAACACTGCCAAACTAATAGCAAAAGATGGTCCCCAAGCTTCTCCTGACACTACTTTAGTTTGCCTAATAAAGAAAAGCTGGCAAGTTAAAAGAATAAGCTAATTAATCTGAGAATTAAAAGAGCCCACATTTTGTCTATAAAACATACAACCAAAGCCCTTTTCCCTTTCTTAATAAAGAAAAATCAAAGAATCCTGCCTGGCTTTCAACAATCACACTGATCAATCACCTGCAGTCTCTTGCAAATTAATCTCTTAAAAAAGAAATGATTAAATAAAATCTAAGGGGCTCTTTCTTCTTTTTTAAGAATGGACCAAATCATATTTGGTCTGGACCACATGCCACACACCAGCAATCACACCAGTAACACAGCGAGGAAAGAAGTCACAGAAGCTGCAGCTCCCACACTGGCTCACGCGTACACTGGCTCACGCGTACCCTCCGCTATAGGACCTCCGCACACTTCTCTGAGCCTCAATTTCCACATCTGTGAGACAGGGATGCTAGTGCCCACCTCGCAATGTTGCGAAGATTAAATCAGTAAAGCATCTCACGAGAGCTGCTGGCACTGCAGCTAGAAAGCTGCTGGATGAACGCTGCCATCATTATGGTCAACGCCATGTCCACAAAAAAGGATTTAGGACAGAAGTGTCCAAGGGCCACCCCACAAGGAATCTGATACATTCTTCTCCCAAGTAAATCCTGAGGCAGGCAAGCCCTCAGAGAGGAGGCTCCTGGACCCTGTGTTCAGCGAGCTGTGCCAGCATGTTAAAGATGCACAAGACAAGACAGGTGTCTTCTATCCAATGTAAATGAAGGGTAGCCTTCAGGCACCTGGCTGGTTGCCAATACAGGCCCATGGGTAGAAAAAATTTAGACACCCTTGTCTTACGGGTAATTTGTAGCTTCCAGCTCTTACTGTCAAATCACTCAGAAAAAAAAAGAGATTAATTACAAAGTTTAGTTATTTCTCATAATAAAAAACTCATAATTTAACTAAAACATGAGAATTTACATGAAATATTCATTTTCTCACTTAAGATACACTTATGGAAAGCCTCAATCCCACAGTAAATTCTAATACTCCATGGGAACGTTTCATTTAAGAAGGCTTTCTATTCTATCTGTAGCTTTACGTTTGGCTAATCCACTTACCAGAATAACAACAGGTTTGAATTGCACAGGTACACTTATATGTGCATTTTTTTATAGTGCTATAAATGTATTTTCTCTTCTTTTTTTTTTTTTTTTTAAGAATTTTATTTATTTATTTGACAGAGAGAGATCACAAGTAGGCAGAGAGGCAGGCAGAGAGCGAGGAGGAAGCAGGTTCCCTGCAGAGCAGAGAGCCCGATGTGGGACTCGATCCCAGGACCCTGAGATCATGACCTGAGCTGAAGGCAGTGGCTTAACCCACTGAGCCACCAGGCACCCCGTATTTTCTCTTCTTTATGATTTTCTTAATCATGTTTTCTTCAGCTTACTTTACTGTAAGAACACAGTATATGATACACAGGACGCATAAAATATGCATCAATAGAATGTTTATGTTATCAGTAAGGCCTACGGTCACCAGTAGGCTATTAGTACTTGTTTCTGGAGAGTAAAAAGTTCCACGTGAATTTTTCAACTGTGCAGGGGGACAGTACGCCTAACCCACCCCTTGCCCCTGCTATTCAAGGGTCAACTATAATACGAATTAAAACAAAATCCAGGGGCGCCTGGGTGGCTCAGTGGGTTGATCCTCTGCCTTCGGCTCGGGTCATGATCTCAGGGTCCTGGGATCGAGCCCCACATCGGGCGCTCTGCTCAGCAGGGGGCCTGCTTCCTCCTCTCTGCGTCCTCTCTGCCTGTGTCTCTGCCTACTTGTGATCTCTGTCTGTCAAATAAATAATAAAATCTTTAAAAAAAAAAAAATCCAGGGGCACCTGGGTTGCTCAGTGGGTTAAAGCCTCTGCCTTCAGCTCGGGTCATGATCCCAGGCTCCTGGGATCGAGCCCCGCATCAGGCTCTCTGCTTGGCGAAGAGCCTGCTTCCTCCTCTCTCTCTGCCTGCCTCTCTGCCTACTTGTGATCTCTGCCTGTCAAATAAATAAATAAAATCTTTAAAAAAAAAAAAATCCACCAAATGGCAATTGTGGAGTTCTCCCTAAAAAAAAAAAGAAAAGAAATAAAGGGAAGTGAGGAAAGGAGGAGGAAGGAGGGAAGGGAGGAGGGAAAGAAGCAAGAAAGCAGCAACCGGAAGCCAGAAGAATGGCCTGGTTAGGAAGGCAGCCCAGCACAGCCACTGTCCTAGGGAAAGACACATGCAAGCCCTGCTCAGTGGCCCACCAACAGATGAATGGATAAAGCAGCTGAGATACACACACACACACACACACACACACACACGGAATACTATGCAGCCATCAGAAAACTGAAATCCTGCCATTTGCAATGACATGAATTGAACTAGAGGGTATTAGACTAAGCAAAATAAGTCAATCAGAGAAGGACAATTAATTGTATGATCTCTCTGACATGAGGAATTTGAGAGGCAGGGCAGGGATCATGGGGGGGGGAGGGAGGGAAAAAAAGGAAACAAAATGGGACTGGGAAGGAAGACAAACCATAAGAGACTCAATTTCAGGGGCACCTGGGTGGCTCAGTGGGTTGGGCCACTGCCTTCGGCTCAGGTCATGATCCCAGGGTCCTGGGATCGAGTCCCACATCGGGCTCAACAGGGAGCCTGCTTCCCTCTCTCTCTCTCTGCCTGCCTCTCCATCTACTTGTGATTTCTCTCTGTCAAATAAATAAATAAATAAAATCTTCAAAATTAACTAAAATAAAATAAAAATAAAAATAAAAAGATTTAAAAGAGACTCAATCTCAGGAAACAAACTGAGGGTTGCTGGGGGATAAGGGGGAGGGACAGGGTGCCTGGGTGATGGACATTAGGGAGGGGATGTGCTATGGTGGGTGCTATGAATTGTGTAAGACTGATGATTCACAGACCTGTACCCCTGAAGGGTATATAATAGATTATAATAAATAACAGAATAAATAAATAATAGATTATATGTTAATTTTTTTTAGAAGTCAACAGTGGCTAAAAGAAACTTAAAAAATGACAAAGACAGAGCCAGGACAGTATAAAACCTGTATTTTATTTTACATTCTCTGGTAAACCTCTTCACAATGGACTTGGACTGGAAAAAAATCAAAAGATAAAAATCGTGTTGTCTTGGATGGTAAAACTATGTATAATTTTTAAATTTTTCCTTTGAAACTACAAAGCTGTTTCGGTAAATACTGTTTTTAATATGCAGGATAGAAAATCCACACATAGGCAGTCAAAAATAAGCAAAACAAATAAAGGCCCTTCGGGAATTTGTATAGATATTTTCAGTATTCAGAAGCAAGGCTTAATAGCTTAATGAAGTAACATCTGTAAGATGAGAAAATCAAAGCAGCTGTGTTGCACAGGGGCTCGCTTGAGCAGGAAGAGTTCAGATCCCAGCTTTGCCATTTACAGGCAGAGCAAAAACGAGCAAGTTACCATAAATTTCTCTAAGTTCAGGTTTCTCATCAATAAAACAGCAACCACAGCATCCCTTACATAGAATTTTAACTGAAAATAATGTGACAGTACTAGCGGACTCTGGCACAGAGAGGTTCCATAATATGCTTGAAATCTGAAATAATATTTAGCTTTTAAGAAAAAAAAAAAAACCACATACACAATGCTCTGTGCTATTCTCTCACAGCTAACCTGGGGCGCCCCAAATGGAACACGATCTAAAGCAACGCTCTTCCAAAGGTACTGTAAAGGGTTAAATCACCAAAAATAACCAGTAGCTAAGGTTTCTAACACTAAGTTTCAGATACTCTTTGACACAAGCAAGTTAGCAAACCAGAAAATTATTTCACCATCAAATATTCACCAAGTCACACAGGAGTCTGAGAGACTGGAGGTAAAACAGATTCTGTTCTCCGAGATCTCAAACGTTCACATGCCATGCGCAGGAGGGACAAGAGCCGGGGCAAGTGGTGTGCAGACAAGGCAGGAATCCCGGAATCATGTTTCACACCTATGCCCCCGAGGGGACTTGCTAACTCAGCCTGGGGCAGTCACGAGGGAATGGCTTCTGGGCTAGACCCCAGCTGAGGAGCAGGAGTGGGGTGTAGGAGCCTGCCCAGGAGAGGGCGAGAGGTACAAGTGCCTCTGCTGCCACAAAGGCCTAGGGGAGGAACAGGAAACAAAACAGGAAGAGGCCTAGAGCCCAGATGGAAGGGAAGAGGCCCCAGGTGACGGAGTTAACTTGCCCCTGTAGTCAAGGCCCAGGAACGGACTGACACTAAGAAGTCAGGAGGGGATGGACAACAAACACCTGGGATCTGGCCTAACGGCTGGCTCATTTCTGAGTGCTCGCTCTAATGACAGGGGCCATCCTTATTGTCACCGGACCTGGCCTCCCCCTCAGTATTTCTGGCCAGACGCAATCTCCCTGTCTGCCTCCAGACTCCGCCATGCCAATCCTCCACCCTCCAGCTAGAAGCTGTAAGACCACCCTTTCTTAAAAAAAAATTTTTTTAAGATTTTATTTATTTGACAGAGAGATGAGAAGTAGGCAGAGAGAGAGAGAGAGAGGAAGCAGGCTCCCTGCCAAGGACAGAGCCCGATGCGGCGCTCGATCCCAGGACCCTGAGATCACAACCTGAGCTGTAGGTAGAGGCTTTTACCCACTGAGCCACCCAGGCACCCAAGACTGCCCTTTCTAACAAGCAAACCTCATCCCACCCTTCTCTGGCATGAAAACTTTAGACAGGAACCTCAAGGACAAAATCCAAACTACTGGGGCTATATCACAGGACCTTCTCCAGCCTCGCTTTCGAGTCACACCTCTGCTCCCCGCTCCAGAACGCTTTTGCTTCAGCTGTACCCCTGCACTGAACACTCCCCCGACCCACTGCACCTGCCTCACCCACCCAGCAAACTCTGGCCCTTCAGTTCCTCAACTACACCAGACCCTGGTGTATACAGGGCCTGATATCCTTTCTTGAGGACAGGGAGCAGGGCCACAGAATTCCTGGCTAATTCCCAGCTACCATTCACGTCTCAGCTTACGTGTTCCCTCTTCCCATCTTTCCCCATCAGACAGCACAAATACGCAGTGCTGGTCAGGTTGTTAGGAGAAAGGCATTCTCATATTCTCTTGGTAGAAATAAAAGCTAGTACAATCTCTTTGGAGGGCAATCGAGCAACAGGTCTCAAAAAGCAGAATGCAGGGACGCCTGAGTGGCTGAGTTGGTTAAGCGGCTGCCTTCGGCTCAGGTCATGATCCCAGCATCCTGGTATCGAGTCCCACATCGGGCTCCTTGCTCAGCAGGAAGCCTGCTTCTCCCTCTGCCTCTGCCTGCCACTCTGTCTGCCTGTGCTCACTCTCTCTGACCAAAAAATAAATAAATAAATAAATAAATAAGTAAAAAGCAGAATGCACTATATGGCCCCCTCTTACTTTCTTGGGCTGACCAGTGACAGTGTGTATGGTATGACTTCCTTCCTAGGTCTGGAGAATCTCAACACTCTAGAAGTGAATGACTGAGCTCCACCAATCAGAAGCACTCACCTTCCCCTGTAAGGAACGCACTGGCAGTGGTGAAAGGGATGGCAGGAAGACTGGGTTCCTGAAACTGTCGGGGAGGCTGAGCGTGCAGTGAGCCAGGTCCCAGCACCAGGCCCCAGAAGCCCAGCAGCGAGGCAGCCCCCGCCGGGGCAGCGGTCCAGTCTGGAGCGCTCAGTCCTCGCCCGCCGTGACCTACTCTGCAGCAGGATTTCTGACACCGCTCTGGGCCCCAAAGCCAGCGCCTGCACTCCCAGCTATTCTGTTGAGCCACCTACTGTCCTTTACAACACAGTCCTCTTTTCTTAAATCATTCAGGAATTCTACCGCTTTGCAACAGAGAAATCTGAGCAATACATACACATACCCTAATCCTGAAATTCCACTAGGAATTTATCTGAAGTTTGTACTCACCTCCACAAACCAAGACACACTTGTTGCAAAAATTTGATGACCAAAATATCCACCAATACAATGGGTCAGTAAATCATGATACAGCCATATAATGCACTTCTATGTAACTGTTATTTCAATACAGATCTACATGTGTTGATAAAGAACTTCTTCAGAACAAGTTAACAATAAAGGAAAGGTGTGTACAGAATGACTTCATTTATGTATTTTAAGATTATTTATTTATTTATTTATTTGACAGAGAGAGATCGCAAGTAGGCAGAGAGGCAGGCAGAGAGGAGGAAGCAGGCTCCCCACTGAGCAGAGAGCCCGATGCGGGGCTTGATCCCAGGACCCTGGGATCACCTGAGCCGAAGGCAGAGGCTTAACCCACTGAGCCACCCAGGTGCCCCATTTGTGTATTTTTTTTAAGACTTTATTTATTTATTCGACAGACAAAGATCACAAGCAGGCAGAGAGACAGGCAGACAGAGAGGGGGAAGCAGGCTCCCCACTGAGCAGAGAGCCCGACACGGGGCCCATTTGTGTATTTTTTTTTTAATATTTTATTTATTTATTTGACAGACAGAGATCACAGAGAAGCAGGCAGAGAGAGAGAGGAGGAAGCAGGCTCCCCGCTGAGCAGAGAGCCCGATGCGGAGCTCGATCCCAGAGGCTTCAACCCACTGAGCCACCCAGGCGCCCCCAACCATTTGTGTATTTTTAATAGGCACAGACTGACAGAACTCTATGAAAGTGTCTCATAAAACATTTTCTAGAAAAAACAAACTCTTACGAGTGGTTACTTTGGAGGAGGGATATGAAACACACCTATTTTTCAAGTAATATTCCCACTTGAATGTTTTGTCATGTTCATAAATTACCTTCACTAGGCAATGTTTTCATGTCGCTCGCTCAGTAAGGACGTCTCCAACGGTCATTATACTTCCTGCTCCTCTCTCTTACTACTGCTCTTTTCCTCCGGGGCACTTAGCCCTGGAGTGCATTCTTTTAGATGAATGCGCACTTACTTTAATTCGTGTCTCCCACAGGAGGCTGCAAGTTCTGAGGGCAGGTGCTGTGCTGACCCCTACACTCCCAGCACCCGGCACCGCGCTAGCCCGTAGGAATGTTAAATAAGGACCTGAGAAATGAACAAAAGTAACTTATGCTTCTTTTAAGACTCAGTTCATGTGAAGTGAAGCTTTTCCTGAAATCCTTCCATTTCGATGTGCTCCTTTCTCCCCTGGGCCTCCACGGACCTTCGTGCCTACTGCCCTTGTCAGTTTGTCCATCTGGCTCCCTCAGTACAGTGCGAGGGTACTGGGGATAAGGATCCATGCGTTCCCCTCTCTGTGGAGCCTGCCACAGTGCCTAGGCGCAGAGGCAAGAAAGAGCTGATAAACAAATGAAGAGGTGAACAAACTAAAGCTCACAGTAATTATTACCCGTGGATTACAGTCTCATGTTATGGAATTATCACCCATGGATTACAATCTCACGTTATGGGTTTCTCCTCCTTAATCCGGTCTTTTACGATAACGAAACCAGACTGCGTGGGGCAATGATTTCTAAACACAAGCATGCTATGAACGCAAGGCTGTGGAACCATCACCCTGGGCTCCCACTACACCGGGATCAGCAAGATCGCTGTTGGCCAAGAGAGAGCACAACATGGGGTTGCTTGACGGCTCGCTGTCAACAACTTTTCATAAATTCAGGATTGTGCTCAGAAGGCAAATTACTACAGTTCCAAACCAAAAGAAACCAAATCAATTTTCCCATCTTAAAAATGAACCTGTTTTGAAATAACATTAAATTTCATAAATGTGACTTTATCAAGGTAAAATAAGAGGACATCATGAAGGATTTAGAGGTAGAAGGTAATGATGTCTGCTCTTTACTGCTTACAACTTACTCTCAAATGATTCCACACAAAAAATTAAAATAAGGTATGAGCAAGGGAGAGCAAGAGTGGTAAAATGCTCACTGACAAATACGAGTAAAGAGCATGTATGACTGTTCACTGCACATTTCAGTTACTTTTAAAATGCAAGCGTAGGGACGCCTGGGTGGCTCAGTGGGTTAAAGCCGCTGCCTTCGGCTCAGGTCATGATTCCAGGGTCCTGGGATCGAGTCCCACATCGGGCTCTCTGCTCAGCAGGGGGCCTGCTTCCCTTCCTCTCTCTCTGCCTGCCTCTCTGCTTACTTGTGATTTCTCTCTGTCAAATGAATAAATAAAAAATCTAAAAAAAAAAAAAACAAAAAAAAAAAAAAAATTTTTTAAAATGCAAGCGTAAAATTTTTTTGTTTAAAAAATAAAGAAATTGGGATGCCTGGGTGGCTCAGTTGGTTAAGCAGCTGCCTTCGGCTTAGGTCATAATGCCAGCGTCCTGGGATCAAGTCCCACATGGGGCTCCTTGCTCAGCAGGGAGCCTGCTTCTCCCTCTGCCTCTGCCTGCCATTCTGTCTGCCTGTGCTCATGCTCGCTCTCTCTCTGACAAATAAATAAAATCTTTAAAAAAATAATAATAAAGAAAGAAATTAAGGGCACCTGGGTGACTCAGTGGGTTAAAGGCTCTGCCTTCGGCTCAGGTCATGATCCCAGGGTCCTGGGATCGAGCCCCGCATCGGGCTCTCTGCTCAGCGGGGAGCCTACTTCCTCCTCTCTCTCTCTCTGCCTGCCTCTCTGCCTACTTGTGATCTCTGTCTGTCAAATAAATAAATAAAATCTTTAAAAAAAAAAAGAAAAGAAATGAAACCACTGAATATATAAAGCTATTTCATCTTTCCCACCATTTAAAGGCATCAATCAGACAGGGAGAAATAAAAACAGTACTCTGATGAAGATAACAAATATATTTGTATAAAGCAGTTTGGAACAATTCTAAAATTACTGTAAGTATCTTCATTTTAAAATAATTACAAAGACTCATCCATATGGTATCTGGGGGTAATCATTCTCCCCAACAAACAGGGAACATCTGTTGTACAAAAACCTTCAAAGAGGCTAGATGACACAATGGAACAGCAAGGTCTCAAACTGGCAATTTCCAAACTATTCAAGGAAGCAGTTTCCTAGCTCTTCGGAGGGAAGATACCAACACAAAAAATGTAACAGGTAAACAACAGCTGGAAAAATACCAGCATACATGACCTGTTCAAATTTCTGTACCTACACAATTTGACTCAAATTTAACATAAAAGTCAGAATTTGAAAATCTCCATTTTCTCACTTCTTTTTTTGGTGGTCATTAAAAAAAAAAAAAAAATCCTTGTGGTCCCTGAGTGGCTCAGACCATTAAGCGTCTGCCTTCAGCTCAGATCACGATCCCAGGGTCCTGGGACCTGAGTTGCTTGTCAGGCCCCCAGCACAGTGGGGAGCCTGCTTCCCCCCCACCCACTTGCGCATGCTCTAATAAACAAAATCTTGAAAAATAAAATACTCTGTCTAGCACTTAGAGCTAAAGTACCAATGTTTAAAAGCTGATCTGAAAAGAGTAGCTACTATTAGAGGCCAGGCACAGGGCCAGATTCTTTATAAACATTATTTCTAATCATTACAACCTGGCATATATAGGAAATACTATTGATACCACTTCACAGGTGAGGAAATCAAGGTCAGAGATGAATTAAACGCTTTTGATCATTTGATAGCAAGAGGGGCCCCAGTCACTCTAGCTTTCAAAAAAAAAAAATACAGTGCGCATCTTAGACATGTTCAAGGCCTCCACTCTAGTTTCCCTCTACTGAAACCTCACCTTGGAGGTTTCTCACACTGAAACCTTGAGACCTACCTTGACCATCATATTTAACACTATAATCTGCCTTCTACCCCAATGCTCCAAAGTCCCCGTACCCTGCATTAATTTTTCTAACTTTTTGTTTTAAGATAATGGCAAATTCACATACAGATATAAGAAATAAAACATTGAGTGTCTGTATACCCATGACCCAGTTTTCCCCAAAAGTAGTATCTTGCATAAATGTAGCACAGTACCTGCATTACTTTTCTCTCCTAATATTTATTACTTTCTAACATTAACATATTTATATAATAGTTGTTGTTACTGTCTGTCTATCCGCACTAAATACAAACTCCTTGCAGGCAAGAATCTTTAAACTGTGCTCACTGCTCTGTCCCACACACCTACAACAGGGCCTAATCCATAAGAGGAAATCAATAAATATGTGTGGAATGAATCAAAGCGCAATATTACCCTGGCTCCTCTAACAGAAAACAGACCAGCTCTTTCAGAGACTACCGTGGTAAGTAAGAGGATTCTGAAACATCAGGGAAATTTTACACTCACCCATGGTGACATAAGGCAACTTATCAGTTGATCCATGAGGGTAGATGCTGTAGAGGTGAGGTCCAGTAACATCTACTCCCCCCAAAACTAGGGCTGCACCAATGTAACCTTGATACCTGGTGATCAGAGTATGTATAAGAAAAAAAAAATAAGTCTACATTGCATCACTGTAACTTAACCAAAAGCTGTATGAGAAGTCAGACAACAAAAGGCTTTTCTTACACTGCTACTGTTTCATGAAGTGGTTACTCTTTCCATGGGAACAAGATGGGAACCAGAAGGAATATTACGTTGGGACACTGACTATCAGCCCATAAAGACAATCCTCGAGGCCCTCCAACATGCCTATTTCCTCAGTCGAACAGCTCCCTTTAAAAGAGGATTGTCTGACGCGCCTGGGTGGCTCAGTCGGTTAAGCCTCTGCCTTCAGCTCAGGTCATGATCTCAGGGTCCTGGGATCGAGCCCCGCATTGGGCTCTCTGCTCAGCAAGGACCCTGCTTCCCCCTCTCGCTCTCTGCTTGCCTCTCTGCCTACTTGCGATCTCTCTCTCTCTCTCTCTCTCTGTCAAATAAATAAATAAATCTTAAAAAGAGGATTGTTCTTGGGGGCCTGGGTGGTACAGTTGGTTAAGTCCAACTCTTGGATTTGGCGCAGGTCATGGTCTCAGTCTCATGAGATCGAACCCCACATCAGGCTCCATGCAGAATCTACCAGAGTCTGCTTCAGAGTCTTTCTCTCACTCAAATAAATAAATAAATTTTTTTTAAAAAGGACCATCCTACGTTAGGGAAGAGAAAACCAACCCAAAGCATTAAGTGCCAGCCCCATATCTCAGAGCCGAGCTTGGCTTACTCCAAAATTTATCAGCACCCTTCCCATCACACTGCTCAGTGATCAGCAAATCAGCTACTTTCAAAGTTAACACCAAGGAGATGCTAGACTCAAGCTGTCCAAATCTGCAACCTTACCTCACCACAGCCTCATAGGAAAACGGCTCATATCAAAACACCTCTTTTGAATAAACTGGCACAATTATAATCATAGATCTGAGTTCTTATTGAGTAAAAGAAAAAGATTTCATCATGCAGGGAAGTGAATGATGAAATCACTCCACAACAGCCTGTAAAACCCACCGCTACTGCCTACAGGATGAAGCTACGGCTTTTCAGGACCATAAATGGGAACATACTTTCCACCCCACCCTACCTCCACTTAGTTGTGCATGTACTTGTTTTTTGGATCCTTCACTGAGTTGATTTTCTACTTCTACAGACTGCTCTCCCTGTATCCGGTTCTATTTTTTACCATTTGAATTGCTATGCTAAATAAATATGTTGGATTTAAAGTCTTCCACCATGAGCCTTTAGTTCTTTGGGAAGAAAAATTAAACCAACTTGCCTAATGATATAGTAATTAAAACTGATACAAATAAACATAAGAACCAATCAAAGTCCTAACTGTAGACTGTCTGAGACATAACTACCCATCAGGAAGCACTCTTGGTAACCAGAACAGTCAAGTCCAATTATTTCCTCCATCTCTGACTACCAAACTGCTCTTTCACAAAAAATATTCCAAGGGTGCCTCGCTGGCTCAGTCAGCGGGCATGTAACTCCTGATCTCAGGGCTGTGGTTTTGAGCCCCACACTGGATACAGAAATTACTTTAAAAAAATAAAATCTTAAAAAAAGAAAGAAACAGGGGCGCCTGGGTGGCTCAGTTGGTTAAAGCCTCTGCCTTCGGCTCAGGTCATGATCCCAGGGTCCTGAGATCAAGCCCCACATTGGCTCTCTGCTCAGCGGGGAGCCTGCTTCCTCCTCTCTCTCTGCCTGCCTCTCTGCCTACTTGGGGTTTTTTTTTGTTGTTTTTTTGGTTTTTTTTAAAGATTTTATTTATTTATTTGACAGAGAGAGATCACAAGCAGGCAGAGAGAGAGAGAAGGATGCAGGCTCCCTGCTGAGCAGAGAGCCCGATGCGGGGCTCGATCCCAGGACCCTGGGATCATGACCCGAGCCGAAGGCAGCGGCTTAACCCACTGAGCCACCCAGGCGCCCCTCTCTGCCTACTTGTGATCTGTCAAATAAATAAATAAAATCTTAAAAAAAGAAAAGAAACAAAGAACCTTAAGTGAAAAATTAAAAAGCAGGAAAGGATTTTAGAAACAGTCTCAAAAGAAAACAGAGGCCCAGAAGGCAGAAAAGAAACTGGTCCTACGCCATATGCGTTAGTAGCAGGGTCAAGACTAGCTTACAGGGTTCTGGGATGATGAGTAGGAATCACCAGACCCACCACTCCCACCCCAGTCCAATGCCTGACCCACTATACCAACTGCCTACCAGACAGGCTGCTTAAATAAAGTCAGTAATGATCAGCTAGCTTCCTTTCAAGCTAAAACATAACCTCTGTCTGATGCCTTTAAAAGAATCTAAGATATTTTGGCAAGTTATCATATTCCTTAAAAACCGATCCAGGGGGCACCTAGGTGGCTCAGTGGGTTAAGCCTCTGCCTTCGGCTCGGGTCATGATCTCGGGGTCCTGAGATCGAGTCCCATATTGGGCTCTCTGCTCAGCGGGGAGCCTGCTTCCCCCTCTCTCTCTGCCTGCCTCTCTGCCTACCTATGATCTCTCTCTGTCAAATAAGTAAATAAAAAATCTTAAGAAAAAAAAAAAAATGATCCGGAAACTGTACTTCGAGGAATCAAATTCTGAGGATATAATCAGACAAATATACAGAAATGAATGCACAAAGATGTTCACTGCAATACTGTTTATGATGCCAAAAAAGCGGAAAAAGAGAACGAGCTAAATAAACTGACATAGCTCTGCTCCGGATCACCCAAAGAGTACGGTATCTTCTCATACACCACTGATGTAGCACAACTCAGTACAACCTTTCTCAAGGATGGGTTTGGCAATATGTATCAAAATGTGCATACCTTCGACTTAGTAATTCCACTTCTAGGAATTTATTTTAGCATACAGCCTAAGGAATTAGTCATACGAGTAAGTACCTAAAGGTTCTATGTTCCAAGATGGAATACCTTTTGATACCTTAACACAAGCAATACTGTTAAAGTTCCAAACTGGTTAAATTATGTACATCTAGAGAATGGAATACTATGATACCACCAGAAATTGATATTGATCAGTGGTTCTTTCAACTTTTCTGGGTCACAGACTCCTTTGAAAAACTGATGACCACTGCAGAACCCTCAGGACTCACAGTAAGTGTACATACAGTTCTACTATGTCAGGAGGGTCACAGGTCTCCAGAACTCCTCTAAAGCTCAAGGCAGAAACTCTGGATGCCGAGCTCTTCTACTAATGGGAACAACATGCACATACCATTATGTGAACATATACCATTATGCGAACAGGGTCCGTTACAAAACAACAAACAGGATTCCACTGTTGTAAATACATAAATGCGCAAACGTCATAGTATAAAAAGTCTGGAGACATAGTTCTCGAGGATTCACAGCGCGCGGTCTACATAACAAAACGGGCGACATTTACTTCCTTCTTTCCACATTCCCAAAGTGTTGGAAATTTTCATGATGATCACACATTACCTTCACAATAATTCTTTAAAAGGTGACTTTCATTTTGAAATGCTTCAAATGGAAACTATTCAACACATACCGGTAGATGAAAAGATTAGGCTGTACTTTAGGATAGAATGTGCAACTATGATCCCATTTGTACAGAATAAGTTATGTATCAGTAAGTGGAAAAAAGCCCGAAAAGCGTACAGTACTAGCACCAACTGCTTACGGGTTGTAGGAACTCAGATAGTTTTTCTATTTTTTTAGTTTATCCCTATCTTCTAGCTTAGGTTTTACTGAGAACGTGTACTAGTAATAAGGAAGGAAGCAAAGAAAAATCCAATGAACGAGTGAACACAAATCAAAAAGACTGGAAGTATACACACCCGACCAAAACATGATTTTCCCTGAACTGTAAAATTTCTATTTTTAATTTGGGCTTTTCAGTATTTTCCAAATTTTTTACAATGAATACATATTACTTTCATAGAACAAAAAACACAATTAATATAATAAATAAAAGAGGCTCTATATACTCAAGGAGTTTCTGGAATACGGAATAAAAGACCACAAGGTTTCTACTAAACTCAACTAGGAGGCTCATGCAGAAGGATCAAAGAGCAGGTACATCTTCTACATCCAGCCATCATATGAGTAAAATAAAAATACTGCTTACATAAAGGAAAAGATGTCCACTCTTGTTTATCAAACCCCCTTTTCTTACTGATTCACAGACATGGAAATGGATTATTCGGGGGAAAATGGAACAGTAATAGCAAGAAGAATATACCTTGTTCTCTTTCTCAGCCTCGGAGTTTCATGGGGCTCTAACTGTGCATTAGGCCCTGTACTGAGCATTGCTGTAAGCCTTGCTTCTTTACTCATTTCCTTCTCCAAAGTCAGAGAGTCAGAAACTATTATCCTCATCTTATTGAGGAAGAAACCCAGACAAAGAAAGGTAAGCTGAACTGCCCACGGTCACACAGCTCTAAGCACTGTAGAAGAGAGCTGAACCAAACTCCTAAAGTGAAATCCTGGGTGCCCGGGTGACTCAGTTGGTTAAGCATCTGCCTTCTGCTCAGGTCATGATCCCAGGGTCCTGGGATCAAGCCCCACACTGGGCTCCCTGCTCAGCGGAAAGTCTGCTTCTTCCACAGCCCCTCACCGTGCTTCTGCTCACTTTCCGCTCTCTCTCCCTCTCTCTCAAATAAATATATAAAATCTTCAAAAAAGTGAGAGAAGGAAAAAAATAATAAAGTGAAATCCTACGCTTTTTTCCCTTACACCACTTGCACATTTTATGTAACTTAACAAAAATGTCAGAAGACACGTAACGAACCACAATCATCCTGGTTAAATTTTTTTTTCTTTTCTTTTTTTTTTTTTGATGAAGATTTTATTTATTGATTTGACGGACAGAGATCACAGGGAGGCAGAGAGGCAGGCAGAGAGAGGAGGAAGCAGGCTCCCCACTGAGGAAAGAGCCTGATATGGGGCTTGATCCCAGGACTCTGGGATCATGACCTGAGCTGAAGGCAGAGGCTTTAACCCACTGAGCCACCCAGGTGCCCCATCCTGGTTAAATTTTTTAAATGTTCCTCTCGCGGAGCCTGGGTGGCTCAGTGGGTTAAGCCTCTGCCTTCACCTCAGGTCATGGCCTCAGAGTCCTGGGATTGAGTCCCACATTGGGCTCTCTGCTCGGCGGGGAGCCTGCTTCGCCCTCCCCCTCTGCCTGCCTCTCTGCCTACTTGTGATTTCTCTCTCCCTCTCTCTGTCAAATAAATAAATAAGTCATTTTTTAAAAAAGATTTTATTTATTTATTTGGCAGACAGAGATCAGAAGTAGGCAGAGAGGCAGGCAGAGAGAGAGGAGGAAGCAGGCTCCCTGCTAAGCAGAGAGCCCAATATGGGGCTTGATCCCAGGACCCTGGAATCATGACCTGAGCTGAAGGCAGAGGCTTTAACCCACTGAGCCACCCAGGCGCCCCAAATAAATCATTTTTTAAAAAAATAAAAAAGTGTTCCTCTGAAAACTGTGATAAAATTTAATTTTTATAATGTTAAACTAAAAATAAACACTGAAAAAAGTGAATTTAGAATTCCCAAAACATTCTAAAGAGATTAACAGAAACAGCTGCCAGGTTTAGCTAGATGTTTTAAATGACATTGGAAGAAATCTTGAAAATTTGCTATTTACTTGCAATTTCACAAGTTTAAAAATTGTTTTAAATGTAACGCACCAAACCAACCACCAGAGGGAGCCTTAAATTTAACATCAAACTCACGGATGTCTTCAGAAATCTTTGCAACAGGTGTGCTTTAACAAGTTCTCACTTGTATTGGGAGAATTGGTTTGGTAGGCAATGACTCTCCAGGATCAGGATAACGACCATGCACATAAATAAATGGAAATCATCCGCATAAGGGCTCAGTACAGCCTGAGCACACATTAGGTAGACAGGACTAGCCTTCCTGCCCACAGACTCTCTAAGTCCTGGTCTTCTCACCTATAAAACGGGAACTATGCTATGGGCCCTGCTGCACAGCTACACTGTGCCTCAAATCACTTGCTGAGAGCCCAGAGCCATGCTAGACTCATGAATGAAGACCGGCAAGTTCACAGAAAGCCCAGAGCCAGGCAGGAAGGGAAGTCAAAGCAGACAGGGACTGAGAGAGTGGAGCACATGCTGCCCCTTCTAAAGGCAACACCTGCCACCAGCTCCAGAAGACTGCGGCCATCTACTGTCCCACCCTCTTTATGAATTTCTTTCAAATGAAGCCAGGAAACAATTAATTAATTTTTAAAAATTTTAAAGCCAGATATCCAGATTATTTTTTACTCCAATCTCCCAATTTATATTATTGGACACTATTAAAAAAAAAAACAACAACAAAACAAAACCAAAAAAAAAAACCCACTAGGTAGCCCAAATACAGTTTCTCTACAAGCTGAATATGGCCTGAGTGGTGCCAATTTACAATATTGGCTTTCTATTCCTGCTTCCCTCTACACAGGCTGAGATGCAGCTACTGCTGCTTGGGGCAGAGACAAAGAAAATGATCTGGGGGGTGCCTGGGTGGCTCAGTCGGTTAAGTGGATGCTTGCGGCTCAGGTCATGATCTCAGGGTCCTGGGACCCAGTCCCGCATGGGGCTCCCTGCTCAGCAGGGAGTCTTGCTTGTCCCTCTTCTCCTCGCCCCACTTGTTCTCGCTCTCTCTCTCAAATAAATAAATAAAAATCTTTTTAAAAAAAGAAATTGTTGGGCGCCTGGGTGGCTCAGTGGGTTAAGCCGCTGCCTTCGGCTCAGGTCATGATCTCAGGGTCCTGGGATCGAGTCCCGCATCGGGCTCTCTGCTCAGCAGGGAGCCTGCTTCCCTCTCTCTCTCTGCCTGCCTCTCCATCTACTTGTGATTTCTCTCTGTCAAATAAATAAACAAAATCTTTAAAAAAAAAAAAAAAAAAAGAAAAAAGAAATTGTTTTCGGTAGGTTGCTTAATGAATGATGAGGACCAGAATAAAGGTCTCTGATCAACTACAAAGAAAGAAAGGAAAAAAGGCACCGTAATTTTACATTCTACAAATCTACAAAGAAGGAAAAGGAGAGAATCTGTTAAAGGTACTACAAGTCCCAAAAGGAGAAACCAATATTCTAACCCACAACTGAATGTCCAAGCTATTCCTAGCTCTGGTCTAATACACTGTCCCTCTGCTCTCTCTGAAAAGCAAATGAGAAAACAGACTTAGAATCTGAGAAAGAGAAGACCTACACGAATGTAAAGTGATGATGTGATTAAGGAAGAAAAGGAGACAAAACTAAAAGTACTACGGCAGTAAGCAGGCGTGAAGACCAGATCAGGTAGGCAACCACACCTCTGTAAGGCTCAGCTTCGCTGAAATACTAGAGATGTTAACAACTCCTATCTCAGTGGGGCCTCTCTTATCAAAGGATGAAATGAGATCATGCATAAAGTACTAAGCACAGGGACGTGCATTAATATTACTGTTATTATACCCACTCACAGTGAACTACAAATACAATTTTTCTTTTCACTGTTACTTTGCCCCTAAAAGAGAGAGGAAAAAAACAATTGTTTTTGTCTAAGTGTGTTCATAAGATGAACCAAAGGTTCTGTCTAGTTCTAACTTTCTTACCATAAATAAAAGGGATTTTTTTTAAATCCGGTAATGCCCTATGCTTCCAGAAACGACTGTTGGTCACATGTGATTTATTCATCGGGGGGGGGGGGGGGATAGACCCCATAAATTCAAATATATCATCAAAAGCCTTGATATTAAAATGGTAACAACTGATTTCTAGAATAAAATTTCTAGAATAAAACAAAATTTATGAATGCTTTTTCTCTAGCCTCCAGGATCCCCTCAGCTGAAAATCTAAGATATGAGAAAAATATGCTACAGAAATCCCCATCCTGGAACAAACATAGTGATCCAAAGAGATATATGCACCCCAATGTTTAAAGCAGCAACGTCCACAATCGCCAAACTACAGAAAGAGCCCAGATGTCCAATGACAGATGAATGGATAAAAAATAGATGTAGTATATATACACAATGAGATACTATTACTCAGTCATCCAAAAAAAAAAAAAAAAAAAGAACCCTTACCATTTGCAACAATGTGGATGGAAATAGAGGGTATTATGGTAAGGGACATAAGTCAATCAAAAAAGACAATTATGATTTCACTCATATGTAGAATTTAAGAAACAATACAGGATCATAGGGGAAGGGAAGGAAAAATAGAATAAGACAAAATCAAAGAGGGAGACAAACCAAGAGACTCTTAACTCTAGGAAACAAAATGCAGACTGCTGGAATCGGGGTGGGTAAGGGGCTGGGGCGACTGGGTGATGGGCAGTAAGGGGGGCACGTGATGTAATGAGCGCTGCATGTTATATGCAACTGATGAATCACTGTACTCTACCTCTGAAACTAGTAACACACTCTATGATGATTGAATTTAAATAAAATTAAATTAAATTTTAAAAAAAGAAATCCCCATCCTAAAACCTTACCTGAAAAGCATCTGCTTCAGCATCCGATTGGCCGTCACAACCCTGGGAAGGCGGCCAGTGGAGAGGGAGTGGAGCTCCAAATTGGAAGAGATGAGCTGGGTTGTCATGTCTGTGTCTGCAGCTGTCCCAGCACCACAGCAACTAAAAAGTACAATCAGAAACTTAGCTGCAAAGTCAATCAGAGAAAGACAACTATCATATGATCTCCCTGATATGAGGAAGTGGAGACGCAATGTGGGGGGTTTGGGGGTGGGAAAAGAAAAAATGAAAGAAGATGGGATTGGGAGGGAGACAAACCATAAAAGACTCAATCTCGGGGCGCCTGGGTGGCTCAGTGGTTTGGAATGCTGCCTTCGGCTCGGGTCATGATCTCAGGGTCCTGGGATCGAGCCCCGCATCGGGCTCTCTGCTCCGCAGGAAGCCTGCTTCTCTCTCTCTCTCTCTCTCTGCCTGCCTCTCTGCCTACTTGTGATCTCTGTCTGTCAAATAAATAAATAAAATATTAAAAAAAAAAAAAAAGACTCAATCTCAAAAAACAGACTGAGGGTTGCTGGGGGGAGGGGGGATGGGAGAGGGTGGTGGGGATATGGACATTGGGGAGGGTATGTGCTACGATGGGTGCTGTGAAATGTGTAAACCTGGTAATTCACAGACCTGTACCCCTGGTGATAAAAATACATTATATGTTTATCAAAAAATTTAAAAATTAAATAAAAAAAAATTAGGGAAAAAAAAAGAGAAAAAAAAGAAACTTAGCTGCAATTCAATTACCAAAGGGATCAATTAGAAGTAGGGCTTCTTGGATAACTTCCACTAAGTTCAAGTACAAAGAGAGATGTTTTTAAGTATAATCTGCACTGTAACAACCCTGTCTAAACAATCTTAAATAAACATGAAACAGAGAATATGCATCTCGTCCTTTGTAAACATATTTTTCTGTGGCCCAAAAGAACATTTCAAATCATTAGCTTCTGTGCTTCTAACAGAGTCTGCATTTTACTAATCCTAAAAATATATTCAAGTTGTACCAAAGGGCAAGGCATGTTAAAGGCCTTGCAATTTAACATTTACCAAGTATTTACTACCAGGTACCAGTCACGACAAATGCTGAGAATAAAGAAAGTATGACATCATCTTAGCACTTGATTTCAAAAGTTGAGTGGAGGAGACAAAAATAGGCAAAAATTCTAATACCTCATATAATCCGATATAGTAGCATAGGTACAAAACGCTATGAGAAACGGGAGAAGACAGCGATTAATTCTGATCTTTGGGAAGAGGTCTCACATGAGCTGGATTTGAAAGAAATAAACAAAACCGCATGAACAAAGAGGAAAGGGTAATTCTAAACAGAGGGACTGGCAAAAACAAAGGTGAAAGATCTTGGAGATGAGGGGAACAGGGACAGTCTGGGTGTAACCGGAACACAGGGTGATGGCAGCTATATAAGCTGAAAAGGTAAAATTCTGTGGCACTACACAAGATCTTAAATATCACACTACAGAGTTTCCATTTTATTCTGAAAGCAGGGTGGAAATGTTAAAAGTCTCTTGAAATATTTTTAAAGAGGGAAGGGACATATTCAGATCTGTGTTTTACAAAATCCAATATGGCAAAAGGGTAGATAATAAAGAGACCAAAGGCAGAAAGATCATTTAAATGACGACTGCAAGAGGACAGATGAGAATTAAGAATGTGAACTAAGGCTTTAGCGGAGGGAATGGTTTTAAGAGGCAGAAAGCGGGAACCGGAGACCAAGAGAATTAAAGACTAAATCAAAGACAGAACTTGCGGATGACCAGCTTAGGTGACAGACAGATGAAAATACCACTTAAGGGAGATAGAAAAGAAAATACAAGTTAAACAACAGGTTGTAGTGAAGAACAAAGTAAATTCAATTTTAACCTTGACATGTTTGAAAATATAAGAGCTATTCAAACTAACTGATACTCACTAAATGTTAGGAGATATGAAGTGTATTTTTGAACAATTCTTGTCCGCAACAACCATCCCTTCAGTTGCCCTTGTATCTGCTCCAAGAACTATGCCATCCTGTTTTTTAAAAAAACAGACATTTTAAAACAATTTCACACATGTAAACCACAACTCTCTAGTTTAGGAAAAACAATGTTGGCCATCCCAGTTTTCCCCAAACCTCCACCCCCTCCCCCGCACTGAAAAGTCCCACCAAAAATATTGTGCTATACTTTCAGAATACAAGAGCTTTGTTAATTAACATTATCAGCGGAATCCCCAGTAGGTGGTAGGAATGATCATTCCCGTTTTCAAATGAGGCTCATAGTGTTTGGTGAATTCCTTACAAACCACAGACCTAATGTGAGAAAACTCTGGATTCAGAAATCCTTCCATTAGAACACCACTTCGTCGATTTCTTTTTAAAAGACATCACTCTTTCTCTTTAACAACAATAACCATGAACTCTTTTCAACCCTTTCAACAATTTAAAGCAAGGTTCATTCTGCCCATTTGATGGTCTGTGAAGTGTGGCTGGGAGAAGGAAACTGACTTGCCCAAAGTTGGAAGCAGCATCAAAGTTTAACGGTTAGACAGACCTGTCTGATCCGAAATCCTATCTTTTCCCAGGATATAACCCTGCCTCCCGAAGTAGTATCTTAAGACAAAAAAAGTACCAGTTTCCTGTCAAAAACTCTAAAAAGTGAGGAAAGAATATAAACTGTTGATAAGTACACAAAGCCTCCCGACAGATCCTGAAGGATCTTTTCCTGACGTTCTCTGAAACATGAGCCCTTCCTGACACAGCGCGGAGAAGTAAAGGAGGCCAAGGGGCCTGCCTGGTTCCTGTAATCAGTTCAGTCACTGCTGCTCCTGGCCTGGGCCGGCTTACCTTATAGACCACCCCCGCGATGGTCGTGCCCGTTTTCCGGGCCGTTGGAAGCTTGTACCCTTTCTTCGCAAAATCGGCTTCCAAGACGGCATTTCTGAAACAAAAGGAGAGAATAAAGCACGGAAGGGCAGGACCACATCGCGCCGCGCTGGCACCAAGAGTGTCTAATAGGGAACTCAGGGAAAGAAAAGCTACTACTCGCTTTCAAGCCCATCCGTTCACTGAATCCCCCCAACTTCGGGACGACTGTCGCGTTCTTCGGCGCGCAGATCGTCGGAGAGGGGCTGCATCTCGCCTAAAGAGACAGAGTCTGGCCTGGTGCGCCGGGCAAGGGGAAGGACGGTCTCGGCCCCAAGAGAAACCCACTCTCAGGCCCTCATTCCCCTGAGTCACACGGGCCGCGGGGCACAGGCCGCGGGCCCCGCCGTTCACCCTTCATTTGGACTTCCCAGATCAGACCTCGGCCGAGCTCCGACTCTGGCACCGCACTCCCACTCCCGCCCGGAACCTGGCCCCGGGCATGGCCGCACCTGCGACAGTTATCAAAAGAGAAACCTCCAACCGGCCGCTCATACACTGACACAGCCGCCATCTTCCCCACAAAGTATTTCCGCCGGAGCGCCGGCAGAAGCAAGCGAAGAGAGAGAAGCACTTCCGGCGCCTGCGGCGACCTGGGCTGGAGGGGCGGGGCAAACTCCGCGCCGGGGCGATTATCGTAGAGTTGTGGGTTCCTAGAGGAGCCCGCACGTGCTTGGAGTATTTCGCCCCAAGTGGCGCGGAGGAGTAACTAACGCCCGGAGCCGGGAAAGGACTGGTCCAAGTTGGTCCTGTGAGAGACAAGACTCCTGTGGACCAGACCAGAACCGTTTCTACTCTTAGACTCCGTGGGGTCTAGGAGACAGACACGCCCAAGTCCAGGCACAGCCCCACCTCCTCCTTGCATTGAGCAAGTCCTCTTAACTCTGAATCTCTTTCCTCTGCTGCCCAACGGAGATAAGAGCTACCTCAAAAGGCAGCTAAGGAGAAGCACGTGAGAAGATGCCCAACATCATTAGTCATTAGGGAAATGCAATCAAACACGCGACACGATACCAGTGCTCGCCCACTAGCATGGCTATAATCAAAAAAGAAAATAACAAGAGTTGGTGGTGATAGGGGAACCCGGAACCCTCATACACGCCCGGTGGGAAACCATTTGGCAGTTCACCAGAAAGTTAAACATAGACCCATCAATCTGACTCTAAAGTATATACCCAAGAGAATTAAAAGCATATTTTCACAAAGGCTTGTACATAGATATTCATAGCACCATTATTCAGCATAACCAAATAATGGAAACAACCTAAATGTCCATGCTGATGAATGGATAAACAAAATGTGGTACGTCCACACAACAGAATATTATTTAGCCGTAAAAAGAAAGGAAGCATTGATACATGCTGCAACAGTGGTGAACCTTGACAACATTGTGCTAAGTGAAAGAAACTAGGCACAAAAAAACAAAACAAAATAAAACAAAACAAAACCTGAGTTTCTCTGAAATCATACTAGGCAGTTCCATAGAGTCAGAAATTAGATTAGTGCTTGCTTGGAAATGGAGGGAGGAAAAAATGGGGAGTGAGCAATGGGCACAAAGTCTCTTTTTGGGGTAATGAATATATTCTGAAATTAGACTGTGGTAATGGTTACATGACATTGTGAATAAACTACTACCCACTGAACTGTACATTTTATTTTTTTTTGAACTGTACATTTTAAAATGGTGAACATTATGTTAAGTCAATTTTATTTCCATTTGTAAAAGGCTGCTGTGAGAATTGAAAATTGTCCATGGAAACCATGTATCCCAGGCATATAGCAGCTTTTCAATAAAGAGCTATTAATGTGAATACATTCATTTCATAGCAAGTAAGTGACAGCCTCAGGAATGGTGGAATGAAGTTACATCGGTAACTTGGTGGAAAGAAGAATCTGTCACAACTGTGTGTTCAATAAATATTTGTCAAAAATTAAATATTCTTTCATTATTTTTCTGGGTCTTTTGTGGGGAATTAGGAAACTAAGGCCTCACCTACCTGTTTCTGTTATGCCCCCCAAAAATGGGTCCGTGATTAAAGGAGTGAGACTGATAATAAAGCGAAGGTCAAGCAAAGCTTTATTTTGCGCCAAGCATCAAGAATCAAACTGACCACCCAGGGCCGCGCCTCTTACAGAGAGGGCGACCCTTCTCTGTTTCACAGACTGGCTTTCAAGGGCAAAGGCCATGTGGTCGGGCCTGGCCACGCACAGGTGGCCAATGAGATAGTTACACACAGAGAAAGCTGCACAGTGATGCTAGGTGATAAGTGAATTACAATTTACCCTATAGTAGACATTTGACCTAGCCTATCACACCTTGGTTAGAATTGGCACCCAAAAGGCTCCCAAAGGGTGGGGGCCCATACTCCTTGGTAGCTAGGGAGACAGTATGCAACCCCCCACTGATCTGATCGGATGTCTCCACCTGGCCTGATCCACCCTTGTATCTGGGCTTTGATACCTGGAGCTGGTTTCTGGGACTTGTTTTTAAGTAAATCCCCTGGGGGAAGGAGAGCGGGGACATTTTAAGGGTTAAACAACAAGGTTATTGTTTAACCTTAATGAAAGCCTCTTGCTAAATAGGTCCTTACAGTTTCCACAGGAATCTGAGCATCTCCTTTGGTGAAAGTCAAAAGTAAGAATATCTAAGCTCTGCTCTAGAGATGTCCATTTCCTGATGACAGAGACTCATCTCCATAAGACCTAGACAGGATGGGTCATAGTTTGACATGCCCCGGACACCGGGTTGTGGGGGGGGGGGGGTGTCAGCAAATAATCCGAGGATGAAGGACT
Source organism: Mustela erminea (assembly GCF_009829155.1). Taxonomy (NCBI): domain Eukaryota; kingdom Metazoa; phylum Chordata; class Mammalia; order Carnivora; family Mustelidae; genus Mustela; species Mustela erminea. The sequence goes on along the minus strand of NC_045625.1, from coordinate 10,388,807 downwards.
TCTAGAACATTCATCAGATTCTCTCACTCTTGCACTGGGCTCAGCCCCAAGGGAATGAAAACAAGGTAGATCAGATGTACTTCCTCTCCTCATGTTAGGGGCTGAATTGTGCCACCCTAAAATTCTTAGGCTGAAGTCACAACCCCCCTCCATACCTCAGAATGTGACCTTATTTGGAGAAAGGGCCTTTACAGAGATTATTGAGTTAAAATGAGGTTAGAATGAGGTCATTACTATAGCTCCTAATCCTGTATGGCTGTTGTCCTTTTAAAAAGGGGAAATTTGCCGACAGACAGTCACACAGTGAGAGCTATGTGGATATGAAGAAAGAGATGGGGTGATGCTTCTCCACGCCAAGGAACGCCAACAGTTGGCATCAAACCACCGGACCCACCAGGCAAGAGACCTGGAACAGCCCTCAGAAGAACAAATCCTGCCAACACCGTGACTTCAGACTTTAGCCTCCAAAGCCGTGCAACGATATATTTCTGTTGTTTGAGCCACTCAGTTTGTGGTACTTCACACTGAGGGGAAAAGAGAAGCCCCCAGGAAGATTCCTAACCCAGCTAGGGGCTGGGTGGGGGGTGGGACCTCCAGAAGCCTGGAGGCTCAGGACAGAGCCCATGCTCGCTCGTGGAATGCGAAGGCAGAAGGGACAGACATATGAGCGAGGGCTTGACATATGGAACAAACAAAACCAAACAAAAAACCCTGGGCCCTCATTGTTTTCCGGAAACAGTGATGTATCTGATCAAGTAGCAGGCAGTGAAGGAAGGGGAGCAGCCTGCAGCCCTGGAGGGTGAGGCCAGGACTCCTGTGTCTTCCCATAGCGTCGAGTGGGAGCGGGAGGAGCCAGGAAAGGAAGTGGAAATGATCTGAGATCCTAGTTCATCCCGGGGCGCTCCTTGTCTTAACTGGATCTCTTGGGCATGGTTTTCATGCCCAGACAATTGAAGAGGTGGCATTGCCAGTCTTAGAGCCTCCGGAGGTGGCCCAGCAGAGGGCGACAGAGAGCCTCCAGGCAGCCTGGGCCTGGACCTTGAGAAGCCCAGCCCAAAGCCAGGCAAACTGCGCTCAGCTAGGACTGGGCCTCAGTACCTCCTGCTGTTTGGAGGGCAGCTCCAGGTCCCCAGTACCCAGAGACCCCCTGCTTCAGCCGCCCTGTCCAACATGACTGCTACCCCCAGAACTGCAGCCCAGTCCAGAATGCCCTCCCCAGGGCCCGGACACCGTCCCACTTTTTCCCTAGCAACGGTTTACCTCAGGCAAACCCAACAGACCAGTAGAGCCACCACCTCTGCTCTGGATTTGGCTGTGTGATCTCAGGGGAACCACCATGCTCTGTGCCTCAGTTCCCTAATAATGGAATAACAAGCAACCTTCCCTGGGAGCATCCAATCTACTTTATATACCGGAGCTCATGATCATTCTCGGCACCTAGGACTGTGCCAACACAGGGAAAATAGATATCAAGAGACAGACACGCTGCCTGCCCTCCAGGAGCCACCAGTCCCCAAGGAGCAGGCGTCATTGCCCCCACTTTACAGACGCAACAACTGAGGCCCAGAGAGGGAAAGTCAAAAATTCAAGGTCACACAGCTGATAAGTGGCAGAGTCAAAATTCAAGCCACATGTCTCTCAGTCCCAGGCCAGCCACAGCACCACTCTGCCCTTCCCCAGCCCCCATCAATTATGGCCCAGCTGGACCCTAAGTTCCCGTGTTCTCTAGGGCTTTGCCAGAGCAAAAGCAATGTTTCCTCCTCAAGGACTCTCATCCATCCAGCCCAGCTATTTCCCAGCTGATCATGGGCTGGTCTCTTCATCTGTCTGAATCTCAGTTTCCTGAGCTGTAAAACTGGAGAACATTACAGTATGTCCCTTACCTTGTGTGTATTGAGTAAGGACATGGTACTATAAATGTAAGCACTTCATTCATTCATTCATTCTTTATTTATTTATTAAGCCCCTCCTCAATGCCAGGCTCTGGGCCAGATCACAGCCTTAAGGGGTGCTGGTCTGGGAAACACACTGTCAGTTCCCTGCCCTAAGTGCCCTAAGGGACATGTACCAGAGCACAGCCAGGAAAGGGCTCCCAATAGCTTCTCCCTGAGGCAGCAGGATGGGCACCCAGAGGACAGGAGTCAGCACCGAGACCAAGAGACCAGACTGTGCCTTTCTACAGAGAGTTCAGCTGTGCACAGCCCTCTGCATCAGGGAGGGGTTTCCAAGGGCCTGGCAGGCTCCCTCCCCCAACCTGTAGGCCGCTAGGAATCCAGCGAAGTAAGGTCTTAGAAGGTTCACCCCTGTCCTCTGTCAGGATACACACACATCTGGGGGTGCCCCCCACAAGAAGACTTGGCCAATTTCCCACTGCAGAGAAAGAAGGCCATGATGCTCCTGGTTGCTAAGGCAACTGGGCCCTTGTTTTTCGTTCTTCATAAATAAGCTATAAATAGACAGGGCAAACCTGGGCGCCTTCCTTTGCATGAATTAGAGCAGCTGCTTCAGGCTCCCGGGCTCCTGGCACAGCACCTAGGTGCCAAGCCTCGCCGCCCAGCCACTGAAACACAGCTTTGGTGGGAGGACACAGTGGGGCACATGGCCGTGTCTCAGTGTGGATTCCTACCACCTGTCCCAGACTTCCCTGGGACACTTAGCAGGTTTGGGGACAACGAGATGCACAGAGTCCCAGTTGCTGTAAGCGGGGCCTGGGATGGGTGTTCAACTGCTTGTCCCCAGAAAATGAGATGGGCCCTGAGTTTAGGGCCCCCAGCTGATGGTGAGCAGGAGTGGGGCTTTTTCCTATCTAGGGTTTGTGCAGATCTCTGGGAAATCATGAGAATATCTCCCACTTCCCTAGCATGCTAGAATTTACAAATCCTTTCTCTACCTGGTTTAATCATCACGGTCGACACCCGCTAAGAGCTGTCCACATGACGGGTGCTGTTAAGCGCCGTACATTCCAGAACCCCATGAATACTCCTAACCACCCCAGTGGTGCTACTAGAATTCTACCTCTCCAGTGTGGAACTGTCAGCTGGGAGACAGCATGTGCCTGGCCCAAGGTCACGCCGCTGGTTAGCAAGAGAAACAGCATTTGAACCCAAGCCTGTCCTGTCCATTTGTTCTTAACCTTGGCCTCTCTTTTCAACGTTTCTGGTCCTTATAATAACCCACGAGGGCAGGAATCACAGATGGGATGCCCCAAGTGGGGAGGAACCAAAAGAGAAACTAAGACTCAGAAGGGCTAGGGACACACAGGGAGGAAGAGTCAAGGCTGAGACTTGGGTCTCTGGAGGGTGGGCTGCAAAAGTGCGATTGTTTTCATTACAGAAGATTCAGGTGGACAGGAGTACCTGGTCAGTGAGGGCGGGTCTCCTAGAGGAGGTGAAGCTGACACCAGATCTTTTAGGAAGGCAACAGAGAGACGAGCTTTCCAGATAAAAGGACAGCCTACACAAAGATGTGGAGGACCCGTAGGGCATGCCAGGTCTGTGGAAGAGCAGGTAGGTGGGTATGGCTACAGGGCAGGGTTGGAGAGGAGAGGGTAGTGAGCTGGCTGGGCTCCAATTATGAGGGACTTGTAGGCTGGCTCAGGAGCCTGGGCCTGTCCCGAGGGCACTGGAGAGCCGCAGAAAGCTTGCAAGCAGAGAAGCAGCATGTCCTCTCTTGGGAGAACAGGCTGTCCACTTGACAAAGAGAGTTTGAGCAGAGAGTGTTGCCCAAACAAGGCATCCTGAAGGCTGCCAGACCAGAGCTGATGGATGCTTTCTCCAGCTAAGCCTTACAGGGTCCACCCCTGAATGTGGACACTGTGTGTCTCCTAGGCACATCCCGTTCTGTGTCTTCTCCATGGTTCTAGACCTTTCTGCAGCTACCCCACCAATTCATTCATACATTCCTTAAACTCCTGTTCTGTGTCTGGCACTGTGCTGGGCACAGGAATGCAAAGACTCTGCACTCAAGGAAAATGCATATAGAAATAAATAAGAAAGTTAAAAGACCAGAAGTTTCTGATAGGGGCAGGCAGGACCCGGGAGCCCATCCTGGAGCATTAATCAGAAGGATGATGTGATCACATCATCAACCTGGCAGCTGGTCAGAGGATGGATGGACAGGAAAAAACCAGAAGTAGGAAAGCAGACAGGGAACTACAGCCATAGAGCAGGAAGGAGAGGAAGGTGGCCCGAACTTGGGTGATGGCAGTGGCCACACCAAGGGAAGAGTTTCAGGAGATATTACAGAAGGTTGGGTAGACAGGATGTGGTCAGAGGTTGGAAGTGAAGAGCGGGGGGGGGGGGGGGGGGGTAAAAGGAGGTGTCAATGTTCTCCAGGGCTCTGACTTAGGGGTCAGGATGGATGGTAGCAGAAAGGCCCCTGTGGGTTCCATTGGGACACTTTGCATTGGAAGTCAGGGCTGGGGAGAGGCGCAAGTGTTATTGAGAAGCTCATATAAGTCCCAAGTGTAGATAAGATGCCATAGGAGGGTGAGCAGAAGGAGAGAGGAGCCAAGGACAGAGGACACGGTCAGTAATTCATCAGGCAAGTCAGAACAAGGCAGGTGCAAAGTGGGGTGAGAAGGTGCAGGCAGGGAGGCAGGTGGGGAACCGGAGAATAAAGTCAGAGCTGCCGAGATGGGGGAGAAGTCTGGGGTTGGAGGGGGAGTCCCGAGGACAGTCAAGCAAGAGAAGGACTGAAACAAGTCCATGGGACCGTTCTCACCCACTGTGCTGTTGTTACTACCAAACTGAGCAAAGACATTTTTCCTAATAAGAATACACACTGTTAGGGGCGCCTGGGTGGCTCAGTGGGTTAAAGCCTCTGCCTTCAGCATCATGATCCCAGGGTCCTGGGATCGAGCCCCACATCAGGCTCTCTGCTCAGCGGGAAGCCTGCTTCCCCCTCTCTCTCTGCCTGCCTCTCTCTACCTACTTGTGATCTCTGTCTGTCAAATAAATAAATAAAATTTAAAAAAAAAAAGAATACACACTGTTAGTAATGATGTGCTTACATGAGCACTTTCATAGTTTACCAGCAAGGGTATAGAGTGGTACAAGCTTTCTGAAAAGCCACTTTCCAAAATGGTTCAGAATCCTGGACAACTTAGTGCCTAGAGTTCACAACGCAGTACTGTGAGCTTCCAAATTTGTTAAGAGGGTAACTCCCATGTGTTCCTGGCATACACACACACACCAATAAGAAAAAAGGCACAGAAGGAAGCTGTTGGAGGTGACGGATACGTTCATTACCTTGATTGTGGTGATAACATCTTGGTATAGGCATCCTTATGTCCAAACTCCTACAACAATGTATATTAAATCTACACAATCTTTTTCTGGTCTATCAATCCTATCTCAGTAAAGCTGTTTTTTTTTTTTAACATTTAACCCCCAAGTTCCCCTCCTCAGACTCATATCCTCAAAGATTGGTGTGTAAAGATGTCCGGGGTGGCATATTTGATTATACTGAATTTTATAATGTATTATGTCTCGGATATATATTGGATATCGGATTACACAGATAGATATTATAATGGATTCTGCATATTATAATCTCTAGCAATATGATAATGTGAATCTGGAAACTGCTTTAATGTCAACAGAAGAGTGGCTGAATATTTTATGACAGAATGTAAGAGGCATTAAGAGTGTGCTTTTCGGGGCGCCTGGGTGGCTCAGTGGGTTAAGCCTCTGCCTTCGGCTCAGGTCATGATCCCAGGGTCCTGGGATCAAGCCCCGCATCGGGCTCTCTGCTCAGCAGGGAGCCTGCTTCCCCCCTCTCTCTCTGCCTGCCACTCTGCCTACTTGTGATCTCTGTCTGTCAAATAAATAAATAAAATCTTAAAAAAAAAAAAGTGTGCTTTTCAATGCATGTTTAATGACAGAAGAAAGAGAAGCAAGCAGAATGTATGTGGTTCCAACTTTATAATATATATATGCATATTACATATGTATATGATATATATGTGTATATTATATATTTTAAAAGAATCATATTACCAATAGTGATAGTTCCTCCCTAGAATATCAGATCATTCTCATTTTCCTCTTGGTGCCTCCTACAGTATTTTTCAAATTCTCTACATAGACATTATTTTTTCCCAACATTTTATTTCGAAGTTTTTCAAAACTTCAGAAGTTGCAAGAATAATACAATGAACCATTCCCTTTCCCACCCTCCCTCTCTCTGTCTTGCTGTCTCTGTCTCTCTCCGTTCAATCAATTGAAAGTTACACGACTTTACACAAGGTTACATCCCTAAATACTAGAGCACGGATCTCCTCAAAACAAGGACATTCTCCTACATTTCACACCACTATTGTAAGGATTTAGTATTGTTATCAAATATTTAGTCCACTACTGGGGCGCCTGGGTGGCTCAGTGGATTAAGCCACTGCCTTCGGCTCGGGTCATGATCTCAGGGCCCTGGGATCGAGCCCCACATCTGCCTCAGCATCCCTGCTGAGCAGAGCCTGCTTCCCCCCTCCCTCTCTCTGCCTGACTCTCTGCCTACTTGTGATCTCTCTCTCTGTGTCAAATAAATAAATAAAATCTTAAAAAAATATATTTAGTCCACTTTTCAAGTGTCCCCATTATAGGGAAAACCATTCTGAGGGCTCTTTAGAACATGGGATTCTTGATCTTGGGGTCATGAGTTCAAGGCCCACACTGGGCATAGAGATTCCTTAAAAAAAATTTTTTTTTAATTAAAAAGAAACCACTTGTGATCTCTGTCTGTCAAATAAATAAATAAAGTCTTTTTTAAAAAACTTTAAAAAAAAAAAAAGAAGAAACCCATCCATTACGATTTTTGTGATCCAGGATCCAGTCAAGTTATCGCACACTTAATTCAGTTGTCCCTCAAATATTTCAGCAGGATTCTCCTAAAAACAAGGGCATTCTCCTACAAAACCACAATACCTAGAAACACCGTATGATCCAGTAATTCCACTACTGGGTATTCGCCCAAAGAAAATGAAAACACTAATTCAAATATACATGCATCTCTACATTTACTGCAGCATTATTTACAGTAGCCATGATATGGAAGCAGCCCAAATGTCCAAGAACAGATGAATGGATAAAGAAGATATAATATTATAATATATATATATATATATATTTATTTATTTATTTGTCTGTCTCCAATGGCATATTACTCACCCATAAAAAAGAATAAAATCATGGGGTGCCTGGGTGACTCAGTGGGTAAAGCCTCTGCCTTCAGCTCAGGTCATGATCTCAGGGTCCTGGGATCGAGCCCCACATCAGGCTCTCTGCTCAGCGGGGAGCCTGCATCCCCCCCCCACTGTCTGTCTCTCTGCCTACTTGTGACTACTCTCTCTGTTAAATAAATAAATAAAATCTTTTTAAAAAAAAAATACAGAGAACAAAATGCTGGTTGCGAGGGGAGGGGTGTGGGGGGATAGGTTACACAGGTAATGGGGATTAAGAAACACAAATTTACAGATATAAAATAAGTAAGTCTCAGCGATGAAAAGTCCAGCACAGAGAACGGCATCAATAGTATTGTAACAATATCGTATGGTGACAGACGGTGCTACAGTTACCTTGGCAGGCACTGAGTAATGTATAGAACTGTCCAGTCAATAGGTGTTACACCTGAAACTAATATTTGAAACTAAGGACATTGTATGCCAACCACAGAAAAAAAGATAAATGAGTTCCGAGGATGTAATATACAGCATGGTGATTACAGTTAGCAGTACCGTATTCTATATTTGAAAGCTGCTTAGAGAGTAAATCTTAAAAAGTCTCATCACAAGATAAAAAAGATTTGTAACTACATAAGGAGATGGACATTAATGAACTGTTAATAATCATTTCTCAATATATGCATATATCAAAGCATTATGTTCTATACCTTAAACTTGGACAATGTTATATGTCAATTACATCTTGATAAAACTGGAAGGAAAAAAACACATCCTTGAGAATATTAGACGTATTGTTATCGCTCAAGTTAGATTTTGGTTTTATGCAATTCCTCCCCAAGTGGAAGTCACGTTGTAGATAAAGGAGCAAGAAATTAAGAAGTTTAGAGACCAGTGGATTAGTCTCAACCCCCAAAACAGAGCAGATGGCTTTGGAGAGCTCAGGACGCCAGTCTCATCGGGGACTGGGGATTGGCTGAGAGCCTGCAAATCTAGCTGTGATCTCGCTACGAGGTCAGGGCTCCTTTGAGACTGAGAGCAGGTCCTCTTTTCCTTCTATTTCACCATCCAGAACAGCACTAGGCACCCTGTCCAGGGGTAGTAAATAGTTGATGAGTTGAAAGCAAAGCATTCTAATTATTCTCTGGGGAAATGTACATATGCAGATATTTTTGGTATACTTGAAAGTTGCAGAGAATGTGAGCAGCATTCTGACCACGGGCACATGTTAACTATGAGAGATGATGGGTCTGTTAATTTTCTTGATGTACGTAATCATTCTGTCGTGCATATAATGAAACTGAATGCTGTAGATGTACCCAGTTATACTTGTCAATTATTCCCCAATAAGGTTGGGGAGGAAGAAAACAAAACCATAATATCGCTGTCACATTCAGATGATTTAATAAGGCTGCAATACAATTTTCTAATATTTAGTCCACACACTTGAATTTCCCCAGTATCACCTTTATGGTTTTTGAGACTTGGATCTGATCCCCATTTAATTGGTCTTTATGACTCTTTAGCCTCCTTTAGTCTGGAACAGTCTCTCATGAAGAGGCTAGGTCAGTCATTCTGAAGGATACTCTTCAGGGTAGACTTGTCTGATGATTCTGGAAGCTTTTCTGGCAAGAGTTTCTCATAAGCAATGTATCCTTTCTCAGGGCCCCAGAGATACAATCTTGTCCTGAGGTTAGTGGTCTTAAGTTCAACCGTTTGGGTAAAGGGGTGTCTGTCAGATTTCTCCATTTGTGAAATGATTATTTTCCCTACATAATTAAAATGTCACTTTGGGGGCGCCTGGGTGGCTCAGGGGGTTGGGCTTCTGCCTTCAGCTCAGGGCATGATCTCAGCGTCCTGGGATCGAGCCCCGCATCGGGCTCTCTGCTCAGTGGAGGGCCTGCTCCCCCCCCCCCCGCCTTCCTCTCTGCCTACTTGTGATCTCTGTCTCTCCAAATACATAAATAAAATAAAATGTCACTTTGTGGGTCATTCTTCCAGCCTGAGGGCATGGCCTATTCCCAGCGATGTTGATACCTGCTGAGAATTTTTGCCCCAATCCCTTGTTACAGTGTCCACTGTGAGATGCCACTTTCTGTTTCCATCACTTCCTAGCTGACTCTCTTCTTTGTTTTTTCTTAAGATTTATTTATGCATTTTAAAGAAAAAGAGAGAGCGCATGGGGAGGGGCAGAGAGAGAGAGCATCTGAAGCAGACTCCCCACTGAGTACAGAGCCCAACTTGGGGCTCCATCTCAGGACCCTGAGATCATGAACCTGAGCCGAAACCAAGAGTCGGCTGCTCGACCGACTAAGCCACCCAGGTGTCCCCCTAGCTGATGCGCTTCTATTAGGAATCTTTCTTCCTTATCTTGGATCGTCTGAGTTTTTTTTAATTCTTTTTTGTTTTCCAACTTCAAGGACATTTTAAATTCTCTGGGTCATGATCCATTCATGTTATTCATCATTTTGATCTTCCATTGCCCCCAGTCTGGCCATTGGAGCCCCTTCCAACCAGCTCCCCACAAGTTCGAGTCCCTCTCTGTTTTCCAGCACAGGGGGTTATGTCCGCAGAGTTCTCCCTACGTGCATTCAGCCTTGTGGGCCCAGAAACAGCCACTCGCGAGTGGACCCTCGCGGGCCTTGAAGGAGCACAGCGGACAGCAAGTGCAGCAACAGGGGGCAGGTGAGCCCCTGAAGTTCCCTCCCCAGAAGGACCACGAGCCGGTACTTTATTCATGGTCCTACCCCAGGGGGACAGGGCCAGTTGCCTTGAGCTGGCTCCTTAGGAACAGGGTGCCAGCCTGCTTGGGCACCTCATTTCACATCTGGTCTATTTACTGCTGGCACATGGAAGGACATCCATTAGAATACAAAGATGAGGGCGCCTGGGTGGCTCAGTGGGTTAAGCCGCTGCCTTCAGCTCAGGTCATGATCTCAGGGTCCTGGGATCGAGTCCCGCATAGGGCTCTCTGCTCAGCAGGGAGCCTGCTTCCCTTCCTCTCTCTCTGCCTGCCTCTCTGCTTACTTGTGATCTCTCTCTGTCAAATGAATAAATAACATCTTTAAAAAAAAAAAAAAAGGATACAAAGATGAAGGAACACCTGTGTTCTTGCTCAACCTCACAGAGGAAAAGGCAGGGAGGACAAACATATGTGTGCCTGCAGGAGGTGTGTGTGTGGGCATCCACGTGTGCGCATGCACACTCATGTGTGCACACATCCCCAGGTTCTCCCCAGCCCTCCACATCCCCCTCTTCTTTATCTTACCTTTTCTCATGTTGAGGTGCAGTGTGCATCCAGTAAAAGAAACAGCTTTCAAGGATATAGCTGGGTGGGTTTTGATACATGTGGGCACCAGCACCCCAACCAGGCTATGAACATTTCCACCACCCCCAGCAAGCTCCCTCGTGCCACTTCCAGTCAGTGCCTTGGAGAGGCCACCACTTTCTGAAACCCAAACATTCTAGAACTTCCATAAACGGGATCGTGCAGCGAGTGCAACTCCTTTCTTTCACATGCCGAATAACATGGTGTCAGAAAGTCTGGCAGTCCCACCTTTGCACCCCCAAATATTTCTGAGGCTTTCCTGGGGAGAGAGAAAGAAGCAGGACCCTGCTTTTTCCAAATCCCCACTCCCAGGCTGGCGGCCAGGGAAGGGGTCCCAGGCCAGGCTCATTTCACCACCCAGAAAAAGATCTTCGGTGGCCCAGAAAAAACGGCCTAGAAATCCCGTCTTCCCAGCCTTGAGGCTTGGACACTCGGATGGCCCCCCAAGCCCCTGACTGAGGGAGATGCCCCAGGGGACTGCGGTCCTGTCCATCTACCAGTAGGAGCAGTGAGCGGCACCAGTGGCCGGCCGGCTTCCCGCATCTCTCCTGTCAATCTGCCCGCTGCCCTGGGTTGTTTACTGGAAGCTGGCCTCCCTGCGAGGGTTCAAAGCGCTGGCCCTGGGCACGTCTGCGGCAGGAAGCAGGCCGGGCGGTAATTGGCGGTGCGGCTGTGCTGAGTGGCCAGCCCTGACCCACTATCCTCCTCCAGCGGTCGCTTTTGAGGGGCTCCATGCTGACCTTCCAGGCCTGCAGGGACTTCCTGCTGAATGCCAAGCCGGCACCAGCAACAAATTACTCATTCCCTGAGAAATCTATTAAAAGGTGACAGAAGTTTGGGGGCCAGGTGGCAGGGGGGCCCCCCAGCTCCAGAAACCTAACGTCTTCTGTTCCCAAGGGCCACCAGCCAACTCTTGCTGAACTAACTGAGCTAGAACTCTAAATTTGGGGGCCCAGGGAAAATGAGTCAGGGACGATGAGAGGCTAGCATCCTGGAGACCCACCTGTGGCTTCCTGGAGACGGGGAGGAAGCTTCTGAGTCCCCCAGACCTCATTTCCAATCTGCTACTTCCACTGTGTGACCTCCGGCCAGTCACTTGGCTTCTCTGGGTCTCCCACGCCCACAAAGGACATAAGAAGCCCAGCCCGCAGATCGGCAAAAGCAAGTGACTGCCAAGTGCATAACAGATGCTCTGTGAGTGCTGCTGGATCAGAAGCAGACTATGTTCATTGCAGTCTCCAGCCGAGAGAGGCACAAGCATGGTGACCCGCGTGTGTATGCTCACGTCCCGAGGAGGACAGTGGCCAAGCCTCGAGATCGAGGGGAGCAGAGCTGCTGCTGGAGGGCCTGGGGTTGGGGCAGGGCCCAGCAGCCTCTGATTTCCCCTGGGGAGGAGTTCTTACCCTCTCCAGCGCGGCTCTGGTTGGGCACCGAGCCCCTGGGTGGACAGGTGAAACTGACGAAGGAATATGGTAGGCTTAGCAACAGCCCCCAAAGTTGCCACCTGTGAAGGGGTCACTTTACATGGTACAAGGAACTTTGCTGATGTGATAAAGTTAAGGATCTTTTTTTTTTTTTAAAGATTTTATTTATTTATTTGACAGATAGAGATCACAAGTAGGCAGAGAGGCAGGCAGAGTGAGAGGAGGAAGCAGGCTTCCCCGCTGAGTAGAGAGCCTGATGTGGGGCTTGATCTCGGAACCCTGAGATCATGACCTGAGCCAAAGGCAGAAGCTTAACCCACTGAGCCACCCAGGTGCCCGTAAAGTTAAGGATCTTGAAACGAGAGGATTATCCTGGATTTTCCAGGGTAATCACAGGGCCCTTCTAAGAGGGAGGCAGGAGACTGGGAGTTGAGGCCTAATGGGGAAGGAAAGGGAGAGGTATTTACAGTAGACCTGGTACCATCCTGACCCGGGCCTCAGAGTCCTAGAACTCGGTCCTCTAGTCCTGGCTGGGCAAACACCAATGTACTATCTTCATATGTGTTGAGGCGTTGCTGTACCCACCTGACCTTGTGACTTGGGGGATCGCAAATACCAGCTCATGGCGCGTAGCGCAATCCCATAGTTACTGGATGTCCCACGGTCAGGTGCTCGGGCTCTACTTGGGTCCAGCAGGTCACAGGAGCAAATTCTCTGCTACAGAATGTCATGGACTTGCATGTAAGCCTTAGTTAAAATGTATAATTTTTTTTTAAGATTGTTTTTCATTTACCCAAGTGAGAGAGCACATGCATACGAGTTGGGGAGGGGCAGGGTAGAGGGAGAGGGAGAAGGAGGCCTTCCACTGAGCAGGGAGCCCAACTCGGGACCCAGACCTAGGACCCCGGGATCATATCTGAGCTGAAGGCAGACACTTAACCAGCTGAGCCACTCGGGCATCCCAAAAGATGCCCAACAGATACATTTGATTCATTTGGCAAACTGCCCATTTCTTTAGTGATGGAATCATCTGTTAATTGGTTTGTGGGAACCTGGATTTGGAGAACTGGGTTTTAGCAAAACTGATCAGTGTGGACTTCAGAGACAACTGGATTCAGCAGACAAAGACGGCCTCGAGAGCTCTTTCCTGGGCGCCTGAGTGGCTCAGTTGTTAGGTCTGCCTTCGGCTCAGGTCATGATCCCAGGGCGCTGAGATCGGCCCGCATCAGGCTCCCTGCTCAGCTGAAGGTCTGCTTCTCTCTCTCTCTCTCTTTTTTTTTTTTTTTTTAAGATTTTATTTATTTGACAGAGAGAGAGAGGCAGCAAGAGAGGGAGCACAAGCAGGGGGAGTGGGAGAGGCAGAAGCAGGCTTCCCGCCAACAGGGAGCCAGATGCGGGGTTCGATCCTGGGATCACGACCTGAGCTGAAGACAGACACTTAACAACTGAGCCCACTCAGGCATCCTGGAGGCCTGCTTCTGCCCTCTCCTGCTTCCCCGCTTGTGTTCTCTCTCTCGCTGTGTCTCTCTTTGTCAAATAAATAAGTAAAATCTTAAAAAAAAAAAAAAAAAAAAAAAGGAACTCTTTCCTGCTCTTGGTTTTGCTCTCTTCTTGCTTGGCTTTGCTTTCACTTGACTTTTCCCTAAAGTGTGGAAGAGAGATGAAGCTCGGTTCTCCCGGGCTGGCTGCCCCACTCAGAAGAGCATGACTCTCCCAGGAGTCTTCATAGAAGATTCGGGGACCCACCTGGGTCACGTGTCCATTCTACAGTGAATCTCCTTGGCCAGGGACATGCAATAACACCCTAACTACATGGACCCCCGTTATTTGTCCCCCTACGGGTGGCAGAATTCTAAAGATCCCCTCTCACCTGATTTCCACTGTTAGTTATTCAACTAAGCACTAGCCTAGGTACTACTTGCTACATAATAGTAATTTTATGTGTCAATTTGCTCCCAGATGTTGGGTAAAACATTATTTGCAGGGGGTTATAAAGGTGTTGTGGGATGAGAATCACATCTAATGCAGTGGACCTTGGGGGCTCACTCATTAAGCATCTGCCTTCAGTTCAGGTCATAATCCCAGGGTCCTGGGATCAAGCCCTGCATGGGGCTCCCTGCACAGCAGAGAGCCTGCATGCATCTCCCTCTCCCTCTGCCCTTCCCCCTGCTTGTGTTCCCTCTCTCCATGACTCTCTGCCAAATAAATAAATAAATAAATCTTTAAAAAATAAATAAAGCAGTGGACTTTGAATAAAGCAGATTTCCCTCCGTAATGTGGGTGGGCCTCATCAAATCAGGTGAAGGGCTTAATGGAACCCAAGACTGACCTCCTCAAAGCAAGAAGGAATTCTGCCTGCAGACTTCCTTTGGACTTGAATTAAGACATTCCTGTTTCTCCAGCCTGCTAGCCTGCTCTGCAGATCTTGGGACTTACCAAGCCTCTAAAATCCTCTACAAGCCAATTCTTTAAAAAATAAAAAAGTCCTTTTGTTTCTGTCTTTCCCTCTATATTATACATATACATAACTCTAGTTGGTTCTGTTACCCTGATATGTAAACTCTGCAGATGTAATTAAGGTCATTAATCAGCTGATCTTAAAATAAGGTCCCACTGGATTTTCCAGATGGCCCAGTGTAACCACAGGAGCGCTGAAAGGCGGAAGGGGAAAGCAGAAACAACAGAAAGGAGATGGGACCAAAGAGGAAGGTGCAAGAGGACAAAGAAAGGGAAATTGGCAAGACATGAAGCAAAGCCCTGCTTTGCCAAAGGAGCCACATGAGAAGCATAAGGAGTATGGCCAGCCACTAGGACAAAGCCCAGCTGCTGTTGACAGCCACCGAGGAAATGGGGACCTCAGTCCCACAACCAAAGGAACAGAATTTGGCCAACACCCTGAATGGGCTTGCAAGGGATTGACCCACAGAACCTCCAGAAAAACATGCAGCCTAGCCAACACCTTGACTTTGGCCTTGGGAGACCCAGAGCAGAGGAGGCCTTTGAGCCAACCTTGACCCTTGACCCCCAGAACTGTGAGATCACGGATCCACGCTGTAAGCGGTCATGTTGGTGTAATTCGCTTGGCAGCAATAGAAAACAAATACCACACAGGGAGAATGGAGCGGGTCAGCCCCTCCCAACACCATGGGGGCTAACCATGGAAGGGGGCTCCCCCAAACCAGGGGCTGTTCCCAGAAGAAGCGGGAAAGGGGCTTGGACCAGGTCAACCGCAGTGCTGAACCTGAAAAAAACATTCACTGCGGGCTGGCCCCCTGGAACTGCCGGCGTCAGGGTCTGACCCGCGCTTCGACAACTGGGTGGCAGGGGCCGTGTCTGCTCCCGGCACTTCTCCAGCTCCGCCCCACCCTTCTCTCCAGTTTCCAGCTTCTTCAATGTTCCCCCCACTACTCAGGTGTCCAGAAAACTCACCGGAGCCTGGCCAGCAACCTGCGTCAGACAGGAGGCGGTTTCTGGTAAACCCTCAGTGATGGGGGCGGGGCAGTGGCGGGGAATCACTGGAGGGGGACAGGAGCAAGTCCCAGGAGGAACAGCTGGTCCCTGGGCGCCTGGCCGAGTGTCACCGTTCGTCTTTGTCACAGCGCCACCTGCTGGGCAATAGAATCCCCATTTCTCAGAAGGAAAAAATAAAGGATCCAGAAAGGTAAATCCTTCCCCAAGGTGAGCACAATCTTCCTGTTACAAGACACAGAAACTCCTCGGTTCAGCCCGACTTGAGAAAAAAAGGAGAGCAGGTGCTGACGCAGGCAGCTGGGAAGGCTGAGGGTGGGGCTGGCGTCTCTGCCTCTCTGCCTCTCAGGATCTTTCTCTCCGGCTTCTGCTTTCTGTGTTCCTTTCCGTCTCCTGAGTGCCCTCCTCTTGGCTGGGTTTTATTTCCTCCCACTGCAGACAGAAAGGACAGGAAATGCAGCCTGTGGCAAAGATGAAAGCCTGGTTTTATCTGGAGGGTAAAATGCTCAGGTGATAAAAACCATTTCTTACTTGGGACCAGTGATATGTAAATAGAAGTATTCTCTGGTCCTTTTGGGAAGGTTGCCTAAGGGAAGGCAAACTGAGTCAGCTGGAAGGAGCACCTCTCTTGCCCTTCCCCACTTTCCTCTCCTTATTGCCTAAAACATGGGTGTAATGGCTGGAGCAATGGTAACCATTTTGGGCCATGACATGAGGCTGGACGTCCAGGCCAGCAATATGAGCTCTGGACTGACCACCACCAGACTTCTTTCCCATGATAAACCAACCCTTGCAGGTTTAAACTGCTTTTATTTAGAAATTTTGTTAGATGCAGCTAAACTTAACTCCATGATACCTGGCCACAAGCAAGTTCTGATTTCACACTGTTCCTACTCAGAAACCCCAGCGTCAGGACCCTTGCTCTCTTCACTCCACAGGACATCTAGGGCAGAGCTCTGAATGGCACAGCTGGTGTCACATACACACATGACCAGAGAAATGGCCAAGCCATGGCCCAAAACCGCTGTCGGTATGTTTTGTGTGGTTTGTTGCTTGCTTCTGAGGAGAGGCAACCAGAGTGGGATCACGTGAACGGTGGGGGAGGGGGATTCCCCCAAGGTCGTGGAAAGTGATGGGCGCCCACTACAGCTAAACATGCAGGGAGTCCCAGTTTACACGACCCTGGGCTAGGCACTCTCCACCCTACTCCGTAGCAGTTCAGTCATTAAGACAACTTCCCCATCTGGTCGAGATCATGAAGGAACCCACTGGGGTGAGTGGACCTCTTGCAGTGTGGTCCATCTGGAGTCCACTGTGAGTGGGGTCAGGAGGACAAAGGTGTGGAGAACTCCAAGGTCAACCCCAGGGATCATGTCTCAAGCTAGCCCTGCCAGTTACTCATGGAAGGTGAATGTGAACGCTGGAGTCAGACAGAGTTGAGGTCAAAGCTCCCTCCAGCTGTGTGGCCTTGGGTGAGTTGCTTTACCTCTCTGAACCACCATATCAATTCCCTCAGATCTACCTGGCGGCTTATCGTCACTCCCTCCCTGCCAACCCCCCACACACCAAGGATCCCATCTTCTGCCTCTCACCCCATCTACCCATCCAACAAAAAGCCTTCCTCAGCAGTACCCACGCTCCCCACCCCATTATCTGCACATACCCCACCCACCCACTGAGCCCCCAGCCAAGACTGAGCTGACATACTCTCCTGGATGCTAGCACATTCCAATGAGGCCTAAGAAACAGTGAACATTTTCAGATATTCCGAATTACCAAACATGCAAGAACAGACCACCTCTATCCCATCCAGAGGCCTGTCCCTGCACAAGTGACTCCCTCCAGCCATGGCCATGGGGGCCACAGATCAAGAGGCCCTGGGATCCTACCCCAGAGCAGGGAGGCAGCAGGACAAAGGCTCCTCGTCCTGGTGGAACCCAGGGACACTCTGCTCCTAACCTAACCACACAGGCTGAACAAAAATGTCTTTCTGGGGGGACGCCTGGGTGGCTCAGTTGGTTGGATGACTGCCTTCGGCTCAGGTCGTGATCCTGGAGTCCCGGGATCGAGTCCCGCATCGGGCTCCCAGCTGCATGGGGAGTCTGCTTCTCCCTCTGACCTTCTCCTCGCTTATGCTCTCTCTCACTGTCTCTCTCTCTCTCAAATAAATAAATAAAATCTTAAAAAAAAAAAAAAAAAAAAAGTCTTTCTGGGGAAGCAGGCCTTAGAGACCGAGCCAGGAAAAAGTAAACCTTAATTTTAAAATTATTTCTATTATTAGCCTCATTTTAATTTTTTTAGTTAATTTACTGTTTATCTAATAGGCATTACCATTTAAAAATTTAGAGAAATGAATACACTAAAAATGTAAGTCTCCACTAATTGTAGTGGAAGTCAGCAACGCCTCTTGTGCTCATCCCTTGACAAAAAAAATAAAAAATAAAAAGGAGGATAAAAAGAGACAAAAACATGATTCTTCACTTTGTCATCGGGAAGCAGCTGTTTCTGGGTGGCTGTGTTGCTGGCCTGTCCCCACAGCCCACGAGCCACCTCTCATCACGCTGACAACCGTCCACACGGACGCCACTTGAGGGCAGGGATCTGCATCTGCCCCAAGCAGCCGGCACAGGGTCTGGTGGAGAGGAGACGCTCAGTGTGATTGTTGGAAACAAGGGAAGAAGAGCGGGATAGAAGAGGAAGGAAGGCAGGCGGGGAGACACCCCAGTTCCTTGTTAAAACAGGAGGACGAACCAAAAAATCCTGCGGGGTCCCACAGAGAACAAGTCAAGTCTGCCTGGGGGTTTGGGGAAGCAGCCAATGATACTGAGCTGAGTCTTGAGGAATGCCTAGGAACTCTCTAGAACTTGTGGACATCTACCAGGCAAAGAAATAGGAAAGGCAGTTCAGGTGGAAGGCGTGGTGTGCAAAGGCACGAAGGTGGGAGAGAACACAAGTCTGGGCCTTCGTGAAGAGCCTGGCACAGCCCCAGAGCGGGCGCTGGAGGAGAGAGAGGGAACAGGAGAGGTAACATCAGAGAGGAACTTCTGAGCAGGGCCGCGTTGTTACCTCCCCCACCGGATTTCAGGGGAACACCAACTAGATGCTCACCGCACTTTGGCTGAATTAACCACATGGGCAATTTTTGAACCAGATTAGGAGGAGGGGACCCCAAGTCCAACCAAGGCGGGACAGAAGCCGCGGACCCCACTCCCAGCCTGAGCCCCCAAGCAGCTGCTCCTTCCTTCCATTTACTCTAGTCTGGATGTTTTTCTCGGTGCTTGATGAAGTTAAAATAAGCCCTCTCTGGGGGGAATCGCAGGCGTTCAAATTGGATTGGCACGCAGACGTCGAGCAGTTGGTGGCAGAAGCCTGGGGACCTGGAGAGCAGGTTTTCGCTGGAGGGGACATGAGCTTTATTTCCCTCTTGGTTGCTGACAAGGAAGCAGCTGTCCTTCCCTGATTATTTTTACCTCGA
Source organism: Mustela erminea (assembly GCF_009829155.1). NCBI lineage: Eukaryota > Metazoa > Chordata > Mammalia > Carnivora > Mustelidae > Mustela > Mustela erminea. The sequence goes on along the minus strand of NC_045625.1, from coordinate 10,369,938 downwards.
GTCACAGCCGCTGACGCTGAGCCTCCCCAGTGCCCGCCCGCCTGCCAGGACCAGGTGAAGAGCCCAGCGCCCTGGCCCAGCTCTGCCATGAGCCTCGAGCTCCACCTACCGCCACCTTCACACAGGACCAGAAGACAGCCCTCGGTCTCAGGTCCAGACCCTTCCACCCCAAGGTGGGGGTCCCTGCCCGGAGGAGAGAGAGCCAGAGCAGTCTTGAAGAATATCTGGAACATAAATTAATTATTTAATTAATGAATGAAAAAGAAAAATACTCATGACCAATTCTCCTTCCTAACACAACAGCTCCTTCATTGTTCTTGCATTAGTTCAGACTTTTAGTTTGATAAGACTAAACCCAAATATCACTTTGCTGTTCACTAAGTGCTTCCACATCTGCCATGTCATTCTAACCTTGAAAAGCCCAACAGGTGGGTGTCATTAGCTCCATTTTATTGCTGAGGAAATGGAGGCTCAGAGGTCAAGAGGCTTGACCTGAAATCACAGCTACACAGAGTGGGAGAAATGGGATTCGAAACCCTGTTTGTCTACCTTCAAATCCCGTACGCCATCCAGTGTATTTTCATATCTTTGTCCATGTGCCAGTTGAGAATGGTCCCAGCTGCAACTAACAACAGTGCTTTAAATAAATGGGGTTACTTTCCTTATATAACAAAAGACTGGCAGTAGGTGGTCTCCAAGTTGGAAGGCTGCACAATGATGTTATCATTTTGCAGTCTAGACAAATATTTAATCACTATCTGTGATGTTATGGACCCATGTCAGTCTTGCTGTTCCTATCATTCTTAATAGATTGCCTTTTGACATAATATGTTGTAGCCTCATGGTCACAATATGGCTGCCACAGCTCCAGGCACCTCACCTACATTCAAGACAGAAGAGATTTTTTTTTTCTGAAGATTGTATTTATTTATTTGACAGACAAGGATCACAAGTAGGCAGAGAAGCAGGCAGAAAGAGAGAGGAAGGGAAGCAGGCTCCCCACTGAGCAGAGAGCCCCATGTGGGGCTCGATCTCAGGACCCTGAGATCATGACCTGAGCCAAAGGCAGAGGCTTTAACCCACTGAGCCACCCAGGCACCCCAAAACAGAAGAGATTTTTTTTTTTAAAAGAAGAGATTAGGAGGAGAGGGTGGTGAAAATAGTAACAATCCCTGTTATCAGAAAAGCAAAATATTTCTGAGTTCTGCCAGAAGACTTTGGTTTACATCTTAGTGGTAACATGACAACCCACAGCTGCAAGGGAGGCTGAGAAAGAGCATTTTGAAAACAGAGGAGAAGGCTGCAAATGCTATGTCAGTCACCAACAATATCTGCCGGTCTACACAGAGTTGTACTTAGTTGTAATTATATGATTGCTTTTTTGTTTGTTTGTTTCCTACTTTTCTTACTTCCTACTTTTTTCTTTCTTTTTTTAAAAATTGCGGTATAATTAAGATACAACATACTAGGGCGCCTGGGTGGCTCAGTGGGTTAAGCCGCTGCCTTCGGCTCAGGTCATGATCTCAGGGTCCTGGGATCGAGTCCCGCATCGGGCTCTCTGCTCAGCAGGGAGCCTGCTTCCTTCTCTCTCTCTCTGCCTGCCTCTCAGTGTACTTGTGATTTCTCTCTGTCAAATAAATAAATAAAATCTTTAAAAAAAAAAAAAAAAAAAGATACAACATACTAGTTTCAGGTGTACAGATAGTGATTAAATATTTGTCTAGACTGCAAAATGATCATCACCATAAGTCTAGTTAACATTCATCACACCATACATACAAGAATTTCTTTTCTTATACTGAGAACTTTTCAGATCTATTCTCTCAGCAACTTTCAAATACACTCTCAATATTATTAGAGCCTCCATGCTGTACTTTAAAACATTTTTTTTTAAGATTTTATTTATTTATTTGACAGAGAGAAATCACAAGTAGATGGAGAGGCAGGCAGAAAGAGAGAGAAGGAAGCAGGCTCTCTGCTGAGCAGAGAGCCCGATGCGGGCCTCGATCCCAGGACCCTGAGATCATGACCTGAGCCGAAGGCAGCGGCTTAACCCACTGAGCCACCCAGGCGCCCCCATGCTGTACTTTACATCCCCATGACCTACTTACTTATTTATTGATGTATGTATTTTTAAGATTTTTTTTAATTTAGTGATAGGGAGAAGGAGCACAAGCAGGGGGAGTGGCAGGCAGAGGGAGAGGAAGAAGCTGAGCAGAGAGCCCGATGTGGGGCTTGATCCCAGGACCCTGAGATCATGACCTGAGCTGAAGGCAGATGCTTAACCAACTCAGCCACCCAAGCACTCTGGAGAGAAAATCTTAAGCAGACTCTCCACTGAGCACAGAGTCTAACAGCGGGCTTGATTCCAAGACCCTGAGATCACGACCTGAGCCAAAACCAAGAGATAGACACTTAACTAACTGTGCCACGTAGGCACCCCTTTGATGCTCTTAAGATAGTACTCTGTTGCTTTCCAAGAGGATTGTGCCATTCTGCCTGGTGTAACAGTACTTCGATATATCGATTTCATCACAACTGTGTCAGCACAGAGTTTTTCCATTTTAAAATGATACCTTAAAGTTGTTTTTTTGTTTTCATTCCTTTGATTAAAATTGAGGAGGAGCACTTTTTTCCCCATGTATTTTTCTCTTTGTTTTTCTTCTTTGGTAAAGTATTTGTTCATTTCTTTATCCAGTAATCTTTGAGAGTGAGAGAATCATTTTTATAGAAATGGCCAGTATCAATATTATTGATACTGGTATCAACTCTGGGAATATTACAACTCAACTTCTTCATTTGATCTTACAAATTCCTATAAGTGGGGAATACGATCCAAGTGACAGAGCAGGAGACCTGGGCTCAAGAAGCCCGTGCAGCTACACATCTTCTGTCCAGCACTTTTTCTTGCACACTGTAGTTATTTTTTAAAATAAAAGTTTCCTGAGATGTAATTCACATTCCATGCAACTCACTCATTTAAAGTATACAACTTGGGCACCTGGGTGGCTCTGTCTTCAGCTCAGGTGATGATCCTGGGGTCCTGGGATCAAGCCCCGCATGGGGCTCTCTGCTCAGCAGGGAGCCTGCTTCCCCCGCTCTCTCTGCCTACTTGTGATATCTGTCAAATAAATAAGTAAAATCTTAAAAAAAAAAAAAAAGGTTTAAAAAAATGTTTAAAAAAATAAAGTATACAACTTAATGGTTTTTAGGACATTCACACAATGGGGCAACCATGACCACAATCAACTTTAGAACATTTCATTGCCCACCCCAAAAGAAACTCTGAACCCCCTAGCATTCACTGTCATGTCAGATCGAGGTAAAAGTTATTTTAAGCTTAGAGAGAAGTGATGGGGGGAGGCTGCTTGAGGAAAGTGAAGGCTTAGGCTATGCATGGATTTACTATGTGACCACAGGTCACTTTCCCTCTCTGGTTCTTGGTTTCCCCTACAAATAGACATTTATTGAGTTTCCCCTACAAATAGACATTTATTGAGCGCCTGCTGTGTGCCAGGTTCCACGCCAGGCATGTCCCAGATATGCACTACCATTCTCTCTACACTGGGGTAAGAAGCCCCGAAGAGAGGAACCAAGACCAAGAGTGGAGATGTGGTCATTTGGGTCCCGATGCTTGTTGGTCACAGAAAGGGGCCCAGAGGGGCGCCTGGGTGGCTCAGTGGGTTAAGCCGCTGCCTTCGGCTCAGGTCATGATCTCAGGGTCCTGGGATCAAGTCCCGCATTGGGCTCTCTGCTCAGCGGGGAGCCTGCTTCCTTCTCTCTCTCTCTGCCTGCCTCTCAGTGTACTTGTGATTTCTCTCTGTCAAATAAATAAATAAAATCTTTAAAAAAAAAAAAAAAAAAAAAAAAGAAAGGGGCCCAGAATGGAGCGTGGGGCTGGCCTTGACTCCCAGCTCAAGGCCTCTGCATCAGCTGCCTCTGGCTTCTGGAGCTGCCCTAGTGACAGGTAAGGACATGTGAGGACATGTGAGGACAGGTGGGAACAGGACTAGGAAGAGCTGAGAATGGCTGGAAACAGCTTGGCAAGAAGTAGTTGCTTCAGTATCCTGGGGCCATAATCACTGTGGGTGATTATGGCCTGTGGGTGGCAGGTGTGCGGGTCCACTAAGCAGATTCCTCTTCCTCTCACCCCCCATACCAACCCCCCAGGCACACGCACCCCAATCTTAGAGTCACAAGGTATCTGTCTGGGTATGCCTAGATCTGTTAGATCATTCCTTCAGTCCTTCAACAAACACAAGTACTCACTCTGTCAGGCCCTATCCCTGGCGCTGGGGGGGCGGCGGCGCGGGTGGGGGCAGTAGAGACAGGCAGACAATTTCCTAGCATTTACAGGGATCTGGGGTTCCTGAAACAGTTTAATATTGGGGGCAGGGAAGGTATCCTAGAAGGTCTAAGCTGAGACCTGAAGGATAGGTAGAAATGAGCCACAAAGGACTTGGAGGAGGAGGAGGACTGCCTATTCCTGGACAAAGGAACAGCCTGTGTAAAGGCCCGGGGGTGTGAACTGACAGAGGTTCCCTGGCTACAGGCTGGGCTATGGAGTGTGATGGGGAAGAGTCACGGTGGGGTAGGACGGTGGGGGTGGGGGTGGGGTGGTGGAGAGACAGATCATGTTAGTCACATGCTGACCTTGGATTTCCTCCTGGAGCACCAGGGAGCCACAGAGAGGTTTTGAGCAGGGGAGGGGCAGGAGCAGATGGAAATTTTACAGCGCTCACTCTGCCTGCTCAGTGGAGGAGGGGCTGGAGTGGGCAAGAAGGCAGGCTGGTTCTGGGCACGTCGGTTTCTCAGGAACCAAGGTATGCAGGGGTGGGGTGAGGGGAAGGGGCTCTTCTTTTACCTACAGAGCAGGAGGCCAGTGCCACCAGAGAAAAGTGACAACGGGGTCAGATTATGGGGCTCCCCCAACCCTGACACTCACACGTCTCGCCTCACAGCCACCCTTTATGTCCCTGAGAAGAGGGGGTGATTCTCTACATTCTCTGTGAGAAGACACAGGGCACAGAGACTGGCCCAGGTCAAAAAAGTTGGCTGATGGCCAAGTTCCAATTCTGTTGGGCTTGTGGCAACCCCAAGGTGAAAGTGTCCCAGCTGCCAGCTCCTCTTTCCAAATTCCTACACTTGGACTGTGGACAACTTAGCTGAGGAGACAGGGCAGGTCCATGCCCCGGGATGAGCACACCTCTGGCTGCTCCCATGGCCCCCCGCCCCATCGACAAAGACAATGAGCCCAGGGACCCCAGTGGCTATCACTCACTCACAGCCTCCAGGCCCTATGTAAGGAGACAAAAGGCCTGTCAGAACCACCACCACAGGCACGATGAATGGCCCTGGGCTACCGGTCAGACAATACCCAGGCTCTGGGGTAAAGAGATTAGGCTAGAACAGCGCCCAAACAGCGTGGGTCCATGGAGGCCCCCACCCCTACTTCCTGCCCCCTGGTACTTAGCCATCTCCAGGAGTGACTCCCAGGAAATGTGACCCCACTGAAGGAAGAGTGTTGGCCCAGAGCCCCCAGGCAGGGACATTACTGAAGCTGGGAATGTCGACAGGGCAGAGAGATTGGGGCTGGGAACGGGGAAGGCCTGGAGACTTAGAAGGTGTACAAACGAAGCTGGGAGAATTAGAATTTCCAAGCCCACCCCACCCACAGAAAGTGGCAGACCTGGGCTTCGTCTTTTCCTTGCCGCCCCGAGCCCTGTGTTCTCTCTGGGCTCAGTTAGCACGTATGTAAAAATGGCCCCCCCCACACACACCAAGAGTCCCTGTCTTGAATGACAGTGCAAATGCAGGAGGGCCCAACCGGACCAGGCAGCAAGGGCTCCATTCTGGGTGGGTTGCTGATGGGCCACAAAGACCAGGGAGAGCCAAGTCCTACAGACATTCTGTAGGCCCAGGAACCAGGGAAATGCTCAGGACTCAGCCCCAGTGGGGACCTCCCATCCCCCGATTTTATTCTGCAAATTCTCAAACCTGAATAAAGATAGAAGAGCCCGCTGCACACCAATATATCATCCAGTTTGATTCCCTGCCCTTTTCTTTTAAAAATAAACCATCATATGGGGCCCCTGGGTGGCTAGGTTGGTTCAGTGTCTGCCTGCTTTAGGCTCAGGTCGAGATCCCAGAGTCCCGAGATCAAGTTCAGCAGGGAGCCTCCTTCTCCCTCTGCCTCTGCCCCCGGCCCTTGCTCTCTCATGCTCTTTCTCTCAAAAAACCTTTAAAAAACTAAATAAAAACCGTCATAAGATGGTAAATTCTGTTCTACATATTTTACTACAACAGAAGAAGTTGTGGGAGAAAAACCCATGAAGCACTGTTTGGCCAGCAGGCTATTACAGTTACAGGTAACTGTAAGCAAAGTTTTGACAAGAACGATAAATGTACTAAATGCCTGGTAGGAGCCACAGGCTTTGTCAAGGTCACTTAAATCACACAGCAGCCCCTCGACGTGTGTACTATTATCCACATGTCACAGATGGGGAAACCGAGGCTCAGAGAAATTGGGTAACGTGCCTGAGTCAGTCAAGATGAACTTGGATCGGTCTAACCTCCCTCCCAAGCTGGAAGTCTCCCTACTGAGGCCAGGGGGTGCCTCCGGTCCCAGCTGGGGGCCACTCAGAGCACCACCTCTGCGTCCCCCCTCCCTCCCCTTAACCTACCTTGGCTCCTTCCCCCACCACCCACCTAGCCCAGGCTCTGCCCTCAGAGGCCAAAACCCTTTCATTTTAATTCCCCCCCACCTCACACACGTGCATTCTCTCCGGCCCACCTCGCTCTCACCTTTTGAATGGTCTGGATGAAGACCCAAAGAGCCAGGTTCAAGGCCGGGCTCTGCCACGCACCAGCTGTCTAACTTGGAGAGAGCCCTCAGTCTTTATCTGGAAAATGGGTATGACAGTCCCTCCTCAAAGTGGGGTTAAAGGTAAAAGAGAGGAGGTCTGCAGGGGGCCAGCTCAGGGCCCTGAACGTTCCTTCCTTTCCACCGTCCAGCCTGAGATGCGGTTGGGAAAGTCCAAGGATCCTTCCACTTCCACAAGTTTATTTGGGATCCAAGCCTCACAGAGCGACTCCTTCTAACTGAGTGCCTTTTCCTGCGTGTTGTGGGGAGAAGCACAGCAAATCCCGTTCAGGAACCGGGGAACTCCCGGACACACCCCTTCTCCCCGCCGGGGCTCTCTGGCCAGCGGGAAGACTGGACAGTCCCGCGCGCAGAGGAGGGCGGGGAGTCCCTGACTCCAAGGGGCTGGGGCCGAGGGGCGGGGTCTCCCAGTACCGCCCCCCGCACCGCCCAGCGCCCGGCGGGCTCCCCTGCCCGGTGGAGAGCTAGCACAGAGGTGCAGCCACCAGACCTCGTCTGTCCCCAAAACACTTCGCAGCGGCTGAGCCCGGCGTAGGCGCCTGGCCAGACGGAGCAGGTGAGGAGCTCGGCTCTGAATAGGGGAGGGGTCAACGCGGGTGAAGGAGGGGGAGCCCTTGTCCTGGCTCATCAGCCTAGAAGCATTCCCCACTGGGCCCTCACGGAGGAGGGAAGGACATGCAGTGTCGCAGTGTCCGCCGGACTTCGCATCTCCCTCTTGGGTGCCAAAGAGTGTACGGTGAGCGAGGAGGGTGGGGCAAGGAGTTTGGGGTCGGGGGCGCAAATACAGGCAAACGCCAACACGGGAATGAGGCGGTCCCCATTTATTGAGCCCATACTATGTGCCCAGCACATGCTAGGGACCAAGTCTTGGACTCCTACCATTGCCCACCCACTGAAGGCGGGGGTGGAGGGTGGGTACAGGTGCTGTTTAAAAAGGGGGAAAGTGGGGCACCTCCTTGGCTCCTTTGGTACAGCATGCAAGTCCTGATCTCGGGGTGGTGGGTTTAAGCTCCATCTTGGGTGTGGAGCCCACTTAATTTTAATTAATTAATTAATTTTTTTAAAGGGGGAAAGTGACAATAAATTGGTGCTTTTCAGAATCCAGGTGTGAACCCCCGTGTATTCCTGTGCAGGAATGGGTCTGATTTCCACACTTAGGCACTTTATCTGGAAAGGGGGAAAGGGTATGAATTGTCACTGGGGATGGCTCCGGATGTCCAGCTGGCACGAAGCCAACTGGTGGGACACAGTGGACCATTCTTTGTTCTCCAGTATTTTCTGGGACCCACTGGTGCTCGGCCACTGCTGGAGTAGAGACCCAGGAGGCCTAAAGCCCCCCAGATTGCTAAGAGTGACCCCCAAGCCACCCACAATTAGGGTATCCTCAGCTCACAGCAGCATGTGGCCATCAGTGCAGGTGGAGGCCGTGACGGCAGGCTGATCTGTAGAAGGTGCCCCTGAGGGAGTGGAAGGCCAGTCCAGGCAAGAGGGACTGCGCACCCCAAAATCTGGAGAAGAGATGCTGCCTGGAGAAATGGGGGCAGCTTGGGGGACAGGGGAAAGGTGACTGCAGGGGAGCTAGGAGGCAGGTGGATAGGGAGACTGGTGAGACCAGCGAGCTCAGCAGAGGCCTCATGAAGCAGGGCCTTGAATGCCAAGCTGTGAGCCCAAAAGAACACAAGGAAGTCTAACAGGGATCCTGTGCTCGGTTTCCACCTCTCTCTGGCCAGTCGGCTGCTGCTGCCCTCCCTCCCCACACCCAGCCGTTCCCAGCTCACCAGGGCTACAGCGTTCCCAGCTGTGGTCCTAGAAAGGGCTCCTGGAGACCATCCTTTTGTGCAAGCAAATGTCAAGTAGATTCCCATCCTGGGCTCTCCGCCCAGTAAATTCTGGAAGCCAAACCTGGGGGAAGATGACCCTGCAGGAGACAGAGCGGGTAGCAAATCAGGACGCTGAATGTTCATTTGCTTTTTTCCTTCTTCAGTCCACAGTGGCCACATCTGTGACCCTTGCTGTCCCTCCCCTGTCCCTGCTGGATTCCAAATGGCCTTCTGGTGCTACTGCCTAGTCTACCTCCTGGTACGTGAACGTGGGGGATGGGGGTGGGGCGGCCAAGGGGACTCAAAGCTGCTGACTTCCAAGTGGGCACCTCTGAGGTCACTGTGAAGGTCACACGAGATAAGCCTTTGGCAAGAATAAGAGTAAAAGCATCCACTGCTGCTGCACCTTTTACATTCAATCAACAGCTTGTTAATTCCTGGGGGGGGGGGGCGGGAGGGGGGGAGTGGAGGGGGGCTGGAGGACAAACTCAAAGCAGTGAAACTCCCTGCCCAAGATCCCCTCTGGGTGGGACTGGAACCCAGGTCTGACTCAGAGCTTGGAGCTTCCAACGCATCCTGCAGGAGCATGAAGTAAATAATCAGTAACTGACTGACCCAGCCCCAAACTGTCTGCTTCTTTCTCAGATAAGGAGTCTCTCTGGGACCCTCTCCAACTCACCAGCTGAATCAAGGGGCTCCTGGGTCACAGGTTGGTATGAGGGTCCCAGAGGGGTTCCTCCGTCCTCCAGCTCAGCCAGCCTGTGGTCCACCTGGTGCATTGGCGTCTAAGGCAAAGGAAGGGAGGAGATGCCGTTTAGTTCAGCCCCATCATCCCCGGACCCTGGACGGAAAGTTTCAACCGTGTCCATCTTATTCTTGGCTCCAAAGAGATGACAGAACAGGCTCAGCAAAGGGACTAGACCTGACAGGTCACAGAGCATTGAGCTGCGAATGACTCCCAGCTCAGTGCACATGGCCCACACCCCGCTCTCCCACACTCTCTCCTCTGACCCTGCAGCTCCAGTGGGTCCCGGGGAGGTTGTGGAGACGGCAGATGGGGTGTGCAAGTTTCCAGGGCAGCACCTGACCTGGTGGCAGGCTCAAGAGGCTTGTGAGCAGAGGTTTGGCCACCTGGCACTCGCGCCCCCTGCTGGGGCCCTGGCTCTACGGCTGCCCAACCCCATCTGGATGGGCCAAAAAGAGGGCTCTCTTCGGAGAGCCCCGAAAAGGCGTGAGTGTGGGCCCAGGACCTGGGAGGAGGAGGCGGGGGTGCGGGGGTGCAGAGGCTTTGGAGACCTCCAAAGATGGGGCCCACAGTGATAGTCCTCTTGGGTTGAGCTCAGAAGAAGTCCCCGTTGCATCTCCATTTCCCTTGTCCTGGAGTAAAATAGAGGGTTGGCCGCATGGGTATGAGCACAGGAGCCCCCATTTCTTCCTTCCCGAGAGAGGGAGATGCCCCAAAGCCCACAGGGGGCCCTGCAGCTGCGCCAGTGGGTTGCCAGAGGCTGTGCGCCGCTGGGGACACTGAGGGGCCGGCCCGCGTGTCCCCGCAGGCGCGCTCACGTCGGCCGCGCTGGTGTTCGGGGAGCGGACCGCGGACAGGGCGGCGCGGCTGCGGCGGCCCCTGCCCGCGCTGGGGGCGCTGACTGCGTGCGCGCACGTGCAGTGGGACGCCGCCTCGCCCGACCCCGCGGCGCTCTTCTCCCTCGCCGCGCCCGCGCTGCCCAACGCGCTGCAGCTGCGCGCCTTCGCCGAGCCCGGCGGCGCGGTGCACGCGGCGCTGGTGGTGCGCGGCCACCACGCGCCCTTCCTCGCCGCCTTCCGCGCCGACGGCCGCTGGCACCACGTGTGCGCCACGTGGGAGCAGCGCGGCGGGCGCTGGGCGCTGTTTGCCGACGGGCGGCGGCGCGCCGGGGCGCGGGGACTGGGCGCGGGCCACCCGGTGCCGGCGGGCGGCATCCTCGTGCTGGGCCAGGATCAGGATTCCCTGGGCGGCGGCTTCTCGGCGCGCGATGCCTTCAGCGGCAACCTCACCGACTTCCACCTGTGGGCTCGGGCGCTGAGTCCCGCGGAGCTGCGGCGGGCGCGAGCCTGCGCGCCGCCAGTCGGCGGCCTGCTCTTCCGCTGGGACTTGGGCGCTCTGGACGTCATGCCCTCGCTGCTGCCGCCCCTGCCGGTGCGCCTTCTCTGTCCGGGTACGGCCCGCCCCGCCTTTGGGCGGCTAGGCCCCGCCCACCAGCTGCTGGGTCCCGCCCCCTGGTTGCTGGGCCCCGCCCCTGGCTCCCGCAGGCTCCCTTCTAAGCTCGCGACCCAGCCCACGTCTCTCGAACCTGGCCACGCCCAGCTCTGGTCACGCCCTCCCTAAACCGGTCCGGCAAATACCCAATCCGAGTGGCTTGACTAGGCTCACCCCTTAGCTGCCTTGCCCCACCTTGTGCTGGCTGCAGCACCCTTCACCCAGGTTCCCATATTGCCCCCCTAAGTCAGGGACTGTGCGTTTTGGCCCCCCCAAAGGTGTACAAGTGCCTTCAAAGCCCGAACAGGCCGGTGAGTCACAGGGGCTCCTGGGGAGCCACGATACTGTCCTGACCCCTGTCCCATCCCTGCCAGTGCCTTCAGAGGAGTGCCCTACATGGAACCCAGGATCCCGTACTGAGGGCTCTTCGCTCTGCCTTCAACCACGGCCCTTCCTCTGCTGCTACCGGACAGGTGATTCCTGGCAGTCCCCAGGGCTCTGCGGAAGGGGAGGCTGGGTATGGACAAGTGTAGACCGAGGGGGAGTAAGCAGTTAGCACGAACTGGGAATTCAGAATCTTCTCGAAGCTTCAGGGCCTCCTTGGAGTCCAAACTACAGGACGAGGTCGGGGCCAGAAAGACCTGGAGGTGAATCCCAGCTGTGTGTCCCTGGGCAAGTGATTTTGCTATTGTATGACTCAGTTTCCCCATCTAGAACACTGTAAGGCTCCAGACACGTAGCAGTGAACATGCTCTTCCTCCTAGAGCAGCAAATGGTGGATGGGGCACCTCTGGGCTGTGTCGCTCGGGACCCAGCCTGGCCTCCCCTCCTTTGCAGAGACTTACCAGCGGCTGCAGGAAGCCCCGTCATGGCCTGGCCAGGATGTTATCAGCCGAGTCAATGCCTTGGCCAACACCACTGTGGTGAGCCCCCCATCCAGGGAGCTGAAGAATTGGGCACACTCTGGGTCACCTAACTGCATCTCAGCTTCCTCACCTACAAAGGGGACACCCACCTAACATGTCTTCAGCAATCAAGATTGTTCATATTCCCTATTTTGGAGCCTTTGAGAGCTGGGGGCTTGTGTTATGTTTGACATGGGCCACCAAGAAGACCCTAGTGGGGCTCAAGTGTGGCTTGCGCTAGGAGATCCCTCTTAACAGCCAGACCTGCTGCAAGGAGCTCCTCTGCCCACAGCTCCTCCCGGACCCTCTCTCTGAAGTCCATGGACACCTGTCGCCGGCTGAGGCCTGCATCTTCCTGGGTATCCTGGAGAGAGTCCTGGCAAAGGAGGCGGCCCCTCTGGGGCCCACAGCACTGCTGGCCATCATCCACTTCCTGAAGAGGGTGACAGCCCTCGGGGCTGAGGAGCCAGACCCCTTGACAGGACCCTGGGAGCAGCTTGGCCAGGGCATCGTGTCCGTGGCCAGCTTGGTCCTGGAGGAGCAGCTGGCCGGCACGTGGCTCTCAGTCAGTGAGGTGAGACGGGCAGGGCTTGGGGTGGGGGCGGTGGGGGAGGCCTGGGCTCCCATTCCGTCCTTGCCTCCAGCTTCTTGTGTAGCCATGGGCCAGTCAGCACCCGTTGCTAAGCTTTATCTCTCCGTCTATCAAAAGAAGCTCCTCTTTAAAAAAAAAAAAAAAAAATGAGAGAGAGAGAGAGAGAGAGAGCCAGAGAGAGAGAAAGCACAAGCAGGGGGAGCAGCAGAGGAAGAGGGAGAAGCAGACTCCCCGCTGAGCAGAGATCCTGATGTGGGGCTCGATCCCAGGACCCTGGGATTGTGACCTGAGCTGAAGGCAGACGCTTAACCTACTGAGCCACCCAGGCACCCCAGAAGTTCTTCTTTTATCTGTTATGGAAGTTGGACTCCCACACACAACCACGCTTGAAGAATAGTTTCTACAGTCGAAAATAAGAGCCACTAATCTATAAGGACCTCCCCCATATCCAAGAGTCTGGCAGCCCCCCTAAGAGGGAGGACGTCTCTGCTGAGTGTTCAGCCATCTTGTCTTCCAAAGCAGCCCAGACGCTCAGGAGAACAGGACAGCTGCTATCCAGATGGCAAGGGCGTCGGAAACATCCTCGGGCAGACGTGGCTGTAGGCTTGGGAGCAGTCGGCCCAGAGAAGGGAGAGACGAGGGGTCATAGACATCACTGGAAAGTCTCGGGGGCAGGAAGAGCACATGTGGTGCCTCTTGGCCTGAGAGGACGGAACCCGGCCCGAGGCTTGGGGACAGGCTGGAGATGACACAACAGGCGGCCCTGGTTCCAGGGAATGGCTCCCCTGGGGAAGTGAGCTTCGGAGGGTGCCCAGATGGTAAGCGAGCGGCCGGCAGGCACGGAGCCCTGGGAGGCCTTTGCCTGGGCCAGCGCCGATGACCGCTCAGGAGAGGCTCGGAGAGACCAGAGGAGGCCCATGAGGCCGGGCCTCAGACACCAGCCTGAGGACCCAGGACTCGATCCTGGAGGCCCTGAGCAGCCACCAAGGGTCTGGAGCAGGGCGGCCACTTCACAGATCCCTGGGAACACGTTCACGACCGGTCAGGGCGGGTGGCAGCAGGATGCCGAGCGGGAGAGAGCTGAGGTGTGGCTCCTTCCAGGTGGTCGGCGGCCCCATGGCCTTGGTGGCAAGTGTCCAGCGCCTGGCACCTGTGCTGAGCACCGTGCTGACCTCCGAGCAGCCGGGACTGCGTATCCAGCGCCATGGAGCCGGTGAGCCTGCGAGCCACCCAGCTGGGCCCTCGGAGCTCAGACATCTCTTAGCCTCCGTCACTTCTACTCAGTCTCCTGCGTTTGCCCGCGCCGTGCCCTCCCTCAGATGCCCTCTCTCCCTTGACCTCCTAGCAGACTCCTATCTATCCTTCAGAACCTTGCTGGAGCCTCAGCTCCTCCAGAAAGCCTCGTGTGGTGTTAGCTCTCCTGACAGTCATTTCCTCCTTCTGCCGACACCCCATACGCAAACACATCTTTTTGCCTTTGTGGTCGTCACCACAGACCTCCTTCCTCCTGAGGCCCCCTGAGTACCAGGACCGTCTCTGACTCATTTCAGCCTCTCAGGCCAGACCCCAGTACACTCTCAGTGTTTGTGGATTCACAGTTGGAATTTTGGCAAAAACCTGTGTCCTTTGGGAACCCTTTGGTTTCTGGGGTGTATTGATATTCGGATCCTGGTCCCCAGGGACGCCTCTCAGTGATTCCCCTCTTCTGGACTTGAAGGAGAGGGGAAGCCGACCCTCCCACGGGGGCTGGTTGGGCAGAAAGACCTCCCTCCGGAGGTCCAGCCCCCCAGCCCTGTTTGATCCCAGGTCTGGAGGTGCGGCGCCTACACCTGGGGGAGGCCAGCAGAGAGGGCTGTGTGTTCATGATGCCCCGTGGACATCCGGAGGGGCCCGGCCACATCCGTATCCCCGCGGGAGAAGTGGAGCAGCTCCTCAGGAAAGGTGGGTACGGAGGGTGGGGTGGAGAGGGGGTTCCTCTTGGGGTCTGGGTCAGCTCGTGTTGCTAACTCGGCTACTTTGGATAAGTCACCTCACCGTTCAGAGCCTGTTTCCTTGCCTGGAAGACTGTCCTCTTTGTACTTGCCTTGCGGGTGATTATGAGGTTAAAAGCACTTGTCGCATCGTAGATGTTCGCTGAGTCTCCTCCACTGAACCACACGTTGCCTCTTGGAAGCGGGGTGGAGGAGGCCCTCAGCTTGCTGCCGCCCGGGGCGGGAGGATCAGGACATGCAGCAAAGGGCCTTAGAGCTGCAGGGTTACGCGCATGAGCCGTGGCTGGTTGGAATTCCGGTTCCACTACTTATTAGCTGTATGACCTTTGGGAAGGCAATTAATCTCTATGAGCCTTGGTTTCCCTGTCTGTAAGGTGAGCAGAGCATCTCCCTCGGGGCCAACCCGTGGCACTTGCTCACACAAGTGACACAGGGTGGGGTCTTGGGCCCCCTCCCACTCAGCCAGGCCTCTCCAGAGTCACCGTGATCCACAGCTGGTTCAGCTCCAGTATCTTCCAGCACACCCTAGGGGAGCCCGGACTAGAGCCCCAGACCCCTGACAGCTCAGAAGAGGCGAGCAAGGCGCAGAGGTGAGTGGGGCCCAGCCAGTAGGCTGCTGAGGGTCTGGATCCCCTCCCCAGGAAGGGCCAGGCCTCCATCCCATGCCAGAGCCCTGATTCTGAGAGGCAAATCTGCCTTTAGCACCCAGAACCAAATTCTCCCCCATCCCCAACACTCACAACGCTGGGCGTGCCGCTGGAACCTGGCTCGACCGCTGTCTGGGGTCCAGGCTTCAGTGTCGAGACTCAGGGAGAAGACAGGACTTAATGAATTTCCTAGCAAGTCCCCAAGGCAAAACTGGAACTCATATGCCCTAATTCCAAGCAC
The DNA here is from genome assembly GCF_009829155.1 of Mustela erminea. Lineage (NCBI taxonomy): Eukaryota > Metazoa > Chordata > Mammalia > Carnivora > Mustelidae > Mustela > Mustela erminea. The sequence continues at coordinate 10,354,623 of NC_045625.1, read as the reverse complement.
GGGACATTTCCTGATGTTTCTTTGGACACAGAGGGTGTCATCTCTGCATATCCAGGCCATCCACAACCTCTCCTGTGCAGCCAGCTGGTGTCCTTAAAAGCTCCCTTTCTCCCCACAGGTTTCTAAGCACCCGGCTGGGCTCGGCCATCATCTCCTCTGAGGTATGGGATGAGACCGGGGAGGTCAGCACAGCCGTGACGTTTCACCTGCAGCACCAGGCCCAGGTACTGGGAAGGGGGGGAATTCTGGTAACTGCCACCCCACTGCACTTATCCTGGTTTGCTGTCCCCCTTCCCCAACATGCATTCATTTGAACCAAGGTCTAAAAATGTACAAGAAAAATACTCATTCCCAAGGCACACCATTGCCTTCCAGGGACCTGAAGGGAATTGGTTTATTACACACTCACTTTGGGCTGGGGGACTTAAATAAGCAACATCCATGTAATCCTCCAACTGCCCATTCGACAGAACAAAGAGTGAGCTTGGCGGAGGGGCTGTGATGGGCCCCAGCCTGTAAGCGGCAGAGCTGGGATTTCATTATCGGTGTGCATGACTCGAAACATTGGTGGTTCCTGTTGGAGCATCCAGGGACATGTGCAGAGACCTGCACGGCCATGTGCTCCTGAGACCTGGAAGAGCCCAAGCGTCCACCAAGGGGGACTGGGCAAAAAGCCATACGCAGCTGCACCCTGGAATCGTCCATCCGCTAGGGTTATGCAAGGAACAGGTCTTTTTCTATAAACTGATCTGGAAAGATCACCAAAAAACCTTGCTTCATTTCATCACGTGAAATACACACATTCCTTCCTGCTTTTGCAACGTTAGTTTCAGAGAAATCTAAAGTTGACTTTTACCCACGACCACTAATCCTAAACACGAACACACACATACACACCCCCCATAGTTTATCGTCTTCGGTATGTCATCCCAAGACTGTAAAAATCAATCTCCCGGGCGCCTGGGTGGCTCAGTGGGTTAAGCTGCTGCCTTCGGCTCAGGTCATGATCTCAGGGTCCTGGGATCGAGGCCCGCATCGGGCTCTCTGCTCAGCGGGGAGCCTGCTTCCCTCTCTCTCTCTGCCTGCCTCTGTCTGCTTGTGATCTCTCTCTGTCAAATAAATAAATAAAATCTTAAAAAAAAAAAAATCAATCTCCTTACACTGCAGTGTCCATTTTAACTATACAACATGGTGGGTTTTGACCCGCATATACACTCAGGGACCACTGCCCCAAGCAAGGTAAAGACCCTTTCCACATTCCCAACGGGCTTCTTTGTGTCCTCCCGCCAGGCAGGTTTCCCTCCCTTTCACCCCAGGGAATCACCTGATCTGCTTCTTGTGACTGTAGATTCTGTCTTTTCCAGCGTTTCCCATAAATGGAACCAGAGTATATGCTGTGTCCCATCCCCCTGCACCCTCCTGGTCTCCGCTCTCCATACACAGCCACACCCCTGCCCCAGGCCCCCCATATACACTCACACGCCTGCTCTGTCCCTGTTTCCTGCCCTCAGGCCTTCCCACTGAGACTGGTGCAGCCTGTCTGTGCTTTCTGGAACTTCAGTATCAGGTGAGTTTCAACTTCCCAGCTCTTTAATCAAGGCAATTTGGTGTTAGTTTTTTGGGGGTTTTTTGTTTGTTTGTTTTTGTTTTTTTTAAGCCATCCATTCTGCTTGAGGACGAGGTGTGTTTGGGGTCACCAGTCACCACCTGTCTTGCCTCGGGCCCCTCCCCAACTCCAGAACAAGCTGGAGCAAGAGAAGCTGTGACCCAGGAGATAGTGAGCTCCCCATCATGGGAGATACACGAGCTCACTCTGTGGGGTGCCTAGGGAGAGACCCATCCGTCAAATAGGTGTTAGACTTGATGATATGTCCCAGGCCAGGGCGCTTCAATGTTTGAAGGAGCGGAAGACGGTTCAGAGATGAGCCCCAGCTCCCAGCCCTGGATCCTTGGCTGAACGTCGGTCACTGTCACTTAGTAATTAATGCCATTAATCAGTTGTAATCACTGGTCTTGGCCCCATGGCCCCCTATCATCCCTAAGAGTGTTAAGTCCATTTTACAGATGGGAAACTGAGGCCCCAGGAAGGGCAGAGGCTCGCCCAAAGTCGCAAAGTTGGTTAGAGGCAGAGTGGCGATGATGGGCCCCAAGCTTTGGAGAGAGGCTGTCCCCTGCTTGCCACCTACCCCCACGTCCCTCCCATTTCAAGAGCCCTTCTGTTCCCTGCCCTCCCCCAGCCCGGACACAGGGGGTTCATGGGCCACCACTGGCTGCTCTGTGGCCGCCCTGTACGAGGCCTCCACCGCCTGCTTCTGCAACCACAGCACCAACTTTGCGGTCCTGCTGCAGGTGTATGACGTTCAGGTGAGTCCCAGGGAGGTAGGGTTGGGACGGGGGGCGTGGGGGGAGGCGATGTCGGAACCAAGTCTTAAAGGGTGACCAAGAACTGAACAGAAAGGCATCCCCAGCAGAGGGCCAGTCTGAGCAAAGGCAAGGAGCCTAGAAATGGCAGGCCGACTCCGACACATCTGAGAACTTCGACGTCTCTGGAGCTGCCTGTGCCGGGCCCAGGAGTGGAAAAGATGGAGGGACAAGTGGCAGAAGTCAGAGCCCAGAATGCTCAGGCGCTCAGATGGCGATCCTATGGGTCCTATCTGTCGTGAATGTGTTCAGCAGGTGTTGGCTTTGCCCCAAGGGCGCCCTCTGGTGCCAGGAGTGAGCTGGAGGGGCAGAGAGCCTCAAGGGGTCTGCGGGCAGGGGGCAGGCCCTGAGCATGGGGGGACAGCGGGCCAATGGAGGACACGGGACTAAAGGAGGAGGAGGTGGTCTGGGACAAAGGCCTGGGCAGCCGGAGGGGTGAGGGAGTCATCTCAGAGGTGAGTGGGGCAGGCCACGGGACTGAGGGCTTCGGGGTGGGAGAGGTCTCAGCTGGCGACGAAGGGCCCACAGGTGAAGCCGTGGCTGACATGAGGTCAGAAGTAACTGAGACCAAAGCAAGGGACGCCCCTGGAAAGACCCAGCATTTACACCCAATCCCAAGAGCAGAGCCAGACCGGTGTGCTCACTAGAGCTGACAAGGGACTCGGAGGGGTCACTTGCTAAGAGACTGAGTGACACAGTCTCTTAGCCAGGGTTCCTCGGCGTGTTGGGGAGCACACTAGAGAAACGTGCTACAGACACATTTGTCCTGTAAAAGCAGAGAGTGGCCATGTTTGCGTGTGAGCTCCATGCCCCCTCCCCCCAGTTGGGGGGTTGTGACATGCCATCCTCTCCCTGTGGCTGCCTCAGTCACCTCCCAGCCAGGGCTCTCAGGACCTTTGACATCAGCAAAAGCAGGACCGGCCAGGGCCAGGTTAGGGAGAGCCAGCAGGAGAGGACAGGTGAATGCTCTTGTATTAAGTGCCTCCTGTATGTAAGCCTGAATGCTCTTGTATTAAGTGCCTCCTGTGTGTCAGCCTGGCCTTGCCGGCTGCTGCCATTGTCACCCCTGCGTCACCGCAGACAAGGAGGTCTGGGGAGCCTTGCTGGGCTGGGTCGGGGCGAGACTCGGTGTGCTCAGGTCGGGACCGTGATGGGGTTACTGTCCTCCGGGGTCTTCGGCTGGCCTGCAGAGGAGTGCTGAGGAGGAGTCACTGCTGAGGACACTCTCGTTTGTGGGCTGCGGCGTGTCCTTCTGTGCCCTGGCCACCACGTTCTTGCTCTTCCTGGCAGCCGGGTGAGACGAGCTCCCATTGAGTCCCTCCTTGTCCAAGAAGCCCCTGGTCGGGGGTCTCCCTTAGGGCTGTGGGCCCCCATGAAGCCACCCTCTCTGTCTTCATTAGCTCACCCACAGGGACCCAAGCAGGCAGGGGCGGATAGTGGGTGGGGGCTGCTAGTGGTGACCTTGTTGACCGACCCCTGCCTGTCCAGGGTCCCCAAGTCAGAGCGAGCCACGGTCCACAAGAACCTTACCTTCTCCCTGGCCTCAGCCGAGGGCTTCCTCATGGCCAGCGAGTGGGCAAAGGCCAATAAGGTGGGCACCCAGGAGGTGTGCTTGTGAGCTCAGGGGGGACCAGCCGTTTCTGTGTTGCCCCCCACTTCACTAGGCTCCATTTCCTGGCGGGAGCATGGCCCAGAGATGAACAAAACCCCGAATGCTGGAGGTGGGCGGGGGGCGCTGTCCAGAGACCTTCCCCACGGATACATCCTTGCGTTGGTGGTGCCAGACGCGGGCGTGGGATCCAGAGCTGGGCTGCGCCCACAGCTTGGCCTTGGTGGGGCTCTGCCACCCTCCCACCCACAGGTGGCCTGTGTGGCCGTCACAGCTGTAATGCACCTCCTCTTTTTGGTGGCATTCTCCTGGATGTTGGTGGAGGGCCTCCTGCTCTGGAGCAAGGTGGTGGTCGTGAGCATGCACCCGGGCCCCCGGATGGCGCTCTACTATACCACAGGCTGGGGTGATGCCCCCCTGCTCCCCGCTCCTGCTCTGTTCTCAAGTCTGCTTCATGCGTCCTCTCGCTGTCCGACACCCTCCGGTCACCGTCTCCACCTGGGATCCAAAGCCCCAACCAGAGCTCCCCGTGCCCACAGTGCACCTGCTGCCACGGACAGCCCTGGGTGGCCGGTCCGGGGCGGGGCGGGGTGGGGAGGTCCTGGGGGCGGGGCCAGATCCTGGGGGCCGGGTCAGGTCCTGGGGGCGGGGCCGGGTCTGGGAGAGTACAGGTTGCGAGGCATGGTCCGAGGGACACTCGTTCTTCTCCTAGGTGTGCCTGTGGCCATTGTGGCCGTCACCCTGGCCCTGTCTCCCCATGACTATGTGGCGGCCGGGCACTGCTGGCTCAACGTGCACACAGACATCATCTGGGCCTTTGTGGGGCCTGTGCTCTTTGTGCTGACTGTGAGCGGGGTGACCTGGGGGCCTAGCGGGGTGGGCAGGTCACACTGGGGAAGGGGGAGGCCCTCTCACCCGCTGACGCCCGGTCTCCAGGCCAACACGTGCATCCTGGTTCGCGTAGTGATGGTCACTGTGGCCAGCGCCCGCCGCCGTGCCCGCATGCTGAGCCCACGGCCCTGCCTGCAGGAGCAGGTCAGGATCCAGACATGGTGAGGCCCAGAAGTGGGGGAGCACGCAGGAGGCTCACTGGATGGAGGCCTGTGCGAGTCTATGGTGGCAGGATGTTGTCCTAAGGCTATGTGTGCTGGCGGGGCCAAGACGGGACCTGAGCAGGTGTGGCATGCTCATGTGTGTGAACAAGGGTGAGCCCGTGACCTCGCAAGTCACCTGGGGGGGCAGTAATCAGTCCTAAGTGCTGAGGGGTGGGAGGTGTTTGTAGACACAAGCCGCTGTCCTGGGGGCTCACTGTCTACTGATAGCACAGATGGCCTGGTAGGGACAAGGTAGGGGAGACCCCTCCATCAGGCGGTCCCCAGAAGTTTAGGTTCAGAGTGAGGATTTAGGTCCCTACCCTTGCAAGAACTCTCCTCACTCTCCAGGGCCATGTCCTGCCGAAAGGAGGCTGCCCCTGGCCTTCCTCTCCCCGCCCCGTCCTCTGCCAAGGGCAGGGCAGCCCCAGCCAATGAGTCCCTGAAAAGCCAGAGGGCCCCAGGGGTCCCTGAGAAGGGAAGATTGTGGACTCCATGCCACCTGGTTCCCCTCCCCAGTCCTTAGCCCTCCCTCTGGGCAGCTGCACCCTTCCTCTGAGCCAGGTTTGGGACTGGGACTCCCCAGTGCCAACCACTTCTGGGTCTGAGAAGGGACAGCCAAGTCCCGCTGAAGATCCCAGCTGCACCTAAGTCCTGAGCAGCGGTCCCCGGTCTGCACGTCCGACCCGCCTCTCCAGGCCCCTCCCATGTGCCGCCCTACCCAGCAGCCTGCAGGGATTCCCAGGCCAGCCTGGCCTCTCTCAGCCCGGCCTGCTCTCCTGCAGGGCCATGGTGAAGCCGGTGCTGGTCCTGCTGCCCGTCCTGGGCCTGACCTGGCTGGTCGGCGTGCTGGTGCACCTCAGCCCGGCTTGGGCCTACGCCGCCGTGGGCCTCAATTCCTTCCAGGTACTTCTAGGCCCTGGACCTCCTGGGACCAGGGCTCTGACGCGTAGCGGAGCTCAGAGGGAGGGCCTGGGTTGTCAGCAGATGGGAAAAGGAGTGTCCTGTCGGTCATGGGAGGCACCAACAGCGACTAGGGGACATTGTCAAGAGGCAAGAAGTTGAGGGCGAGAGTGGGAACCAACCCTCGAATCAAAGAGGCAGCACGTCAGGGAGGATTTTGTGCCCATTTTACAGTTGAGGGAGCTGAGGTCCAGACCCTCAGGGGTGTGGCAGCGGTTCCAGGCCCCAGGCGGGCGCTAGAGCCACTTCAGGCCTCAGCAGGAAGCCAATGATGGGGCGCAGGACCCCTGGGATCTCTGCCCTCAGGCTCGGGGTGGGGGCGCCCACTGTGGGGCACTGGTGAGGACAGCAGTGAGGAGAGGCTGTGTCAGGAGGACAACACTCAGCGCCCATGGGCCTGTGTCCAGAGTCTCTGAGAGGAGTCAGACTCGGTCCTTGTCCTCAGGGGGGTGGCGGTCCTATGGGGGGACCTAGACATAGACACAGACAGGCACACCGCAGGGGCCTGAGTGCTGGGAGGGAGGTGGGTCCAAGCAGGGCCTCTCCACCCCTGCCCTTCCCCTCAGCCTCCCTTGCACCCCCAGCCCTTCTTCCTGCTGTCCGCCCTTACGCCGCCCAGGTCCTGTCAGGGCTGAGAAAAGGAGTGGCTCGGGTAGGACAAAGAAAGCTCAGGAAATAAGGTACAAATTCTGTCCAAACCCCATGTGTCCCAGAGGTCCTCCTGGGGACCTTTCTGCCCCTCCTGGGATGAAGGGGCCTGAGGGTATTAACAGCCACTTAGATGCCCAGGTGCTCTGAGGCCCGGGACAGAGCCTCTGTCCTGTATTTGTGTCTGTGAACAGGGCTTACACATGAGGAGACAGACCCCGTGAAGTCATGGCCCAAGCCTCACGGGAGGAAGGAGCAGGGGAGGAAGGGGGGGGGGGGGACGGCAGCCAGTGGGGCGGAGCTGGCATCAGGAAGGGTCCGATCCAGTCGTTCATCTATCCTCCTGGTATGTGTCGAACGTCTAGGAGGTGTCGGCTGTGGACACTGTTCCAGGCAGTAGGGACAGAGCAGGAACAGAGGCTACAAAATGCCGTGTTCTTGAGGAGCCGGCCACGGCCAAGGCCAGGCGTCAAGTGTTGGGTGGAGGCAGGGAGCGAGGAAGGGTGCCGTGGGTGATGACTACCAGCTCCTGGTCCACGTCGCCTTCTCGGCCTGGGCCGTGGGGACGCTCAGCCAGGCGTGGGAGTGGAGAGAGGAAAGAAGGGGCCGCTGCTGGGGGAGCATGGAGGCGCCATGCCCAGAGACGGGCCCAGAAAATGAAGAAAAACGGGGCTTCCAGATATTCCCAAAGAAGCGCAGCTCCCAGACACCTGTGTGGGCCTGAGCAGTGGGGGACAGAGGGCAGCGCTACACCCCTTCCTGGACACAGACAAGCCCTTCCTCAAGCCCCACGCCTCCAGAGCATCCTGGCTTCAAACGTGGGCCCTGCCGGGTTAGCCTGTGACCCTGCCTGGGGTGCCCGCACCCCCTTCCGGGGGTGGCCAGGTAGCAGCAGCCCATTGCCAAGGCCACCACGGCAGTGGCCACTCCCCGCCTCCCTCCCTCTGCCCCCTGCCTCCTTTCCTCTCCCCTTGTCCTGCCTCTTCGTCTCTGTCTCTGAATTTTCTCTGAGGTTCCTTCTCCGTCCCCTTCTCCTCTGGCATGGCCCTCCTGCTGTGTCCCTTTCTGTTGACCCTTGACGCCCCCAGCTTTTGTCCTTGAGCTTGACCCCATTCCTCCTGCCAGTCAGCCACAGACCTTTCTTGCCAAGGTCTCCTGCTGAAAGAGGGAAAAGGCTGCCTTACGGGGTCAGCGGACGCATGACCTGGGCCCACCCTGCCATTCGCGACACAGTATCCAGGAAGGTTCCCCAGTCAGGCTGAGTCCTCTGGGTCCCTCCCCACGCCTGGCCTTTCCTCTCCTCCCGCCGTCCCTCCCTGTCTTCCTCACCCCGCCCACCTCCGGGTGTCCCTCTCACACTGTGGCCGGGCCATCAGCTGGGCAGGACCTGCCCTCAGGACTGCCCTCCTACCCTACAGCAGGCCCAGGGCAGAGGGACTGGGCTCAGCGGGGCCTCATTCCCTCGGTAGGGCTGATGTGTCTTCTTGTGGCTCCCGGGCCAGGTTTCCGGGCACCCTTCAGGAGCACCATGGGCGGGAGAACCTTTGTGCACTCTGTGCTGGAGAGAGTTTGCTAGTGCCCAGGATCCAAGCACCGGGCCACATGCCCAAGGCAGGGCATGGCGGAGGCTGAGAGGCTGAGGGGACATGGGGGCAGGCTGGGGACAGAGGAGCCACTCGTGGGGACACAGAAAGGGTGCTTCCTGGAGGGAGCGATTCTCGGCTGAGACTCAGTGAGACAGAAGAATGTTTTAGGTCAGGGAAATATGGGGGGAGCCAGCAGAGACATGAAGGGGGGGACACGTGAGCTGGTGAGAAATGGGACAGGAGGGCACATGGGGGCCAGACCGTGCAGGGTCCCCAGAGCTATTGTAAGGAGCTCGGATGTCATCCCAGGGGTGCCAGGGAGCCTCGGAGAATGCTAGGCAGGGAGGTGCTGGCGGGGTTGGGTGGAGTTTGGAAAGCTGCCTTTCTTTGAAAGGCTGCAGAGGGAAGACAGGCTAGCTGGAGGTGGGGAGGGGCGGGAATCTGGGGGACACCAGGGTCTGTCTTAGGGTGGAGGGTGGTATGAACCCAGTTAGGGGCTAAGAACCAGGGGGAGCAGCCAGGCTCTGAGGCTGAAGCTAGAAGCCGCAAAGAGGGCCCCTGGACCCCAACCTGTGTCCTCCAGTCTGAGCCTCAGGGCAGGGGCTATGGCCTGTCCTGGTAGAATCTGAAGAAGGCCTAGGCTCCAAATTCCACCTGCTGGGTCACACTTTGGCCTAGGACTCATTGTTCTGTCCCCTGTCCCAGGCCCTAGGGTCCTGCTCCATCCAACAGGAAGGATTAACCCACCCCCACCCTCTCAGCATGGAGCTGTTATGAGGGCGGTCACCCTGTGTGTGAAGGTACTTCGTGAGTGGCCAGGCCCTCTTGGGCCTCATGTGTGTGAGCAGGAAGAGCCAGCTACAGCCCAGACACTGCTCTGAGTCCTTCACACACAGCAGAAGCTGAGTCCTGGCTTCTGCTTCCCAGAAGAAGAGACAGAGGGTCAGAGACACACGCAGCTAGAGGCATGAATCAGCATGCATTCACACATCTGCTGTCCCAAGATTGGAGTTAGCCTTGATTTCAGGAACTCCTGCAGCCATGATGAGGCTGTGAGGAAGGAGCAGGTGGGAGTCAGGGGACAAAGAGGGACAAGAGGGCAGAGAGGCTATCTGTGGCCAGAGGCTGAAGGTATGGGGTCAGGTAGGGGAGGGCCCCTTCTGGTTCTCTCTGCCATAGAATGTCACAGATGTCCCCTCCCAAGTGCAGGAGGGGGACAGAGTAGGATTTGTGTTGGTCCGCCTGTGTCTCTCAGTGTCTCTGGGTATCTCTCAGTGTGTCTCTGTTGTGGCCCCGGGGCCAAGCGGTGGAGGGGGCTGGCTCCAAGGCAGTGACACCCATCCACATGCTGGGTCTGTCCCCAGGGGCCGTACATCTTCCTGGTCTATGCCGCCTACAACGGGAGGTGAGTTGGGGATATGGGTGGTTGGGGGGGTGGGATGGGCAGGGCTAACTTGCAGGGCACCTGTGCCTGGGGGTCAGGGCGAGGGGCCTAGGCCTGACCCTGATGCCCAACCCCCAGGTCCGGAGCGCCCTGCAGAGGATGACGGAGAAAAAGGCAACAGAGGCATTCACGGTGGGTGCTGGCAGGTGGGGATCCTGGGGTGGGAGGTCCCACTCCCTGTCAATGCCACACCCCTTCCTTTCAGGCCTGCTCCAGCCCCATGGGCCCAGCGTCCCCCCCGAGGTCCCTGGGTCCCTGGGAGGTGGCTCAGGACAGCCCTGCAGCCTTGGCTCCGGCCCGAAGACACTTGGCTCTTAGAGGTAAGGCCACACCAGCCTCCAGTCTGTACTACCCAGAGCCTTGGTTTCCCTGGTGCGCAGGTAAAGCTGGGAAGGCGATGGCGATCCTATTAGCCCATCTGAAAGGCAAAGAGACTGAGGCCCAGGGACTTCAAGCATGGGGCCTGGGGGATGGCTTAGAAGTGGCTTATTTTTTCCCACCACCACCAGGGAACAGGGGCCCCAGCTGCCCTGCCCAGAGGCAGGGCTTGACCAGGGTCACGTTCCTTGGGTCTCTGTCCAAAGGGGGTTTGGGGGTTCCAAAGCCAGGTGGGTAGATGAGGTTTGGGGCCCTGAGATAGAGAGCATGGGCTGAATGACTTCAAGGCTAGGCCAGGAGTTTCAGTCCCATCTCCTAGTTTACATGCTGTGTGCCCTTGTGTATGTTACCTTCCCTCTCTGGGTCTTAGTTTCTTCATTAATCTGTGGAGTAAACCTTTGAGTGGATCCTTAGGGTCTTTGATAATGAGGTCCTGTCCAGGGCAGGAGAGCAGAGAGTGAGCTTCCTGTCTCAGTCTCTGAAAAGGGTTTTTCTCTGTAGGAACCCACAGCCCCAGAATCCCCACAACCTTCTCCTCCATTGCAGAACCTGAGAGGCCGGTGAGGCTGGGACGAGGGTGGCAGGTGCTAGCAAGTATGTCCCACAGGGTAGAGGAAACCACAGGGACTAGGGGAGGGGGGGCTTCCTCCAGAGATCAGAGGAGCCCCATTCCTCAGTTACCAGGTGGCAGGGCCCTGGGAGCCGCCAGGCAGAACCTGAATGCCAAGGCCACTGGGGGTGGGGGAGTCATTACAAGGTTTCCCAGGGCCCCCAGGGCAAGGGGGAGCAGGAGTGGGGGGCCCCTCCCCTGATGATGTCATCTGTCCTCAGGCTGTGGAGCTGACAGCATTCAAGGTGTCAGGTACAACTCTCCCCCCCAAGAGGCTCCCCTTTTCCCCCTCCCCTGCAGCCCGACTGCACCAGGATGGAAGCGATTGGAGAAGCAGCGTACCCGGCTTCCCACGGCTTGTGGGGCCCTTCCTCTTTCTCTGCTCCTTGCTGGTGCCCAAAGTCCCCCATTAGCACACTGGGGGCCTGTCAGGAAAGGGCAGTGCTCTTTGGGAGAGGTGCACTCAGGGGATAGGTTTGGGACCCCTTCCCAGAGCGGGTGCTGCAGGAGGGGCAGGGAGCCGGGAGCCTGCCCACCCCCCAGGCCCAGCGCTCTCAGAGCCTCTACCCTGATGCCTCCTGGGCGGAAAGGACTTTCCAAACCTGGTGAGAAGCGAGCACTTCCCTCTCAGGCTCCGTTCCCCAACCACAGGGCTGATGGGGGCCTGCAGGCAGTGGGGTGAGGCTGGGGCCGGGAAGGGAACCGAGGGCCCTCTGGCCACTGTCAGCCTCTCTCAGACTGAGTCCCCCAGGCTTAGAGCACAGCTGGCTGTAGGAGGGCCTGCCAGGCACCGCCGCGCCTCAGGCCGAGGGGTCCTTCCCAGCATGGGCAAGAGGCCTGTTTGTCCGGCTCTAACTGGGGCTGGGCTCAGGGCTAAAGCCCCGCGTTGGCTGACTCCTTTAAACCTGGGGATCTGGGGGAACTATCCTCCCATTGTGCAGATGGGGAAAGTGAGGCACCGGGGCAGTCACACCGGTGTAAGCGGAGACACATTCGAAACCCTAGTCAGTGAGACCCCAGGCTCCCGCCGGCTTCCTCCTCTGCCTGGTGTCCCCGGTTCCCTGAAGCCTCGACTGCCCCTTCTGCAACGTGGGCAGGAGGCGCCCCCTGCAGGCCGGCGCGCCGTGGGCCTTCCGCGGGGCCGACAGCGCCCCCGCTCCCGCGAGCCCCCCGCGCCCCGCCCCTCCCCCCACCCCCGCAGGCGAGGCGCCGGTGGGAACAAGAGCGGTAGCGGCGCCTCTGCGCTCAAGTGACAGCGCCTTTGTCTCTGCTGAATGGGTGCGTTGCTAAGGCCGCTCGTAGCAACGAGCCGCTTCCACCTCGGCCCGCGACGGCCCCACCCTCCGGACCCCAACCTGCGTCGCCCTCCCTCCGGACGCCCTAGCCCCTCCCTCCCCCTCCGCACCCCGCGACCTTCTCAGGTGGCCCGAGACGAGGAGCGGGGGAGCGAAGGCTGCCAGCCCCGGTCCCTCACGAGGCAGCCACCGCCCTTCCTGAAAGCCTCTGGGCATCAGGTGTTCTTTGAGAGAATCTGAGGGTCCGAGAGAGGGAATGGGGGACACTGCCCAGGGTCCCCCGGGGCCAGAATCCCCCCGAGGGCTTCCCCCCAACCTCCGTTTCCAGACCCCTCCAGGGACCCCCACCATGATCCTCTGCCAGCTCAGCAACCCCCCTTCCTCCCAGGTTTCTAGAGAAGAGAGTGTGCAGACTTTACCCCCAGGCTCCTGGGGGGGACCTCTGAAAGGGCCCACTGGGGGCCCCTGCGGGACAGACAGCGGCCTCAGCCTCCCCCTGCTTCCAATAGGACCCCTGCCTAGTGCCGTGTCAACGCAGCTGCACCCCACAGCTCAGGCCCCCCCAACTTTGACCAAGATCGTCCCCCGCACACCCTTCCCACCTGCCTTGAAGTTCTGACAGCCCCATGGAAGGTGCCGTAATAAACGATACTCCTGTGACCCGTTCCTCCCTGGGGGTCACCCTGGCCTGGGGAGGGGGACAGGATGCTGATGGGAGGGTGGGACAAGGGAAGGGGCCGCTTTATCTTCGGGACTCAAGACAGCCCCGGTTTCATCAACAGGGTAGGCGCCGCCAACACTTACACTTACCAGCACCGACTGTGGGCCCGGCTGGTACTGAGCCCCCGCCTGCCTTAGAGCTGTGGGTCCTCCCTCAGCCCCGTGACCACCGTCACCCCTTGGTGTACAGAGGAAGAAACAGAGGCTCAGAGAGGGTCTCCCCAGAAGGTTAGCATGGGGGCCAGGAGTGGCAGTCACCGTGAGGGGGAGTCCCCCAGGCAAGATTGTTCAGAGAAGGCACCGGGGTAGGGGGGAAGGCTCCAGGTGTGACGGGCCATGCTGCGGGGAGACCGCAGCTCACACTCTGGCTACAGGTCCAGGTCCTGCCGCCACTAATTCCGTGGCCAGCGACAAGATTCTGATTCTTCTGTGAGTCCGGGTCGCTTCTTAGGTAGAGCTGGTTTCCGGCCCAAGGTGAGCAGCGTTAGGGCCTGGCACCAGGTGGTCCCTGAGGTGGAAACCAGGCGAAGGAGGGGCCCAGGGACTGCATACCCTGTCCTGCTGACCTCCGGCTGGCCCAGATGCTGCCGGAGGATGTGGAGGATGTGGCACAGCAGGGGGCATCAGAGCAGCCTCCCTGATGGAGGTGCACGTGCGTGGAGGCGGGGCAGGGCTGCACAGAGAAGCCCCGGGACCCAGCCAGGCCCAAGTAGCTCCCCACAGCCTTTTGTGTCGTTTCTACTCTGGGCACCACCTGGGCTGTCTACAGGGACAAAATCTACCCTGGTGGGGGGGGGGTGGTGCCCATCATGCAGAGACAGGGTTCTGGGTATTTCATTCCGGGGATGGAGGCTGTCGAGACTTCTGAAGCTTAGCTTAGGTCCCCAGACACCTGCCCATGCTGCCCCCAACTCTTGTCTTACCTGGCAAACCCCTGAACATCCCTCAAAACCCAGTTTGGATGACACCTCCCCCGAGAAGACTTCCTGGTGCCCCAGAGAAAGAATTCATCCCCTTCGCTGGCTCTTAGTGGTGGGTCACACAGGATCACAAAATGACAGAAAGCGGCCTCGCGTGGGACTGGATGCTCCCCAGAGGCGGGAACCAGAGCATCTGCTTCCCTTCTGAAGATGCCAGGCGGAAAAGGGACACACTTTCTTTGCATGAAAGCCACTGCCAAGCTGTGTGCCTAGGGATACTTCTCCCTAGAGGGGGTGTCTTTTTTCTAATCGGCACAGAGGCCTGAAGTAGACCGTGAGTGGCCCCGGGGTGAACTTGTCAGGTCGGGATGATGAAGGTGGCCGTGATAGCTCTGCCCCTTCTTGGTGTGTGATCTTGGACAGGCCACTTCACCCGCCCCCCACCCCCGGACCTCGGTTTCCTCATCTGTAATCTGGAGCTGCCACCTACGGAAGTGGCTTTGAAGAGCAGATGGGACAACAAAATGAGACAAAGAGTGTGAAGTCCTGAAGGCCATCTCAGAAGAGGCAGCTCGTCTCAGAAATCAGCCATGCTCACTGCTGCCTCCTAGCGGTGGGCGAGGCAAGAGAGCCAGGAAGAAGTCCCAGGCCCAGGGCCACCAGAGGGACTGAGAGGAAATGTCCGGCGCTCTGAAGTCAGAGGGACCCAGGTTTGAATCTGTCCCTGCAGATTCCTGACTGAGGGGCACCTGCCTAGTCCCTCTCCTGGATCATAGCCCCTGCCTGACTGGGCCACCGCAGGGACAGAGAGATGAGGGGACGGCATACAGTAGGTGCTCATGAAATGACCGTTCCCTTCTTCCCAAGATGTCGGTTGAGATGCATGGCCGGGCTAGAACTCTGGCCGAGGCCCAGGAAGACCCAAGCCTCTCCCAGGCCTCCTGGGTATGGCAAGATCCCAGGAATGACATGGGGCCCACAGGCTCCCCAACGGTGCCTGGTGTTTTGAACCAAAGCTTATCTGACCGTCATGCCCATGCCAGTCAGAGCACTGCCCTGCCCCAGACCACCGAAACCCACCTTGGAGGCTCTGCTTTGGCCCCAGAATGTAAACAGGCAAAGGGAGCTGGAAACTAATTGCAAAATTTATTCCAGGGCTGCAAGGGCTGGGGAGATTCTTAAGGGCACTTCTCATTTTGGGGCTGTGGGTCTCTGGCCTTGGCAGGGGCACATGTTTCAGTGGGCAGGAGCGGGGACAGAGACAGGGCGGTGGGAGGCAAGGGGGGCATGGATGCCCAGTTACCTCTAACTGGGCAGGCTCAGCACAAGCTGCAATGGCGACATGGAAGCAGGAAAGACGGCGGACACCCAGCCCGGGGACCAAAGAGAGCCAAGGCCTCCCCTAGCGCCTGGCCCTGGAGAGTGTCCTTCAGGACACAGGGCAGGAGGAGGCCAGGGAGTGGAGACCCAGCTTCAAAGGTTTGCAGCAAGGGATCCAATGGGACGGGCCAATGAGGAAGGGGGCTTATCAGCAGTGTCCCCCGTCTGGAGACCCATACACCCTCCTCAAGTTCACCCGTATTCCCATACACACAGACTCTGAGACCCGACAGGCCATCCTGCTGTTCATCGAAGGAGGGGTAAGCAACAGCTCCTCTCCGGACCAAAACAGTGGTCCAGCACTACCCATGGGGTCCTTGGCACACGGTGTTTGGAGAGAAACCATAGGCTGTACTTGGGGGTAATCCTCAATTCCCCGCCTCGGTCCTCAAATCCGTTCCCTGCCCCGCCCCCCACTACATACCCACCTTTCCAAGAGTATCTAGATTACTAGATTAAAAAACGAAACCCCAAACCCACAAACATCTTGACTACAGCCTTTGCAGACACATACCAGCCTGGGCTGGCCAACTATGGGTGGGGCTAGAATGTTCTAGCTCCCTGGCGAGAGAGGAATAGAAACTTCTCCTTCGGTGGGAGAGGGACAGAGAGAGCGGACTGCGGAGAAATTCTTTTCAGATAGCATGTCACAGTTCTCCCCTGCACGAGTCAGACGGGGTGGAAGGGCTGGGGAGGCTTGGTCCTAACCCGCCCCCTAGTGTCCTCTAGGCCCCACAGTGCCTGACCAACTTCGCCAACTCAGTGACCCCTGTTGACAGAACAGAGGGCTGCCCTCCTGGTCTCTGGGAGGGAGTTCTGGAGACCCTCTCTTCTCCTCCATTTGGTGCCCCCTCAACGTCCCTCTGCTTCTGTTTCCCGGAGAGGAGAAAGGGACAACTTGGGACCCAAGGGACATGGAGGCCCACCAGGGAATCCCGAGCCTCCTCCCCGGATCTCTGCGTCCAGACTCCAGGACAGACAGGGGAGCAAGGGGAGGGTGAGAGGGTGGTTAGCAGCCGCCTTCTCCGGGGGGCCCTCCGAGCGGGGGCCACCCTACCTCCACCAGACCCCGTCCCCCCTCACCCACCTTCCCAAACACGGGGCTGCCGAGAGCGCAGGGGCAGGGGCGTGCAGGGTGGGGCTCTTGGGCCGGCAGAAAAAACTCAGTCCCCTGGAGGGCCTTGGGGGGGGGGGGCGGCTGCGGCTGCGGCCCCGCCCACCTGCCCGGCCCCGCCCCGGCCCCGCCCAGCCCAGGCTCAGGTCTGCTTGGCCTGCAGCATCTCGATGAGCAGGTTGTTACGCGGCATCTCGTTGCCCAGGTGCTTGTGGTACAGGTACTCCTTGGCCTGCATGCTCAGCGCCCGCACCTCCACCAGGCACAGCAGCAGCTGCTGGAACTTGTCCCCGCAGTGCGGGTAGTGGCACAGGGTGTAATCGAGCAAGGCGGCGTTGGCCTTCTCCTGAGCGTCCTTCACCAGGCTGTGATTATTCAGGAACTTCACATCTGCAAAGGGAGGGGCTCCGTCACCATCAGCAGCCCATCGCATCAGCCGCCGTCACTGGCAACGCCAACGCCAACACCCCCTAGAAGCACCAAAGACACGGGCGCCACTACTGTCAGAGAGGCGACCAGGCCTCCTGTGGCCACCACACCGCCACCGCAGCCGTGGAGGAGCACAGCCCCCAGCAACCATCGCCAGTATTGACAGCCCCGCCTCCTTCCCAAATGTGGCCACCGCCGCCACCATCCCCCCAACCACCACAGCCGTTCCTGTCACCACCACAGCAGCTGTCACCAACACCACCCTCTCTGCAGTTATCCCAAACATGGCCACTGCCACCGTCACTCCCCCAACCACGATCACCTGCCACCATCATGACGGCCACCATCACCCTCCCACTGGTCAGGATGAACACCTCCATCGTCTCCAAAACCATCCCCACCTCACCAGCTGTCTCCCTGTGCATGTGACAGGTGACAACAGTACCTACTTCACAGGACTGTCGGGAGAATTCAGGGACATGCTCGGTGAGAAGTGCTTGGAGAACAGTGTTGGACACGTAAGAACACGTAGGTGGTGACATACTTGAACACAAGTTATGTCACCACTGTAACCCCTACTCTCACCCCACCATGATCAACACCAACCCCAGCCCGACAGTCAGAACCATCATGGGGCGCCTGGATGGGGCAGTTGGTTAAGCGTCTCGTCTGACTCTTGATCTCGGCTCAGGTCTTGATCTCAGGGTCATGAGTTCAAGCCCCACGTAAGGCTCCACGCCACGCGTGGAAACTACTTCAAACAAACAGAACAAAAAACCATCCTGTTGCATCATCCACCCCCCACCCCCCCGTCGCCATCAGTGGACAGGCCCAA
The DNA here is from genome assembly GCF_009829155.1 of Mustela erminea. Taxonomy (NCBI): domain Eukaryota; kingdom Metazoa; phylum Chordata; class Mammalia; order Carnivora; family Mustelidae; genus Mustela; species Mustela erminea. The sequence goes on along the minus strand of NC_045625.1, from coordinate 10,337,180 downwards.
TTCTAGACAGCGACAGGCACTCCTCTTGTCTACCGATCAAGAGCCTCCAGTACCACAAAGAGATTCTCTCATGGGGCCGTGGGGGGATGTGGATGCTCACGGCAACTGCATTTATGGGGGGGGGGGGCACTCCGGGGAGTCCCGCATGGGAGACACAAGCAACAGAGCAGACATAGCACAGAGCAAACGGGCAAATCTTTAAAAGCATAGAGCTACGTGGAAAAAAACAGAAAAGGAAGGTCGAGAGTTCAATCTACATGGCAAAGCCATCTACATAAATTAAAAATGCTTGCACAGAAGCCTGCACATTATGTAAGAACAGGGACAGACAAGGAATCCAAGTTAAACATGAAGGTGTGGCTGCCTGTGGGAGAGGCAAGGGCTGGCCGCTCTCCGTGGACGGGTGATCGCTTGTGCCAGGGACAGAGGAGTGTGACCAGTGCCTCCTGCACGCCCAGGAGGGGTGCAGTGAAGACACGAAAAATAAATGTCTCTGGAGAGAGGCGATTGGGGTTCAAGACCCAGTCCCACCAGTTAGGAGCCGTGACATTGTGCCCTGTCCCCTCCTGGCCTGCAAGGCCTCCTTCCTCTGGGAACGGGGCACGCCCACCTTGCGCAGGTACCTGGGCCCCGGGGGGCACCCAGAGAGGGTCAGTTTGTCACTCAAGTCCTCATCACGCTTGGTGGGTGTCTCTCAGCTCCTGGGCCGCACCCCCAGCTGGTGCCTCGCCTGGAGACTGAGATTCAGCAGGAATCTACGGGATCCGTCCCCCAGCCCCAAATCCGGCCCGGCCTGGCCTGTGAGTCGGCCTCCAGGGGTTCAGGCAGTGGTCATCCGTCCATTTCCCTTCTGCCCCCATCCCCATCAGCTCCGTGGCTGCGGGGGAGTCTGGAGCCCAGCATGTGCAGCCCTTGGCCCTTCTAATCCCGCTTAACACCCACTGCGCCAGGAGGGCTCGATGCTCCTGGCAACCCTGATCCCCAGCCGCCCCCGGTACGCCTGCCGAGGCTTGTGTTGTCCAAAGTTGGATTTAGGGAAACCTGAGCTGGGCCTAAGGCGTATGGCAGGATCTGCCCACCGCCCCCACCCCCCCGTCCTCCACCCCCACCCCTGGCTGCCTCACCTCCCTGCAGTGAGCCAGGGTCACTTTCTCCCTTGCCTCCCCATGATCACCATGAGTCCATAAGGCACCTTGGTGCCAATTAGAAGTTTCCCCATGTCCACAGGGACAGTATGGCAAGGGGCTCACAAGCAGGATATCAGCCCCTATTCATCCCCTGCCTAGGGGCCCTTGTGCAGTGAACAGCGTGTTCACCTGTGCATTGCAGCCCTGCTCCTTAGCCTGGACTACTCCAGACACACTCAAAGGTCATGGGAAGCCCCCACCCTCTCTGAAGCCAGCCTCCTACGCACAAGAGGTGGCTACTGGCCCGTCCCTGTCCCAACCTGTTTTCATCCCACAGAGTCCTGTCTACCTTCACCTCCCACCCCCACCTCTCCTCACGGCTCCCTCCCCACCCCACCCCTGACCCCTAGCCCAGGCTGGCCAATTCTCCTGAGACTGCCTTCTGACCATACGCAATAGGTGGCTGAGGGTCCAGAGAAGGGTAGGGACCAGCTCAAGGCCACACAGCAGTAAGGGGGCCCAGAGGAAACAGCTGGGGGTGGAGGAGGATGGGCTGGCGTGCTGCAGTAGAGGCAGGAGTGGGAGGGGGCTGGGAGGACCAGAGCCTCGGCTTTACCAGGATTTACTGTTCCCCACAGCCCCGCAGCACCACACCAGCGAGGGACAATGGGGTGGAGCGCAGGGGATGGTGCAGACAAGGACAGCGCTCAGGGACAGCCCCCACTCTTAACAGTTCTCTGGACCTCTCAGCTCTCTGCAGCCTGGAGACCCCCACCGCACCCATGCAGTGGGCTACCGGGCTGGGGAAAGGAAGCCATCACCAGTTAAGCCCCAGTGACCACCCTGCAGTGTAGGAGCACCCAGGTTCCCAGGCACCCACAGGGTGTCGTGCTCTAGCTCAGTTAATACCCAAAGACACCCAGGCAGGCAGAAAAGGGCTTCCCCCAGGCATGGGGTGCGCCTGGGACACCGAGTAGATGCCAGAGTCTGGACGCAAAGCCAGGTCTCCTGGCTCCAAAGGCTGGTAGGTAAGCACAGGCAGCGTCAGGCTTGGACATCAGTTCCTGAGCGATGGGACATGAAAACTTTACATTTTGTCCCATCTAGGAGTCCTGTCCAAGGGCCCGCACCCCTGGGATCCTAGGTTTCCCAGGCTACTGTGGACTCCAGACTCCTCTTCCTCCTCATGTCCCCTCTCCCACCTCCCGGCACCCCCATCTAAGGGACTGTCATGAAGATTCTGTGGAATAATGGGTGTGACAGCCAACATCCCACTGAACGCCACGCCCTTCTTCCAGTAGACAGGGGGGAGCAGGAGTCGCACAGACCTGGAGGTGCCCCCTTAGTATGTCAGGGGTTCAAATCCCAGCTCTATCACCAACTGGGTGACCTTGGGCAAGGCCCTTCCCCTGAGCTGTTTGTCACCTGCAAAATGGGAACCGGGCCTGATCTGTGTGCCCACCTCTGGGCCCCGGGACACCGCAGGTTGGAGATGGGCCCAGGGGAGAAAAGCCTGCCGTGTCCCCCCCACCCCCAGCCTGCTTAGCCCCAGCAGTCCTGGAGGTGGGAGGCGGGAGGGGGCTGGGAGATGGCACCACCCCCTCGGAGAGCAGCCTGCTAGCGCTGCGGAGCTGGGGGCCCCCAGGTTCTCAGAAAAGCCCCCTTTTCACGGTTTAATTGAATATTTGAATAATCCTTTCATTCCAGCGAGGCATAAAGAATGTTGTCCCAATAGCGGTGACTCAGGCAGGCGCCCCCGCGCACAATGGCCCCTCGAGTGGGGCTGCTATTCAGGCCGCCTTTTGTTGGCGCGGAGCAGTGGGTAAATTGCAAACGCTTAAGGGAATGCTGCGGCGGCCGCCTCAATGGGAGTCAGGAAATCGAATGTTAGGTCAATCCATTAAGCTTCGATTAAGTCCTCTGCGGAACAATGCCAGCCGGGCCCATCTTCATAAACACCGCGATTGCCAGGAGAGAGGCACTAATTTTAATTAAACCTCCTTACCTGCCTCCACGCCTGCAGGGAGAAGGCTATTTAGACGCCAAATGGCACCCTTCTGCGGAGACAGGCAGGAAGGAGGCGCGAGGGGGCTGCAGGCGATGGGGAGGGGGGGTTGGGGGACAGTCGTCACAAGGGACAGGGCTGCCCAGCCCCGGGGAGGCACTGCCCCAAGGGTGATGTCCAGCATGCCAGGTGGCGGTCTAAGAGCAAGTGGCCATCCCTCTCTGGGCTCCAGGTCCCTTAGGGACTTAACTCCTGGGGCCTGGGACCATGGGAGAGCCACCCCCACCCCCACCTTCCAAACTCTGGGCAGATCTTCCCTCTCATCTTCCCCAAACTTGTCCACTTCACTCCAGCCCCAGGTCTAGCCTCTTGCAGGGCTCTGGGCTGCCAACTGCCAACCTTCTTCCCTGCAGCAGCTGGAAGGACCTTGCTAAAATGCAAATGCGATCATGTTACTCCAGCTGAAAAGCCTTCCCAAGGGAAGGGTCAAGGTCCTTGGCCTGACATTCAAAGCCTTGCACAGCTCAGTCCCTGCCCTCCTCCCCAGCCTCCTCTCCACCCGTTCCCTGCCCCGCACCACAGCAGACCTCCCGGATTCCCCATCTCTTTGCACACGCCTTTGCGGCCGCTTGCTTTGCTTCACCTAGAACACTCCTACTCATACTGCAAGGCCCAGCTCAGAGGTCCCTCCTCCAAGAAGTCTTCCTTGATATCTTAAGTGTGGGGTGGTTTCTTCTTTTTGGCCCAACCCTGATCACACTGGCCTGCTCAGGCTCCTCCTGGAACCTGGAACTTATCCGCCGATAGCCTCGTAGCTCAGCTTGGCCTCCTCTCTTACTGTTCTCCCAGGAGCTCAGGCAGGTGCAGGCACCTGGGCCTCCTCCTCCTCCTCCTCCCCTCCCAGATTCAGCCTCATTACGGTTTCTGACCTGCTGGGCTGGGCGTTCCCCTACCCACCTCAGCCAGACCTGCATCCCTGTGATAGGGCACTGTGCCAGACAGCATGCAATGAAGATGGAGACTGACTTGATCATTCATTCACCTCATTCATTCGTTTCTTCCTTTGCTCACCGGTGGTAATGATGGTTAGGAGGAAAATCACCACCAACGCACTTTCCAAGCGCCCAAGCGATGCGGAGCACCTGGGGGAATTCCCTCATGAAATCCTCCTAGCAGTTAAGGATTATCAGGATGGTCCTCTTACAGATGGGGAAATAGAGGCTCAGAGAGGAGAGTGGCTTGCTCAAGGGCACACAGCCAGAGAGAGAGTTCAGATTTAGAATCCAGGCGGTCCGTCCCTGGTTCCCATTCCTAAGCACTGTTCCACCGTGCCTCACGTGTGTGAACACACACACACACACACACACACACACACACTCGCTCCTGTATCCAGCCCCTCCAGCCTATGCCAGCCAAGCCCTGGAGAGTGTCCCTGTCTCTTAGGCCCCACTCTGGCAAGCAAGAGGAAGACTAGTGAGAAGGAGGGGCCAGCACTCTGGCTTCGGAGTTTGGCCACTCACCTGGACCCTGGGAAGAGGGCTGGGCTGGGCTCTGCTAGCCTTATCCCCCACCCCCCCCACCTCCCATACAAGGAGAAGTCCTGGATTTATCACCTGGCTGAGGCCAGAGCTGCACTGGGCCTGGTAGTCCCAGCCCCCGAGGCTTTATTGGGAGAGGGGCAGGGGCTACAGGGGTGTGCCTTGGGCTCTAGGGGTCTAGAAAGCCAAAGCGGGGCAGCAACTCACAGGGAGGCCTGGCCAAGAAGGCTAGTGGCTGGCAGCCCACCTTCCACCCACCCCACCTCTGGACCTCCCTGGAGGCCTCCTGATTAGTGTCAGGTCAAGAAAGCAGCCTGATGGCACCTGGGTGGCTCAGTGGGTTAAAGCCTCTGCCTTCGGCTCAGGTCATGATCTCGGGTTCCTGGGATCAAGTCCCACATCGGGCTCTCTGCTCAGTGGGGAGCCTGCTTCCCTTCCTCTCTGCCTACTTGTGATCTCTGTCTGTCAGATAAATAAATAAAAACTTAAAAAAAAAAAAAGAAAGAAAGAAAGAAAGAAAGAAAGCAGCCCGACCGCCACAGACCCCGCACTTCAATTCTATGAGCACTCCACGTCCTTCCTGTCTCCAAATCTCCCGTCACTCCCCAATTACATACAGATTCTTTCTACAACGGGACATGGAAAAAGCCACCAGCCCCCGAAAGGTCATAGTTTGCTCATATGTGAAGACAGTGATACAACCGCAAAGGCACAAACACACACATGCCTCCCAGAGTCTCCACACCCCCAACCACACGCCACCATGCCTGGCAGCTCACAGAGACACGGCTCGGAGGCGGGTCTCGCTGGAGGGAAGAGAGGGCTTCCCCCAGCTGAAGACAGCATGGCCCGGGCCCCAGAGGCCCTTCCACAGGCTCCAGGCCACAGCTCCTAATTGGCTGCCCAAGATTCTGTCCCCAGCCAGCAGCATGGTTGTCCCCTACCAAGCCCTGTAGCCTTGCACGGAAACCCTCCAACTAGTGCAGTAGTGGGGAGAAGAGAATGGCCCAGGAACCATAATCAACACTCCCTTAATACCACCCAACACGCCCAGCTCTCCCCAGTCTCGGGCAGGTGCTCCCTTGCCTGACCCGGGCTAGGATGTCAATTACCACAAAGATGACTTCTGAATCCTGACGCCGAGGCAGTCATGCCCCTCCATTCTGACCTTCCATCCCACCTACACCTCTGCTAAAAGACTGACCCCTCCGGCAAACTCCTACTCATCTTCTAAGGCCCTGCTCAGATGTCCCTCTTCCAGGAAGCCTTCTGGGCAGAGCCCTAGTTCCCCACTCCGAGTTCCCCATCTCTGTCCCCAGCCCGGCAGCACGAGCCGGAGGCCTCTACTGGACTGGGAGCCACCTGAGAGCAAGGACACACCCGCGTTCACAGCCCCGCTGAACCCGGGGAAGGCACGGATGGCTTGCTAGGGGAACGACAACAGGAGGCCAGCCTGAAGAGAGCCCCGAGCAGGGTGGAGGCTGGAGCGGCACTGGCTGGGCAGGTCAGGAGGTGATGAGACGGAGACCCCCACCTGACTCAGGGGCGCCCCGCCTGACTCAGGGCGCGGGGCAGCTGGGCTGGGCTCACCCTCTGCCACTTCCCTGCTTTACTTTCCTCCTCAGCCCTATCACGGTCCTCCGGGGAGTACATCTCACTGATCATTTCACTCCTGTCCGTAGCTTACTAACTGGATTATGATTATGGTCTCTCCACCGATAGGGCTGGCTCGGCGACAATAGGGACAGGGACACACCCTGTGTCCCTGGTGCCTTGCAGAGTGCCCACGCTCAGCACGTTTATAGAACGAATACAGGAGCGAATGAATGAGTGGGGAGCCCAGAGCCGGAATCTGGCCCCCCCCCCCCAGAGCAGGGAACCTGGAGAACAGGGACCCCAGGATGGGAGCCAGGGAACAGAGCCTCCCCACCTCACACAGGCCTTTTTCTGGAGGCGACCTGGGCACTTCTCTGGTGCTTCCAGCCAGGAATTTACCGAATTCTCCGGAGTCCTTCCCCACAGAGGGCCAATCTTAGACCGGGTCTTGGTCGGCCCTACTTCCAAACAGAGAAACTGAGGCCCAGGGAGGAATCAACCTCCATTTGAAGAGCCGGGCCCGGGGCCAGGTCCCTCAGGCCCTGACTCACCACGGGAGGGGTCCCCGCGCGCCGCGGAAGCCCCCTCGGGGGCGGAGCCTCACGGAGCTGGGCGGGGGGGCGGGGCCTCCAACCTCGCCCCCTCCCCACCTCAGGCCGCCCTCCCGCCGCCGCCGCAGGTGGGCAGGCGCACTCACCGAGGCTGAAGAGGATGAGGAATTTGAGGCAGACGAACTCCTGGCGGTCGAGCTGCAGCGCGTGCAGCTGCAGGACCAGCTCCTGCGCCCGCAGGACCAGGCTGTGCAGCAGGGACCCCGCCTGGGCGGCCACCGTGCTCAGCTCCACCTGCGCGGGCGGAGGGCAGGGTCAGGGTCGGGGGGACCCGGGGCGGCGGGCAGGGGGCGCGGCTGGCACGGGAGGGGAGGCCCGGAAGGAGGCTGGGGAGGGTGGCCCCGTCCCTGGAGCTGAGGGGGTGGGGGCCGCTCCCCGCGCCCCAGAGACCCTCCAGCCCCACCGCGCGGCCCCGCCTCCCCAGGGCTCCTCACTGCGGGGCGAGCTGAGGGCCCCACGGCCGCAGAGCCAACCCCGGGGTCCCTCACGCTCCGAGAGCTGTCGCCGACCCCGTGGCACGAGCGGCTTTTGTGTTTCGTGTGCTGTTCGCGGCAGACACGCGCTGGGTGCGGGGACAGGGTGGGGGCTGGTCCTCCCGGATCCCCGTTGGCCGCGGGACTGCCCGGGCCCCCACGCCTACCCGCGGCCGCTCAGACTCGGGACGTGGTCACAACTCAGCTCTCGTTCACACACACTCCTGGGCACACTTGCAGGGCGGCCCGGCCATTTTAAGAAGTGAACTTACACACATACACACAGGCGGTTGTAGGGTCACCTCACAAGGTAAGGGGACGGACACGCACCGGTGTATGAGTTCCCACACGTGGTGACAGGCAGATCTCAACAACCACAGGCTGAGGTGTGTGGAGATACCGCCTCAGAGACCACGGCCTGCGAGTTGACACCGGCCAACAAACACGCTCACACCTCAGACTCTCCTGTCCGGCACTCCCCGGGGCCTCCAAGCCACACCCTCGGGACCAGCATGCCCTGGCCCTGGAGGCCCAGGGTGAGAACAGAGCATGAGGACCAACGTCTGGGGTTGGAGATCCGGGATGGGGAGCGGGGCCTCAGCCTCCAAACCCCATCCCGGAGTGCCTGTCAACCGCTCTTCCTCAGGTCTCCCCCTTGGGAGCGATGCTCCCCCCACCAGCCTAGACCCCAGCATCAGCCTCTCTTCTTTCTCTCCCTCGTTCCCTCCATCTCTCCCATACCTCCTCCCGCCCAGAAGGGGCCTTCCTCCCTGAACTGCCCCCGCCCGGGTCCCCAGCATTACTCAAGGGCCTCGACTTCCCTACCCCCCATCTCTCCCCCTCAAATACAACCTGGATGAGCCCTTCCTCACTTACAACTCTCCTGTTGCTCCCTGCTTGATCTCAGGAGGTCCCAGCTCCTATGCTAGGGCCCGGAATTCCCTGCTCAGGGCGGGGTGGGGGTCCCTAACTCCTTCACCCATTCCTCATCCACCCAGGATTTAGGGCCTGCCCCCAGCCCTACCGTTCGCCTCACAGGGCTCCTGGTCCCCCAAACCCACCTACTAGCACCCACATACGGGCAGCCTCTGGTAACTCAGAGGTTCTAACCATGCCCCTGTGTGCCTTTGTCCATGCTGTCCCCTCTGCTGTGACGGGAGTAGGACTGGCCCCCACCACCCTTTACAACCTGACCAACCCCTATGTGTTCTTTCAAGACCCAGGGCCACTTTCACCTCCTCCAAGAGCCTCCCTGACCCTCCCCACATCCCTGAGCTGCTTCCTCGGGGCTGGAACCTGTCGAGGTCAGGGCCAGGGCTTGTCAGAGGGAGGTGGGGGCATGAACTTGGGGAAAGGGCTGACATTGGGGGTGCCCAGAGCCAGCCCTGGAGAGGCCTAGGACCTCTTCTGGGCTCAGAATTCTGGAAGCATCCTTCAGGGCATGGCACAGGACACAGTAGGGTCTGGTCACCTCCTGCCCGGTGACCAGCAGGATGCTGCCCTCCTTGCCGTGTTGGATCTGGCGGTAGATGTGGTCGAATACCAGCAGCTCGCTCCAGCAGTTCTGCAGCAGCGTCATCTGGTCGGCCACCTGCAGGGAAGAGGCACGTGTGGGGCTGGGGTCCAGCCGGGTTCGGCCGGGGACCTTCCTCCCACCCTTGCCTCTCCCAGCCCACGATGCAGAGGCTCACCTGGACATGTGACCTGGGCAAGCTGCTTCCCCTCTCTGTGCCCTTTTTGCTTATCTGCCTGCTTCATCAAAGGGTAGCAGGGATCAAGCAAAAAAAAAAAAAAAAGCCACTGGAGGTGCTCAGAACTCCGATAGGCCTGGCTGCAGGCCCCAGCTCTGCTCCTACAAGGAGTATGACCTTAAGCAAGTTCTATAGCCTTCTGAGCCTCGAGTCTCTCACCTGTGAAGTGGGCAAAGTACAGCACCTGGTGGGGGGTGTCCTTCCGCCCCAGAGGGTCAAGACATTCTAGCACCGCAAGAGTGGACACTTGTGACCAAGGTGAGCGGGACTCAGGACCGTGGGATGCCAGAGCCTGAAGGGCCCTCAGGCATCCTCTGGCCAAAACTTCTATTGTTCAGATGACAATCTGCTGCCCAGAGAAGGCGACGGCCTATCCTGGGATCACAAAGAGGTAGAGCAAGACCAGAGCCATGGCTGGCCTTCTCAGTCCACAACCCTCTACAGTGACAGATACCGCACCCTCCTGGGTGCTCCGAAGTGCCTGGGGCACAGGGGCCCGCAGGTCACCCTGGGGAGACACGCTACAGACGCCAGTCCCTCCCAGCCCCCACTGCTCGCTCGCCCGCCAACATCTGCCCAGCTGGTACTTCCTGGACACCTTCCTGGGCCCTGCCCCGTGACGAGAGCCAACTCTGACAGCTACTAGTCTCCGTGCTACAGATCCATGCCCCTAGGAGGCTGGGACAGTCCCTAACCCCAGTCTAAGGAGAGAAGACACCCCAAGGAGTCAAGTAACTTGCCCGAGGTCACACTGCCCCGTCTGGTTCCAGATCCGCGCTCCGAACTGCCTGGGATGGAAGAGGACCCAGGCCGGCCACCCAGGAGTTCGCGGCTCACTCGTTCCCTCCCCTACGAAGCTCCCCTCAATCCCTTCTCTTCCCACGGTGCCCTCACCATCCTCTGGCTGTGGCACCTGCCACATAGGAGGACTCCAGTTCACGCCTCTGCCTCCCCCAATACCTGCGGGGTCTGGGAAGGTCTGGGAAGGCAGGGCTGGTGTCCAGCTCATCGCTGGGCTCCCGGAGGAGGGGCCGGTGAGCAACTGATGAACGCGTATGTGCTCCCGAGATAGGCACAGGGAGCAGAGAGGGGCTGCCCCCAACCCTGGGGGGCCAGAGGGATCCAGGCAGCCTCTGGCCTGAGGGGAACTAGCAACGCCCAGTGACCAGCTCTCTCTTCTTGGGGATTGAAGCCCCCTCCTCCCCTCGGTGCCCTCCTCCCCCCCGGGGGCAGCCTGGGGCCCATCCTCAGGCCGATGGAGGCAGAGAACAAGTGCACAGCGAACGAGTGAGCAGCTGCTCAGGCTTCCTTCGGGCCTCGCCCGCCCAACTTTCCACGGCCTGTCGTGGCTGAGAACAAGAGGGAGGGCCTGTCTCTGTCCTGCTCTGAGTCACCAGCCCCCTATCTTCCCTTGCTCACCTCGTCTCTGTGTCAAGAACCTGCACACCTCTCCCCTCCCCTCCTAGCAGAAAGTGCTTCCTAGAGCCCAGCTATGGTCAGAGCAAGAAGCGCGGCTGGGGCCCTAGGCTCAGCCGCAAGGAGCCCTGGATCGGAGGGGCCAGGAGAGAGGAAGACCCGGGCAAGGGTGAATCACAGAGACATCTCTCCTATCTCTCCTCAGGAAGGGGCCAATCCCCAGAGATCCACAGGCAGGAGGCCTCCCCACCGGTTTCTGAGGAGGAAGGCAAGGCTCGGGGAATGCCTGTGGCCGGGCCCACTCTCAGCACGCTGGCCCCGGCCTCCTCACCCCTCCTGTCAACATTCTGCCCAGGTTACAGATGAGGAAACAGAGGCTTGCCTAAGGTAACCGGAGGCCCCTAATTGGGCCGGGCTGCTGGAGGGCCCCGGGAAGTCCCGAGGCCCGCACGGAAGGCGCCTGCTAGGAGTCAGCGGCCTACCCTGGGCCACCCAGATGGAGGCAGAGAGAGGGGGAGGACGTGCGAGGCTGGGCTCTGCTCACCCCTCACTGCGGCCCTTGGGCCTGGCTTAAAGGACCAGGGGGGTGGGGAGGTGGAAGAGAGAGAGATAAAGGGGAGAATTAGGAGATAAGCAGGCTGAGCTTCGGGCAGAAAGCAAGAGGGGTCACAGTGACCCGGCTGGCCAAGCCCTGGGAGCAGACTCTGTACCCAGACCTCAGACCCCAGGAGTGGGGGCAGCCCTGCCCACGGGGCTGATAGGGATGGCAGGGCGGCCAGATGCCATATTGGCTGAGCCGCGGCGCCCTGTCCCTCTGTTCGAGTCCCCACTCAGCGCCATATCCTCCTCTGCCCTGATTTTCTGTTCTGAGGAACTGGAAAAACAAATGCTCCCTCTTTTGGTTAGAGAAGACGTGTGAGCCCAGGGGCCTCTGTTGTGAAGGGCTCTGTGGCCCCGTGGCGGGCTCTCCTGCAGATCCTGCCCCCGCTGACGTGCCCATCTACCCCTGGCCAACGGACTCGTCACTTGCTTCTCCTCTAGGTGGACAGATGGACACATACCAAACTCTCAAACACCGCCCACACACAGATGAGCGCGCAGACGCGTAAACACACGCGCGCGCACACATACACCTCTTTTTATTTCAAAGAAAACCAGAAGGCCCTCGCTGCGGGCCCCTCTCCATAGGAAAGCAGGTGGCTAAGAGCCTCACTTAACCAAAGAGGCTGGTTTTCACCTTGCTTCGCTTTCTCCCTAAGCAAAGGTTCCTCCTCTGCCCTCGGACCTCCCTGGCACCCAGGGAACAAGGACGTTTGCCGGTCGCCTGGCCCTGGGGTCCCTCGCCGGCCTGGCCTGTCTGCTCAGCCTCCCAGCCGCCCACCCCTCCCGCCGGTCTGCCATAAATCCTCCCGGAGCCTTGACGCTTCGCAGCCTGCCCTGAAGAAGGGGTATTTATGGGTGCCGAGCTGACCTCCCTCCCAGCAGGGTACCCCCCCGGAGCCCCCCGGGGTCTGATCCGTCTGGCAGCCGAAGGCCAACGGGCTCCGTAACTCTCCGGTGACTGACATGCCGCAGGCCGGCCGGGGCGCGGTCCCCGTGGAGCGGTCGCCCGGCCGTCGTTTGTCAGGCCGGGAGTGACAGAGTTACTGCTGTTTAAATGAAACCATCAATCTGAACCGTTCTCTTGCCGATCGGGGGCCTCGCAGTTGGATGTTGAGGGTGAAGTGATGTCAAAATGGGTCATTAGGCCCTCTCGGGGCTCACCTCCCCCTCCCTGACTCCTATGGGCCGTCCTGCCCTTCCTGGGAACCGTCCCCAGAGGCTGACAGCTTGGGCGGACACATGGCCCTCCACCGAGCAGAGCAGCAGGGACGGGTGTTTCTGCCACCTTGCTGCCACACAGTGACTTTCTAAGCCCAGGGCAAGGTGGCCTGGCCCGAGACTGCTCCCGGGGCATAGTGCCCAGGGGAGCGTTTGTAAAGCCTATGCTTTCGCATTCCTTCCGGCCAGGCCTGAGCACCTCCTGCAAGTGCAGGTTACGGGGGCGGCAGCAGAGGGGAAGGAGGGACGGTAGTTTGCAACCTACCAAACTCCTGCGCGCTGGGTCCTGTGCGGGACCGTGGACCTGTCCTGGCCACTAAATCCTTGCAACAGCCCTACGAAGCAGAAGTTTTTCAACTTCCCTTATCGTATAGCTGAGGAAACCGCGGGCCGAGGAGTAGTGCCTCGCCCACTGTCACGCCCGGGGTTAGGCCGCAGAGCCGATGGAGCTGGGACTTGAACACGGGCTGCTCTGATCCTGGTCTTTGTTATGAACTCTTCTGCCACGGTCAGCGCCCACACACCTCGACTGCGTGCGATGAAGAACTGAGGCAGGGGGACGTCTAAGCTGGGGGAGGGGATGGAGGAGGAGAACCCCGAGGGGGCGTCCAGGCTCCCGGCATCCCTGGCAGCTCAACAAGGACCCCAGGCCCTCCCCTATATGGAGATGTCATCAGCATCACAGGGGGCTGGGTGGCCTCTGGGGAGAACTCAGCCTCCATGATAGGACCCGTCCCTGTCCCAGGATGTGGGGCCTCTGCCAGCCCTGGCTCCTGGTCCAAGCTCTGCTTCTGACCCTGCCAACCTCTCCGGACACAGAGGACCACCTGAAACTCCCTGACATAGGACACCTTTTCACATTTCCAGGTCTTTCCCTATGTTCTCCCTTCCTGGGATGTCCTTAACCTTCTCAGACTGCTTTCTGGAAAGGCAGAGATCAAAGAAAACCCTGATTTCCTTAGATAGAGCCTTTTGCCCTGTTGCTGGGCCCCACTACCCCCTTCCATTGCTCCCAGAGCCCTGGATGGCGTCTGCATACCTGTCTGTCGCCTGCAAAAGCCTGGCTGCCTCCTGGGTCCAATTCATTTCAAGGTGCCCACTGCCCAGCCCCAGTGCCCCACTCTCAGAGCTCAAGAGCTCCCCACTCTGTCTCCTAAGATGTATTCTGCTGGAGGTGGTGGGGGGGTGAATGGTCACCCAAGAGGGAGAACAGGGTCATTCAGCCCCACTCCCACTTTTCTGCTTCCCCACCTCTGGCTTTGCAAACAGACACCAGCCAGGATCGCTGGACCAGTAGGAAAGAAGTTCCACGTGGCTGACGAAGAGGCTCGCTATGGGCTGGGCTGGTACTTATCTGCAAGGTTCCTTTACAGAAGATGGTGACCATGGTTCATATTCCTGGGCTCGATTCAGAGATTCTGGGAAGGGGAAGCAGGAAGGTTTGGACCACAGAGAAGCCAGAAGCAGGAAAAAACACTCAGCCAAGCTGGGACAAAAGCCCTTCCCATCCTGCGTGAAAAACCCCAAGAGACTAGGAAGGCGGCCAGAGGAAGTGCCCTGCCCCTGGATTCAGGGTTCTGGAAAGCCAGGAATGCTCTGCTCCTCCTCCCCTCTGCACAGGGGGCTCATGGGAAGTCTGGAGGGGAAGCTGGCAACCAACCCAAGGGTCCTGAGATCCTCATCCCCAACCAGGGCCTCCAGCCAGGAGTGAAAGGCAGATAGGATTGCTCAAGGTCCCGCCTCTTGTCCCATCCATGAGGTTGGCCTAGAGTGGGGACAAGGGTGAGAAGTCCCACCCTGCGGCAGATGGAGGGCACATCCCCAGCTCCTCCACTGTGGAAGCAGGAATCATCACCACCAATTCCAGGCCCCCAACCCCATGATGCCTCAAGGGCTTACAGGCCCAACCTCCTATTTTATCCCGCCCGTGGCCAGCCCAGGCAGGCAGTGCCCCCGGCCCATCCGGCCACATGCCCCTGGAGGAAGCCCAAGCGTCAGCATTGACAATGCTGCTCAAGGCTGCGGTGGCCCCAGCAGGGAGGGCAGCGGGCCTTGCTGTTTACACCCAGCCCGGGAACAGCCAGGGAGGCCGGCCGGGGAAAACCGCACACCAATCAGCCCGGACTAAAGATGGTCTGTGCGCTGGCCAGCGAGAAGGGCCTTGCCTGGGCTTGAGCGGCCTCAGAGGTTGGCGGAGCACCCTGTTTGCAGGGAGCCAGGTCCCCAGAGGGGCAGCTCCCAGGCCTTGGGTCCTTTAAACCACCAGGCAGAAGGACTGGGAACCTCTTCCCTATCTGGCCTCAGTTTTTCCCGCTGCTTTCTTGCTTACTTTTGCTGCAGGTACTTTAATCCAGGGGAAGGGAAGACTTGGGCAAGAGGTAGACGGGCTCCTTTGGGAAGATCGGTGACAGGACTCACAAGCCCCACCTAGCCCCCACTGCACACACAGACCCTCGAGACCAGCCATCATGAACAAGAGACGCAGGGACAGCAGGAACTTTCACCTTAGCTGGGAAGGAGCACGTCCACAAGCATTCCACACTCTGAGATACGAAGACCCCCACCTATCATATTTGAGGCTGGCAGGGATTGGCGGCCTCTCCAAATGGGAGGACCGGATCACTTGTGTCCTCTTCTCGACACTGGGCTGGAGCAGCCAGAGACAGCTTCCAAAGGACGCAGGTAGTCCTTTGGGGGAGCTCGGGGTCTCAGAGGAAGAGAGATAAATGCCTACAGAGACCCTGACCAGAAGAGAACGGAACAGAGACCTAGAGGCCCAGAGAAACAGAGATGCAGAGAGACAGCACATCAGGGAGAGAGGGATAAGAGAAAGAGACAGAGGCAGAGATAAAGCAGCAGAGTCTGTGACAAATAGAGATTCAAGACACAGAGAAAGAAAGAGAGCAGGAGGGGTGAGGGTGAGGGGGTGAAGAGCAGGGAAGGCTGCGATGGGCCAGAAACACTCCTCAGTGTCCCCAGAGAAACCTCCCTGTGCCCAGATGTTGCCTGAAGCCAGTGGGCAGGACAGCTCCATCCAGAGGTTAACTGGGACAGAGGCTCGGGCGCCAGGAGGACACCCCAGACCCAGTGGCCAGCCAGGCGGGAGGAGGGACTCACCTCCAGCTCCTTGAAGACCATGCACCTGCGTGCCCAGTCCACGATGGAGATGAAGGTCTGGTCAGCCATCCTGCACAGAAGGCTGAAGGGCGCGGGCTGGTCAGGGCGGCCTTTGGCCGGTTCCTGCAGGCAGCCCACAATGCGAGCCCGCACCTGGTCCTCTTCTGGCTCCAGCTGCAGCAGCTGTAGGATGAGCTCGGGCACACCAGGCCCTCCGGAGAAGGGCTCTGGGTAGCCATAGGGTGGCCCCGGTTGCGGGGGACTGGCATAGGGCTCTGGGTACTCAGACTTGATGGCACGGCCAGGGAAGGTGGGATAGAGGTAGCCGGCCAGTGGCCCGTGGGCACCGGGCATGGCCATGGGCAATGCTGGAGCCCCAAAGTCGCCCAGTGGCCCAGCAGGTGGACCAGAGGCCAGGCCCTTGGGCTCAGGCGCGTGCAGGCTAGGGGGCAGCATGTAGTCCGGCGGCGGAGGGGGTGGGGGAGGCACCCCCATCGGGGGGCCTGTTTCCAGCTTGAAGCCATTGGCTCGAATCTGTGCCTTCTTCTGCTGCTTCAGGGCACGGTCTCGTTTGTACATGGGCCCAAACTTGTTCCGGCCACCCCGCATTCGGTCAGCGCGCACAGCTGCGGGCAGAAGGAGAGCGTTGGTCTCAGCCCCTCCGAGCCACCTACCATAAGGCCACAGTCACAGATCTTTCCCAAACGGCGTCACTTCCCCCGCTCAGTACCTTCCGTGGCTCCCACTGCCCACAGAGGAAGTCCATCTCCTTAGCCTGGCATTCGAGGCCCTGTTTGCCCTCCCGGATGACCCTTTCCAAGGCCCCATGTTCTTCCCCCACCGCATTCTCTCTCGGCTCCTCCGGCTTGGCGCGTGTCCTTCTTCCTCCGCCGCGCCCCCCCCCCCATTCTTTCTGCCTCCAACCCTTGCCTTCTCTCATCCTGCCAAACATCTAGCGCTAGGGTCACCACCTCCAGAAGTGTTCCTGGATTCATCTAGGCACACTCCACTGTCCTTGCCCCAGATGTCCTGCCTCTTGTCCGCTGTCATCCTGCTGAGGGGTATCACGCCATGTGACCCCGGCTGAGAGTTTCTGGGCACTCAGCAATGGGTTCAGGTGCCTAGTACAAGGCCGAGCAGGGAGATGGCGGCAGGAAGCAGGCCCCGGCCAGCCTTCCTCACAGCCTCCCTCCAGTGCCCAGGGTCCAGCTGCTTGCTTCTTGACCGACTGCCCGACTCTGTCGAGCCCCTACTGCAAAGTGACTCGGGCTTCCCCCAGTGCCTTCAGATATGACGCTGAGTTTAGGGCTGGCCAGGGTTCCCAGCTGGAAGAAGGGACCTCCCTGGCTCACCAGATGTCCCACCGCCTGGCCAAGAATGTGTCACCAGCCGGACCCAACAGGTGCATCTCTGCAGCTGGAGTGTGGCCGCAGGCCTTGCTCAGACAGGACCCCACCCTGAGTTCTTGGAAAAGGGACAGAGCAGGAGGGAGAGGGTGGTGCCCAGGAGGGAAGTGTCTTGGAGGTCCATTCAGCCCATCTTCCTGCCGCAGGGGTGAAGAGCCCGGGCTCTGCTCCCTCTGCTGCATCCGGAGTGTTGCTGCTCCTTGCACACAGCTAGCTCCCCTGGCCCGGAGGACCCAGAGCTGGCGATATGGGGACATTCCCCTCTCATCTGGGAGTCCTTCCTCTAGGTGGCAGGACTTGTGGTCAGTGGCTCCCAGAGCCACTAGGGACCTTCTACATTGTTTGAAAACTTGAGCCAACAGCTGCCTGCTCGGCACACAGCCCGACTGGGGCCAGCAGGGCGGACGCCTAGGACTGTCCACCCTCAGAAAGTTTGAGGTTTTCCTGCTGAAACGTTTTCCCTCCCCTGTGGATGGAGGGGGTGGAAGGGATGGGCCTGGGTCCTCTGGGACCCGTGGTTCCCCTTCCCCATCTTCTCAGGGTCCTCCCGAGAACACGGTAGAAGGACTTTCACCCACTCAGTGATCGACCTGAGCGAACTTTCGGACGGACAAACATTTGGGTGGGCTGGATGAATGAAGGCTGTAATGATGGACAGATAATAATATAAATAATGATAATAATAATAATAATAGCACTTGCTCTATACTAGCCTTTCAATTCCCTCACCCTGACAATTGCCTCACACTGACTCAAGAAGGACCTAACTACTGTTAGGTCCACTTTTCAGATGGGGAATCTGCAGCTCAGAGAGGTTAAGGAAGTTGCCCAGGATCAACCATCCTGTGCGTGGTGGTCCTGGGACTTGAACTCTGTCTGGTTAAGGTATTAAACACCCTGGCTCCCGTGGCTGTTGGGTGTCAGTGGGGGTGTCCTAGGTCTCCTTGCAGAGGGAGGAGGTCGGCCGGGCTCTGCCCGGAGCTGCACACCCTCTTAGAGGCTAGAGAGACGGTCCTCTCCCTGGGGTTCCCTTGCGGATGCCTCTGCACCCAAGCCCGCGGAGCCTGCACGCATCCCCTCGCCAGACAGAGCCACTCCTTACGCCTCCGTGCGGAGAGCCGGCCTCACCCCACGTGCGGGGCCCACGGCTGGCCCCAGAAACTTTAAGAAGGTCACGGGTGCCCTCCTCGCACCCCTTCCACCACCCGCACCCCCACCCCCAGCCGGGCTGTCAGAGGTCAGCGGTCCCAGCCGCCGCGCCGCGCGCCCACCTTCCAGGCGCATCCCCACCGTCAGGCACTTCTGGAAGCGGCAGAAGGGACAGCGCTTGCGCTGCGTCTTGTCGATCTTGCAGCTCTGGCTCTCGGTGCACGTGTAGTGCTTGTTGTTCTGCACCGTGCGCTTGAAGAAGCCCTAGGGGAGAGCGGAGTCCGCGCGGGAGGCGAGCAGGCCCCGTGTCCCCCTCCCCGGGCCGGTCCCCGCGTTCCGGCCGCCCGCCCGCGCGGCCCCCGAGCGCCCAGCCCGCCGCCCGCCGCCCGCCGCCCGCCGCCCGCCGCCCGCTCACCTTGCAGCTCTCGCATGTGAGCAGCCCGTAGTGGTAGCCGGACACCTTGTCCCCGCACACGGGGCACAGCTCATCCAGGTCCTCGTCGTACGAATAGTCCATGCCCGCGGCGTCCGCCTGCGGAGGGAGGAGAGGGTCACCGCGGGCGGGACGCGAGTGGCGGCGCGGCAGACCCGGGGCCGGCAGGGTCGGCGCCCCCACGCCGCTGCCCCCCGTCACCGCGCCCGGGGCGACGCCGCCCATTCGAGCGCCCCGAGCAGCCCGTCCTGGGATGCGGCCGCTGAGGCCCGCGCCTCGGCCCTCACCGGCCCTGTCTCCCTGCTCCTGCTCCTGCTCCTGCTCCTGCTCCTGCTCCCGCTCGGCGCGCCCCCCGCCCCCGCCCGCGGGCTCCCCCGGCGGGGTTTGCGGCGCGCCCGTTCCGGGACCCTCGGTTCGGTGCGCTCGGGTCTGGATTCGTTCGTCTGAGAACAAAACCCCGATTCTGAGAAAACGAGATGGGCTCGGCCGCGGGGGAGACCCCGGCGAGCCCGGCCGGAGTGGGGCCTCGAGTGTTCTGCGGATCGGACAGGGACGAAGGAGACAGAGACAGAGTCCGGGGGAGACAGAGAGACGGCCAGAGCGAGAGCGAGAGCCACCGACCGACGCCGCCTAACGGAGCGAGCGCCCTGGGGCGACAGAGACAACGAAAATCCGAGGCTGACAGAGACACACGGATGCCGGGCAGAGAAAACCCGGGGGGAGACGAGACAGAGAGACAAGGAGGTGGAGAACGAGAGAGAGAGAGAGAGAGACAGATCAGAGACGCCGAGAGGCAGAGGCCCAGGAGAAAACCTGAGAAGGAGACGCGGAGCCAGAGACACAGCGGTAGACGAGAGACAGCCCGAGACACGGAGAGGCGAGAGAAACCCGGGAGGGAGGAAGGCGGAGAGGGGGACAGAGACACTGGGGGAAAACCTGCAGAGACGGAGGCGCCCAGCAAGGGGGCCAGGGCCGGGGAGACGCGCGGGAAGCGGCCGGACCCGTGCGCCCGAGCTCCGAGGCGCGGCCCCGCAGGGCCGGACCCCGCCGGGGACTCGCGCCGAGGGAGGCGGAGAACGACGGCGTCCGGGACCGGGAGCCCGAAAGCGCCGAGCCGCCGGGGCCCCCCCGGGCAGTGGGAGACAAAGCCCGCGGCAGCGACGGCAACGGGAGGCGCAGCCTGTGCCGCCGAGACCGAGACGTCGGGCGGAGCGCGGGCGCAGCGGAGATGCCGGCTGTGGAGCCGCAGGCCGGGCGCGAGGCGCGGAAACCTCGGGCGGAGACCCCCGGGGCCCCGGGGAGCCGAACCCGAGGCGGGGGAGCGACCTCGGGCGGAGAGCCGAAGTCCCAAGGAGGGAAGCGCGCAGAGCCGGGGCCCAGGAAGAGAGAAGGGGCGCGACGGAGGCCGCGGCCCGCCCGGCGCCCACCTGGCGGCTCCTGCGAGCAGCAGCGCCCCGCGTCCCGCCCGCGTGGAGCCCCGCACCTCCTGGCCGCGCCGCCGCCGGCGATGAGCCGCACCCGGGCGCAGCGCCGCCTGCCCGCGATGACGGCCGATCGGGCCGGGGGCGGGGAGGCGGGGGCGCGGGGCCTCGGAGTCCCCCCACCCCCCAGCCTCTCCACCCCCCGCCGCCTCCAGGGCCGCACCAAGGCGCACCTGGGACCCGGGCCCCTCCGCCTCCAATGCGCGCTGCGCTAACCCTCCTCGCCCGGGCCAGGGGCCGGCCCCTCTATATCAGCGCGTGCGGTATCCGGGGGCGGAGGCCCGGCCCGCGCCCTCCCCCGCCACCCAGCCTGGCTAGCGCCTTTACCCTACCCTCTCCGTCCCCCATCCCCAGCCCGGGAGCCTCGGAATCCGGGCAGGTGCTGGGCGCCTGGAAGCCTCCAGCCACCCAGGAGGCGAGCCCCTGTTTGCTAATCCAGCTTAGTCGTGGCAAGGGCCACGCTGGGGGCGCTGGTCGTTTTGCAGCGTGGAAGTGGGTAAGGGCGAACGTGGGGGTACATGGCCAGCCAAGACACGGGTTCAAGGCTAGAAACCGGGTTCGAGCCCTGGCCCTGCCGTATTTCCTCACTGGAGACAAGCAAATTTACACACACACACACACACACACACACACACACACACACACACACAGTTTGTTTATCTGCGAAGTGGTAATGATGACTGGACTTCCTTAAGAGTGGGCGTTCGGATGAACCGAAGAGGTGTTGACAAAACTCATGCCTTAACACGGTGAAGCCGTCAGTAGTACCCAGCTGGGAGACCTGGGGCCAACCCTTTCTCCAACGGAGACCTCACTTTGCTGGGCGGGAAATGGGAATCCTCCGAGGACTGGCGAGGACCCGAAGCCACCAAGGGCGCGGGAGCTAGGAGAACAGAGGGACCTCTTCCCCCCTTTCCGTTCTGAGCCTTTCTCCAGGCTGAGGGAGGAGGAAGGGAGCCACTGGCATCCCCGGGACAAAGGGGTCCCCCCGGCTGGGCTACACTGAGCAATTGCTCTGGGTAGGGAAATGCTACCTGATCACTCTCATTTTTCAGATGAAAAAAATTGAGACCAGAGAAAGGGGCCTGCTCTCATCTTGCCCCCGCCCGCTCCGCGGAGAAGTGTATTGAGATCAGCAAGGCCAAAAAGCCGCGATCTTCAAGCGGACGGAGGTGGGTGGGGGTGACCACAGTTAGGCACCCGCAGCAACGCGGGGATCTGAAGGCTCTGGCCCTTGGCCCTGGCCAACTTCGCCTGGGCCCCCGACCGGAGCCTCCCCCGCCCCAGGAGCCTCCCCCGCCACCCGGCCAGGGCTGGAGCTGGCACCTTGGTCCTGCCGGCTGTGGCTGGAGAACCGGGGCTGACCATTCCTCCTATCTTTCACCAGCAGAAGAAAGGACGGAATAGGCAGCCGACTTGCTGTGCAAGCTCTGCCGGGTCACTTTGCTTCTCTGAGCCTCAGTTTCTCCACATGTAAAATGGAAAAGTCCGGCCCTACAGAAGGGGTCCTGCAGTCTCTGTGACATGCCATAGATGAGACTTGGTGAGAACAGAGAGAGCTGAGTCTGAGTTTAGCTGCAGACGCCCCCCCATGAGACACCCCCCCCCCAGAAAGACGAGCATCTGCAGGAGCTGGAGGTGGGGAACTAGTGCCCCTGAACAGCTCTCCTTCCGGGAGGGGCCTCAGAAGAGGGAAATCAGGACGGGCACCACCACTGTAGGGGAGTGACGGGCATTGAGGGTGAGGGCTGGGGTCTTCTGGACATTGCTGAGGAACTTGGGCAATGTAAGCACCAGTCTGGGCTGGGGACCCAGGTGGTCTGTGGAGCTGGGCCCCTCTCCCTCGACCTCTCTCTACCCTGCTTCTCTCCAGAGGCTACACTGTCCTAGGTTGGGAGCCCTGGGCTTGACCCGGGCTCCACTGCACCCTCGTCCACCTACCCAGGGAAGGAAACCTTGATCTGCACCAGCCACAGAGAAAGACTGACAGAAGGACGTTGGAGACAGACACACAAATCCATACAAATGCACAGAGACAACACAGATACGCAGGCAGGGAGACCCAGAGACCCAAAGACAGGCCCAGAGACCACGGGCGCATTCCCGGACTGCTAGGCTTGGGCCAGCACAGCCCTGTGGGCACTCGGCCGCTAGTAGACAGCGGGACACCGCAGAGCCCCATGGGGCCTGTCCCCATAGGCCTAGCTCCTCCCATCAGCTGCCCAGGGAAGAAGAGGGGGAAGCATGATGGGAGGGCAGGTTGGGAGTAATCTCTGGCCCCTTCCCTGCGCAGAGCCACGGGCACCGGTCACCCAGCCGAGCAGGCAGTGGCTGGCCCAGGCCGCAGGGAGGCACTGGGGAGGGAGGCTGGCCATTAGAGGCCTGGGCCCAGGCCCTCACTTACGGAGCGGAAGGACAGCTCTCACGCCGGATGAGGGTGGACAGTGGGCACCAGGGGTCCGAGGGAAGGCTCCGGCAGCCCAGGTGGGGCAGTGGTGACCGTGGGCACACGGGAACTCCTTCACGCCACGGCGGGCGGCGGGCGGACAGTAGGCTGGCCCTGTCCGTCCGTCCTCCTCCTCCCCGCCCTGGCGGGGAGGGGGGGGCACCGGAGGCCCAATTGGTCTCTGCCCCCACGTGACTCTGCAGGCCTCTCTCCTTCTTTGTTGGTGTTTCTCTTCATTTAGGTCGATTTTTTTTCTTCTCCTAAAAGAAAAAAAAAATACCCCTATCTATCTGGGGGCCGCGGTGGGGGTGGAGGCCAAGGCACTCTGGAGGCCTTGGCCAGCTGGCTGTTCCAGGCCGCTGTGGGAGCCCAGAGGCAGGGACCCCATGTAGGCGGTTAGGCAGCCCCGCTTGTTAGTGACTGGGTGGGAGTGGGGCCTGATTTATGGGCGGCTCCCCCACCGGGCCTGCAGCCTGGCCTCTCTCCCCTCGGATGGCTACCTCCCTGGGGCCTGGCCCGCCGGGGTCCGCCGGCCTGGTCCAGACGAGGGAGTGGAGTCAGGTCGGGCTGGAGTGGAGACAGGGGCATGGATGACTTGACCAGGTGGCTCTCCCGCTGTGGCTTGATCTTTTTACTCCTGAAGAAGGGGGTGGAGGGCAAACAGGTGAGCTGGCTGCACACCGCCCGTGCGCCTTCCCTGCTGGCTGCTCTGAATGTCCCATCTGCTGGGGGCTGCTGATACTCCCAGCGGACAGCTGGGGAAGTTGAGGCAGGGCTGAGACTGCCCCAAGGCCAGGTGGTTGCCTAGCATGGTCGCAGGTTGGGCCAAGTGGGTAGCTAGGCCAGGATAGGGCAGGGCAGAGGGCATGGGGTTTTGTCTAGAAGGCTGGGCCTTCGCACGCAGCCAGGGAGGTCCCCGTCCCACCTCCACACCCAAATGGGTCCTGAACTATCCTGGTTGATCGGGGCCCCAGTTGCTCTGTTTTGCACCCCTCTGCCGCGTGATACCCTTGTCTCACATTTCCTGAGTGCACCCTAGATGCCAGCCATGGGTCCAGACACTGGGGAAAAGGGAAGAAAAAGGAAGAAGTTTCTGTCCCTGGACCATTTACCTCCTAGACATAGGTCCTGGGGGTTGGGGAAGGACACAGAGAGGCCATGGGGCAATCACTGTTGAGAACCACCACCAGACGCTTTCATTTCAGGAAACGGGCCCATCACACAACATGTCACTTATCTGGCTGGGGAGGGAGGGGTTTTCTGGATAACTGAAGTCAACTGAAGTCACTTAATGCATTTTTTTCCCTCTCTTTTTTAGATTTTATTCATTTATCTGACACAGAGAGAGAGAGAGAGATCACAAGCAGGCAGAAAGGCAGGCAGAGAGAGAGGGGGAAGCAGGTTCCCCGCCGAGCAGGGAGCCCGATGTGGGGCTCGATCCCAGGACCCTAAGATCATGACCTGAGCCGAAGGCAGAGATCACTGACCCACCCAGATGCCCCACTTAATGCATTTTTTTAAAAAAAAGATTTTAGAGAGAGTTTAGCGAGAAAGAGAGAGAGACAGAGAGAGAGAGAGAGAGTGAGAGTGAGTGCTGGGGGAGGGGCAGAGGGAGAGAAAGAGAAGCAGACTCCCTGTTGAGCCTGGAACCCCTTGCCAGGCTCCATCTCACGACCCTGAGATCACGGTCTGAGCTGAAACCAAGAGCTGGTCACTCAAGTGACTGAGCCACCCAGGTGCCCCCAACACTTTTTATTATCATGAAAATACCTGCAAGACAAAAATTTTGTTGACAGTCGTAACTAACCAGTTCTACAGATTAAAAGCACAGTAGTCCCCGCTTACCTGTGGTTTTGTTTTCCACTCTTTCTTGTAAAGATTTTATTTATTTATTTGACAGACAGAGATCACAAGTAGGCAGAGAGGCAGGCGGGGAGGGGGGCGAAGAGAGCCTGATTCGGGGCTTGATCCCAGGACCCTGGGATAATGACCTGAGCAGAAGGCAGAGGCTTTAACCCACTGAGCCCCTGTTTTCCACTATTTCAGTTATCTGAGGTCAACCGGGGTCAAGAAGTCGAGGACCCTCTTCGCGACGTGTTGGTAGAAGGTCAGCCCCTTGCCACGTCACGGTGCCCCCACCGTTCAGCTCACCTCTCTCACGGAGGCCTCGGATCATGTCACAAGAAGAAGGGAGAGCATAGTTCACGGTATTTTGAGAGAAACCACAGGCACATACCTTTTATTACCAGTATATTGTTATAATTGTTCCGCTTTATTATTAGTTATTGTTACTGTGCCTAATTTAGAAATTAAACTTTATCATAGGGATATAGGTATGGGAAAAACCAGAGTGTATATCCGGTTCAGTACTATCCATGGTTTTCGGCTTCTGGTGGGGGTCTTGGAATGCATCCCCTGCCAGTAAGGGGGACTACATATTCTAATTCTAATTTCTACCTATGACATCACATATAACTTATTTCCCAACATGCATGACCTCACAATTATGTCTTTTTCACCCATTGAAGTTCTTACGAGGTGTATTTCTCTTGCCTATGACTGACCCTAACTCATCTTCCCATTTTTTTTTTTTTTAAGATTTTATTTATTTATTTGACAGAGATCACAAGTAGGCAGAGAGACAGGCAGAGAGAGGGGAGGAAGCAGGCTCCCTGACGAGCAGAGAGCCCGATGCGGGGCTCGATCCCAGGACCCTGAGATTATGACCTGAGCCGAAGGCAGAGGCTTTAACCTGCTGAGCCACCCAGGCGCCCCTCATCTTCCCATTTTAATACAATGATTTTGTTTCTGGATTAACACCATTCATTGTCTGGATTTAAGAAACACTCCAGCAAGCACCTTGACATCACTGACATGTCACATCTGCGTAACAACAACGAACAATCCCGGTCTTTTGTGCTTCCTTTGCTGGGAGACTGTGAAATGGGGTTCACTTTAACTGCCTCCGTGAACAGGGCAAACAGGGCCTTTCAACACGGTTGTGCCGTGGGAAGAACTAGATTGGTCTTGTCAGTCTCCTGCTGAGGCTCTGAGCCCTAAGGAGAAACCTGAGGGCTTAGTGGTAGAGACTCGGGTTTAAATCCCAGTTCTGCCGTTTCCTAGCTGTGTGACCTGGGACCAGTCACATCTCTCTCTGGACCTCCCATCCTCTCCAAAAAATGGGGACAAAATGAGACAATGCCTGCACCACACTCAGTGGCTGCCTGAGCGTGTTATGTGTGCTCAATAAATGTTTTGCAAAACACAAACAACAAGCCCCAGGACCGGCATGTCTGGCCTCAGGGGCCCTTTTGGTGTGGAGCCTGGATTGCACCATCATCCTGAGCTCTGTTTGCCCTTCTGGGGGAGCGTGACTCACCCCAGCCTGGGGAACCCTCAAGGCTCAGGGCTCAGGGCTGATTTATCTCTGGGTCCACAGCAGCCAGCAGAGCCAGCGTCAATGCGCATTTATTTGTTCAATGCCTACTTGTCTCTGCACCAAAGGCCCCACATGCTGCCTGCGGAGGTCGAGTTCTGCTGCCTGTCCCTCCTGTCCTGTTGCCTTCTCTGTAGGCGGTCCGTGGACACTTTCCACTGCCCAGGCTGGGCACTGCTCACCTCTGATCGCCCTCGACACCTCTATGGGCATCCCCTTCCTCTGCGCTGCCCCTCCTCGGCCCTCACCCTTGCTGGGTGAGGCCGGCAGGGAATGTATTGGGGACATAATAATACAGAGGTCCCCAAGCACCGCGTCCCCTACCATTCCGCCCCTGTGGTCCGCTTCCACCATCCTGGAAGGTAGGCAGTATTTTCCCCTCACCTTCCGTGAGCAGCACTGGAGAGATGAACAAACTCGGGGTCAGGGAGAACCCAAGTCTTTCCAAAGTCACAGAGCAAGGGTGTGATGGGACTAGGATTTGAATCCAGGCAGTGGGCTTGGAGAGTCCGCGTCCTCCCTCCTCTGCCAAAGCCCCTGGGTGGCCCATTTGTCTTTTCCTTCAAGCTCCAGCCCAGGTGGTCCCAGGCCCTGAGACCCACCCAGAGGGGAAGGAGAAGGGGGTGACCCAGGCTCCCCGCTCCCACCCTCCCCACGTAAACAAAGCACAGGGTCTCTCTTCTAAGTGGGGACTTTCCCAAAGTGCCAGGCCTATTTCCTGGAGGTGGAACAAGGAACAAACAAACTAGAGACCTAGGAACTGACAAGGAGCGGAGAAAGAGGATCAGGCTGGGGTTGGAGCACCGTGGGGAAAGACAAAAAAAAAAGAACCCACCGAGAAATGAGGCAGAGAATGAGAGAAGAGAGACCGGCTGCCAGCGTAACAGACCCAGAAATGGTCAGAGAAAGAGAAAGGGAAAGAGGGAGGCAGGGAGAGAGGTGAGGGGGAGGGGGAGAGAGAGAGAGCGGGACAGAGCAAGGAGGGAGAGGGAGAGGCGGAAGGACCGAGAGCAATTTCGAAAGAGGGAAAGTAGAAATGGGGGAGAGGGAGACTGAGGCAGAGAATGAGAAAAGAGAGAGGGGCAGGGTCCGGAGCCGGAGGCAGAGAGGATGTGGACGTGGAGACCCCTCGCAGGGCAGTGGAGGGGGGCGGGGCTCCTGGCAGCCGCAGACGCGGTTTCCGCTGCACCCCTTATCAGCCTGCTGCCAGATGTTCAGATCCGATGCCAATGTCAGAGAAGTCCATAGTGCCAGGTCAAGGCCGTGGCCAGCGGGAGCCTCAGCTGCAGTGTGGGGAGGGGAGCTGGGGGCCGGCAATTGACCTGCTTGCTCTTCTCCCTGTGCCTCCTGGTTCTCGGGACTGGACCACCTGGTCGGGGGTGGGAGACACCAGGCGCCTCCGGGGGCCTCTTCTCCAGGCTGAGAGCAGGGACTTGCAGCGGCAGAGCGGGGCTCCCGGTAGCACGTGGACACATCCATGTGTGCAAGTCCCCACGTGCATGGAAGCACATGGACACAGGCGCACAGACCCACACGGGTGCACACGAGTGCACAAAGCTACCAGGGGGCCACGCAGAGGCCGGGGCACAACTGCCCCCACCATGGCACTCCTCTGCTGGAGCCCCTGCTCTGCCTGGTCCCCCTCACCTGAGCCAGGACTGTAGCTGGGGCTGGAGAAGGAAGGCTTGTGGCTGGCAGGGTTCCCAGGGCCCACCCTGCTCTTCCACAAACGGGACCCTTAAGGGCCAGACGGACGGACCTGGCGCCTTCTAGAATCTGAGGCCTGGTGAAGATCCTCGGGAGGAGAGGCGGGAGCTGGGTGTCTGGCAGGGCTGGGGCTTCAGCCTTGGGCCTGGGCCCCTCCGCCATGCTCCTGGAGCGTGCAGCCGCAGCTGGGGCCCCCTTCCTGGGATAGTTTATCTCACAGTGCACACGCTTGGCCCTCAAGGGGTGACCCAGCCTTGCTCCCCACATTCCTCTTCAGCCACGCAGCCGGTGGGCCCCCCACAGCCCTGAGACAGGGCCTGTACTTGGGGGGTGGTCGGGAGCAACAGCTCAGAGCCGTCTCGCTGACCTCTTGGCCTCCTTTGCAGCTGTCTCTTTGTTTTTCTCTGCTTTTGTCTCTGAGTATCTCTCTAAGGCTGTCTCTGCTGTGATTAATCTGCGTCTATCACTACTTTTGCCTCCGTCTGTCTCTGGGCAGGTCCCAGTTTGCTTCTCTCTGTTTCAGTCTCTTAGTCCGTCTCTCTCTAGGGTCCTTGAGTGGGGCCCGGTCTGAGGATCCCCCCCGCTCTGCTCTCTGCCCTAAGGGCCAACTGCAACATACGAGACGCCGGCTGTGGGCAAGCGGGCAAAGGGCCTGGGCAAGTGGAGGCCCTAGACCTGTAATGGGTGAACTGGGGTGGCCCAAGCCGAAGTCCAGACCCCCTGCCACCCACCTGCTGCAAGCCAGCCCAGATAAGGGACATTGATCAGGGCGTGCAGCTGCTGAGCTCCCCCATGTAGAGAAGACTGGGGGGGCGGGGGGTGTAGGAGGAGGAAGCTGAGGCTGGAGGTCTCCTGGCCTAAGGGCCTCCTTCCTGTTTGTTGGGAAGTGAGTGCCTCAGAAAGCTGCTCAGGGGAGAGGAGGGAGGCCATGGTGACTTCCGGGAAGCTGGCCAAGGGCCCGAGGCCACCCTCCCTGTGCCCACATGGGGCCTGTTGGCCCTGGCTTAAAATAGTGCAGTTCCTCTGCTGCTGCAGGGCCCAGCCCAGGCCTCAAAGGGCTGCTGGCTGCTGCTCGTGCGACAGCCAGGGCCTAGGGTGGAAGGGAGTCACCCAACCGTCCAAGCCTCCCTGGGGTGCAGCGGCCGTGCCTCGACACTGTGGGTGGGGAGTTGCAGACAAAGCAAGGGTTCCTGAGTCAGAAACCCTGGATTCAAGTGTCCGCTCCAACAGTGACCAGCTGTGAGACTTCGGGCTGGTCCACTGTGTCTCCATGAGCCTCGGTTTCCACTGTGTAAAATAGGGTAAGTGCTGGGCTTTTGATCTAAACGAGACCACAATCCGTAGATGCCTCAGAACCTTGCCAAGCTCAGAGAGGACACAAAATTGGAAGTTCCTTTTGCCTCTCTTGCCGGCTGTGCCCCAAACTCCTCACTCCGAGGAAGGGCCTCCTTGGAGCTCTCTTCCATTCCTACAGTTCTCCTAGGACTAGGTATTGAACAGGGAAGGTCTGTGGAGAGGGAGATTGCAAGGGAGGGCAAGGATGGGGCTGTGGTCTCCATGGTGAGACTTGTTGCCAAGGGAACAAGACTCCAAGAGCCCTGGGTCTGACAGTTGGGCACTTTTGCCACAGGATCTCAGACAGACTGATTACCACCGTGGACCTAAACCCTGGTGGGCAGGCAAAGCCAGAGTGGTAGCTTCTGGCTCTGCTAGGTTTCTGTTATTGGGGTATGAAGGGCCACGGCTCCTCTCATACAGCTTTCTCTTAGGGATTGACTTAATTAAGCCCTACTTTGAACCAGCCACAGTGAGTCCTCCTTAACTCCTAAGACAAAGGCACGTCATCTCCATTTATCTGACCAGGAAAGTGAGAGGGATCTATCTGGGTCAAGGCCATGCACAGCTGGTAAGGGAGAAGAGCTTGAATTAGACCTCAGATGGTGAGACCCTCTGATGTGCCTCTGTCACACAAGCTGCCTGAGAATGGTCCCTGAGAGCGTCTATGTGGCCACATCCAACCTGATCCCAGCACCCTCCCTAAGCCGTCATATCTGGGGGTTTCTGGCTTCAGACTCTGACCTGGGCCAGAGCTCCGTTTCCTCTTCAGTTATATAGAGATGATCTTATTTACCTCAGAGTGTCGTGTAAGGATGAAGATCTCAGCACAGATCCTACCAGGAGGCACTCAGTAGTGCTTGTTTATGTTCATTCCTGAGGTTACGTATGAGTTATGTAACCTTGGGCAAATTACTTACCCTTTCTGGGCCTCGGTTTTCTTATCTGTAAAATGGGATCTTTTACAGCATCGACTTCATAGGGTGGCTTGGAGGACTCAGTAACGTAATGCATATAGAACGCTCAGTGCCATGCTTTGCCGACCTCCATATATACTCACTATTCTTCCAGATTATTGCCTGGCACTCAAGGGAATCAAAAGCTCAGCATTAGTTCAGTAGCAATTTATAAATTTAGAGCAGTGTTCTAAATTTTATGCCACAGAACAGTGTCCCAATGGAATTTTAACAGGAAGAAAAAATGTTCCATGCTGGGACACTTTTTTGGTAGGCCCTGGGTGAGACAGAATTAATTTTTTTCAGGCAAGACTTCTCAAAGCCTTTAATATGCCAACAAAGGTTGGGAAGCAGTAAGAGGAAGATAGAGTGAGTGCAGTTATTTCCCAGATTTTTGGCAATGGAACACCTACTTCTTTTTCCATGAAGCCATCTTGTTGGGTTGTCTATGTTGAGAAACCACAGATTTGGTGTCTATAGCAATCTACATATTTTGGGGGCAACACTGCTTTTCAGATCAATTTGGTTGGGTCTGTTCACTCACCTCTTACAGAAATTAACCCTTTATTAGTTTAATAGTTTGTTTTGTTAATAGCAAGAAGTTCAACCAAAGGCCATTACGGAGTTTTGTTACAAACTCTAGACATTCGTATTCAGCTCTAGAAAACCGGTCAGGAAGAACAGGGAGGAAGCCTGCTACAACTTTGGTATCAGATAGACCTGGATTCAAAAGAGAATTCTGGGGGCACCTGGGTGGCTCAGTGGGTTAAGGCCTCTGCCTTCGGCTCAGGTCATGATCCCAGGGTCTTGTGATCGAGCCCCCCATCGGGCTCTCTGCTTAGCAGAAAGCCTACTTTCTCCTCTCTCTCTCTGCCTGCCTCTCTGCCTACTTGTGATCTCTGTCAAATAAATAAATAAAATCTTAAAAAAAAAAAGTGAATTCTGCCACTTATTCATGTGTCACCTCAGGCAAACAGCTTAATTTCTTTGGGCCTCAATTTGCTGATGTGTAAAACGGGGCTGAGACATGAGCCTCATGAAACTGTTACGAGGGTGACAGGAGACAATGCGTGCAAAGCCCCAATCATAGTGCCCTGCATTCACTGGGCGCTCAGCAAATGTATTTCTTCTCCTCCTCACACCTCCATGTCCTAGCTGTCCCCTCTTGCGAGGCAAGGGAGTCTATTAATTAGTTCTGCAGTGTTTCCTTTGTTCTAAAGCCATCTCTTTCTAACCTCAAGGGCTCTCTGGTCCCTTGTGCCGGAGGAGGCTGAGGTGTGGGATGGCAGCTGGGCTTCCCCTCATTTCACACATGGGGATTTAATAGACTTTGATCAGATTCTCCTCGGCCTTTACGACTGCAGACTGAGAAGTCTCCACCTTTCCTGCCTTCATATAACCCTCAACCCAAACTCTGCTGCTTCTCTGACCTTACGCAGCAGGATTACAGGATGACTGGGCTTTGAAGTTGGGCAGATCTGGGTTCAAGTCCTAACTCCGACACTTCCTGTGTGACTTTGGGCACATCCCTCCATCTCTCGGAGCCTCCATTTTCTCAACTCTGGAAGACCTCATCTATTTCCTGGGTATTTCCTAGGTATTAACTGGCTGGACCATGGTGACAGAATAGGCAGGCCACCACCAGCACACTGCTGTCATGGAGATGTAGCTCTCTTTCCTGTGACTTAGCAGATGGCTTTCCTTCCTAAACTCCTGAACGTGGCGGGGCGCCTGGGCGGCTCATTGGGTTAAATAAGCCTCTGCCTTTGGCTCAGGTCATGATCTCAGGGTCCTGGGAGGGAGCCCCACATCAGGCTCTCTGCTCAGCAGGGAGCCTGCATTCTCCCCACCCCGCATACTTGTGATCTCTGTCAAATAAATAAATAAAATCTTAAAAACAAACAGACTCCTGAACGTGGCATTCAAGGTCCCCAAGAGCTTCTCCAAGCTCAAGTCTTGCTATCCCTTCCATCTGCTGCCATTCCTGGCGTGGCAGTCCCTTGTTGTGCCCGAGTATTCCATGTCTCTGATTCACGGCCAGGTGATCTCTCTCCCCTCCACCTGGGCTAGCCTCCTCTGCCTAGTGCCTTTCTTCAAAACCCACCTTCAGTGCTCATCTGTGAAGCATTTCCCGAGAACAAGCCACTCCCTCCTCTAGCTCCTTACCACCTCATTTATACCCTTAATTAGAACTACTGCAAAGGTCCGTGTTTGCCTCCCCCACCAGACTAAGTTCCTCTATTTTTGTGCCACTTTCTAACTGGGAGTCTTTTCACCTCACTTCAACAAAATAGAGGTAATAATCCTTTAAGTTCAAGGAGGTTCAGGTTTGTGACAAGTCCCCAAACAGTGCCTGGCACACAGGGTAGACAGCTTATTATGGGACTGGTTCATCGATTCAAGCAGCTCTGACAGAGAGCCCTCCGCCAGACCCTCAGCAATAGAAACTGAGTGGGTGTCAGCTACAAGTAGGGCCAAGCAGACATCAGCCAGCTCCTTAGGGCAACCCCATGGTCCCTCCATAGAACCCCAGACAAGTTTCACAGACAGATGCCATGTGCAGAAGAATTCACATTTATTGGTTCAAATACAGTACCTAACATTTGCTAAACATGCATTTCACACTAATTGGTCACATTTCCACAGGTAGTCAATTCACAGCAAAGGGCCCATCCCTCGCCAGCTGGCAGGGTGGGAGGTAGCAGAGGGCCTGGGTACCCTGCAGAGCCCACCAACGATCATTTGGTCATGCAGGGTTGATGGAGCCAGGCTGGCGGGCAGCCCTTGGCCGGCCCTTTGGGGACAAGGGCTCAGAGACATCCCATTTACACGATTCCTACATTGGACTGTGGGTAGAAGTGGGCCTAGGATAGGTAGCCCAAGGATATGTTCACTGATGCTTGTGCCACCACAGCCCCTGGAGATGGGGTGGTGAGAGGTGGCGCTCCCTGTGCCCTGGATCACAGGAAAGAAATGATGGCCTCTTCAAAGGGGTGGCTAGTCCGTGGCTGGGCAGGTGGCTGGGCCTCTCCAGACATGGCCCAGACATCACAATGCAGCCACAAGCCCCTATCGCAAGCCTGGGATGGCAGCACAGACAAAAACACCAACACCCCGGGGCAGGCAGAGTTTCTTTCCCGACAGAAACATGTAAACAGAGCAGGAGCTACGGTATTCTTTTCCCACAGGATTCCTCAGAGAGGAATCGATCAGGAATGTCACTCAAGAGGTAGTTTTATTTTTTTTTCTTTTTCATGGAAATTTGAGTCAACAACATTATTACCTATCATAAGACATTTCAGAGAAAAAAAAAAAAAAGTCACCAAAGGGCAAAAATGATCCTTTGGCTGGCAGGGCTGGCTCCAGGATTTGGAAGACTAGCCTCCACCAGTAACACAACTTTCTTCTTGGGCTTGGAGCAAGCTCTGGCCTAACTGAGTTTCCCTTTGAGCCTGCAACTGATTCGTGAGCGGGCTGTGCTTCACGGAGGGCTGCAGGCCCAGAAGAGGGAGGCCGAATGGGCACTGGACTGGGCAGGGGGACTGGGCATTTTATGGGCTGGTGGAGGCAGGGCCATAGTGGCTCCTGTTGCAGGACAGCCAGAATTCTTCAAGTTTCAAGGTGGCCCAGGTCTAGCCAAGAAGGAAGCCCCAGTGTGCGCCTCGACTCCGCATGTTCTCTGGGGCTCCTGCCTCGGAGGAAATGGTCCAGGTCCGGTTCTCAAGCCCAAAAAAGAAGCTGCTGCTTGTGGCAGCCAAGAGAGGGGTTTCTGGGGACCCTGTAATTAAATACACATCCCTGAGCTATGGCCCTAGAAACCCTTGCCTCGAGGCTAATCAGTTTCCAGCACCTGGTGGAATGATTGCCGTTTCTCATCCTGAGACACAGATAAAACATCATTTCACAGACACTGGACATAGATGCTTCGAGCTGAGGAAAAAGGGAGGAATGATCAACTACAAAGGCAGAGGGGAGTGTAGGGAATTCTCATGGATCAAACTGGGGAAAGTGAGAGCAGTGGTATTTTTGTTTTTTTTTTTTTTGTTTTGTTTTGTTTTGTTTAAAAAAAATAAAGAAAAACTTAAAGTTTAATGAAAGAGCTGATCTGAAAGACTGGATTTCTTAAAATAATTGCAAAATTTTTAAACAGCAACAAGAAAAAAGACATAGACCAGGGGCCCAGAGCTAAAGACTTGGAACCACTGCCCAACTTCCTGCCCTGCTGGGAGGCCAGGGTCCCCTTACTCTGGCCAACCGAGGGCATGGCTTCGATGCTGCCCATGCTGGGTTTGTCCATCCGTCTCCATCTGCCCCATTCTCCAGGAAATCAAGAACAAACAAAAGTAGGAAATGGGAAGCAGAAGTAGAGCAAGGCAGCTCACAGAGCTCAGGTTTTTAAGGACCTGGTGACATATTGGCCACAGCAGGTACTCACATCCCTGGAAAGGGGTGGCACGTGAGAGGCAGGTCAGTGTGGGGCGGGTGACTGTCAGCAACGCTGTGGAGACCCTTAGATTCCCTCTATCCACCCTCTATCCCAAGACAACGAGGTCTCTGCATGCTGCCTTCTATTCCGTGAGTTTCGCTCACCTCAGTTACGGGTTAAGCATGGGGCTGGGTGTCCGCTGAGCCAGGTGGAGTGCTTAGAGAAAGGTTCTGGGGAGTTTCTCCAGACTAAGAGCAAGACCACCAAACCTTGTGAAAGACTCCAAAATTGTACAAAGGAGCCAGAGAGCGTAAGTTGTAGGTGAAGCTCCAAAATTCCAAACTTTTGTCTTGGGTCAAGAAAACATTTAAAGGGAAAGGAAAGGAAAAGCCTGTGTGTTTCAATGCAGTGCACGGAGGCAGGACTCTCCTTTACCACACAGCTTTCAGGGTTACATTTTTATGGCTGAAAAACTCTCACTCAAAGTGAGTGCTGTTGGTGGCAGGGGACGGAGAAAGGACAGAAGAGAGGGAATCAGAGACAACATGCACAACTTTTTTCTTCTTCCACTAGCAAAAAGGCTACCTGCTAACCAAATGTTATGGGAAGAAAGGCAAAAAACAAACACACCAAACCTCCCCCTCCAACCCTTCTCTGTGTCCTTCAAACCAAATTCACAAATACATCTAGTGGCTGACCTAATGTCTCCACACTGCTAGCTACACTCCTACCTTCTCCTCATAATACCTGAGTTTGCAATGCAACACATTCACTTTACCCTGTTTAAAAAAAGCCCACGTCATAAAAGGACTGGGTGCAGAAGACATTAAAAGCTGTCCACAGGTCAGGCTCCGGCTTGGAACACACGGCCACTTGGCTCAGAGATTCTGCAGGGCTCTTGGCAATGAATGGGCTCTTTGTTCTGTGGAATCTGCTGCAAACATTTGTAAAAATGGATTTGTACAATGGCAACTTGCAGAACCTTTCCCCCACTCCACAAATTAACAACTTGCTCTATTTAATGCTGCATTATTGGAGACATGTTCTTGTCTTGTCAGAGAGCAATTTCCTCTGATACCCAACACAACCAGTAAAATGCTTAATTTAAGAAAAAAGCAATTTCAAAAAATAATAATTTGACAGATGGAGGTCTAAGCAAAGAAAGATATGGCACACAGGAGCAGTGCTGGAAAAGGGTCTCTGATAGGTGTCTCCTCCCCTACCCTGAGAAAAGCAGCTCGGAGTCTGACCTGTAGCCAAAGAATGTGATCTACTTGGTTAAATAAAAAAATCAGGGAAACAAAAATATCGTGAATTTAGAAATAAACAGATACACAAACATAAATCTTCCCATCAACATGTGAAGAACGTTCTGGTTGGAGGTTTTCCTTAGGAACATGTCTCTTTTTTCTTTCTCAGAGCAGCTGGGGAAATGGCAGTAAGGAGTAATGCTCTGAGTTCTAGATCCGTCAAGGGACAAAGTCATCGCTCTGCTGGTACCCGTAACATGTCACTGGAAAAAAAAAAAATATTATAATCCGACACAGACTACCTGGTGTGCACACGATATGGTGGCCCACTCGGTAAAGTTGCTGGCTGGGTTGGGAAGAGAGCAAACGGCAAAACAAA
This sequence comes from Mustela erminea, assembly GCF_009829155.1. Lineage (NCBI taxonomy): Eukaryota > Metazoa > Chordata > Mammalia > Carnivora > Mustelidae > Mustela > Mustela erminea. Next base: position 10,301,321 of record NC_045625.1, on the reverse strand, counting down.
ATGCTATAGGCCCCTCCAGCCCACTCAGGGAGGTCCCCAGTTAAAGCGGTCTGTGCACTGCACTGGCTGTGGGAGATACCTGGGGACGGGCAGGGACAGTTACAACAGTAAGGCAGAGAATGGAAAAGCACCTGAAAGATTTCTCAGACAGACACGGTGTGGCCACTGGCTAAAGCCAAGAGGGTGAAGAACGTTTCCCAGGACTAGGCAGGGTAGGTAGTGAAGGAATAGGAGGTCCAGGCCGTATCTGCGGAGGGGGGCAGCCAGGCCCTTAGGAACATGAGGTAGTTTCAAGCCCCCCCTTCCCTTCCAGGTGCTTTGGCTCCAGCCCTCCAGGCCTTGGTCAGCCAGGCCACCAATAATCTAAGGGGCAGGTGGGCCAACTCTGGTACTTGGGCTTTCTGTTCCAAGGAAACCTGGTCTCATTTTCGGAGAGGTTAGGAGAACTTGGGAGGAGAATGAAGGGGCAAAGCCTCTGTTTAGCTGATGGGTGAATGGTCCCTCCCACTGTATGAAAGACGGCAGGGTTTGGATTCAGTCCTGAGGATGAGACAGGATGGGGTGAGGGGAACAGGGAAAGGAAGATTGTTTATTCTTTTGGCAGTCTGGCCTTTGTCCCACTACCCTTTGAAAAAAAGCAAGGTGAAAGCAGAATAAATCAGTAGTGGGCACCAGGATTCAGAGCATGACATTTTGTTCAGCTGTTTTTTCAAAGGGCCAAGAGGAAGTCAAATGTGTAAGACAGAGTGGCAAGGAGTCTGAGGAAGGTAGACCTTGGTAGACTCAGGTAAAGACACTAGGTAGCTGTGAGCTCCAAGGGAGTAAATTCCCAAGAATTTACTGCCAGGACCACGTGTGGACAAAAAGTTGACAGTAGCAGAAACCAGTAGTGGTGGTTCGGACGGTGGGGCAGGGGCAGCCCACAGCATGGTATGGGAAGAGAAACCCTTCTCCCTGAAGAGTTGTTCGGAGGGAGGACATCTTAGATTCGGTCACTGCACTCTACTCCCTCAACTACCATGCTTTCCAAAGAAAAGAGAATGCTAAATCCTCATATGCTGTTTCCAATATTTTACCCATTTTGCTTAATAAATCTCCCAACACCACTTTGCCCCTTTATGGTGTGCTCTTTTACTTTTACCCGGTAATTCTGTGACTAGAAAAAGGCAGTCTGCTCTCGGACAGACTAATGTAGGAGTCTGCTGAGAACATGTGGAAAAGGTAGGGATGGTTACACCCCTCCCTTTCCACTGAGGTAGTCGTCTTTGTCAACATTATGGAAATATTCATCTCAGCCCCATCCCACCCTCTCCCTCAAAATACAAAAGAACTATCTCTAAACAATGACAACACTATAACATTAAACATCTTCACATTCTGTAAACTGCAAGGAAATGCATCGGCTGCATTCACACAAAAGCATGTGCATCATGTTGAAGGCCATACATTCAACTCTGTCGTGAAATAAATATATAGAAAAATGAGGTTAAAAAAACAGACAAACAAACAAAAACTCTTCTTGCTATGGAGGCAACTGGAAACACTGCTCCACAGCCTCCATCTTGGTCTCTCTGGCTCTTTCTTCCGGAGCCTGTTCTGCCCACCCACGGCGCCATGGCTGGCCCGAGGAGGAGCGTTGGGAACAGGTCATTCCTTGCCCACGCTTGTCTTGCAGGAATGCAGCACCACCTTAAAGAGGAGGGGCAGCTGCTCCAGGGGTACATTCACCATCTTTCCTGGTAACAAGGTGGGAAAAGAAGAGTTAGTGATGGCGGCAGTGGAAGAGTGTGTCCGCCTCCTCTTGGGCTGGGGGAGGGAGAATGTTGCCTTTTTGAGGGTCTAGAGCAAGAAAGTGACGGGAGTATCACAAAGACGGGAGTACCAGACCAAGTGCGCTAACCACCTGATACCCAGACCCATGTTGGTACCCTAGAGTCTAGTCACGGTGCAAGCTATCATCACCGCTACCATCTCCTTACTCCATGCCAGCTGTTTCAGTGCATTATCTAATTCTCATAATATTTCCAAGTAATAGATATTACTTGTTATCTCCATTTTATAGATGAGGAATGTTAAACTGAAAGGTGTTCCCTAGGTATTTTCTTCTAAAATACCCTGAGAAACATACCCTATTTTTTTTTCCTGGTAGAGTCTCTAATTAGCATTCTGTTCTTTAGAAGAGTATAAAGGGCTAATAAAAGTACTGGAAAAGAAGGAGGGGGTGGTCACAGGGGCAAATAAATTTCAGAAATTTGGGGTTGAGAAAGGTGTACAAGCTTCTTCACTGGAAAACATCTCAGAGCACTCAGTGTGCTGATATACTTTGTAAATACTGGACGCTGTGATTCTTCTCCCTGCCAGTACCTTTTTTTTAAAAAAGATTTTATTTATTTATTTGACACAGAGAGAGAGATTACAAGCAGGCAGAGAGGCAAGCAGAGAGAGAGGGGGAAGCAGGCTCCCTGCTGAGCAGAGAGTCCGACGTGGGGCTTGACCCCAGGACTCTGGGATCACGCACTACCTGAGCCAAAGGCAGCGGCTTAATCCACTGAGCCACCCAGGCGCCCCTCCCTTGCCAGTACCTTTGAGTCACCTGGGGAGTTTTAAAAAAATATTGATGCCCAGGTCCCACTCCATACCAATTAAATCAGAATCTCTGAAGAATAATCCAAGCACAGATATTCTTAAAACATTTTCCAGGTGATTCAAAATGTTGCCAGAGTTGAGAATCCAGCTCTGTCGGGGAGAGTGGGGTATTAACCACTGACCTCCCTGTATTTCAGAGAGCATCCGATTAACATCTTATTCAGTAAAACATAGATTTGGAAACGCCAAGCCATTAACTATCAAAGCACCCCTAAAATTCAATATTTTAGGTCCAGTTCAGCTCTGTTAGACTACTTAGGTCCAAAAAGTTGGGAAAAAATTCCTTTGTCAGACCGAAAATTTTTTCCTCCTGAATTTGGCTGAATTTGACAGAACAGTTTTATCTTAGAGGTCACATTTCTGAGTTTTCCCTCAATATATGCTATTACTATACACAAGAATCTTTACCAGAAGACCTAAAACAACAATAAAAACAAAACCCAGGGGGCACCTAGGTGGCTCAGTGGGTTAAAGCCTCTGCCTTCGGCTCAGGTCATGATCCCAGGGTCCTGGGATCGAGCCTGCATTGGGCTCTCTGCTCAGCGGGAAGCCTGCTTCCTCCTCTCTCTCTGCCTGCCTCTCTGCCTGCTTGTGATCTCTGTCTGTCGAATAAAAAACAAACAAACAAACAAACAAAAAGGAACGCCTGGATGGCTCAGTTGGTTAAGCAGCTGCCTTCAGCTCAGGTCATGATCCCAGTGTCCTGGGATCGAGTCCCACATCGGGCTCCTTGCTTGGCAGGGAGCCTGCTTCTCCCTCTACCTCTGCCTGCCACTCTGTCTGCCTTGTGCTCGCTCCTGCTCCTCTCTCTGACAAATAAATAAATAAAATCTTTAAAAAACAAAAAACAAAACAAAACAAACAAAAAACAACAACAACAAAAAAACAAAACCCAGGACTTTATACTGGAGCGGACCTATTTAAATGTCAAGAAGCTCAGAAGAGGGTCAAGATTTCAAAGCAATAACAACAAAAATTCCGGGTGCCTGGGTGGCTCAGTGGGTTAAGCCGCTGCCTTCGGCTCAGGTCATGATCTCAGGGTCCTGGGATCGAGTCCCACATCGGGCTCTCTTCTCAGCAGGGAGCCTGCTTCCTCCTCTCTCTCTGCCTGCCTCTCTGCCTACTTGTGTTCTCTCTCTGTCAAATAAATAAATAAAATCTTAAAAAAAAAAAAAAAAAATATGCTTAAAAAAAAAAAAAAAAAAAAAAAAAAAAAAATTCCTTTGCAAAGGTAGGATTCTTGAGAATGATTTTAAAGATACTGCTTTAAATGAATAATCTCCAAAAATCTGTAAGAAATTCTATGAAATGAAGTTAATTTTAAAAATTGAGATATAATTATTTCACATAGCATAAAATATATCATTTTGATGTCTATATTTTAAAGTATATATGCAGGAAATGAAGTTAATTTGAGAAACTCTGAGCCTATTTCCCCATCCATAGATGGACCATAAATATCACCAACAACCAGCCTTGCAGAGTTGGTTCTGAGATTAAAAAAACATAAGGCTACAAAGCACCTTGCACGTGATAGGCACTTGGGAAATGTCAGATTCTCTTCCCTACAAAGAAAACACAAACTTCTCAATAGAACAGAACTTTCTGAGGGCAATGGTAGTAGCTCTTTTATGCAGCTGGTGACAAGCACGGAATGAGCTATCCTGAACACAAAGCCTATGTCATTTCTTTCACAAGGCAAGAGAAGCAAGGAAGGTTTGCACGCCCCGCCCAAAACTGTACCTGCAATATAGCGAATCTCAGGTAAGCACATCATGAGGTCAGGAAAGCGGTTCGGCTGATGGGTATATTTATATTCAGTGAAATCCTGGCATATGTACCAGTACCGCTTGTTCAACTGTTCCAGCTGTGAGGCACTGGTCAGACCCCTGATATCTGTGGAAAAACAAAAACAAAAACAAGAACAAAAACCACACAGGAAAAGGAGGGGCTCTCTACTGTGGAAGAAACATGAGCTCCTTGAATATGTGCATCTTTCGATTAAAAGCTATTCAACATTGTCACAACAGGAGATCTTTTCTCTTTCTATCACAGAGAAACAAAACTCTGGATAAGGGAAGAGAAATCAGATAAAGGAGGAAAAAAAATATGAAGGACAGTCACTAGACCGAGACACTTGAGCGCTGGGCGGCATCTTTCTCAGCTTCCTGCACGGCTCCCAAAACAGGGCTCGACACAGAACACGGACCAGTGGATGTTGAACAACTGATTGAGTAATCTCGTCAAAATATCTTTTATTTATTTATTTATTTATTTATTTGACAGAGAGAGAGAGAGAGATCACAAGTAGGCAGAGAGGCAGACAGAGAGAGAGGAAAGCAGGCTCACTGTAGAGCAGAGAGCCCGATGCGGGGCTCGATCCCAGGACCCTGGGATCATGACCCAAGCCGAAGGCAGAGGCTTAACCCACTGAGCCACCCAGGCGCCCCCGTCAAAGTATCTTAAACTGGCCCTTTGCTAGAGCCAATAACAAAGTCTGCTGATAGCTGCACATACTCACACGTGGTCTCCTACGTGCGTCTGCTCATACTATCCGAGCGATCACTCCACCTTTTCTCTATATAGATCTCTCTCTCTTTCATTTATATATAAATGCATATGTGTATATATATAATGTATATGTATGTGTGTATATATAATGTCTATGCACATACCAACTTTTTATACACAGAATATAAATACAACTTATCTATATAATTTATACATAAAATAGGACATAAATATTCTCTATATAAATCTTACCCAGCCTTTGAGGCCCAGCTCAGATTTCTCCTCCAAGTAGCTGTTGCTGATCTCCCCCAATATGAGGCTCAAGTAATGTGTCAGGTCCCATTAGAGTGTGTACCTCTTTTTTTTTTTTAAGATTTAGTTTATTTATTTGACAGAGATCACAGGTAGGCAGAGAGGCAAGCAGAGAGAGGAGGAAGCAGGCTCCCTGCTGAGCAGAGTGCACAATGTAGGGCTCAATCCCAGGACCCTGAGATCATGACCTGAGCGGAAGGCAGAGGCTTTAACCCACTGAGTCACCCAGGCGCCCCTAAAGTGTGTACATCTTGAAGCCAGGGACCTGCAATCTATTTTAGTTAATGTCTTTCATGGTCAACACAGCGCCTGGTCTAAGGGAGGCACATGGAACAGCAGATAAATGAAGATGAATGAATAGCGAAGAAGCAGCTGGAAGGAGTAAGCCAGAGGAGGGGTTCAGACTCTGGACTAGGAAACTGAATACAGTAACAGAGCAATTCCAATGTCACAGGAAGCAAAACAGCCCTGTTCCACTGTGAGAACAGAGCAGTCATATGCTACTTTGGAAAAAAGAGAATATGAAATCTCCTTCATGCTTCAGTTACGAGCAGCTACCAAGCACCACTTCGTAGGTGATGCCCCACATAAACCGCAGCCAGCAGTCTTCTAATGAAAAGCCATGCTTGAGGGGTGCTTGGGTGGCTCAGTCATCAAGGGGCTGCCTTCAGCTCAGGTCCTGATCCTGGGGTCCTGGGATCAAGCCCCGCATCAGACTTCCTGCTTGGTGGGAAGCCTACTTCTCCCTCTCCCACTCTCCCTGCTCGTGTTCCCTCTCTCGCTTTTTCTGTCAAATAAATAAAAAATCTTAAAAAAAAAAAAAAAAAAAAAAAAGCAAGCCACGCTTGATCCACGTTGTGGATCCACGTTGTTTCTGTACAACCCCCCCCCCGCCCACTCTGCCCTGAAGAGGCCGTCAGAACCACTGCCAGCCTGTCACACACGTCTTATCTCCAATAGTTTCATCAGTCACCCAGCTCTTCTTCAGCCACTGGTAAACTTGGTACATATTTTAAATGACGCATGTACTGTCCTTGGTGTCTGTGTTTAAATGCATTAAAACTGACTAAACAAAGCAAATCCTCTTCCTTCCTCTATGAGTTATAGAGACTGTGGCATTTAGGTTTGAAGAAAAAAATCCAAAGCATGCCCTGTGCTATAGAGGGGCAGGCTGAGGAAAGCAGAGGCCTTCTAGGACTGGTACCCACGTGGTGTGACAGATTCTGTGTGCCAGTCCTGAGGGTAAAAGGGCGGGAGGTAGTGTGTGAAACATGAGGGAAAATGCTCTCTGGCAAAATAAATAAATAAACAAACAAACAAAATCCCCTTTTCTCACCTCCAGCTACTTACCTTGATTTAAAAAGTTAATGGCTTTCATGCAAGCATACTCCTCATTGGAGACCTTCAGCTGATGGAACTTGTGATACAGGTAGATGAGCCGCTCGATCACCTCCATCCCTTCATCACTAAATCTGGGGAACAGACAGAGGTGTGAGTGGGCTTTGATGCCAGTGGGGGTTAAGGAAGGGAAGAAAGAGGTCTCCTACAGCTCCTTAAGGCATCTAAGATAGAAAAGAGTCTGAGCTTGGGGGAAATGAAATCCAGAATCATTATGAAGGACAGGTAGATCCATGGTTTGTCTAGAGGGAAGGCAGCTCAGACAGCTCCTGTTCCTAAGGTCAGGTGGGGTGAGTTAAATCTAAGTTCACATCCAGCTCCAACATTCAAAAGCTGTAAGGCCTTGGGAAAATCATTTGACCTCTCTAAACTTCGAGATTCTCTTTTGTCAAATAATAATGCTTGCCTGCTTGCGGGTAACAAGGGCCAAAGGCAGTCTGAAATGTAAATGTGGAAAAATACAACACTATCAAGATTCTGTGATAGTTGAGATGTAGCCTCCAGGTTCAACGGCAGCTGCCATGGTGATTCTACCTGAGCCTTTGCCACGGTGAAGAAAAAGCTGATGATTGTATTTTTTAGGTTCACTGCTTCCAGCAGGGCTGAGGTTACACACAATGAAAAATTTTACTGGCATCCCTCACTTTAGCTATGGGGAAGGGAAACATTACCTGAGCCTTCACGCCCTACCAGTCTCCGTGCTAGGCACTTATGTGCACTTTCTCATTGAGTTTTCTCAGCTTCATGGGCTCTGTGAGATGATCATTACCGCTGTACAGATGAGAAACTGAAGTTCAAAGAGCAGAGGGGACTGGTCCACAAGCACACAGCTAGCTGGTGGCAGAGCTAGAACTTGGAACCTAGGCTAACTTCCCAAGCCCTTGGTTCTTCCAATATCCGAGGGCAGAATCACACTGTAGCAGGTAAGACTCTGTGCAGACCATGCTCCTTTCTTTGGATTAGAAGCAAGCTCCTTGGGGAAAGACCAAGTTTTAGAAAAAGGAGCCCCAGGTTAGGGGACTAATACTCTGGGTCACAGTGGGGCACACCTCATATCAGAGGTGGAGATACCACCAAACCAAGCATCAAAAAGGCTTAATGGGGAAGCAAGAGTTTATAATAGCTGGGGTCAGGGTCAGTCTCTGCCCTTCTAGGAGTGGACTAAGGGGAGTTCCAGAGAGGCCTCAGATGCAGCTCAGTCAAGGAGAAAAGATGCCCAGCGCTGGGACTACGTGCTGGGGACATCCTCAGACCTGAGTACTGCAGCCCTATGCTGGGCAATAAGTCCCTACGTGGGTCCTGAACGCCTGCTCTACTGCCTTCTTTGTTGACTCTGAAGGCTTTGCAAAGGCTTGGCCTCTGGGCAAGCAGCACATCTCCTCTCCCTGGGGGGCAAGCCTGGCTCCTTTCTGGGCCAGAAACGTCTGCACTTCTCAAGCAGCAGAGGGAGCTATAGGAGAGCTACCAGCGATCTAGAGCCTGACCCCTTCGCCTCAACGCCCCATCAAGACCCACCACAACCCGCGGCTCCTGTCCTCCATCCGCTGATGTGAACAATGAGGGCTGATTCCATTTCTCTCTATGCCTGGCCCAATGGCTTTTACAACGTTATTAATACTTCCCCAAACTGGCTGATAGACAAATTGATACTGAATAACTACTATACTAACCTTATCTATCATTCTATCCTTTGTTGAGTATTTCTACTTGCCAGTTAACTCTGTTAAATATTCTACACTTATTATTTCACTGGATACTCCCAATAAATCTACAAAATTGGTATTACAGTCCTTTCTGTGCACATGTGGAAACAAAGCTCAGACAGGTTATTTACTGGGTCCCTAGGCCTCTCCTGCATTCTTACATTTTACCTCCCTGACAACCTGGGGGCTAAGTAAGATCACCTGCTTGTTAGGGACGAGGAAACACAAGAAGAGCATCCTGCCTACCCCAAAGCAGCACAGCAAGTAAGTGGTGGTGGGGTGGGGCCAAAGTTTAAACCAAGTTTTCTAACTCCAAGCCTTTCGCCTTCTTAGCACTACACGGTCTGCTCCCTGTCTTGTCCTTAACTGGTAACTGGGAAAGGCTGCCTCATGCCACCACAGGGGACCTCAGGAGCTCTGGGTTCCCCGGCTCAGGCAGGCGTGGGCTCTGCTGCAGGGCCTCCACGGTGCTGAGCCATGCGGGAGGCAGAGGGCCTGGGAGTGAAGAGCACGCGCCATCACAGGACTCTGATCACTATTTCTGTTCTTGAGAGGGAAAAGGTTTCCACTGTGAATCCCCTCTAGTAGCTGGCCGGAGAGCTGGTGTGGGGAGGAAATGTGGTAGGACGTCAAAAAGGAGGACGGAGGCAGCGCGGCAATGCCAGCATCTGTCTGCGGCCGAGCAGTGTAGCAAACAAAGATAACGTTCCCTGCCTTAATCAGCAACCGCTTGGCCCAAGTGCTGCCTCTGGCACCGCAGAACCCGCAGGTGTGTGGTTATCAGCCAGACCCCCGGCCAGCGGCACTGAACTTACGGCCGGCTGAGTCCAGACGTGAGCCGCACAAAGGAGCTCCCAAGTGCCCCGCGGGAGCTTCTGTCCCCAATCTGCCCTTTCTCTTGGGGACAGCACGTACCTTCTTTTCCACATTTCCTAGGACAGGCAACCGTCATGGACCCCTGGCAGTGGTAGGGGGGCTGGCAGCCAGCCCAGGAGCCCCCACTCAGTCTCCACAGCCCGACTGCAAAGCTTTCCTCCACACCCCGCATCCCACCCCTTGATAAACAAATCGTTCTCTGTTTCATGGGCCTGCTTTCTCCTGCCGCCGTGCCTCCTCCACATCTGCCCACTCCACAGTTCTAACGCCCCTGTATTCCCTGTCTGCAAATTATCAGCATTTAAAGCCAGAGAGTTGGACAAACACACCCATTCTTCTTCGAGGTTCCCATTACACAAGCACGCTGGGACAAAGAAAACATTCCCGCCAGGATCCCCCAAACCACTGGACCATTCAGTCAGCAATTGAAGCTGACACCGTGTAAGTTATGTCCCATTAAGGGGGCTGAGAGGTCCAGTTGTCTTTTTTTTCATTGAGCTAAGTGCACGTACCCCCAGGAGCAGTCATAGCTTTAAAGGAATTGTCACCTCAGCACCCATGTAAACACTCCGAGACTGAAAGTAAGATTGTTAAGTCTAGGACACACTGCAGAAAGTTGAACTTTTTAGAAGGCTAAATTATTTAGTGGAGGGTACTGGTAAGGATTCTGGGCTTTGGAGTACAATAGATCTAGGGGATAATCTCAACGTCATCTTTTTCTAGGTTTGTAGCCTTGAGTTTTTTCACCTCTCTGAACCTCAGGCTCCTTATCTGTGGAACAAGGGGAACATCAGTGCAGTTGCTTGGGGTGGTGGTGAGGACTAAACAATGTTTGTAAAGCACTTAAGATGGAATCTGGCGCAATGAACAGTCCATACTTGTTAGCTATTATCATTATTAATGGCATCATCATCATCACTCCTGTTATCACAACAAAAAGAAGAGATTGTTTCTTGAACCTTACAGCTAGGGTGTGAGCAGGGAAGCTGGGAGGCAACTGTCCAGAGATCTGACAGAAACGGAGCTACTGCTCACGAGACAGAAGTGCCCATTAAAGCCCATCTAGTGCAAGGCATCTTCTCTTGAGAGCGAAGGAGTCTTGATTAGGGCCAGGAGCAGTCACTGGCTGGTGCTACAATCTGCTTTAAATCAAATTTGCCCAGCTCACTGCCTGATAACACCCTGATTAAGGAAAATGGGTACCATAAATTTGATTCAATATTTGAGAAGAGAAAAGGAGGTGGTCATGTATCATCAGGGAAAAGCCTTTTCATGACAGCAGGAACTCACTGGCACTCAGGAGTCGTGAAAAAGTAAAGGCATTTTGGGGGAGTAGGAGTAACGCAGGAGCAGGCAAGGTAGAAAAGAGCTCTGGCCAATTACAGACTCCACACCCTGAGTCTCCAGCAGAGTAAGAAATGCTTTTCTCTGATGTACCTGATTCTAGACGTTCTCATACTTCCTTTTCCTCTGACCTCCTGGGCTCTCAGGCTCAACAGACTCCAAACCAGACTCAGAGTGGGGCATCTCTTGGCCTGTTCTTCTCAGGCTCCGTTATCTTGGCTCAGAGAATTCGCACTCACCTGCCTGGCAGCATCCCCAACCCCGACTTCTGCCTCCCTGAAGTCCCACTGACTATACCTCCTTGTTATCTCTCAACTCTGTGCAGCCCTCCCTATTCCCACAGTCACGGCTGCCTTGTCCAGGCCATTTTCTCTTCTACCTAGGTTATGGAAAAACCTCCTACCCAACCACCATCCTCTAGTGATGTCCATGCCAGTCCATCTTGAGCTTTACAGCCACAGTAATCTTTTCAAAATGACACCTGACCATGTAACTGCTCCACATAGAAGCATCTTATGACTTAATAGTATTTACATAATATAATCCAAATTCTTTTGGTAGGCATTTAATAATCCTTTCCCCCAAATTTTATTTATTTATTTATTTAAAGATTTTATTTATTTATTTATTTGACAGACAGATATCACAAGTAAGCAGAGAGGCAGGCAGAGAGAGAGGAGGATGCAGACTCCCTGCTGAGCAGAGAGCAGGGCTCGATCCCAGGACCCTGGGATCATGACCTGAGCCGAAGGCAGAGGCTTTAACCCACTGAGGCACCCAGGTGCTCCATAAATCTTTTTTTTTTTTTTCTTTAAGATTTATTTATTTTCTTGAGGGAGAGAGTGCACGTGTGTGTGTGAGCACGGGGCGGGGGAGGAGACAAGCAGACTCTCTGTGGAGTGGGAAGCCCAATCCCAGGACCCTGAGACCACGACCTGAGCCAAAATCAAGAGTCAGACACTTAACCAACTGAGCCACCCAGGCTAGCATTTGAACACCTTCATGATGCTTCATGATCTGCTTTTTTTTAAAAACCTTTTTCTCCAGTCATTTCTCCCTTCATTTCTATCTCTCAGACAAATTCTCTCTATACCCTCATCCACAGGATTGCTTTTGATTCCCTGCACAAACTAACCATCCAGGATCTCTAACTTCTAGGACTTTATCTCTTGCCTTCTTCCTGTTCTCTATAATCTACCTAGAAACACCCGCTTCAAGATGCAGCTCAAATGTCTTATCCTCTGGCAAGCAGTACTTGATTGGGCAGGAGAGGTACTTACTTCCTTGGCTGTGCTTGCACAGTCCCCCATATGCCCCTCGATCTCCACCAGTATCCCCCTGGATTACAGATTGTTATCTACCTCTGTTTGTCTCCCAGTCCCCCAAGCCGAGCTGGTGGCTCTCACCTCAGAGTCAGAAACCATGTCTGTACCATCTCAACCCCAACACCCCTCCTTTTGACACACACGACAGGGTCCTAGGTACATGAGCGTGGAATCGGAACGAAGGTATTGAAGTTAGCTCCTATTTCCCACAGATGGATTCCGTAAGCTTCTTGCACGGAGTAGTAAGTCCCGACAATAAATTTATTTCTTATCCTCAGAACGAACACATGTTCTAGAATCAGCATTTCCAACAGAACTTTCTGAGATGATGGAGATGTCCTGTATCTGCACCGTCTGGTACCGTACTCACTAAGCACGTGTGGCTAGTGAGCATGTGGAATGTGGCTAGTGCAAATGAGGACTGAATTTTTAATTTTATAAAATTTTAATTAACTTAAATTTAAAAAGTGACCCAAGGCTACCAGGTAGTATATTGGACAGTACAGCTCTACATTCTCCTTGGTAAAGAGCCTTCCTAGAAATAAACGTTCCCTCACTAATTTACTAGCCTCTGCCTTGCTCTTGGGACTTAAGGGACTGCACAGAGTAGGATGGGGTGCTTTATGAAGCTCAAAGCCACAAAGAGCCCTGCATGGCCAATGATACCTGCCTACCTGCAGAGGGCCTGGAGAAACCCATCATTCTATAGGAACTAGAGCTCATAGACTGACTTTCTAGACAGCCCCAGGCTGCACTGGTGGATTCCAAGCAAATTCCAGGTGAATAAAAAGGACAGAGTCAACGGGGCAGCTCTGCAAACCCTGGCAATATTAAAGTCTGCTGAATGCAATTCAAACATTCAGTTGGCCCAGAATTAAGGACCAGCGGATAGGAATTTGATGGAAATAATGAATTAGAGGCTCAAAAGAGGGAGTTCGGTCATCTGCAAAATCAGAGAGCTCTGTTTACAGGACAAAGTGTCACATGGGTTCAAAACTCTGTCATTTACAGATTATCCTGAAGCCAGTAAGCATCACTGAAGAGGAAATATTAGAAAACCAGGGCAGAGTGTCAGCACCCAGACTCCTCCCTCCCTCATTGTGCAAAGGGCCCTGACGGTCTTGGAACTTTACTTTCAGCCTCAGCCTAACACTTAGCCTGTCTTTATTCCATGGCATTTGGGTGACAAAGGAAAGGCACTCTGGTCCTGCATAGAGAAGTATGGGGGCTAGTACCCCATCTCCTCCACTTTTCATTGATGGGGGTATCTCTTCACCCCTCTTTATTGGTGTTCTGGAATCTGATGACTTCCATTTTTAAAAACTGTTCAGTAAAGGTTAATTATTGAAATGTCTATATAAATGTGATTTAAGGGGCACCTGGGTGGCTCAGTGGCTTAAAGCCTCTGCCTTCGGCTCAGGTCATGATCTCAGGGTCCTGGGATCGAGCCCCACATTGGGCTCTCGGCTCGGCAGGGAGCCTGCTTCCTCCTCTCTCTCTCTCTGCCTGCTCTCTGCCTGCTTGTGATCTCTGTCAAATAAATAAAATCTTAAAAAAAAAAATAAATAAATGTGATTTAACCTTTATTTTTTCACATGATAAACTAATAAGCCAGAAAAGTTAAATCAACAGATCACCTGTCCTGATTTTGGGGACTCACTGTGTGCTCTAGGACTTCAAAGTGAGTAAGTAGGGGCGCCTGGGTGGCTCAGTGGATTAAGCCGCTGCCTTCGGCTCAGGTCATGATCTCAGGGTCCTGAGATCGAGTCCCGCATCGGGCTCTCTGCTCAGCAGGGAGCCTGCTTCCTTCTCTCTCTCTGCCTGCCTCTCAGTGTACTTGTAATTTCTCTCTGTCAAATAAATAAATAAAATCTTAAAAAAAAAAAAAAAAGTGAGTAAGTAAAAGATCTGTGCTAGACAGGGAGATTAGGATCCTGCCCAGATAGGATGAGAAGTTATGCCAGAAAACAATGAAGAGAGTGGCTCGGTTCCTTAGCCTCACTGCATCTCAGATGCAGTTAGAGCCTAAACTTCGACATTAGGCAGGCATGGGTTCGAATTCAGGCTCTGGGTTCAAATCCAAAACATTAAAGGGCAGGTCTCTTTGAACTTCAGTTTTTTAATCCATAAAATAGGCATGACAATGCCTATAATGCTAGAGGCTGTGAGAAAAGAATAAGACAGTAATATCAAATACCAAGCCCAGTGCCTGGCATGTAACAGGTAACACAGTGACTTTTTTTTTTTTTTTTAAAGATTTTATTTATTTATTTGACAGAGAGAAATCACAAGTAGATGGAGAGGCAGGCAGACAGAGAGAGAGAGGGAAGCAGGCTCCCTGCTGAGCAGAGAGCCCGATGCAGGACTCGATCCCAGGACCCCGAGATCATGACCTGAGCCGAAGGCAGCGGCCTAACCCACTGAGCCACCCAGGCGCCCAACACAGTGACTTTTAGATCTTATTCTTGAATTGTAAACTACAGCTCAGAGCCCCTCACTTTACAGATGAAGTTTAGAGTCCAGATTTTTGTTCTCCCCAGATATATTCTCTTACCTGAGTAATCCAGATGTGATAAAAAAAAAAAACAACCCAAAATAATAATAATAGTGTAGCGCTCTGCTAAGGCTTGCCGCCCAGTATCATTTATTTTGCACAATTACCTTGTTGCAGAGGTACTGGTATTATCCCATTTTATAAATTCAGAAGGTAGGAATCAGAGACTTGACTATGGTTACAAAGCTAGTCAGAGGCAGAGTAAGGATTCGAAGCCAGGCCCGTTTGTGGCATTAATTCCTATCCTCTGGAGTGTCAGCGAGGGCACTCCGTCCCCACCCTGCAGGATGACAGTGGTTTGGTTGCTTGGGACTTCCTCCCCAACCAACAGCCCTTACCTGTGTAGTTCTTCATCAGAGGGTGAGTACTTGGCGGTGACATCAGCCAGCTCCCCAAAGATCTGTTTGCTATAAACGGTGAGAGAGGACAGCAGGATTAATTCCTGCCAGGTAGAGCTCAGGAGGCACGTGTAATCCTTGATTGAGAGCTCGCAGAAGAAAGGCAGTTTCTTGATCCAGGCAATCTGCCTAAAGAGTAGCTCATCGGCCAGGCGGCAAAGCAGGGCAAACAGCTCTGCCTGAGTCACAGCGTACCTGGGGGGAGGGACAGTGGAAAATCACTTCCAGTGGCCAGAGAGGGAGGATGGGGGCACAGGGAAAGGGTACTCCTAAGAGTAAAAAGGGTCTCCGGCAGTGGGTTCCTTGCTCTTGATCATGGGTCTCCAGCTCCATTCAATTGAGTCTAATGATAAAGGGGCAAGACTGAGGCCAGCAGCAAGCTCAGGGCTTAAGAGGTGGGTTTGGTGAGAAAAGGTTGAAGAAAGGGAAAGGAAGCTTGGAAATTTGTGCAATTATTAGGGAATATGACTTTTAATGTTAACATTTCAACATCCCACTAATGTTCCATGTGTTAGAGAAAATTCCATCACTCCTGCATTACTTTTGGCTATGAGAGAGAGCTCCAGCAGGGCGAATCTGAAGCCCACCCAACACAGGGGTTGGCACAGAAATGCACCCAAGGCCATAGGGCTGAAAGAGAAGAGAAAACACGTTTAGCTTTCCCTGCTCTCAGTGCACCCCCTGGTGGAGAGACTTCAGAAACTAAAGTTGCTCAGTCCTTGAAAGCTACCCCTGCATGGAAGGAGCAGGGCATTTCTCATCTCTGCGCTGGATGAGAGAGGGTCCCAGTTTTCTTCTTCTCAAGGCCCCTGGCATGACTCGTCTCCATATCCCCACGCCCAGGTTTATAAAGATTTTGTGTGGCCTTCTTGTAAGCAGATCTTTGAATTTCCTCTTCTGATACTGGAGACTAGCTTGAGAAATCTCAGGATACGTCCTACGAGGTCTGAATTGATAACAAACAGCCTGTGCCTCAGGCCCAAAGAGTAATGGGTGCAGCAACTGACGGGCCTAGAGGCTGAGCGAGCATCGACTCAGGTAGAGCTGACCGGGGAACAAGGGTACTCCTTCCCCCCACTCAGGTCTGTACATGGCGCACAAGGCACCAGCGCACATGGTACCTTGGCTGGGGATGCAGACAGTCGGCACACAGGTAGTGCCTTGAATGGCTTGTTCAGGAGCCTAGACTTGATGTGTAATTATTCCCAGAATTACAGCTCAACTCTGGCTCTGAGCCAGAGAAGCACTCAGGCCACCTCAGGGCCTGGCTTACCTAGGCCCAAGCAGAAACAAAAGTCCTTTAATCCCAATTCCCTAAGGATTCAGAAACAGCCCCAACTCTGAAAAAAGATGCTCAAGAGAAAAACAAGGGACTGCTGACTTCAAAAATAAATACAGATTTGTCCTCTGAGGCGAGTCACTACTCATTACCCCTGACTCATTTCAGAGCCTATGGGATTAGCAACCAGGGATGAAGGCGGGTGAGGGGTAGGGGTCATTGTGAAGTTGCAAGGGCTAAACGGGGCACTCACCCATCTTCAATCAACATGGGCGTGCCCAGTGGCTCCAGGTCCTCGGCTGACACCAGCTGGTGAATCAGACTGTATGACTGGGGATCCAGGCTGCGAGCTTGTGGGGGCAGGAGTGGCGAGTGGGCAGAATAGCTAAGAAGGTGCGGTATGTATTGATAGTGTGGAGGCACAGACATCCCCATGTACTGCTCCCTGAACGCCATGAATCCATTTAGTTCCACAGACCTACTGAAGAGAAAAGTCTCATGTCAAGCAGAACCATGGCAGGTCTACTGTCTGCTCGAGGTGGCTAGGGAGTTTTTTGGCCATGCAGTCTGTCTTCCTCAGGGATATAATTAATGGTTACATGCATGTCTCCCCCACTAGACAGGGACTCTTTGCAGGAGTGTATATGTGTGACTTATCACTGGACACCCAGGACCTGGCAAAATAGGTACTGAATAAAGAGTGGTTGAATAAATTCTTTGTATAGGTGTCACGTTTAAAGAGATTTTAATGGATACTCACAAACTATGACCCACAAAGGTGGGGGTATATATATTTTTTTACTGCTAGGAAAACTAAGGCATAGACAGGCTAAGGGCCTTGCCAGGCCATAAAACAAATGCAGCACCTAGCAAGGAATCTGACATGGAATCTGGCAAAGAATGTGGCACGAACTTTCCTAAACATTTAAAGGAAGGAACACCAAATGAATAAAAAAGGAACCACCAAATGGATAAAAGTTACAACAAAATAACCAAGAGAGAAGCAGATTCTTATCTTCTTCTCTTTCCTGGAGAAATCTAACCACTCTGTCACCTAAAACAAAAATCCTCACCTAAAATCTAAAATCCTATATGCATTTGCTGTAACAGGGGTTGACAAACTGTAGCCTATGGCCCATTTGGTAAATAAAGTTTAATGGAACACAGCCACAATCATTTATATAGTCTCTAGCTGCTTTTGCTCTGTAATGGTAGGGCTGAGTAGCGAGACCCAGACTGTGTGGCCCGCAAAGCCTAAAATATTTATTATCTGGACTTTATAGAAAAAGTTTACCAATCCGTTTCCTATAAGAAAGATTTCTGTGAAAAAGGAAATCTATCCTGGTAGTTGATGGCTACATTTTTTATATGTAGCGACTAACTTAAGATAATATTCTTGAACCAAGAGTCTCCAAATTAGCATTCAATGATAGCAGCAAATTTAACTAGCTTAAACATTTTCAGTTTCTTAAAACTTACAAAGTGAAAATCTTCACTCTTGCTGAGACAGAGAAATGAGAACTTAATTCAATATTGTCAATGTGGTTTGTTTTATTTCCGTGATCAATGTGAGAGAAGAGCTACATTTAAAATGGTATTCTGCTAGGTAAAGAACGTCTGGGCACAGGCGGCAGCAATATCACTTTATTAGCCTGCAGAAGAGAATGCTGACATTTTTCAAGGTCTTTAACAAAAAGTAGGCTGTGAAATGCTGCTCTGTGTCATCCCGGCCCCTCCCCAAAAGACAGAGGGAGCAAGAGTGTAATGGCTGAGACAGACTGGCAGGAATACCTAGCCCAGAGGTTCCCTGTGGGTCTACTCTTTGGGTGGTCCTAGATGATACTGGGTTTGCCTTAAAGCTCACCTGGAGGACAGTGTGGAGCCTGGTGAGGGCTGGTTGCTCTCTGAAGCCCTGTTCCCAGGGGAACTGTGGTCGCTGTCACCATGGTTGCTCCAGTGATTGGCTTCTTCCTCAAATTCCTGCCCAGACATGATCCTTTCGATCTCTTCCTCCGATATCTTTGATAAGGAATTGATACATGTTAGATTGGGTGCTCGGGATAGCCTTTGTTTCTTCTTTAGGACCAAGAATTCATTTAAACCTCATAAGGATTCCCAGAACTCTCTAGAGAGATACCCAGATTCCCTCCTCTCCATCTCCATACTCCAGGGCTTCTCACTCATCTTAGGACAGCTCAGTTGCTTGCTTCCCAGCACCGTGGCTCACTATGGCCTTCCTCTTGTCCGTTTACCCTCCTCTCAAGCCACAAAGCCGCCACGTTCTTCAACACTCTTTGAGTCTATTCTCTCCTACCCCCGAAACACTACTCTTCAAGAACAAACTCTTGCGTGCCTTTTAAGACACAATTCAAATGTCACCTTCTTTGTGAAAACTTCTATACTACTTAGACAAAATTTTAGGTCCTTCCTCTATCCCCTTCTAATTCTGTGTATTCTGAGATAAACAGAATAGCACAGTAGTTACGAGGATGAATTCTAGAGTCAGACCACCTTTGTTCCAATATAGTTTCTGCTACTTTCTAGTGGTACAAGTCATTAAACTATTTGAACTTGAATTCAAAATCTGAACAAAAATTATCCATGTCATAGAGAAAATAATAGTATCTGTCTCATGGAATTGTTGTGAGGATTAAATTAGTTAATATATCATCACATGGTTAGAAAAGGGCTTAACCCATAGCAACAATTATGGAAGGCTGACAATGTTATCTTCATCATCACTGCTGGTTTTTTTTTTTTTTTTAAAGATTTTATTTATTTATTTGACAGAGAGAGATCACAAGTAGGCAGAGAGGCAGGAAGAGAGAGAGAGAGGAGGAAGCAGGCTCCCCGCTGAGCAGAGAGCCCGATGCGGGACTCGATCCCAGGACCCAGAGATCATGACCTGAGCCGAAGGCAGCGGCTCAACCCACTGAGCCACCCAGGCGCCCATCACTGCTGTTTTTTTATAGCACTTATGGCAATGCATCATAAAAATACTCTCTATCAGACCTAAAGCTATAATAAAACCCAGAAGAAAGTACTCAAAGAATGCACATTGGATAAATAAACAAATGTTCACTTATTAAGTACTGTCCATGAAACTTCACAAGGATTTTCAGGATGAGAAAGACATTCCCAAGCCTAAAGAATAAGAAAGAAGAAATTTTAGCTTAGACAAGTGAATTGACTTGCCCAAGAGCACAATGTGTGCCTGCATCTCAGGAGGAGTTTAAGGAAGAGGCCAAAGTACCCAAGTATTCAGTCCACGGCTCCTGCTACTATACTGTAAAGGGAGTGAATAAATACATCTTCTATAAAGTGTTTAACTCCGAGTTGAAGCCTAACTGCTAAACTCAGCACAGGATGAGAGTGAACAGGAAGGAGTGAGGGCCAGATAAATTTTTATTTCTTGCTCCTATAGAAAGCCTGGGAGGACCTTTTCTTTCAAGTCCATCTGACTCAAACCTACATAACTCTTTGTTCCAGCAGCCTGTGAGGAAACCTTGAGCTACTCTGATCATCATCAATACAGGAGGCATCTAGAACTGGAAGCCAGCCAGCACACAGGACTTGAGAGGGAAAACATGAAACATTTAACTGGTACAGAAGTTGAGCGATTTGTCTTAAACTTAGATTGTATACTGAATTACGGGTAGTCTTTGTTTTGTCAATAACATGTAACAAAACAAACAAACCTTTTCTTTTAGGGATCTTTAGAACACTGAAATCTCAGATGTTATAAGACATGTAAAGACAAAAGACGCCATCAAACTACAAGACATCTACAGAGACCCTGACTGAAGCAGCCTCAGTAATGGTAGTGAGAGCAGTTCCAGAGCTTGGAGGTCATGCAAGCACTTGAGCTGGGTGAAAAGAAGCGGTCCTAATAAATCAGATTATTCCAGCTGGGAGCCAAAGTTGGACTGCATCTGTTCCTCCCTATGGGTCCCACAGGACGCTGGGCAATCACTGTTAAATTAAGGGGATAGAACATATCAGGAGGGCTTGTATCTAGGTTCAGATCTCATCTGTCATTTTCTAACTGGGTGCGTATGCTGGCACGTCACTCAAGTTCTCTGAGCCTTAGTTCCCTCCCCTATAAAATGAAGCTAGTGCCACCTACTGAATAGTTTGGGCTCCCTCTTAGGGTACAGAACTGAATCAGTCAGACTTGAGAGGCTAATCTAAGATAAAGTGATGAAGTGCACAACAGGTACTCAATACATCGTAATTTTATCCCTGATTTTTTTTTTTAAAGATTTTATTTATTTATTTGACAGAGAGAAATCACAAGTAGACGGAGAGGCAGGCAGAGAGAGAGAGGGAAGCAGGCTCCCTGCCGAGCAGAGAGCCCGATGCGGGACTCGATCCCAGGACCCTGAGATCATGACCTGAGCCGAAGGCAGTGGCTTAACCCACTGAGCCACCCAGGCGCCCTATCCCTGATTTTTAATTATAATTAAACATAGTTAAGAACTTGGGAGATTGGGGTGCCTGGGTGGCTCAGTGGGTTAAAGCCTCTGCCTTCGGCTCAGGTCATGATCCCAGGGTCTTGGGATCGAGCCCCGCATCGGGCTTTCTGCTCTACAGGGAGCCTGCTTCCTCCTCTCTCTCTGCCTGCCTCTCTGCCTACCTGTGATCTCTGTCTGTCAAATAAATAAATAAAATCTTAAAAAAAAAAACAAAAACAGAAACTTGGGAGATCACAGCTCTTTCTTCCTAACACTCCCTAAAAAGTAAGGAAAAAAGGGAAAATTATATGCTCAGTATCAGAAAGTCAAATGCAATGACATATGAAATCAGTTTCTCTGAGCATCAGCTCCCTCCATTCTAGAAAGAGCAGAAAGTCTAGAGACGTAAGCGCCTGAAGATCCCTACCACGGTGGGAGAAGAGTACTCAAAAGACACTGAGTAATGAATGCTGAGAAGATTTTTCACTGAGGAAACACTTAAGAATTCTTTCCAATAGATAAACTTTTTACTACATCTAAATATAAAAAGAATGACTACAAATAAAGGCTATACATGAAAAGTCTACACTAACATCATACTCAATGAAAAACTAAAAGTTTTTTCTCTAGGATCAGGATCAAGGCAAAAATGCCCATTTTCACCATTTCTCTTTAACACAGTACTAAAGTTCCAGCCATTGCAATTAGATATGTAAAAGAAATAAAAAGCATCTAAATCAGAAAGAAGTAAAATTATCTCAGTTCACAGATGACATGATCTTATAAATAGAAAACCAAAAAAACTGTTAGAACAAAAGAATTCAGCAAAGTTTCAGGATACAAAATCAACACCAAAAAATCAGCTACATTTTTATATAGTAACAGTGGATCTGGAAAGGAAATTAAGAAAACAATCTCAGTTACAATAGTATCAAAAAGAATAAGATACTTAGGAATAATCCTAACTAAAAGGATGAAAAGACTTTAACAGTGCTGAAAGAAATTAAAGGCATACTGGGGTGCCTGGGTGGCTCAGTCATTAAATGTCTGCCTTTGGCTCAGGTCATGATTCTGGGGTCCTGGGATCAAGCCCCATATTGGGCTCCCTGCTTGGCAGGAACCCTTGCTTCTCCATCTCCCACTACCCCTGCTTGTGGTTCCTTGTCTCGTTATGTCTTTCTCTATCAAATAAATAAATAAAATCTTCAAAAAAAAAGAAAAAAGAAAAAAGAAATTCATAGATTAAAAGACAATTATTGTTAAAATATCCATACTATCCAACGTGATCTACAGATTCAATACGATCCCTATCAATATTCCAACAGCATTTTTGGCAGAGATAGAAAAACAAAATCCCAAAATTCATATGGAAATCCAAAGAACCCCAAATAGCCAAAACAGTCCAGACAAAGAACAAAAAGCTAGAGGTCTTACACTTTCTGGTTTCAAAACATATTAAAAGTTATAGTAACCAAAAGAGCATGGCACTGGCATGAGGACAGGCCTATAGATCAATGGAACAGAATAGAGAGACCCCAAATAAACCCACGTATATATAGTCAAAGCTGCCAAGACTACGTAAGAATAGTGTCTTCAACTAGCAGTACTGGGAAAACTAGATATTCATATACAAAAGAAGGAAATTAGATTCTGGTCTTATACTTCATACAAAAATCAACTCAAAATGGGTTAAAGACTTAAATATAAGACCTGAAACTATCAAAGTCCTAAAGGAAAACATAGAGAAAAAGCTTCTTGACATTGGCCTTAGCAATGATTTCTTCAATATGATATTCAAAGTATAGGCAATAAAAGCAAAAATTGACAAATGGAATTACATCAAACTAAAAAGCTTCTGCAAAGCAAACAATCACAAAGTCAACAGGAACGTACAGAATGAGAGGAAGTATTTGCAAACCATTTATCTGATAAAGGTTAATATCCAAGAGATATCGGGAATTCCAACAACTCAACAGCAAAACCCCCAAATAACCTTATTTAAAAATGCAGCACCTGGGTGACTCAGTCGATTAAGTGTGTCTGCCTTTGGCTCAGGTCATGATCCCCAGGGTCCTGGGACAGAGCCCTGCATCAGCCTCCCTGCTCAGTGGGTAGCCTGGTTCTTCTGTATCCCTCTGACTGTCACTGCCCCTGCTTGTGGTTTGCCTCTCACTCTCTCTCTCTCTCTGTCAAATAAATAAATGTAGGGTGTCTGGGTGTCTCAGTCATTAAGCATCTGCCTTCGGCTCAGATCGTGATCCCAAAGTTCTGGGATTGAGTCCCCCGTCAGGCTCCATGCTCAGTGGGAAGCCTGCTTCTCCCTCTCCCACTCCCTCCCCATTTGTGTTCCCTCTCTCGCTGTGTTCTCTCTCTGACAAATAAATAAATAAGATCTTTAAAAATAAATAAATAACATTAAAAAAAATTAAAATGGGCAAAAGGGACACTTGGGGGGTTTAGTCAGTTAAACGTCTGCCTTTGGCTCAGGTCATGATCCCAGTGTCCTGGGACTGAGTCACGCATTAGGCTCCCTGCTCAATAAAATCTTTAAAAAAATAAATAAAAATGGGCAAAAGATTTGAATAGACATAAAAAAAAAACCTTCTCCAAAGACATGTAAACAGCACAACCAACATGTATATGTACAGATGCTCAATATCACTAATCAGAAAAATGCAAATCAAAACCATAATGAGGTAGTGCTCACAACTACCCAGAATACCATTATCAGAAAATAAGAAATACCAGACAAGATACAGAAAATTGGAACCCTTATGCACTGCTGGGTGGGAATGTAAAACGATAGGGCCACTACGGAAAACAGTATAGAGGTTTCTCAAAAAATTAAAAATAAAACTACCATATGACCCAGTAATCCCCCCTTCTGAGTATTTACCCAAAAGAACTGAAATCAGGATCTCTAAGAGATATCTGCCCTCCTACATTTACTGCAGTATTATTTATAATGGCCAAGAGATGGAAACAATTTTTTTTTAAGATTTTATTTATTTATTTGACAGAGATCACAAATAGGCAGAGAGGCAGGCAGAGAGAGAGGAAGGGAAGCAGGCTCCCTGCTGAGCAGAGAGCCCGATACGGGGCTCGATCCCAAGACCGAGATCATGATCCAAGCCGAAGGCAGAGGCTTTAACCCACTGAGGCACACAGGCGCCCCAGAAACAAATTTTTATATTATTTTATTTATTTATTTGACAGAAAGAGAGAGAGATCACAAGTAGGCAGAGAGGCAGGCCTAACCCACTGAATCACCCAGGCGCCCCAGAGATGGAAACAACTTAAATATCTGTTGATGGATTAATGGATAAACAAAACATGGTATATAAATACAACAGAATATTTAGCCTTAGAAATCCTAGCATATGCTACAATGTGGATGAAGCTTAAGGATATTATGCTAAGTGAAGGAAGTCACAGAAAAACGAATACTGCATGATTCCACTTACATGAGGTATCAAAAGTAGTCAAACTCTTAGAAAGAGGAAGTAGAATGGTGGCTGCCAGGGACAGGGAGAAGGGCAAATAAGGAGTTGTTGTTCAATGGGTATACAGTTTTGGGGCCCCTTGGTGGCTCAGTGGGTTAAGCCTCTGCCTTTGGGTCAGGTCATGATCTCAGGGTCCTGGGATCGAGCCCCGCATCGGGCTTTCTGTTCAGCGGGGAGTCTGCTTCCCCTCTCTCTCTGCCTGCCTCTGCCTACTTGTGATCTCTGTCTGTCAAATAAATAAATAAAATCTAAAAAAAAAAAAATGAGTATACAGTTCCAGTCATAAGATGAAAAGGCTGTAGAGATCTACTGTATAAATGTACGTATAGCA
Source organism: Mustela erminea (assembly GCF_009829155.1). Classification (NCBI taxonomy): domain Eukaryota; kingdom Metazoa; phylum Chordata; class Mammalia; order Carnivora; family Mustelidae; genus Mustela; species Mustela erminea. Next base: position 10,276,687 of record NC_045625.1, on the reverse strand, counting down.
AATAATACTGCGCCATATATTTAATTTGTCAAGGAGATAAATTTCATGTTGTATGTTTTTTACCACACACACCCAAAAGAACACATATGGGTACAGACCAAAATAAACTAATTTTTATTATAACATGAATAAAAATGTTTATTTATCTATTTATTAAAAATATTTTATTTACTTGACAGATCACAAGTAGGCAGAGAGACAGGCAGAGAGGAGGAAGCAGGCTCCCCAACTGAGCAGAGAACCCAATGTGGGGCTCGATCCCAGGACCGCGGGATCATGACCTGAGCCGAAGGCAGAGGCTTTAACTCACTGAGCCACCCAGGTGCCCCAAAATGTTTGATTAAAAAAAAAAAAAGACATGAATACAGCACATGCCCACAGCCCGACTGAGTGCATATATGTGCTAGGAACTGTCCCATATTTCATTGGCATATGTCTCAAAATACCTACAAATTCCTGTCTTTCTCTCATTCCCTCACATTCAACTGGATAAATCCTATTAATTTTTCCTATTACATCTCTCCTGAATCTATTCTCTCCCCTTCAAACTGTACTACCATTGCCCTACTTAAAACCACTATCTGTATCTCTTAGCTGGACTGCTGTAAAATCTTTGAACTGCTTTTTCCTCTGCTTCCAGTTTCATGGACATTTACCCAGCTCCTCAGAAACCACTTCTATTGCTAGAATGATCTTTCTTTTTTATTTTTATTTATTTGACAGAGATAGAAAAAGAGAGCAAAAGCAGGGGGAGCGGCAGAGGAAGAAGGAGAAGCAGACTCAACTGAGCTAGGAGCCCAATGAGAAACTCGATCCCATGATCCTTGGATCATGACCTGAGCCGAAGGCAGATTGCTTAACTGACTGGGCCACCCAGGTGCCCCTTTCTTTTTTAACTGTAATTTTATAATTTCTTTTTTAAAATATTTATTTGTTTTAGAGAAAGAGAGCATGTGCATGGGGGCAGAGGGAAAGGGAGAGAGAAAATCTTCCACAGAAACCCTTCTGAAAAAGGAGCCTGATGTGGGCCTTGATCCCACAACCCTGAGTTCAAGACCTGAGCTCATGGGTGAGTCACTCAACCATGGAGCCACCCAGGTGCCTCTAGAATGATCTTTTTAAAATGCAAATCTGACCATGTCTCTCTCTGCTTAAAAGCTTTTAGTAGTTGCCTCTTGGTCTAGAGCAGCAATAATCCCCGAGGCATTGTCCTGCTCACTGGTGTGCTGAGGGATTTACTTGTTGGGTCATGAACAGATCCAATTTTCTACCTTCATGAAGTTCTTCTGCTGGCAAGTGAGAACAAGTTGGCGTAGGCTGGCCCTACAAAGAATTTACCTAAGCTATAATCAAAAGGCCATTCTTTAGAGAACAGATTCCACACTAAAGGAATCTGCCTTCTCTTCTGCCGCTCCATTATATGTGCCCAGTGCTCCAGCCCAACTCCATCAACTTCCTGTGAGTCCTTAAAGATTCATCTTGTGGTCTTTTTACTGTCTGTTCTGTCTAGCAGTAATAGAAGATATTTGGCTCCACAACCCTTCCCAGCATAGCTAATTCCTCCTTTTCCTTCAAGACTCGGTTCAAACTTTACCTCCTCTAGGAAGGCTTCCCTAAATGTCTTCAGTTCCCAACCACGTTCCAATTAAAAAACAAACAAACAAAAAAAACCACAAAAAACAAACAAACAAAAAAGAAAGTCCCTCCTTTCTGTACTCTTTGAGCATCCTCTGTTACCATTCACTATACTCGGATGTCTAGTCACACATCTGTCTCTCCCACTAGACTGAGTTCACAGTACAAAGGACCTTCACACAGCAAGTACTATTTAAGTATCGGTGGGATAGAATGGTTATTATTAATCCTATTCTACAAGTAAGGCAATGAACTTTCCCCTGATGTATCTTTAGAGACATTGAACAGCAAAGTAGTCTTACTTATTTCTGCCAGGCTAAGTTATCAACAACCTTGAGTGACTGACATAAAAAATCCTCTGGATGGTTTAGAATCAGAATTAGATTCATTTCCTGTGAAATCCTTGGGAAGGATTGAGGGAATCGCAAGAAGAGCTTTCATCATTATGTTGCATATTTAAGATCTTCAAAGCACTTTCATAACCAGGCTCTAAAAACCATTTTACAGTAATGAAAGCAAGATGGCTCCCCCCATCAGGAGATGAGAGGATCAGGTAAGTAGCTACAGGAACATCAAAAGCACTGGGCTTCCAGGACAGATCACAAGGACTGAGGCCTAGAACTCACCTGGACGGGCCCAATGCTCTTATTTCGGCCTCCAGGCATGCCATCTTCTCTGATTGCTGGAAGGAAACATAAGTCAAGACAGTCAAAAGCATACCCACAGAAATCTAAGCACAGAAAGAGAACTTACTTGGCCAAAAGCACAAGGCAGTAATTGGTGAAATCAAGATTAAAACAGAGGTCTTTCTGGACCCAAAGTACATACACTTTGCATTATTGTAGGCTACCTCATAAGCAACAGATTCTTCTGGGCCCCCAAGGCAATGGACACATACTGCACACCTGCATACATTTAAAATGCTCAGCAAAGGTGACGGCGTTATTAATAGTCCTGTGCACAGTTATGAACATCTCACCAGGATGATGCATCTGAAGGCTTCAGTAAATTCAAAGAGAGGAAGAGAAAGAACACTTCCATTTTTATTATATTTTATTTTTTTAAGATTTTATTTGTCAGAGAAAGAGGGAGCACAAGCAGGGGGAGCAGCACACAGAGCAAGCAGAGGGAGAAGCAGGCTCCCTGCTTATGGGACTCGATCCCAGGACCCTGGGATCGTGATCTGAGCTAACAGCAGATGCTCAACCAACTGACCCACCCAGGCGCTCAGAATATTTCCATTGTTAAAGAAAGTTTTTTGGGGGGCACCTGGGTGGATCAGTGGGTTAAAGCCTCTGCCTTCGGCTCAAGTCATGATCCTAGGGTCTTGGGATCCAGCCCCGCATCGGGCTCTCTGCTCAGCAGGGAGCCTGCTTCCTCCTCTCTCTCTCTGCCTACCTGTCTATAAATTAAAAAATAAAATCTTTAAAAAAAGAGTTTGAGTCTAATTTTTAGGATGAGGAGAACAGATTTTTTTAAAATTAACCAACATTTTGATCTGACTGGTTTCTCCCTACAAAAGCAGTCAATAAAGGGGTGCCTGGGTGGCTCAGTCGCTGGAGCATCAGACTCTTGGTTTTGGCTCAGGTCATGATCTCGGGCCCTGTGTAGGGCTGTGCATGGGTGTGGAGTTTGCTTGGGATTCTCTCTCTCCCTCTGCCCTATGTCCCCATCCAACGTGTGTGTGTGTGTGTGTGTGTGTGTGTGTGTGTGTGTGTGTGTGTGTTTGTGTGGAGAGTAGCAAGAGATGGAACTTGGAAGTTGAAGAGGCCAACTGGGACCAGATCAGAGATAGCCTTTAATGTCAGGGTAAGAGTATGAACTTCAGCAGAAGCAGCTGAGGGTAAGATGGAATGCAGAGGATGTGGTCAGGTCGGCATTTTTGAAAAATCTTTGTGATGGCTGCTGTGGAGGCTAGCTTGGAGGAGGCAATGTTAACAACAGAAGATAAGCAAACAGCATCATATGACAGTAAGCTCTGCTATATATACATATACATATATAACTAATACACCTTCTTCCAAAAAAATTAACATGAAGAATCTAGAAAGTCTTTGGGGGCAGGATTGAGGGTTCTAAGCATAACGCTCAGTTCCCATGGTAACTGAAAGTCTAAGAGGAAGTTCATTTTCCTTACACATTTCAGAATTAGACAAGCTTGTCTAAATCCCGTTTTGGGGGCACCTCTGTGGCTCAGTCTGTGAAGCGTCTGCCTTCAGTTCAGGTCATGATCCCAGGGTCCTGGAATCAAATCCCACACAGGCTCCCTGCTCAGTGGGGAACTCACCCCTAACCCCACTAGTGTGCATTCTCTCACAAAAATAAATACATTAAAAAAACTTTTAAAAACAAATAAATCTAGTTTTTGCCTGGTCTGTGTAACTACAGGCAAATTTCTTCACCTCAGTTTCTTGAAGAATAAAATGGGGCTACTGGACCCTATCTTATAGGTTTTACTGGGGATTACATATAAAATAACATAGCTAAATCAACAAGCATAGGGCCTGACACATAAACTAGGAATTCAGTAACTAATCCTTCCCTCTAACCAGCCTCTTTTCTATGTACACAGTAATTAAAAAAACCAAGGTTCTATTCCCAGCTTTGATGGAGACTTAACGTCTTCATCTGTGAAATAGAGATAACATAGTCTTCTTTACAAGGCTGCTGTGAATTTGGAGTGGGAAACATTCACAGCTTATATTAGAATCAGATGCATACTGGTTTTTGTCTGGAGATCTCTTTCAACCTAACTGCAAGCTCTAAAAATCCTTAAAATTCCCTCTCTGCTGTTCTAGAGTCAATGATAGACTTTAGACACTTCTATACCAATACTGAGTTTTCTATGTTTTTGCCTCAGCTCACAGGTGCAGAATAAAGATCTATCATCAGCAGATCCAACACTGAATACATTTTACTTGATATCTCACTCTCACTGTCTTGGAGGTGAGGAAGGAACTCAACAGGTTTTTCTTTTCTTTTTTTTTAAGGGCCACAAATCTTAAAGATTTACAACTTACCAATTTTTTGTTCTGATATTTAAAAGCTCATGTTATCTCTCAACCCTCCCACCCCTTGGACTAAGGAAACTCACATATGATGGACACGTACTGTGTTTTAGGTACCATCTTGTATAAAACAAACCCATGAGGGAAGTGTCAGTATAACTCCCATTGAACAAATGAATATAAGGCTCATAAGAATGAACTATTTTGTTTACAGTAACAGAAACTAAACAGCAGAATCAGAGTTGGACTCCAGACTATTAGATTAAGACCAGGCTTCTTTCCACAACTACTTTTCCCCATAGTATGTCTATATACCACGGCTGCATAAACTCTTAATTACACTACCCTAACATTCATTAAAATACACTGATTTTCCAGCCACTGAGGTGGTAAAAAATTCCCTTTAAAAATTAACTTTGATTTTCTTAAAATTTGATTTAAAGAAGAATATAGGGGCACTTGGATGGCTCGGTTGGGTGTCTGCCTTCAACTCAGGTCAGGATCCCCAAGTCCCAGGATCAAGCCCCACATCGAGCTCCCTGCTTGGTGGGGCATCTGCTTCTCCCTCTGCCCCTCCTCTGGCTCGGGCTCACTCTCTTTTGCTCTCTCTCTAATAAATAAAATCTTAAAAAAAATATAAAGAAATAAAAAACAGTACTGGTTTAGTCAAAGATGGGAAAATCTGTCAGGATGGCATGAAACTGTCTTAAGTGTGGGAAATAATACAATGTGTCACAAAGCCCCTGTCAAAACAAAAACTTGGATCACAGTTTAAAGCTTATAATGTATTCACATATATGGTATCACATTTGATTCCTGGAAGGTCTACATTATTATTATCCTATGTAGTATAGAGATGAAAAAGCCTGAAGCTCAGAGAGGTAAAGGGACTTGTACAAGACCATTCAGGGAAAAACTGACAGAGTGGGGAATTTTAGCTTAGGTTTATATGTATTTTCTTAACTACTACTTCTGTAGCAGTTTCTGTATCTTAGCTATTTCTAACTTTTCTTAACTCTGATTCTATATGCTATACTGGTCTAAGAACAAGTTTCTCAACAGGGCTGAAAATCTTTCTGATAGTGAACTGATCTAGAAAAAAACAAAAACAAAAACAAAGGGCTTCTGGGTACAAGATCACAGGATTGGTTTTGCTGTATCTCTTATCCAGGTCTGAGTGGCAGCAGCTATAGTTCTTCTACCTGCTTAAAAGAAGTACAAATACTTTTTCTGCTGTAGAACTCATGTATCTACCATTTCTCACTTAGGCTTAGGCGGCCGAACCAAACCCCAAAACGGAAAGGAGAGTAAGATATAAAACTAACTGTATCAAAGTCCTGCTCAAAATGCATTGGTGACTCCCTTTGGTCTTTGGGGTCAACCCCAGCTCTCTAGCTTATCATTCAAGACACTCCAATGATCTGGTTTTTCTGGGGTTCCCCATCTTCATCTCTGCACACGTTGTTGCCTGTACCAGAAGGTGGGGAAGTCTGGCAACACCACCTTATCCAAGTGAATCACCAAGTGATTCAAGTCAACGTGACCAGTAGCAGGGCAAAGCTATACCACGCACTCTTGATAGAATGCACAAAAAGACCCAACACCGTCGTTGTGGCATTCTCGGAAAAATGCATAACTGGAATGTACTGGGAGCAAACTGACAAGACCAAGTTAAGGAATATTCTACTTGTTTTCTTTGAAATTAACAACTATTCAAGACAAAAAAAAAAAAAAGGATAAGGAATCATTTCATATTAAAGGAGATTGAAAAGACATAAAAGCTAAATGTAATGCATGACCCTGGACTGGCTTCTGGATCACAAAAAATACACTGCTATAAGGACACTGAAATAACTGGTGAAATTTGAATAAGGTTTGTTAATTAGATTACAGTTTATGCCATGTTAAAGTTCCTGTTTTTGACAATAGTACTGTAGTTATGTTAGAAAGCAAAGAGGAATGATGTCTTTAACTTCCTCCCAAACAGTTAAGAAAATACAGATAAACACACACACTTTCCTCTCACCTTCTATTCCCCTCCCCCCTTTTCTCTCTCTCTCTCATGCTTGGAGAGAGCAAGAAGGGGAGTTGTTTTTAAAAAGCTCTTAAGGGATGCCTGGCTGGCTCAGTCAGAGGAGCGTACAAGTCTTCATCTTGGGGTTATGACTTCTAGGCCCACACTGAGTGCGGAAATTACTTAAAAATACATACATACATACATACATACTTATTTAAGCTTGTAAGGAGCATGAACTTCTATGCCTTCAAGATTCTGCTCAAATATTCTCTGCTTGGGACTTCTTGGTGCTCAATTTGAATCCTGGTACAGCAGTCGGGCAATGCTACAGAGTTATTCTCACGATGCCATTCTACAAACATCAACCCCTTCAAAGAAGTTTTCCTTAACCTTTTTACTTTTTAACTAGTTAACAAGTTATGAGACGAGTTAGTTTAAATTTTCTCAAATAATTTTTTTCCACATTAATTTCTGCACTGAATAAATTCCCTCGTGAGGTTCAGTGTAACTTCCTCTTGCCTCAGATGAAATTAACAGTATTTCCCCCATTCTGCTTCATGCTCTGGCCCCCCCCACTAGAGTAAATCCACCAAATCAGAAAGCATCTTACCTAACTTGGTTAACTGGTGAAGGACAGGAGGAACGTGGGACTTGGCATAGCCCTGGAGGGCCACACTCACTAATAATGGGGGGGAACAGAAAAGGAAATAGACAAACATAGCTCAAGGTACTTAGGGCTATGGCAGAGGGCAAAAGGGGCTATGGAAGTCCAGGAGGGTCAGCTTTCTGGTTGAGGGGTGGTGTCAGAGAAAGCCGATTAGAGGATGTTACAAAGAAAAGCTGAGCCCCCAAAGGAAAGTGTATATAACCAGGTAAAGAGGAGGGGGTAACTCATTCCAGGAAGATGGAACCACATGTGCAAAGCCCCCCAAACATGAAACATCATTGAGTTTTTGGAGAATTAGGATGGAATGTGCATTGCATGGGGGGCAGCAAAGGGAGAAGGGATGAAGCAACTGATGCCAGAGTCAGAGGGGCTTTGAAAAATCATTCTGAGGAGCCAGTATTTACCCGGAAGGCTGCAAGATGGGTGAGCAGTTGGTGTCTGGGGGGTAATGGGGTAGTAGTGAAGATGGACAGATGGAATCCAGCCTCTACTCACCACCCTTATTTAAATTTCCCTCACTGTCTTGCTAACTAATTTCCTGACTAGTTACATTCCAGATATGAAGATGTATCTCTGTCTGGAGATGAGGGACAAGAGAAGGCTGACTTACACATGTCAGCTGAAAAATTTTCAAACATTTAAAAAAGTTTTGAGGTATGTTTAGACTTACAGAAGAGTTGCAAAAAAAAAAAAAAAAAAAAAGTACAAAGAATTCCTATATACTCTAAACCCAGCTTCCCCATCAGTTAACATTTTACATAACCCACAGACTATTCGTCAAAACTAAGAAATTAACTTTAGCATAATACTACTGATCAAAGTATAAACTTAATATTCAGATTTCTCCACTGATGTCCTCTTCTGTTCCAGAATCCAATCCTGGATTCAATAATGCATATGGTTTTCATGTCTCCATAGTTTCCTTCAATCTTTCTTAGTCTTTCCTTGTCTTTTGTGACCCTGACACTTTTGAGAATATTCTGCATAATGTCAGTTATTTTAGGGGTACCTGAGTAGCTCAGTTGGTTAAGTGTCTGCCTTAGTCTCAAGTCATGATCCCAGGGTCCGGGGATTGAGCCCCATATGAGGCACCCTAGGGAGCCTACCTCTCCCTCTCACTATCCCTGCTTGTGTGGGTATGTATGTGCTCTCTATCAAATGTAGTCTTTGAAAAAAAAAAAGTGTCAGTTATTTTGAAGAATGTCTTTCAATTTCGGTTTGCCTGTTTCCTCATAAGTAGATTGGGAATGAATCCATCCCTGCGTGTCTATGTGTCCTTACCGTTATCATATCAGGGGACATATGACAGCAGTGTACATACACCGGTGATACTGACTTTGCTTGCTTGGCTAAAGTGGTATCTGTCAGAATTCTCTACTGAAAGTTATTATTTTTCCCTTTGTAATTACTAAATATTCTGGGGCTATGCAAATACTCTCATTCTGTTTAAAACTATGCTATCTTATTTTAGCATCCATAAGTCAATCCTGCCTACAGCAATTGTTACTGTTTTTTTTAAATGGTGATTTTCTATTTCCCTCATGCCTTCTATAAACTTATAATTTTTCTATGAGAAAGAACTGTCACTCCTCTATTTATTCAATTAGTTCTATCAGTATGAACTCATGGATATTTTATTCTTTGGGTTATAAACAAATATATAGTTATTTTGTTGCTCAAGTTTTTCCAACTTTGGCTACTGGAAGTGCTTTTAGGTTGACCTCTCTGACCTTTTGATAATCCTTTAAAAAAAATACAGCATATTCTAACTTTCTGGCATCAGAAAAACACTCTAGGCTCCTCTTATATTTTCCCTGCCTCAATGCTTAAATCAACCCCTTCTCCAAAGAGTCCTTATTCCTTTTACTGATATTTGGAAACCAAGATCTGGTTTTTCTAAATCTTTTTCCCTAAACTTGAGTACATACTGATGCTTCCAATCGAGCATCAGAGGTTTCAGCTCAGCCTTCCCCTTTCCTGATTTATAACTTTTTTCTCTGATGTGAGAAACCTAACTCTCATCATCAGTATATTCACTTGTTTGTTCAGCTCTAGTATACAAATAAAGTAGTGACAGAATTCCCAACCCATAACCTTGACAGAAATACATTTACAAACTAGAGAGCTTTGTTTGTATACAGTTTTTTGTCTTCAGCCCTACAGTGTACAGTATATAGTTAAAACACTATTTCCCAAGGACAGATCCTTTCTCCCCCATTCCCTTGAGTGTAGCTATGTGATTCATTGATCACAGTCTACATTGTCTTTTCCAGATATACTGGTTGCTTTTAAACAAATTTATATACGGTAAAATTCACTTCTTTAGTGGTATAATTCTATAGGCTTGGACAAATGCATAAAATTATGTCAAACGCTACAGTTCCATATGGGACAGTTCCACCAATCCAAAAATATTCCAGTGGCAACTGTAATTTGAATTCTGCTTTCTCAGCACCAACCAGGAGGTGGCAGGGTTTCTCTCCGAGAGGCAGCCTTCTCAAGGCACCTAAGCCTCTTGTAATGCGAAAATGGACACAGAAGGCAGTTAGTTCCCACTGCTCACACTCCACATGTCATCTTCTCCTGGCTATGGCTACAGGAATTGAAGAAGTTAAGCTTCTTCTTCCCTGAAGTAGGAGAGTTTGGTTAGAAGCCCCAGAATCTCACACTCCAACTGAATAAGGAGGATGAATCATCAGAGAGTAGTCAAGAAGGCACCCCATAAAGGTGCTTTGATAAAATACGGTTAAAACAACAAAGCAAGACGAGAAAATGAGACCAAGACCAAATCAGATGAAAGTGGGTAGATGCCCACAGACCATCTCTTCAGGCATTACCTATTTGGTACTGGTGGGAAAGAGTGGGGAAGGGAGAGGACTTCCACGCAAAGGAAAGAACCTGAGCACTGGCAGGATAATGCAAAGCAGGCTTGAGGCACAGGAAGAAAGTTCCAGACAGAAGAGATTAGAAATATAGGACAAAGCTGTTAAGCTTTTAAATGCTCTATTATAGGTATTTATCATCCAGTGAACACAGGGCATTCCATCACGTAAGTAGCTATGCCATTTGATAGACATGTTGTCCGTGTGGATAGTTAGATACAAGCTCTGCTTGATTAATAACAAACTACAACTAATAATTATTATCAACATAATCACCACTAACCTATATACTGGTAAGTCATTTTATCCCCCCCAAAACTGCATCTATAAACTGAGGGTAATATTTTTTTAAAGATTTTTAGGGGTGCCTGGGTGGCTCAGTCGTTAAGCGACTGCCTTCGGCTCAGATCATGATCCCCGGATCCTGTGATGGAGCCCTGCATAAGGCTCCCTGCTCAGGGGAAGCCTGCTTCTCCCTCTCCCACTCCCCATGCTTGTGTCCCTCTCTAACTCTCCATCAAATAAATAAAGTCTTTAAAAAAAAAAAAAGGCAACTCTTAAAAAAAAAAGGAAAAAAAAGAAAAAGATTTTATTTTTAAGTTATCTCTACACCCAGCTTAGGGCTTGAACTCATGACCCCAAGATCAAGAACTGCAATGTTCTACCAACTGAGTCAGCCAGGTGCCCCTAAATGGAAGGTTATATTTAATAATAGGTTTGTACATATTCAATGGCATAATGAATGAAAAGTGTATAAGAGTTTTCTAATATAAATAGTAATCAATAAATATTAGGATTATAAATAAATTATAAATGACCTAAATTCATCTTAATGCCCTTCTACATCTTTCCTACCTTTCTTCATAATGAGCAAATTTTCAAAAGATCCTTCTTATCCCACATATAGTAAAAAAAAGTCTGAAGAATATCTGATAGTCTGCATTTATTAATGTGACAAATCCAACTTGGATAGTTTGATAAACCTAACTCCTACCCCTATACACTACTAATATGAACCCCCTAGTACCTTCTTGAGTAGATATATGTTGTCATATTTAATCCTCTAGAGAACTCTGAAAAGGTTAAGTATTACCATACTATTTTAAAGGTAAGATATTTGAGCATTAGAGACATAAAGCAAACTGCCAAAGGTCACAGAGCAGTCTGTCACCAACCTCTGCCTCCATTCTTTCTTTCTTTCTTTCTTTCTTTTTTTTTTTTTTTTAAGATTTTATTTATTTATTTGTCAGAGAGAGAGTGAGCGAGAGCGAGCATAGGCAGACAGAGTGGAAGGCAGAGTCAGAGGGAGAAGCAGGCTCCCTGCGGAGGGCAAGGAGCCCGATGTGGGACTCGATCCCAGGATGCCGGGATCATGACCTGAGCCGAAGGCAGCTGCTTAACCAACTGAGCCACCCAGGCGTCCCAGCCTCCATTCTTTCTATAAACTATACTGTACTACTCTCCACTCTCCATGAAAATACTGAGTTTCTGACATTGGCCCTTTTCTCTTCTGTATCCAAGTTCTCTCTAGGTGATTTCTACTCACTAACAAAATTTTACCATCTGATTGTGAACAGTTCCACAAACTTCTACTTCAAGGCAGGACTTTTCCCTTCAGTTCCAGTCCTACATACCCAAATTCCTCGATGGACATTGTATGTGTCCTCCTTAGATACTTCAAACAATGCACTGCCAAGGCCAACATTTTGTCCCACCCTGCTTTTTTAGCCTGGTAGGGTTTTTTTTTTTTTGGCTGTTTGTTTGTTTTTTGTTTTTTTCCTGGTGGGGCCATTACTATTATTCCAAATCTGCAACTTCAACTTCTGATGCTGCCCAATACCCAGTATGTTACCAACTCCTAGCAGGTAAGCTTCCCCATCTGTGCCATGACTTTTCCTGCGCCTCCATCAGATTCTTCACACCTTTCTTCTGGACTCTTGCTCTCGGAAAGCTTCCCAATAAATCCCAAACTCTTCACCAACCTGGTTGCAGATTTCTGGGCACGCCTAGCCTCTTGAGTATGCCATGACTGTAGCAAGCAGAACGATACCACATTCAGGTGACATACTGCCTTTTTGTTTCTTCATCTAAAATCCCCACTTCCTGGGGCGCCCGGGTGGCTCAGTGGATTAAGCCGCTGCCTTCGGCTCAGGTCATGATCTCAGTGTCCTGGGATCGAGCCCCGCATCGGGCTCTTTGCTCAGCGGGAGCCTGCTTCTCTCTCTCTCTCTCTGCCTGACTCTCCGCCTACTTGTGATTTCTCTCTCTGTCAAATAAATAAATAAAATCTTAAAAAAAAAAAAATAAAATCCCCACTTCCTGTCATTATGCTTTGAAAGAAGAACTAGTGGAGTATATTAATCCAAGTTAGGACTTGGTTGTTAATTGGAGTCTTGCCAATTGGAGCCTGTGAATTCATTCTCACAGAATCTGTAACATCTCACCCAGTCTTTTTCCCCACCTAGTCTGGGAAATCCCTGTAGGCAGAAACTGTGTCAAATGGGTTTTGGGGTTATGAGTACACGGTACAAGACCTGGCATATAGTGCAGGCCTGGGAAATGAAAAACTCCGAGGCTTAATAGCTAACCCTAAAGGTAAAGTGATGGTAACGTGGGGAGTCGAGCCACAAGCACCACTCACCCTTCCGATTCATCCCCATCTGGAGGCACTTGAGCAGGCGGCAGTACTGGCACCTGTTCCTCTGCTTCCGAGACATGACACAGTTCTTGTCACGACTGCACCGATATACCCGCTTGTTGCAAATGCTCCGCTTGAAAAATCCCTTGCAGCCTTCACAGGAGATGATTCCATAGTGCAAGCCTGTGGCACGGTCCCCACAAATGAGACAGGTTCGTTGTTCAGCCCGATCATCTGGAACAGAAACTGAACATACTCAAGTTAGAACACATGGAAATAATGGCTTTAAGCCTGCAGTTCTCAAATAAGCAAACTTGCTCTGGGAGGGTCAAGAACATCGCTCTTTTCCGACTAACTGGTAAATAGGGGTCATTTTTAGAGCCTTCGTCCTAGGAAGAGACCCTTCCATCTACCTACAGGTATCACAAACACAGACTTTTTCAGAAAAACAACTCATGGGACGCCTGGGTGGCTCAGTTGGTTAAGCTGCTGCCTTCGTTCGGCTCAGGTCATGATCCCAGGTTCCTAGGCTCAAGTTCCGCATCCGGGTCCTTGCTCAGCAGGGAGCCTGTTTCTGTCTCTGCCTCTGCGCCCCCCACCCCCGGCTTGTTCTCTCTCTTCTCTCTCTGACAAATAAACAAATAAAATATTAAAAAAACAAAAAAACAAAAAACCCCCAAAACTCATGCTCCTCTCCCTGGGTTTAATCATCAGTTGGACCAGTATCCAGGTCAGAAACTTAGGCGATATCCTCGACTCCTCTATCTCCCTCACTTTCCTCAGGCACAGCCCATCACTTACTTCTACCCTGTAGAAAGGAGATAAGGGTTACTGATAATTAATGTAGGTGCCCAGCAAATGGCACGCACCTAGTAAATGAAATCTGTAATTATTAGCCAGTGAAGAAGTTTTAACCAAGCCCAGCCAGCCAACCAATCAGTCTTCCACCTATTCAACAGATAGGTATTGGACAACTATTCTGTTCCACGCACTGTTGTAAGGCATGGCTACAGCAGTGAATGAAAGTCCCTGGGGACGCTTACGTTCCAGCAGAACATCTACTCTGTGACCAGGCCCCGTGTTCGGTACTGGGTACTCAGAAACAAATCATCATGGTCCCCACAGTCAAGGAACTTACTGCCTCGTAACAAACAAGTTAGTCAAAGAGGAAATTCAGGCTGGAATACAACTCTCTAACTTCCTCTTCCCTTAAATTTCACTTACTCAGGATCAAGCAACTGCCAAATAACAGGGATATGACAAAAAAATGCAGATCTGTGATGTCAGATCTCGCCAGCAGATACAAGAAACCTCCAAGAAAAGGTTTTGATCAGAGGCCAAGGCAAGAAACCAGAGATCCGAACCACGTTCCTGAGTACCAGGCAAGATATAATGATTAAGAACACAGCCCTAGGGCGCCTGGGTGGCTCAGTGGGTTAAGCCGCTGCCTTTGGCTCAGGTCATGATCTCAGGGTCCTGGGATCGAGTCCCGCATCGGGCTCTCTGCTCAGCAGGGAGCCTGCTTCCTCCTCTCTCTCTCTGCCTGCCTCTCTGCCTACTTGTGATCTCTGTCAAATAAATAAATAAATAATCTTTAAAAAAAAAAAAAAAAAAAAAAAACACAGCCCTAAGAGTTTGAGAAATCCTTACTTAAACCCCTGTTCTGACACCTACCAGCTGACTGACCTTGGGCAAATTAAGTTACTTCACCTCTCTGAATCTAGTTTCTTTCATCTGTAAAATGGGGATTATAATGGTACCTACATACATAAAGTATGCAGCACAATGCTTGGGCTACAATGGGCACTTAATGACAGCCATTATTTTCATTAACATTGTTATCCTAACAGGTCCATGCTTGATGGGATACTAACATCCCTAAAAAGAAAAGCATTTGAAAGCAATGTTACAGGAGGAGCATGGTAGTGTACATAGGAGAGATGCAGAGAAGCAAGGAGACTACCATTTAGGCAATGCTTATTATATGCCAACTTTGAGATGTCTTTATGATCCCTATTTGTAGTAGGTTAGATAATGGCCACCCAAAATATCAGGTCCTAATCCCTGAAACCTGTAAATTTTATCTTGTAAGGTAAAAGGATCTTTGCAGATGTGATCAAGTTAAGGATCTCGAACTGAAGATTATTCTGGATTATAAAGGTGGGCCCTACTTGCAATCACACATGTCTTTACAAGAGAAAGACAGAGGAGATTTGATATAAACAGAAGAAGAGAACACACACACGTGCACGCATGCACACATGTACACACACAGGAGAACGTGATGTGAATACAGGCAGAAGGTAGCCAAAGCCAAGGAATGGCCTTCATTACAAGCTGGATGAAGCAAGGAATGAATTCTCCCCTAGAGCTTCTGGAGGAAGTGTGGCTCTGCCCATCTTCCTTTTCACCCAGTGATACTCATGACTTTTGAAACTTCCAGTTCCAGAACTGTGGGAGAACAAATTTGTGGTATTTTTTTTAACATCAGCACAGGAAACTAATACACAATATCTTTTTCATAAGGGTAAACAGGCATATATTAAGGCCCTTGCCCAAAGTCACACAGCAAATAGCAGGTATGCAAAGAGAAGCAGATACTAGGGAAACAGAGAAAGATACACGTGGAAAGAGGAATCACCTAGGTTCTTGAGGACTCTGTATTTCCTAGTTATAGACCTTTCCAAGCCTTTCTTCTTCTTCTTCTTCTTTTTTTTTTTTTTTAAGATTTAATTTATTTATTTGGCAGGCAGAGAGAGAGAGGGAGAAGCAGGCTCCCTGCTGAGCAGAGAGCCCAGTGCAGGGCTTGATCCCAGGACCCTGGGATCATGACCTGAGCCGAAGGCAGAGGCTTAACCCACTGAGCCACCCAGGCACCCCTCCAAGCCTTTCTAAGGCTTGGATGAACTTCCTAAGTATGGGTGAATTGGCATACCATGACAAACTGACTTCCCATGTCTTATAACACAATACCTTCTTTTCTTTTTTCTTTCTGGAGCTAACTTAAATGAGTTTTTGTTATTTGAAACTAAAAGAAATTTGGTTAAAATATAAAAATGGCCCTGGTGTAATAACCATTCTTTTTCCTTTCTTTTTTAAAAATGCAAAGGAAAAATAAATAAACAAACTAAAAAAAAAGAAAAGAAAAGAAAAGAAAAAAGAAATGCAAAGGAAACTCAAGGTAAACATTAGAGCAAAGTTATAATAGAGAATTAAAAAACTAAATCAGGAAAGGCCAAACAGGAAAAAAAAAAAAAAACGGCCCCGGA
The DNA here is from genome assembly GCF_009829155.1 of Mustela erminea. Classification (NCBI taxonomy): domain Eukaryota; kingdom Metazoa; phylum Chordata; class Mammalia; order Carnivora; family Mustelidae; genus Mustela; species Mustela erminea. The sequence goes on along the minus strand of NC_045625.1, from coordinate 10,260,571 downwards.
ACAGTACTCTGTGTGGACGGGATTTCCTAGAGGGCTGGGCTTGAGATGCTCAAAGGGCTTAGAAATAGAACAAACATGGAATGTTGTGGAAAAAATTTAGATTAGATACAGAGAATTTAAATTTTCTCATTTAAAATTCAAACCTTCAATATTATATATCACCTTTCTATACACACACACACAAACACACGTGTATCTCACATTCTACAATATATAGGATACATATCATACATATATACACCAGAAGTCTACTAGAATAGAATTAAAAATCAATATCTAGAAGAACCACACAATCCCTTTTTCCCTTTCTTCAGAGCTATGACCTCACTGAATACCGACCATAACTAAGTACCGTGCTTTGTGTTGTGTCACATAATTCTCATAATCCCAAAGGTGGATACAACAGCTATCACTCTTTCTGTAATTGAGAAAAAGGAAAGCTCAAAAAAAGTTAAGGAACCTGTCTGTTTAGGAAGTGGCTGACCCTAGTCTGCTGATATCAGAACTGGAGTATAGTAACCTCTTCAGAAAGCATTTGTATGCCGTTCTGTGCAGCATCTGGATCCAGGGCAAAGGGCCCAGTGGACAATAATCAAATATAGAACTCTTAAGAATCTGGGGCGCCTCGATGGCTCAGTGGGTTAAAGCCTCTGCTTTCAGCTTGGGTCATGATCCCGGGGTCCTGGGATCGGGCCCCACATTGGGATCTCTGCTCAGGAGGGAGCCTGCTTCCCCTTCTCTCTCTGCCTGCCTCTCTGCCTACTTGTGATCTCTGTCGGTCAAGTAAATAAATAAAATCTTTAAAAAAAAAAAAAAAAGAACTCTTAGGAATCTGCTTGTGGGGGCGCCTGGGTGGCTCAGTGGGTCGAAGCCTCTGCCTTCGGCTCAGTTCATGATCTCTAGGGTCCTGGGATTGAGCCCCGCATTGGGCTCTCTGCTCAACAGGGAACCTGCTTCCTCCTCTCTCTCTGCCTGCCTCTCTGCCTACTTGTGACCTCTGTCTGTCAAATAAATAAATAAAATCTTTAAAAAAAAAAATCTGCTGTGTCTTATAACATGGCTTCATCTTTTCATGAGCACTTAAAAGGCCACAATGAGATGTGGTGCGACTCTCTCCACTGATGGTCACAGATCGGATTCTCTTTGGGTCCTATGACTGCTTCTCTTCCACAGCTATTCTTACTGCCATTTTCTGTTTCTGTAAAGAGCACTGGTCTACACCACAGACCAGGAACTAATTCAGAAGGAAGTCTCTCAAAGGTACAGGAGAAAGGCCCTCTCCCAATCAACCGTGAAGCCTCTCAAAGAAGCATTTTACAAACTTCCCTCACAACATGTGGGAAAGGATCATAAAAACAGGAGAAGCTATTGCTAACTGACCACTTGGGTACCAGGTTCTGTGACAAGCACTTAACACGTTATTGTGGTGAATCATAAAAAATAAGTACCCTTATTTACCAGAAGAGGAAACTGAAGCTTATGAGGTGATACCACTTCCCAGTGGAAGCTGGGCTGGAACCCGCGAAGTCTGTGAACCTAATCATCACGTTCTGTGGCCAAGTCAAACCAATCTATACTATATGCAGGTAAGTCAGGCCCTTCCCTACTTAGGAAAAAAAGTTAAAAAAGTCAAGCCCTTTTTAAGTGAATAAATTGAAGCAGAATGTCCCAGTGGTGCCCTGCCAGATGTCAGATACGGATTTCTGCATCTCCTATTCTTGTAAAGGACCTGAAGGACACTTAAAGCATATTTGTATTCATTATCTCGCTTGTACCAGGCCAGGGCGAAGATTATTCTTACAGCTACCACAAAGAACACTTAGTGAGTACTAATTGTGTCCCATGCAACATTCAAGAACTTCTTACATGGATGGCCTTACTTATTCATCACAGTAACTGAGAGTTATCATTATCCCCATATTACAGAAACCTGGAATCTTAGAGTTAAAAAGTACTTTAGAAATTGCCTTGATCAGACCTTTATCCGAGGCATGAATTCCCTCTAGGATATCCCAAAACAAGGGGTTGTCTTGCACTCTATTTACACATCTTTAGTGACTCAGTAAGGTACTTCATTCCATTCATTTCATTTTAGACAGTTTTAAGGATTCAGCTTTTTCTTACACTGAGCCGAAGTCTGTTAACCTGAAGCTTTCCCCACTGGCCTGAGTTATGTGCTCATGGGCAAAAAATAAATGTATAATCCGGGCACCTGGGTGGCTCAGTGGGTTAAAGCCTCTGCCTTCAACTCGAGTCACGATCCCAGGGTCCTGGGATTGAGCCCCGCATCAGGGTCTCTGCTCAGCAGGGAGCCTGCTGCCTCCTCTCCCTCTGCCTGCCTCTCTGCCTATTTGTGATCTCTGTCAAATAAGTAAATGAATTAATTTTTTAAAAATGTACAATTCAACCTAGTTCATATACCAATCATTCAGAAATTTAAAGCTAACTGGGGTTCCCAACTGTAAATTTTTTCTTCTATTACATAATGAATCATATAGTATCAAAATTTCTTGAAGTATCCAGAACTGAATGGGGGTTGGGGGGGTTCTTAATATAATTTAAGATTCCATTAGCTTTGTTTATGTTCCTTCAGCTATCAATACCAGTAAACAAACAATATTTTATAATTACTGGTACTATAAAAATGCCACACATTTTATAATGGGCAAACTGAAGCTTAACGAGGTAAAGAACTTTCATCTTGGTTACACAACCAGTCAGCGGTAGAACTGGAATTTGAATTCCATATCTCTTATTTCCATACACTTAATTCATATCTGATTCATAGACATCTAAAGCTTGGAGTATTTATTACATATACTATTAACCCATGAAGTTCTCTCTCTCTCTCTTTTTTTTTTTTTAAAGATTTTTCATCTTTAAAGTAATCTCTACATCCAACATGGGGCTCAAATTTACGACCCTGAGATTAAGAGGCATATGCTTTACCAACTGAGCCAGCCAGGGGCCTCAACCCATGTCTTTCTTACTCCATTCTCAAGAAGGTAAATGTTGAACCCAAAGGTAGGACTTTGTATTTGTCCTTGATTAATTTTATCTTTATAAAGAATCTTTATAAATTCTGTATATCTTTATATATAAACACATATTTTAATTTATATATTGTTGTATAATAATTTATTTAATAATAAAATACATGATTATGTATAACGTCATATATTATATAATAATACAATTTATAAATAAATTATTATAAATAATAATTCTCATATATATATATATATGTATATATAAAATAAATTGTGCATGGCCTGCTGAATCTTTAGGGATCTGGTCCACTCATTATTTCTCCCATATCCTTCTTTTCTCCATGTATGGTATTAGATTAATTTCCTTTTTATCCTTAAAACAGTACAGAATGTGGGGACGCCTGGGTGGCTCAGTTGGTTAAGCGGCTGCCTTCGGCTCAGGTCATGATCCCAGCGCCCTGGGATTGAGTCCCACATTGGGCTCCTTGCTCGGCAGGAAACCTGCTTCTCCCTCTGCCTCTGCCGGCCACTGTCTGCCTGTGCTCACTCTCTCTGACAAACAAAAACAAAAACAAAAACAAAACACACACAACCTTAAAAAAAAATATAGAATGTGGCCTTTATTAGAGCCTCTTTTCCAACCTGACTTAACTGTTAACATTCTGGAAATGGATGCTCAGTTAGCTTTGTCTCTTTTTTTTTTTTTTTTTTTTTGCTTTGTCTCTTAATTAGAGTATACACTCTAGTCTGGCTGACATTGCTCTATCTTATTCATAAAAATATCATGAATGACTATGTCCTATAACTCACTGAAATCTCAGATTCATACAGCATCTACAGCATTCTGATGAGTGAGACAACACAAAGGAAATGTTCATAACCATTCCTAATTCAGCACTGTTAATCTTTTAATTCTGTGTCATTAATCTGTATTATTCTACCTAAAATACAGCGGAAAGAAAATCAAGCAAATAAGTACTTCAAATTGGAGATTATGGATCACAGTAACTGTAGCGCTCGTAAGTCAGTAAGAGACAGAGGAGTTGATGAAGTGAGGACTTGAAAAGTGACAGGTATTTGAAACCGTGAACAAGTAGTTCGCTATCTGCAAAAATAGCAATGGGTAAAAAATACTGTAGGAGAGTGAAGACTTCTTAATTTATCGGAGAAACTGAACGTTTATCTTGATCAGCAGTACCAGAAGGCCTCAGATAGTGAACTCTGAAAATACTATTTCCTACAAACATTAGCCCAGACTTCTTGGAGAAATGTTTGATTCCAGGTTTGAGTGTTGTTGTGCTACCTAAGACCAATAAGGGGGTCATGTCAAAAGGATACTGGAGGGGCGCCTGGGTGGATCAGTGGGTTAAACCCTCTGCCTTCAGCTCAGGTCATGATCCCAGAGTCCTGGGATCGAGCCCCTCATCGGGCTCTCTGCTCAGCGGGGAGCCTGCTTCCTTCTCTCTCTCTGCCTGCCTCTCTGCCTACTTGTGATCTGTTAAAAAAAAAAAAAAAAAAAAAGGATACAGGGAACAACAGTGCGCCTGGGTGGCTCAGTCGGTTAGTTATCTGCCTTCGGCTGAGGTCATGATCTCAAAGTCCCGAGATCACGCATCTGGGCTCTCTGCCAGCGGGGAGCCTGCTTCCCCTTCTCTCTCTGCCTCTCTGCCTACCTGTGGTATCTCTTTGTCAAATTACAAAATAGGATATAGGAAACAACATAAAAATTCTCCCACTGGCCTAAAATGGAGCAACCTATGCATCAAAAAGAATAATGATAGCAATGGATTAAAACACTTCGAATATAAAAATCAATGCATTCACAATAATATTCAAAAGAAAAATCTCAATAGTTACCATGGAGGTTGCTAGGACACCAATTCATTATTCTGAAAATTGATGTATTAAGGGAAAATAATCAAATATTAAAAATAAAAACTACTGGAATCTTTCTCTTGCTCCTGTCCCCAAGAGTAAAAGAAGAGAGGAGGATAGAAACTAAGACAGTTTTTTAAGAACTTTAAACTTTTAAATTTGAATGAAAAGGCTGATATTAGGTGAATAAATAGATCAGCCTGGCAGTCAAGAAAATGGGGTTGGAGAGGAAGGTCGTGTTTATCTCAGGGTCGATGGCAAGGTAAATCTCAACCCAGGGATGGAAAGGAAAGAGACAACTGTCAGCTCTCTAAGTCTCTTGCACATAGGCAGTAGAACACAGAGACTAAGAACTTGGGCTCCTAGGCTCAAATCTAGGCTGTCAATTGCCAGCTGTGTTACCTTGGAAAGTTTCTTAATCCTTTAGGAGGTACCTCAGTCTCTAGTGTATAAAATGGGGATATACCTGTTGTAAGAATCAAGGATTAACAGATTGCCTACAGCTTATAAAGTCCTGTCTTAAATGGAGCTGAAAAACCTCTCTCCAACTTGGGTTTCTGCTGAGAAGAATCTCATTCCTTTCTAAAACCACCAATATAGTTCATTAAACTTTAGCAAGACTATCAAGATGAGTTACATGGAAATATCCACAGATATATTATCAGGTTATGTCCTACCCCTCTATATGTAAAACAGTCACGATCTGCCCACAATTTTGTTCCTGTGCAATGTTCTAAAAGGAGCCTGCTGGTTATTCATGATAAATAAATGTAACCATACATAAGCAATATTAGAAAAAACGTAACATGACTGTCATTGCTAGTTTTCCAAACCTTAGGAATAATCTTAAGAAATTTTTTTAAAGATTTTATTTATTTGGGAGAAAGAGAGAGAGAGCATGAGCAGGTGAGGGCAGAGGGAGACGAGGACCCCCTGCTGAGCAGGGAGTCAGACTGGGGGCTTTATCCTGGCACTCCAGGATCATGACCCGAGCTGAAGGCAGACGCTTAACCACCTAGGCTAAGCCACCTAGGCGCCCCAAGAATTTTTTTTTTTTAAAACCAGTAATTAATCTAGTGGAGGTAATATTAAGTTTTATTTCTTCAAATTTTAACACTCCTGCTGAGATTGATAAGGGAAAATGCAGAGCTCATTTGGGGTCTCTGTGGACACAGATTAATTTTTTGAGGCAGCTATGTCAAATTCAAATGAAATAATGAAAATGATGAATAAAGCAGCTGACATAGTTGGTGCAGAAAAACAGATGACAATCTGAGTCAGGCAGAGAGCCCCAGAACATCTCTTCAGAGCACCACTGACAAGCGTCTGCTCAAATAAATGGATGTTCCCATCTCTACATCATTTATCATGAACAGTGAGTAAATGAGAACAAAAACATTCATGAACTAATCTGTTCATCAATCTGAACAGAATTTTACAATAGTTAGGTTCTTGTTTTATAAAAGTAGCAGGACCCCTTAGTTATACCTAAACAAAGTTACATTGCAGGTTAAGTCTCAATCACAGGCATTAAAAGTAATATCTGGCACCATGAATGCTACAGAGAAGATGCTCATTTTGTTGAATAAATGAATGAAAAATGGAAAAGTGTAAAAAGTCTGAAATACATCGGCTTGGTAGTTAAGACACAGTGAGTGTGGATTCCAGCACTGCCACTTCCTACCTCTGTAACTGTGGGCACATGCCTCAGTCTTGCTATCAACCGAAAAACAGAGATAACCATACCACTCACTTCATGGACTTACTAGAGAATAAATGATAGAGGTTACAATGATAACAACATGTACCCTGGTGCTATGCAACCAGTTCTGTTCTTTATGTATCACATAAAATTCACTCTTTCCTCACAATTCTATGTAGTAAATACTACTATTACCTCTATTTTACAGATGAAAAAAAAACTGAGACACACACAGAATAAGAAATATGCCCAAAGTCCTTCTAAGCAGGGGAGCCAGAATTCTAAGCACACAATCTTGTATCAGAATCAGAGACCTTTCACACTACACTGTATTGCTGAATACAATGCCTAATATATAGTAAACACACAATCCATGTTAGTTGTGCTCCTGTTGTTAAAGATAAATTTTCTTTAAGATTAGAACCTGATAAAAATTTGCAACTTTAGGGACGCCTGGGTGGCTCAGTGGGTTAAGCAGCTGCCTTTGGCTCGGGTCATGATCCCAGGTTCCTGAGATCGAGTCCTGCATCGCACTCCTTGCTTGGTAGGGAGCCTGCTTCTCTCTCTACCTCTGCCTGCCTTTCTGCCTTCTTGTGCACTAGCTCTCTCTCTCTCTCTGACAAATAAATAAATAAATTTGCAACTTTATGAAACATTTTGGAGTACTTTGTTTAAAAAAAAAAACAACTTAGGGGCACCTGGGTGGCTCAGTAGGTGAAGTGGCTGCCTTTGGCTCAGGTCATGATCCTAGTGTCCTGGGATCAAGCCCTGTATCGGGCTCCCTGCTCAAAATAGAGCGTGCTTCTCCCTCTCCCTCTGCCTGCTGCCCTGCCTGGTTGTGCTCTCTGTCAAATAAACAAGTAAAATATTTTTAAAAAAAATCTTAAATAAAAGCAATAAATAGTACTTTTAATTTAAAAAAGTCTTTGATAGTGGCACCTAGATGGCTCATTCGTTAAATGTCTGCCTTAGGGTCAGGTCATGATCCCAGGGTCCTGGGATGGAGTCCTGCCTCTGGCTCCCTACTCTGCGGGAAGCCTGCTTCTCCCTCTCCCACTCCCTCTGTTTGTGTTCCCTCTCTCGTGGTCTCTCTCTGACAAATAAATAAATAAAATCTTTAAAAAGAAAAAAAGTCTTTGATAGATTTCAACATTATTATTGTTCAACTCTTAGCAAACTAGGACTAAAAACTTGTCTAGTATAATAAAGGTTATCTAAAGAAACCTATTCCAAATATCATACTTGATGGTGAAATGCTTACAAAAGGTTTTTCTTTTCAGACTGGAAGTGAGACAAGGATGGTCCACTGCCAGCACCTTCATTCCACTGTGGAAGTACTAGGAGGTTCTAGAATGCACAGTGAAATAAGAAATATACATAAACTAACCATATTTCTATACCATCCACAAAGAGATGAAATTTTTAAAAGATGCCACTTAAAACAGTATTAAAAAAATAGGATGCAATCCAATAAAGATATGTAAGATCTCTATGGAGAAACTATTAAAAAATTAATATAAAATATTTCTAACATAAATGAGATATTTCGGTAAATGGAGACGAAGACTATGTTCACAGATTGCAAGTTATTACTGTAAAGATTAATAGATAAAATGAAATCCCAACTATGTGTGTTCATGAATAACTTGAGTTAACTGTAAAATATATGTGGGAAATGCAAAAGAACAAAAACAGCACAGATATTTAAAAAAACCAAGACTTTACCATACATCAATATTCACTTTAAAGCTATGGGAATTAAAATATGTTTTATTGGCTTAGGGATAGACAAACAGACCAAAGGAACAGAACGAAAACATACCATTCTGCAACATAACTAGGCATATTATGGATATTTAATTTATGACAAAGTGCTCTGCTCACTGCAGAGCACTGAGGAAAAGACAAGTCTTTTCAGTGAACAGTGTTGGGACAGTTAGATATCTATAAGGAAAGAAACTTAACTTGACCCTACCTCATACCATGCAAAATACTTAATCCCAAGTAGACAGAAGACCCAAATACCAAAAGCAAAATAATATACCTCTCAAAAGATAATTAAAAAAAAAAATCTTTATGATCTTGGGTTAGGAAGAGATTTTTTTTCAAAGATTTTTTTTTTTTTTTTAATTTGACAGACAGATCACAAGCAGGCAGAGAGCCCGATGTAGGGCTTGATCCCAGGACCCTGAGATCCTGATCTGAGCCAAAGGCAGAGGCTTTAACCCACTGAGCCACCCAGGTGCCCCAAGAAGAGATTTTTAAAGGAGTACACAAAAAAGTACTAATCATAAAGGAAAACTTTAAAAAAAATTAGACTACATTAAAATGCAGAATGTTCAAAGAGTGAAAAGGCAAGCCACAACGTGCAAGAAGATATATGCAATACATATAATTTACAAAGAACTCATACTCAAAATATGTAAAACTCCTATACGACATTAAGAGAAATGCAAAGCAGTAGAAAATTAGGCAAGAAGCTTGAACAAGCATTTCATAGAGGAGACTATCTACCATCATCGTAAACTTCAGGGGGTGCCTGGGTGTTGTTAAAACACAATGATGTGCAGGTTGCAACAAGGTGAATGGCATGGGCATCTGGGTAACAGGAATAGGGAAAGGGTCACAAATGAACTTGAGGTTCTATACCAATGTGGCTGTAAGAAATGTGGTATTACTAAAAGAAGAGGGGAAAATTAAAGCTGTGTGAGGGACAAAATCATCCTCTCTTTAGTTTAAGAGTCAAGCAGAAATATTCCAAAGGCAGTTAGAGGACAATGATTCAAACTAGGATGAAAATAGGGAGTCAACACATGGAGGAACTGAAGCTCTGACAACAGATTAGAGACAGAGGGGGAGGTAAGAAGTTAGGGAAGGAAAGTGAGATGACTTGATGATCAAAGAAGATACAGGTGGAATATAAATCCATAATTAAGAGAAAGATAACAAACAAAAGGGTTTTATAAAGAAGAGAGTACTTTCAAATGCAATGCAGGTCAAAAGGTGCAAAGAAGTAGGCTCAAAAGGTCACCACTAATAACATTTTCAGTAAATGATTAGAACAAAAATCATTCTGAGTTAAAAAACAGGTGAGTGGTGGGGCGCCTGTCTGGCTGAGTCAGAAGAGCATGTGACTCTTGATCTCAGGGTTGTAAATTCAAGCCTCACGATGCATGTAGAGATTACATAAAAAATAAAATCTTAAAAAAAAATTGTTGAGTGGTAAAGAAATAAAATAAGCAGCATTTTATTGAGTAGGTGTCACTCCATTTAAAAGTAACAGAAAAACACTGCAGGAAGAAGCAACAGCTTTTAAGCAGATGCTTATTTTTTTTTTAACTAGGGGAGATTCATTTGCATTTAAAGATAAACATAAGAACAAAGCTTTTTTTTAAAGATTAAAATTTTTTTTTATTTTTTAAGACTTTTTTACTTCTTTGACAGAGAGAGCTTGTGCACAGAGAGAGAACAAGCAGGGGGAGATGCAGTGGGAGAGGGAGAAGCCGGCTCCCCATTGAGCAAGGAGCCCAACGTGGGGCTCAATCCCAGGACCCAGGGTGATAACCTCAGGCCAAGGCAGACACTTAAATACCTGAGTCCTCAGATTTTATTTTTAAGTAATCTCTACACTCAACCTGGGGCTCAAACTTACAACCCTGAGATTAAAAGTCACATGCTCCACTGACCGAGCTAGCCAGGTACCAAAAGAACAAAGACTTTTTAAGAGAAGAATGAACTATATATAATTCAGACATATGTTCAAAATAAAAACCTGTATGAAAAGAAAAAAAAGTTTAACATTTAAATTTTTCTTATGTATTTTATTTTCATTAAGAGAAAAAGGGGTTCCTGGGTGGCTCAGATGGCCAAGCGTCCGCCTTTGGCTTAGGTCATTCTCTCCAGGTCTTGGGACTGTGACCCATGTTGGGCTCCCTCCTTAGCGGGGAGTCTGCTTCTTCCCATTATCTTTCAAATGAATAAACAAAAATCTTTTAATACAAGAATTAAAAAAAAAAATCTTTAATAAAAGAAAAAAGAAGGAGGAAAAAAAAATGAAGGCAAAAAACAAAATTAAAAAGAAAAAAAAGAGAAAAAGATAAAATTACTTGGCCACGGTCAGAAAAGTAAAGTGATTGGCCCAAGGTCCCAAAGTAAGTCAAAGTGTGGAGCTGTCTCAACCTTACTACTTTTCCAAAGACCTCCCATTAAACCAGATTACCTCCTACAGAGGCAGGGTGCAGGAAGAGGACGGTACATATCAAAATTGAGCCCCAGTGTTACTGCTGCCTTTTTTTCCCCCAAACCAAAGAAACAACAGGAATCACAACAAAATCTATGAGACGAAGAACTAACTAGATGTATTCTTACCATCCTGTGCGCGATCACTTAGTACCACCATATAGCAACTAGTTCTACTTTAATTTCTCCAAATATAGAAGAAAGCCTGTTACAAAAATTTCTCTTGCGCTCATCTCTCCTTTCAGCTCTACTGTTACACAAATACCTCCCCCACTCCAAGAAGGACATTTTACTCATTCCAAGGGCTCAGGTTACGCAAATTACAATTGGAACTGATTTTTATCAAAACCTGCTTTTCAGATTGTGATGAAGGCCAGATATAGGAAACGGAGAGTACAGCTGCTTACTTGGCCAAAATTACACGGACAACTAAGGCAATTTGGAACTTGCCTAGCTAAAAGGTATTTAAAACAAAGGGTATTTAAAACAATTTCAACTGGATTACTGGTTCTAACTCTCCTGATCAGCTGCCCATTCTACTAAGTAATACTGACTCCACTCAGTTTCATAGGTCACCACCATACGAAATGAAGTCCTTGAAATTAGTAATGAGTACTCTCAAAATTTCATCTGAAAGCATGGAATTTACACGGAAATAAGTGAAAATCATAAGAATTCTCCACTACTGCACATACCACTATAAAAATCCATTTCCAGAGGCCACATGTGGATACCTCCAAGGACATTTTCTTTTCTTTTCTTTTCTTTTAAATTAACATATAATACATTATTTGCTCCAGGGGTACAGGTCTGTGGATCATCACCCTACACATTCACAGCACTCACCATAGTACATAACTTCCCCAATGTCCATAACCCAGCCACCCTATCCCCCCCCCCACACCCCCCAGCAATCCTTAGTTTGTTTCCTGAGATTAAGAGTCTCTTATGGTTTGTCTCCCTCCCTGGCCTTAGAGGACATTTCTAAAAAATATTATCAGTTGAATGAAAACAAGTGAGCAATTCCCAAGATTGGTATGGACTGCATGTTCAGGAGTTGTCTTTACAGGTCACTGAATAAAAGATGGGAAAAAGACAAAAGGGGTGCCTGGTTGGTTCAGTTAGTGGAGCATACAACTCTTGAACTCGGGGTTGTGAGTTCGAGAACACTGCTGCTTGTAGAGCTAACTTAAACACACACACAAACACACTCAAAACAAAGAAAATGTTACCATCATTAACTGCTTAGGCCTGAAAACAGAAATGGTTCACAAATTACAATTAGCTGAAGTCACAGGAAATGAATCCAGGGAAAATGTTACCTCGTCATTCAACAGGTGGGGCCTCGAAAATAAAAATTCAGACCACATCCCCAGTCCTTCCTATCTCTTATACACATGTAGGAATCTTCAAATTAGGAATCAAGTTTCTATTTGAGGTGAAACAGTTTTCATATTCCTGTAAATTCAGGTTTTCCAGAGAGAGATAAGAACCTGCAAATCTGTGGTTTGTCCTATTTGGACTGCTACTGGGAACTCTTAAGGATCCCTTATTTATTTAGGGGGGAAAAGAGGTGGTTTAACCTGGGGCATCGTCTCTCAAAAAATATAGATATTTCATTAACAGCTAGCCTGGATCCATGCACTAGAGCTCTAGACAAGGACATGTTTTTGAAGCTGGAAGAACAAAGTAGACAATGATTCACTATGAAATAATTACTACTTCTTGCTTCAAATCATCTTGCGACATTTATTCACTGAATAAACATTTGAGAGTTCCTCAGCACTCTTCACATATACCTCACAAGAGTGGAGGAGACAGACATCCATTCCATAATTTCAATACAGAGCAGTCAACACGAAACTAGAAAGAGAAGGTATACTGGGCACAGAGGAGTGGATGGTTCTAGTGCTAGATGAGGAAGCTGAAGAAAAGATTATCTAGAAGAGGTGTCACCTGAACTGGGCGTTAGAGCAGAGGTATGTCAAAGGGAATTTCAGCCAGAGGGAACAGTTAAGGCAAAGAGGCTTGCTGGCTAGAGGTATTTAATCGTACTTTAGAGGAGTATAGTTATCTGAGATAAAGGGAGGTGAGGAAGGCCTCAATGAATGGCTCGATGAATGCTGTAACATGCAATTCTGGAGTCAGATTGACTTGGGGGTCTTCTGTAGGGAGGCTGTAGGCATGCATGAGATTGCCAGAAGGCAGTATATCGTTAAGAAAATAGAATCTGTAATAGGTAACTTTTGGGTTGTCTGCTCAGCTCACACCAACCCTCTTTGCTTTTGAGAACAGCCACTGCTGTGCCCTGTAAGGCAGCAGGTTTACACTGCTAGAAAAACAGAATGGAGCAGAAGAGATACTGGCTACTGCTAACTGGACTACAAAAAGAAATGGCCCAAGTTGGTTCAATGAAATTCTCTGTTCCCAAGATTTTGTAATGAGGACACAAGGATTGCTAGCTTCGGATGAGCCCGGAACTGTGAATGTGACTGGTGAGACGGCCTTCTTCCAGAAAAGGAGAGGATGCTCATCTCTGTGGTAGTGGTGGTGGGGAGGGGTGGGGTAATGTGAAGCAGAGGGGCTGTACCTCATGACTTCATAAGGATTGAGAGTGGTTCCTACAGTTCCTGAAGCTTAAATATGTAATTAAAACATACTTGTCTCAATTCAATCTGTTGACACTTCCAATCTGAACATGCCTACTTCCTCCCTTCCACCAAGAGTTTTATAGCCTTTGGAATTTAATACCACTAGTCTCAACAAGTGACTTACATAGTTACATGATTTCTAGTCCCCTTATCATACTGGTCATCTGCCTTTCCCTCTGGACATGTTCCTGCTTGTAAGGATCGTATGAAAATAAATTGTTCAGAATCTACTGTGCTTGGGGTGCCTGGCTGGCTCAGTCGATAGAGCATGCAACTTTTGATTTTAGAGCTGTGAGTTCAAGCCCCATGCTGGGTGTAGAGATCCCTTAAAAATAAAATTAAGGGACCCCTGGGTGGCTCAGTGGGTTAAAGCCTCTGCCTTCAGCTCAGGTCATGATCCCAGGGTCATGGGATCGAGCCCCGCATCAGGCTCCCTGCTTGGCAGGGAGTCTGCTTCTCCCTCTAACCCTCCCCCTTCTCATGCTCTCTCTCTCAAATAAATAAATAAAATCTTTATTTAAAAAAAAAAAAAAAGGCCCTATATACTCTAAAGTTCAGGGTGCCTATGAAGAAGGATGGTAAAGGCGCCTGGGTGGCTCAGTGGGTTAAGCCTCTGCCTTCGGCTCAGATCATGGGCAGGCCCCACATCGGGCTCTCTGCTCCGCGGGGAGACTGCTTTCCCCATTCTCTCTGCCTGCCTCTCTGTGTACTTGTGATCTCTGTCTGTCAAATAAATAAATTTTTAAAAAATCTTTAAAAAAAAAAAAAAGAAGGATGGTAATGCACCTGAGTGAGATCTAACTGTGGTATGCCTGAGGCCTCCTGGGTTTGCCTATCCGAGTGGTCTAGATAGAGTAGCTTCATGTATCTGACTTTCTTCAGCAGCATGACTGCTCCCCTTTATACCGACTCGCAGTTTTGGAAATTACTATTTGGGTTTGAGAATGAAAAAATTATTTATTGGGCCTTTGTAATAAATTGTCCTCTAAGTTTTTTGCTTATATATTTTATTTTTACTGTAATTATAAAGCAAAAGCAACCCCAGCTTTGCATTCTAGCTAGTCACTATTTGAATTGTGAGATAATCTCTCTGAGCTTCAATTTCCTTATCTATATTCATCTTACGGAACTGTTGTGAAAATGAAGGGATTAAAATATGTAAAAGACCTGTGCAAATGAAGATGTGGATCAAACAATGTAGTTGCATTTTATTATGCTGTGGTTATTATATCTCCACCCAGGGTCCATAGCTCTCTTTTTTAGAAATATCTTCCAGGGGACACCTGGCTGGCTCAGTTGATAGAGCATGAGACTCTTGATCTTGAGGGTGCAAATTCGAGCCCTACAGTGGGAGTAGAGATTACTTTAAATTAAAATCTTAAAAAAAAGAGCAAGAGATTAAAAAGAATTATCTTCCATGAATTTGAGCTTAATTTACAGGTCCCTATAGATAAACACAAAGTGCAATTATACCAGAGTTAAGCAAGAGCTGTCAACATCTCCTTTAGGAAAGTGTGCATACACAAAATTGTCTCTGCCTTTATTCCAAAGAGACGCTAAGGGACTTTCATTATAGTATAGCTTGCAACTGTTAAAATCTTGTACTTCCACTGTCAAACCCTGATTTTGAGACAGATCTGGCTACCCAAGGTTCCACTGATGTGGATATTACTGACTTTGAGAGTTGATGTGTTTGTTATTAAATATTTTGCCACTTGTGACTTCTCTGATTACTTGATCCTGGATTTTGCAGTCATTAAATTTCAGAGCCGCAGAAGATGGAGAAACTGAGGTCCAGAGAATTTAAGTAACCGGCGCATGTTTGCATTACACTATACACTCCACTCTCCACACTCCGGCTGCTTCTGCATCTCATTCAGCTTTTATTTATTTATTTATTAAAAAAAAGGATTTTATTTATTTATTTGACAGACAGAGATCACAAGCAGGCAGAGCGAGAGAGGAGGAAACAGGCTCCCTGCTGAGCAGAGAGCCCGATGTGGGGCTTGATCCCAGGACCCTGGGATCATGAACTGAGCTGAAGGCAGAGGCTTTAACCCACTAAGCCACCCAGGCGCCCTTCATTCAGCTTTTAGATGACGTATCTGTCTACAACACTCAATGGCTGCTATTCTGGATCGCATGAATTTGCATTCCAGACTTTCTGTTCTAGTGAACTGATAACTCTTTGCAGAAATTGGGAATACTATGGAATCCTGAGAAAAGTGTTCAAGGCAACTTTCTGAAATTTAAATATCAGAACTGAATATAGATGGGTCCTCAGAATTACTATATAGTTCCACACTGAAATCCTTAAAATATATGTGTAAACTGTATGTGGACCAGCACTTTATCTGTCCTGATCACTGTGGGGGCCTATCCATGGAGTTTTACAAAGTGAAAGGACTCAGGAATGTTTGCTGAATGAATGAAAGAAACTGGACAAGCATCTGAACTCTTAGCTTTTTGAAACACCTTTTTTTTTTTTTTTAAGATTTTATTTATTTGACAGAGATACAGCAAGAGAGGGAACACAAGCAGGGGGAGTGGGAATGAGAGAAGCAGCCTTCCCACTGACCTGGGAGCCCGATGCGGGGCTCTATCCCAGGACCCTGGGATCATGACCTGAGCCAAAGGCAGCCGCTTAACAATTGAGCCACCCAGGGGCCCCTTGAAACACTTTCTTCCCTTGGCTTTCATAATACCACTCTCCGCATTTTCTTACTTTCTCTCAGATTACTAGTTTCTCAATCACTTTTACTGAATATCTTTGGAACTCATAGATGTTGGTTGGCATATCTGCAGGGGATAGTCCTGGGAGATATTTCTATCAAAATTCTCTCTTTAAAGGACTCAGTCTTCCATTATATTGTGATAATTCCCCCCAAGTGTACTTTAACCAAAAACCTCTCTTGAGTTTCAGACTTCAGTATCTTAAGAGGTCTATTTAGCATTCCATTTAGCTTTCTAACAGGCATCTTAAATTTATTGAATGTAATTCTAGATTCTATTCCTACTTCCTATACTCGTTAATCTTCCTCATCTTACTAACTGAAACCCATATCCATTAGCTGTTCAAGCCTAAAATCTAGGAGTCACTCCTTAATCCCTTTGTCTTATACTCCATCATCCAAACCATCAGCAAATCCTATCAATTCTCCCTCCAAGACAGATCTCAAATCTCCACTTCATCTCCACTACCACTAGCACTACTTCAAGCTATTACCATCTCTCACCTGAATGACCATTTGGTCTACTACTGGTCTCCCTACTTCTCTTGGTTCTTTTTTTTTTTTTTTTTAAAGATTTTATTTATTTATTTGACAGAGAACACAAGTAGGCAGAGAGTCAGGCAGAGAGAGAGAGAGAGAGAAGCAGGCTCTGCACTGAGCCCCGATGCGGGGCTCGATCCCAGGACCCTGGGATCATGACCTGGGCTGAAGGCAGAGGCTTTAACCCGCTGAGCCACCCAGGCGCCCCTCTCTTGGTTCTTATAAAGTTAAATATATACTTACCATACGACCCCTTGAGTCTACACTTAGGTAATTCATCACAGAAAAATGAAAACTTAGGGGGCGCCTGGGTTAAGCCTCTGCCTTTGGCTCAGGTCATGAGCTCAGGGTCCTGGATCGAGCCCACATCAGGCTCTCTGCTCAGCGGAGAGCCTGCTTCCCTCCCCCACTTCTCTCTACCTACTTGTGATCTCCCTGTGTAAAATAAATAAAATTTAAACAAAATCCAGAAAAATGAAAACTTAGGTTCACACTCAAACTTGTACATGACTGTTTATAGCAGTTTTATTCATAATCACCCCAAACTAGAAATAACTCAAGCGCCCTTCAAGAGATGAATGGCTGAACTACCTACCGTACAATGAAATACTATGCATCAATAAAAAAAGAGAATCAGTTATTGATTGATACAGGTAGCAACTCGGATTAATTACAAAGGCATTTATACTGAGTGAAAGAAGCCAGCTTCAAAAGGTTACATGCTATGTAATTCCACTCATATAACATTGTCAGAAAGATAAAAGTATAGAAACAGAGAACAGACTGACCAGTGGTTGCTAGAGGTAAGGAGTAAGGTGTAAGTAGGAGTAGGGTGAGGTTATGACCACGAAGGGATAGTCGTATGAGGGAATTTCTGGGGGTTAAACTGCTCCATATCTTGACTATAGTGGTAATTCTACAAATCTTTATTTATAGAACTGCACACCACCCTCAAAAACTCAATTTTACTACATGTTTATTTTACAATAAAATTTAAAATTAAAAACAAAAATAACTTAGTGGGACTTAACCAAAAACATTATAATACTTTGGTCACTAATCATCAACTATTTGACCTAGATAACTACAATGAATATCTTAGTAAAAAGATACACAACTTGCCCTAGAAAACCAAAAGAAACCTTTTAGTCTTAACTAGTGAAAGAGATACTATTAAAATAATACATTACTAAGGTATTATTAAGACTCTATTTCTCCATTCATTAAAGAAATACAACAGAGCCCATTTCTGTCTGAAACATTCCTACCGAGTACAGATGGCCCTAGGCAGGGAGTACAACTTCTTAAAAACCATTTAACCAAGACCTCTCCCTCTTAAAGGAACTGGCAATTTGCAACAAGGTTAAGTAAGGTTATAGCATATTCTCTGTAAATCCCAGGAGCAGTGGTAAACAGGCCTCCAGCTCTGTGGCAGACCTGTGTCTTCTAGCAAAGTACTACATTAATCTCTTTTTTTTTTTTTAAAGATTTTATTTATTTAACAGACAGAGATCACAAGTAGGCAGAGAGGCAGGCAGAGAGAGGAGGAAGCAGGCTCCCCGCCGAGCAGAGAGCCCGACGCGGGGCTCGATCCCAGGACCCTGGGATCACGACCCGAGCCGAAGGCAGAGGCTTTAACCCACTGAGCCACCCAGGCGCCCCTACATTAATCTCTTCAACACATTTGCAAGGGGTGGACTGAGAGGAATGTGAAGAGGGCTCTTTTCTGCTCAACAGGGGTAAGGGCATCCACGCACAGACTAAAGCTCTCTCTAGGGATTCCTTTGCATCTAGAACCTTTATGGGCCTTACTTATAACTCACAGGATGCCCTGTCAGGTTGTTTTATACTGCTGTGCCTTCGCTCATGCTGCTCTTTTCTTGCTAGGAGACCCTTCCCCACTTAACCCGCCTGGCAAATGTCAACCAATCTCTCATGATGCCTTCCTGGGTGAAGTCTGACAGTCCAAACAGAAATGATCACTCCAACCTCTGCACAACTTCTCCAGGATTGCTATCATTGCTCCTCCAATATTTTACTGCACTTACCTATTTATTTCCCTCTACTAAACTGTATGCTCCACAGAAAAGAGGGAGATTCTTACTTTTTCTGCATCCCAATATATACCAAGCACAGAGCATCAGTGAGTATCAGTTGAATGAAGAGTATAGCTTCTCTACTTGCAAATCAAAGTGCACAGTTTGTAAGGACTCTAGATGGCAAACTAGCAGGCAAGCACAGATACCTTACACCAATGCTTAAAAGCTCAGTACTCAGTTCCCCAGGTCCCCCAGTTCTAAGGTCTTGGTGAAAGAGAGACCAATTAGCATGCTTTAAGTAAAACCATATGCTCTAGGAGAGTGGAAAATGTAGTTGCCACATTTTCCTTTGCCTTACCAAAAGGAAATCTTCTGACCAGATTTAATTTAATGGGGCCAGAAAAGACACACGTGCATTACTGGAGATTCTCATACTATTTGCCAAAAAGTACATTGTAACTATTTCCACATGTAAAACAATGTTCAGAATAAGTGGTAGAGTCTCTCTACATTCACCATCAGGACCGAAAATCATGAAACTTAAACAAGGAATATAAGCACTCCTTCATACTTTACACACACACACACAGTTTCACTAATGTAGCCAAAGGGTTCGGTTTCCCTGAGGCACTGAATCAATACTTTCACCTTCTGTAAAACTAGCACTCCTTTACCCTACTCCTCCCTAGACATTCATCATTCTCTTACTTTGGGGTAAGACTAATGGTTGGTAGAGATAAAGAATTAAGGAACTGAATCTACATATGATAAACTATAAGCTTTTTAAAAAAGATTTTATTTATTTATTTGACAGAGAGAGCAATCACAAGTAGGCAGAAAGGCAGGCAGAGAGAGAGAGAGAGAAGGAAGCAGGCTCCCTGCTGAGCAGGACTCCATCCCAAGACCCTGAGATCCTGACCTGAGCTGAAGGCAGAGGCTTAACCCACTGAGCCAACCCAGGTGTGTCCAAGCTTTTCTCTTAACACACCTTTTCTTTCCACACTGACTCATGTTTATGCACTTTGGGATTAAATGGCCACTGGGATGGTGTTTACTTTTTTCTTTTTTTAATATCCAAAACATGCATCTGCTATAGAATGGTTATTTAATGAACTGTAATTGACATTTAATAAATTACCCATAAGTTATCACTCCTTTGAAAAGCAAAGCTAGGATGCTGTAGCCATCACTCTGAGGGAACATGCTAAACCTCACAAATGGGAATTTTTTTGCTAACAGTGAATAGAATGCAAACAGAGTAATGCTGTTTAGAGTATTTCCCCACTTTTGCCAACTGCAATCCAGAGCTCTAATTTTATCATGTTAAGAAAAATATTTGAATATTCTATTTTGGAGCCATAAATTTGGAAGAAAACAAAATTTCAGAAATGTAGAGCAAGCTTAGTTAAAAAAAAAAAAAGCTAAAGAAATACAGGGCCCAAGTGAAACAAATCCTTCTGCCAGTTTTTAATGACGCTTTTGCAGCCAAATGCTCCTTGTCTCCTCGCAATTGTTAATATCTTTTAAGTAACATTAACATTATTACCTCTTTGTGGTTCAAAACTGAGAGCTGCAATTCTAATTCACCTGTGTTCCCAGGGATTTGAATACAGTAAATGCTCAATGAATGTTGGCTAAATAAATTATAATTTTGTACACAGAGATCAGAATATTGAGCCACTGATACAAGCTCTTAACCTCCAGAAGGCAGGGACATCAAAGATTGCAAAGTTAAAGAGGGCAGTGATTAGCATGATAACAATATTCCCAACTTTACCACTTCATGGTAAAGCTTCTGAGAAGGGGCTATTATTAAACATGACCACGGTCACAGTCTTGGCATCTATTTATCTAGCAAACACACGGAAGGAGGTGGCCATCCTGACTATCCTTCCTTTCCTGTTGACTACTTAATCTGTGGGCTCACAGAACCCATCCTCTCTCCTTTTTCTTCTAATCTGCACAACTGTAAAAGACTCTCGTAGGGGAAAGAAAGTCACAAATTTTGCAGAGACACTGTCATTACTAATTATTTTTATTAGCCCAGGAACAGATTATTAACGCAACAACTAGTTGTAAAGGAGAAGACTCAGCAGCTCATCTCACCAGTTATACATTTTCAAAGCTAAATTTCCAAAGGGCTCATCCCTGAATGTTGTTCACTGAATGAACTAAAACAAAACATTTGTAGGGACGCCTGGGTGGCTCAGTTGGTTGGACGACTGCCTTCGGCTCAGGTCATGGTCCCGGAGTCCCGGGATCGAGTCCCGCATCGGGCTCCCAGCTCCACGGGGAGTCTGCTTCTCTCTCTGACCTTCTCCTCGCTCATGTTCTCTCCCACTGTCTCTCTCTCAAATAAATAAATAAAATCTTTAAAAAAAAAAAACAAAACATTTGTATGCCCAGCTGTGATATTGAGGGGCAAGCAGACTTTTCTACTTGGAATATTAAACAGTACCAGCCATAGGCTCACCCAAAAGTCTTCTCCTTCTTAATCTCCCTAAACTTGACATTCTGTAAAGCTCATTTCAATGTCAAAGCATGTTAAGCATGTGCTGGGCACTATGACAGAGGTTCTCTTAAATAAATCTTATAGCAACACTGTGAGATTGGTATTACTATCCCCTGTTGTACATATGAGGAAATTGAGGCTCACAGAAGTGACAGAATCAGGCTGCTCAGATTCTTTCCCCAATACTGGGAATCCTGTAGCAAAGCAAGGTTGCAACCAAGTTTTTAGGATACAGGTTTTTAGGATACTTGGGCAACAGAGGATGCGTCCTAACCATACAAATCAAGAGGTCTGCTCAGAGGCCATGAAAGTAGCAGCAGGTTTTATTTTTGTTTTTATTTCATTTTAATGGCTAAAAATCCTATAGGAATTCTTACTGGCCCCACTGAGAATCCAGAGAGGCCACCAGTCAGTTGACTCCTGACCTTCCATGCTTCTCATCCTAATTGATGCAAGGTCCTTGGATGACAGTGTGAGCATCAAGACCTTGTTAGAGTTAGCAATGACCTTTACATCTATCAGGCTTTTCAAAATACGTAAAACAGCTGTGCATCGGGAATGCCCCCAAATTCTCAACCTTGAAATAGGAGTAGATGCATTTTTCCTAATTATGGTGTTTTTACCAACTCTTTGGACATGACTTTTTACATGGCTAAAAAATATTTGAGGAGTGGCTTGTTTTTCAATTGCCTAAGCAAACCACTGAGGCGTGCAGAAAGAAGACTCTAACAAACTGATTTCTCTTGCTTACAAAGAAAGCATAGATAGTAGCAGGGGAGATAGGGAAAAGAGAACCATCTGAAAAAATTGGGGGGGGGGAGGGAGAATGTTTGGTTACCATGCTTGTGCCTCTAATATCCTTTTGTTTTCCCACCTCATTGTATTAAGGATGCTAAATCAAACATGATTGCAGTGATGTTTGTGTGTGAAAATAACAAAAGCAATGGGCTAAAATCCCAACCTCATCTTGAACCCTGAAGACTTTTATGGCTTTTCCTTCAGTAGGCCCTCCCCCTTAAAGCACATTAAAGACCACATTGTTCAAAAGGGTCATGGTAGGTTTCATACCCCATTTTAATACAATGTAAATGGTAACTGAACTTCCAAGTTTTGTCAGTAATATCTGTATCTCTCTGGAAAATGCCCATTAAAGCAAAAGAACTCTTGGTTTAAGTATTAATGAAAAATGTAATGTATCACAGAGGCAAAGAAATGGTATCAAGGAGGTACTGAGATGATTAAGTTAGATTTTAATACATCATTTTCCCCAGAAAAGGGGTATCGGTGAGAGATGGGTTAAAAATATCCAGATGATCCTGTTAAGTGTCTACATATTCTCTCAAGCCTCAAAACTGTCCAGGAGACTGTGTCACCTCAACTCAAGAAGCATAAAATAAATTAAACTTGGGACTCATTTCAACTGCAGGTCTTTCTCCTGCCCACCCCCCCACCCCTGCCCTTATTCCATTAGCATGTCTGCAAGTCACAGTATGGACCCCAAGTTGGTTTATGCATTCATTCCTGAAAGATTTCAAATGGTGAGAATGATATTAGAGGCTCTTTCTGATTCCACTTTCCACAGCTGTTACCATCAGTTGTCACCAATACTTTGGGGGTTTAGTGGGAGAGAGGCAGCAATGACTCCATTACTCTTTCCAACAGCAATAAAGAATTTGCATCATAAAAGCACCTACTGAACAACTGCCTTAGTCCTCTGAAAAAGGATACAGTAAAAAAGGAATGTTACAGGTGGGTTTGGGAAAGAAGAATTCAAAACCTGAAAAGCTAGACTGGAGTAAAATTACAACAAACTTGGTAGTGCTTTTAAAATCATAATTTCATTGGTGGAACTGCTCACTTTCCCAAACTCAGGTATCTCTGTTCAACACCCACATATAATATGCATTAAGATGTGGCATGACATCATGAGTTAAATGCATTTTAAAATAAACCCTATGATTTTTGTAGATTTCTTGGCTATGAGTCTGGTTTAAATGATTTCAAAATAACCACTAAGAGCATCTGTTTAGTTCAGATGAAGTTTCATGAGCCAATACCAGCTGTTGGGGGAGGGATTTCACACAAGTGTTACTCAAATCCTAACCAAATTTTGTTTTTTTTCATTCCCTGAATGATGTTTCCAACCCCAGTAGGGTAAAGCAAACGTTAGAATTTGAAAAAGAAAAGAAGAAAGGAAAAGGAGGGAAAAAGAAAGGAAGAGAAAGAAAGAAAAAGATTACTCAATGCATTGATGCATGTGACTAAGACCAAAATGATCACCCTCTCCAATTCAATACAGTATTAGCATGAGGACAAAAGGCGTTTAAAAATCAATTTGGAGTTATTTCTAGTGGGGACTGCATGATCCTAGCAAGTTGAGGAACGAGAACATTCCCAACATTAAAAGGGCACTCTTTTAAGTATTTTCTCCTTTAAGAGCAATCTGATTTTTCACAAGGAATTCATTTGGTGGCATTGTTTTGGTTTTAGGTGTCTGTCCTGCCAGGCAGGGGCCATGCACAAGGGCCGCATCTATCTTGAAGTGTGCACAATGGCCTCTCTTGCGGCTCCCTTTCTGTTATTGATCCTTACAGATGCTCCAAGGCCCTTCCCCCACCTTTCTCCAAATCCCAACCCCCATTCTGAAAGATAGCTTAAGAAATAAGACTTCCTGCCTAGCGACTGGCAGGGCTGAAAGACCAGATTGTATGACTCCACAGATCAGGCCTGCCACAGTGAAAGCTTGAATAGAGTTAACCCTCTGTGAACTAAAACAAAACATTTGTATGCCCAGCTGTGACAAAGGTTAATTTAAATGGACAAGGGCCCGATATCTAAAACCAGGCAACACTTTTTTTACAGTAGCATTTTCACTCAACTCTTTTGTAAGTAGTCTGCTTTTGCTTTTTAAGCTTCCAAAGGTCTTCAGCTGGGATAATTCATTTTGCTATACTAGAATTATATACAGAAGATTCGGTTGAAAATTTTAAAATCCACTTCCTTGTTTTATAAGAGTTCTTGTTTTAGTACCATAATTTATTTTCTGTCATTGAACAGCCAGGGAAAATCAAAGTTTCAATACTTAATTAAATAAGAAGTGAGGGAGAACTTTCCCTTCAAATCTTTTCTTCTTTCAGAACTTGTGGACCATATAGCACTAAGAGATTCAAGCTGGTTGGAAAAATACCCAAATCCTCCAGGGCTATCCCTTCCAAACTTATGCAACCACCGCTCTGGTATCTCTGCCTGCCCTTAAACTCCTATTTTAATGGGTCCAGAGCAAATCTTACTTCTTAAATGACTCCTTTTTGGAAAAGCTAGTATACCCAGAATACAATGAATTTTTGTGTATTTTGGGAGAAGAGGAAGCTGTTCAAAATTTAAAATAACAGGAATTGCACGTAACCAATAATTTCTACAAACATTTCTGTTCCCACTAATAGACACTAAAAACCAATGAGATTGTAATTCTGGCAGATATGGTGCTGGGAGAGAATATACAGTAAGTATTACTATGAAGAATAATGTTGTTTGAGAGAAGACCGGTCCCCTTCCCTGGATGTGTGCGTCCTCAGAGTGAGAACGAAACTGCAAAGCTGCCTGTGGCAGATGTTAGCCATGCTGCACGGGGCTAGGAAGCTGTCCTAGGACTAGCTATTTATTAGTTAATGTCCTAGAAATTTACTAACTTCCTCAAATCTGAAACTCTTCTGGCTATAGCTCAACAGAGCTTGTCTACAAGAAAGAAAGCTTTTGGCAAAGTCTTAGACTCTATATTTTCTAAACACAGCAAACAAATACAAGAAATCTTTAATGCTAAGATTCATCTTCTAGCTGTTTCTTTAACTGTGTATCTGGTCCAGATAATAAAGTTGTGGGGCACTAGGGTTTCCTCATACAAGTAGGAGCTTATCTCTGAATATACAAATCGCAATACCAACTAGTTGCTATTAAGGAAACACACACGAATCTACCCATTTTAAAAACAACCTACTTAAAAAGAAATTAGCAGTGGCTTAGTCTTATACCCCAAACCGTAAAATATCTAAATTCCCCCAAAGGAAATGAGGCTGCCTTATCAACGGCCTCATGACCCCAATACTATCTATAATTACAGTACTAAATAAGGCTTTCACAGATGGTGAACTGGATTAAGGAATTTAACATATAAACAAATTCTGTCAAGAGGTAAACAGAACAATTTTTTTATAAAATGTAAACTTTACCTAAGGACTGTGATGTAAAATTAAGCTTAAAATTTTTTCAAGTCACTATAAAACTTACACCCAGTTTTTTTTTTCTTTTTTGTGTACTCTTTCTCTTACAATCATCAACCACAACAATCAATTTACTACATCTTTCCCTCACTTTTCTTTCAATCCAAAACATTTTCATGCTTACTTGAAAACTTGTTGGCTGAATTCTGCTAAGACACAAAAACGGAGTGAACTGCCTCCCTCCTCCCTCAAGGCTACTATTTGTTCTGAGCCTTCAAAGGAAATCTCTAAACCTCAGATTTGGGCCCAAACTTAAACAGTCAGTTCCTTTACCTTCCCATGTCTCCATTTCATGCTTCTGGGAGTCTGTTGAGAAGTTCTATCGCAGCCATGAAGAAACAGAGATTACGGGACAAGTCCAGCTTGATGACTACCCTTCCGACACTTGGCCAATTTCTCTCTTAGCTGGGACTACAACAGTCATCCTCACAGGTCAGTTTACAAGCCAGTCATGTGATTAGAAAGTTCAGGCGCTAAGGTCACAATGTGTATGGAGTTCGTTTATTACCAAAGGTTATCTAAGTGGAGCTGATAGACTTATTTTCTTTTTTAACAATACTGCCTAGAATATCTCTCTGAAAAGTACTATGGGAACATGTAACAGAAAATACTCGTCTGGCCTTCCTTAAATTGAGATCCTAAAATTAAAAGGGAGCATTTTAGAAGACCTGATCTTCATCTAATTT
The DNA here is from genome assembly GCF_009829155.1 of Mustela erminea. Taxonomy (NCBI): domain Eukaryota; kingdom Metazoa; phylum Chordata; class Mammalia; order Carnivora; family Mustelidae; genus Mustela; species Mustela erminea. Next base: position 10,234,328 of record NC_045625.1, on the reverse strand, counting down.
AGAAGAGTTCTAATACATGGAGCGTTCCTCCTTTTTTCTTTCAAGAGCTATTGTATACTCTATTTTCCTATATTCTGGATTAGAAAATTTAGAGTTGAAATATTTGACACAAGGAAAAGACAAAGCAAAAACTCCATGTTATGCATGGATGGGGGGGGGAGGGTAAGACTGGGATTCCCTGCTTTTTGTCATTATAATAAACAATGACAAGGCAAATTCTTCTGAGAAAATTAAAACGTGAAGCTCTGAGTTACTTTGCAGGGCTCTCTTTAATTTTGGTCCTTAATTTCCATGCTCTGGTTATATTATACACACTAGTTTGAAAGAACGTAGAGAAAGAAAACTACGTCTGCAAAATCTTTTAGAAAGCATGATGGTTAGAAATATCCCCTGCCCCCAGCCAAAAGCTTAACTCTTTAAGCTACCTGCTTCATTCCCTTAGAACTCCTAAGATCTTAAGCAATCTTGTGCTATGCCTCCTTGCTGGGGAACCATGCCAGTAATACAGCAGAGTATGTATGCTTATTTATGCTCAAACTCTGCCACAGAGCTGCAGGGGCTGGCAAATCTGAGCCATATGCTAATGAATATGATGTCAAACAGCAGCTATCCATTCAGACAACAGAACACTAATTACAGGGCGAATTCCTCAGAGAAGGTGGTATGACCTAAGGACTGACTGATTTCAGGGATAAACTCTTTTTAACTATGCAAAATGTTTCACACTATGAAATCTCCCTTTCTCCCTAGCCTTGGGAGTAACTTAAGGCCAAGCACATTCTGTAACAGTGTTCCAGAAAAGGAGACCCTTCTTGGGGTGGGAGAGGAATCTGTCACTTGGCACCCATACAAACTGAATGGCAAATATTGCTAGCACAGTTACGAGAGGGCTTTTCCAACTAGTAGAGACCATTAGGGTCATCTTACAAAGTAGGACCTAAAGAGAAAGTAACCAATGATTTAGAGGAGAAAAGGCTATGCTTTGTTGCCTAAAAATATATGTTCTGCCACTGCCACCACTTACCTCACCACAATACAAATACAGCAGCCAGTTTTCAAACTCCTCTAAGAGATTAACATTTTCTTCACAGTCTCTGTGGAATTAAGTGCAGTTCTTACAATTTTAGTAAAGTGACTATAAAAAGAATGAGGCGGGGGGGCGCCTGGGTGGCTCAGTGGGTTAAGCCGCTGCCTTCGGCTCAGGTCATGATCTCAGGGTCCTGGGATCGAGTCCCGCATCGGGCTCTCTGCTCAGCAGGGAGCCTGCTTCCTTCTCTCTCTCTCTCTGCCTGCCTCTCAGTGTACTTGTAATTTCTCTCTGTCAAATAAATAAATAAATAAAATCTTTAAAAAAAAAAAAAAAAAAGAATGAGGGGGAAAATCTGAACAAAGGGAAGGTCTACCAGGCAAAAAGCTATTCAACGGGGAACACTCATTCAAAGGGCAGCTCTCTGCCTCCCTGAAGGACATAGGTATATCTAAAACTCAGTATCTGCATCTAATAGAGTACATGTAGTAAGCATCTTTGCTTTATTGTACCAACTTTTGGAGGAAAGATCAAAGGGGAAGCTATTCGTCCGGCTCCCAGATCAAGACTAAAGCAATGCCCTTGATTTTTAAGGGCAGCCTCTCTCTCTCTCTCTCTCTTTTTTTTTAATTTATTTATTTGACAGACAGAGATCACAAGTAAGCAGAGAGACAGAAGGAAGCAGGCTCCCCGCCGAGCAGAGAGCCCGATGTGGGGCTCGATCCCAGGACCCTGATATCACGACCCGAGCCGAAGGCAGAGGCTCTAACCCACTGAGCCACCCAGCTGCCCCCTCTCTTTTTTAAATATTTTATTTATTTGAGAGATAGAGAGAGTGCACACCTGAGAGAGCACAAGCAGTGAAGAAGGAGAAGCAGGCTGCCCATCAAGCAGGGAGCCTGATGTGGGGCTCAGTGCCAGGACTCTGGGATTGTGACCTGAGCCAAAGGTAGCCAATTAACCGACTGAGCCACCCAGGTGCCCCTAAGGCTAGGTTTGAGTAATCATCTTTAATACACCCATAAGCCTGGGAACAAATCTTTAACATAGCTTAAGAAGATGGGTAATCTTCATCTTTATATAGAGCCATAAACTTCGCATCCTCAGTCCCACAGGTTTTTTAAAAAGTCCTTTATAGGTTCTATTGGGAGTAGGAGAAAGAGAACATGAACATACATCTCATTTGCCAAGTGTATCCAAAAGACAAACTGTAAATATTAACCAGGGGTCCCAGTAAGATTGTTAAAAACAACTACATACAAGAAAAATAATTTTATTTTTTATTTTTATTTTAAAAAGATTTTATTTATTTATTTATTTGACAGAGATCACAAGTAGGCAGAGAGGCAGAAGGCAGGGCGGCGAGGGGAGGGAGGGAAGCTCCCTGCTGAGCCGAGAGCCGAGCCGATGTGGGGCTCCTGTGGCTCCATCCCAGAAGCCTGGGATCATGACCTGAGCTGAAGGCAGAGGCTTTAACCCACTGAGCCACCCAGCACCCCTTACTTTATTTTTTAAAGATTTTATTTATTTGTCAGAGAAAGCACCCAAGAGCACAAGCAGAGGGAGTGACAGGCAGAGGGAGAAGCAGACTGCCCCCTGAGCATGGAGCCCAGTGCGGTACTCAATCCCAGGACGCTGGGATCATGACCTGAGCCAAAGGCAGCCACTCAACTGACTGACTTCTCCTAGGCATCCCAAGAAAAATAATTTTAAAAAGATTAAAAGCATTTCTAGAATTTACGAATGGTTAGGAGAGAAAAGAAAATAAGAAACCAGCAACATTTTTACTTCCTAATACTAACTTTGTAATGTAGAAAAAAGTAGATGAACAAAATTCTACATCTAACCATTTATATTCTGCTTATCTAACAGAATTCAAAAATTGAGTCTGAATTATGGCAGAACCTTAGTGAATCTTGCAAGAGACTGGTTCCACTTTCATTTTATAGATGGGGAAACTGAAGCCCAATGAAAGGAAAAGGCAGGAGCCATAAGAGCAACAATGAAGGAAATATCTAGTCCCTTATTTTTTCCATTATACCACATATCTTGAACAGGAAAAAACAAAAAAATAAAAGAAACCCTCTTCTCAGATGTTACTATTCAACATTATTTCCCATCTGTTTATTATTCAAATGGTAGCTTTCAAAGAAGACTGAAGATTCTGAAGCTAAAGGGAGGTATCAAGATGTAATATGCTTGGTTTTTCAATGTAAGACAAAAGAGAGCCATTCTAACGGCCACCCAATCACTGGAATCAGTTCAGACTTAATTTTAAGAAGTTTCACCAAAAGTGTGATGCAAAGTGAAAACCATGTGACCACTATGATGGAGGAGGCCTAGTTAGAAAATCTCTATCCATCTCAGAAAATAAGAAATATTCAGAGAATATTTTAAACTCCTTTTTAGCCTTGCAAACAACAAAAAACAAGAGTCCAAGGTCTCAGTTTCTCATCTGTCAGATCTTTGATACAGACATCCCCTATGGCAAGGGAAAGAGCTGAATTCAACTGAACAGGAATAAGGAAACACAGCCAGGTGAAATCCATACTATCTAGGACTAACAAGCAAACCTCTTGAGTGCAGAAAAAGAACAAGAAGAACAAAGAACATACTTAGATATGATTTCCAGTTTTGCCTTTTATCAGGAGTTGGAGAAGGGAATTCACAGTTCAGGAAACAAGAAACAAACAAACAAAAAAATAACTCAGAGTTGTAAACTAAAAATATTTCAGAAATTGGGATTTTCATCCAATTCTACAAACATTAGTTGAGCGTCTACTATAAGCTAGGCTTATGCTGCCTGAGACAAATGAAATTAGTATTATGTGATCCTAGCCCTAAAGGTGCTCAACATCTGCTGACTTCTCCAGCTTCACTTTCTACCACTCCACACTAACCCACTTATAGTATAAGCATAACTAAACAGATAACTGATTATTGGATGTTATGAGTGGTATAACAGAAGTACATATAAAGTAGTATAACAGAAGGTACCAAGTGTTAAGGAAAGAAGAATGCATAATTCATCAGATTGGAGATATAGAGAGGACCTTACATTTGAGCTGAACCTTGTAGTTCTGCAAGTAGACAGGTAGCAAAGGTATTTCAGGACTTGAAGGGAGGAGTAGAACTGGGCAAATCTCAAAAGATTTTTTTTTATTTAAAAGATTTTATTTATTTATTTGACAGACAGAGATCACAAGTAGGCAGAGAGGCAGGCAGAAAGAGAGGAGGAAGCAGGCTCCCCATGGAGGACAGAGCCTGATGTGGGGCTCGATCCCAGGACCCTGGGATCATGACCTGAGATGAAGGCAAAGGCTTTAACCCACTGAGCCACCCAGGCGCCCCTCAAAAGATTTTTTAATACTTTTTAGTACCTATGCAATAAAGTCATGAATGAAATCTGTATGCAGAAAAGTAACATGACTATCTTAAGGAAAAAAAGACTACAGGATGTGATTTAAAAATCAACTTATACAACAACCAAATGCAATGTATATAGCTTATTTGGATCCTGATTTGCACAAATCAAGTGTAGAAATATATTTTTGAGACAATCAAGGCAATTTAAATATGGGTAGGGCATTTAATTACATCAGTTTCCCAACCACAGATTGATCAGGTTCCCAACCACAGACTGAAGAACTGGGAAAGAGGAAGCCCTCCCTCCATATAAAAAAAAAATTTCCATGGGGTGCCTGGGTGGCTCAGTTAGTTAAGTATCTGCCTTCGGCTCAGGTCATGATCCCAGGGTCCTGGGATTGAGCCCCATGTCGGGTTCCCTGCTCAGTGGGGAGCCTGCTTCTCCTTCTGCCATTCTCCCAGCTTGCGCTCTTTGGTTCTATCTCCCTGTCAAATAAATAAATAAAATCTTTAATAAAAAATAATTCTCCAGTCAAGATTTTGTATGTAAAATTGTAAAGTATCACAATCAAGAACAGATTACAGTATGAATAATCAGTCCCTTCTGAATAAAAAGAAAAATAACCAGATATATAGTTCAAACAAACAAAATATATGCAAACAAAAATGTAGTTAACTATTATGTCTCCTGAGAAGTCTGAAAAGGCTGAAAAAGTCATCCCATACACCATGCCTGCCTGTTTATCTTCTTCACAATTAAGACCTAGGCCAGCCCAGAGGGTAATGGAAATAAACACTGTAACTCTGTATACAGAATAGCTCAAACGGTTATTAAGCCCCATGTGCAAATGAAGTTTAAAAAAAAGAGAGAGAGAGTTAAGAAGTAAAAACAAGACTTAGGGGCAGGTCAAATGGACAGATAACTTTCTCGTGGTGCTTCTTGAAAGGAAAACCACTTGAAGCCCAGTAGTTTCTGGACAGACTAGTTTCAACCCTGACTTCTCAAATGGTTTCATTTTCTATCCATCCATCTGCCTAACCCAGAGGGGGAAAAAGTCAGATAACACAAGAGGTTTCTGTCAATAAGTAATTAAGTTCTACGTAAGAGAGGAAACTGGGCAAAGGCCTGTAAGGTACGCGACCACTACTACCATCACTCTGCACCACCAGTAACTGTGGCATAAGCTCACTTAGAGAATAAAGGTCCACACTCCCCACACCCTTTACAATCCAGCCCCTGCTGATCTCTCTGGCTTTATCTATCACCACTCCCTGTAAGTGCACAGCACTCCAGCCATACTAACCCACTTGGAGTGCAAGCATGCTACTATTCCATCTGCCTGGAGTAACTCTTCTTACTACTTCCTTATTGCTTCCACTAATACTTACTCATCTTTCTGGAATCAATTTAAATATCTGCTGCTCTGTGAGGCATTCTAAGACTCCATCTTCTCAGCCCCCAAATCAGACAAAGTCAAATCACACCCTTCTTGTTTCCACCTGGATCCCTAAAATACACCACAATACAAATCACTTAGTGTTTTTATTTACAGTTCCATATTCATTATTAATCTGAATATACGCGCCCCCCCACCCCCGCCCCCGCAGCCGCGGCCAAAGAGTCAAGCCTTGGTAATCCCAGGGTCCAGCCTTGGGTTTAGCAGATTGCAGGCATTATGCTAAAGCAATTAGAAGGCTCTCGGTGCATGTGTTGTGTGGGTGGATGGATAGTGTGCAGTTCCTTCATTAAACTTAACCATGTGTTAATACTCTATTTCATTTCCACATTTTCTAACTCCTTACTTCATAGGAGGAATTTTCCCCTGGATGAACTCTACTTCAGATCCCTTTATGTGTCAGGCCCTTTGTTTTCTATGATTTGTAAGCCTACGTGACACTGAATCTTCCAATAAATAAAGGTCCAGCACTGGTTGTATATTTCTAGCCAGGATGTCCTATTTGCGGAGTTCCTATATTAGTGTGGAGTCATATGTTGCTGGTGATCTTTTGATTAACATGTATAACTTGTTAGATTCCAAGCTATATGAAGGCCGAGACTGTGCCCCTTATTCTTGTTCACCCTTATGTTCCCAGGGTGCTCCTAGTACCCGACATAAACTGGTGCTTAATGAATATTTGTTAACTAAAGGAAGGAAGAAAGAAAATAGTTACATTTCAGAGAGCAGGAATATGGAAGAAGAGAAGAAAATGTCAAGAGTACAAATATTCACAAAAAGGATTACACGAGGCCACTCCTGCAAAGCCAAAACCAGTTCACCTAGCCTCAATTCCAATTCCAGTAAATCCTACCCATACACACAGTTCTCCTCTAATTGAGGGATTGGGTGTAATAAATCTGAAAACCAACAGGACCGGTTGTAAACCAGCCAAGTGGCAATCCTACCTGCAACTAACCCCGTCTTCCTACTCTACTAGAGATTGAACCTGACTCTAAGGATAGGCACAAGAGAGAAGGCAATAGGGGTTTACTAATCTTGCTCTGGGGTAGAATGTGGCTTCTGACAGCAAAGAGACTGATTTTTATCAAACAAAATATCTGAGTCAACTACACATAGCAACTGAGCCCTATCCTGGGTCCTGGAGTCATGGATTGCTCCCCTGAGCCTTACATCTTGGTATCTAGCTGCCTCCTGGGCATCTCCACCTAGAGATCATAATTACGTCAGACATGTCCAGACACATCCTCTCTTTAAAACCTTCTTTCTGAGCTCCCTGTTTCAGTGAATGGCCTCAACTCCCAAGCCAAAAGGACTCTTTCCTTGACTCCTTTTCCCCCCTTTGACCTCACCCACATTCAACCTGCCATCATTCCTCTTTTCTATCCCCTCAGAAAGCTGCCAAAACAGCCATTCTCTACCCAAAGATGGACAATTTGAGTATCCTTTAAAAAAGTTACAATTAACAGAAGCACAAATGTTTAAATCCAAAATTATTAATAATTCTAAAAAAATTCATTTGCCACTATTGAAAGATGTTAGGGAACCAACAGAGCATTTTGAAAATTTTTACATAAAGGGAAAGAATCATGCCTTTCCTAGGTGAAATATACCACAGGGAAATAAATACCTATGGAAAAATTTCTCTCCATAGAAGCATACCAGAAAATAAGTGAACAAAAAATACTGGAATTAGAATATTACTATGAAATAATGGATCCTAGATACTACAAACAGCTAAAATAACAAGAGAAAAAGGCAGTAATACATATTCTGATGTAAGAACTCAATACCCCCATGAGACAGTAGTCTTGCCAAAAAAGTTGAATCTGAAGATGGTCATGCCTCTAGATCTAACTACTGAAATAAAAAAACTACTACAGAGGAACATATTCATCTATAACACAAAGATGCAATTAGCAAAATCTGGGCTGTGGTAAACTCAACAAGACAAATTACTCAATCTCTCAAATTAAATTAGAAGAAAAAAGATGGAGGAGAAATCTGTAGGTAAAAAATCTTTTAGAGATGGGGCATCTGGGTGGCTCAGTGGGTTAAGCCTCCAGCTTCGGCTCAGGTCATGATCCCAGGGTCCTGGGATCGAGTCCCACTCTCTGCTCAGCGGGGAGCCTGCTTCCTCCTCTCTCCCTCTGCCTACCTTTCTGCCTACTTGTGATCTCTCTCTCTCTATCAAATAAATAAATAAAATCTTTAAAAAAATCTTTTAGAGATATATATTGGAATCTTAATGGATAAAATAATATTATACCTAAGATTTGCTTCAAAATAATATGGAAGGGGAGAAAGTAATGGATGAGACAGAATTAGACACTAGATGGATGACAGCTATTGAGGATGGGAACATGGTTCATTATATTACTTTATGTATTTCTATGTATGTATAAAATCTAATAATATTAAGTAAAATAAGCAAATCTTCCTGAACCCATATATTTATTTTCATCTCCACTGTACTGTTCTTGGCCACCATTATCTCTCATCTGGTTTATTTCAAGAGCTTCATTATAGGTTTGTCTTGTTAGTTCCTATTTTTTTCTACATGTCTTTTCTCCATCCCTGTCTCATCATACCCTCCCCCCGACTGCCCCCTACCTCCGAAATCCATTCTCTACTCTGGCTGCTTTCTAAAACTCAAATAAAACCCTGACATTCCCACTTCAAATCTGTCACTGCTTTCAGAATAAAACACCTTCCCAAGCTTATGAGAGTCTTCGTGATCAAGTCCCTCATCAACCTCTCCATTCTCTCTTATTATATTCCCAACGTTCTCAACAAATAGCGTTATTGCCGTTTCCTCAATGTACCTTTGCATGCGCTGTTCCTTCCGCCTGGCTAGTTTCATGAATCATTTAATTCTAGGCTAATTCAGACATTACAATCATCAATTCTTCTCTACCCTAATGGTTCTAATCCTATTAATTTTTACGATTTCACCTTTTCGTATGCATGCCTATCCATGGATCTGTGAGTATTACAAGAACAGAAACAAGATTTGATTAATCACTGTATTCCTGGTACCTATCATAGGGACTAGCACAAAATGCATGCTTGATTCACTTTTGATAAAATGCGGTGGGAAAAAAGCCTAGACTTCCAAGAAATCCACAATTCTAAAGAAACAGCTAATTAAAACTAAAAGCAGCCTGAAACTGCATGCTTTGGAGTTAGACAAAGTCAAACACCAGGTACACAACTTGCGCAGGTTTGGTAAATTTCACCAGGGCATCATCAATTCTCTGAGCTCAGTTTTCATACCCATTAAAGGGGAACAGTGACTCCACAGGGTTACTGATTAAGAAGATTAAGTTCACAGATCAAAGAAACTAAAACTATCTTTAACAACACAACACGATGCTCACATATCACAGAGGATTTAGCAAACTCCAGGAACCATGAGTTTTTTGTACCTTCACTTTCCCACTGGAAGCCTGTCTAATTCCAAAGGCCTTGGGCATCCTTCCTATCAGTAGGGTCAAACTACCATTGCTTGGCATGTTGAAGAAAGGGGCAATTGCTTCCCTGATACTTTCCTACTACTTGCTGCAGCTCTGTGTACATTCACTCATCTTCCTCTTTGATGAATGCTGAATTATGATCTAGGGCTTTGGAACTCAGAATTTTGCCAAGTTGACCTTTAAACATGATGAATAAAAGGAACAGATATATGGGATATATACTCCAGCACAAGGGACAATAAATCTTCTATGCTGCACCAGAACATCTTGAAGCTGGAACTAAACTCCCATTCTCTCATGTGAAGGACTACTGTTTAACAGGAAAGCAGAATAGGCAAGCAAATTCTAGGGTTAAATCTGGATTCAAATTTTGGGTCCTGCTTTTACTTGCTTTGTGACTTTAGGTAAATTGCCTAAGTTCGGTCTCAATTTCCTCATCAATAAAATGAGTTAACAGAACCTCTTCCATAGAGTCTCTGAGAACTAAAGAGAGAATGTTGGGGCACGTGGCTGGCTTAGTCAGTGGAGCAAGCCACTGACTCGGAGTTGTTAAGTTTGAGCCCCACGTTGCGTGTGGAGATTACTTACAAAAAAAATCTTTAAAGAGATAATGTTATGAAAAATGTTTAACACAATGCTTGCCATACAGTAAATTCTCAGTACACTTATAGTTAATATAATTTAGGACAATATTTCTTATCATAAAGTAACATATATTCAGTAGGGAAGAAACCCCCAAAACAGGGGTACCTGGCTGGCTCAGTTGGTAGAGCATGAGACTCTTGATCTCGAAGTTATGAGTTTAAGTCCCATGTTGGGCATAGAGCTTACTTAAAAAACAAAACCAAACCAAACTAGAAAACAAGAAAATATAAAGGAAAAAAAAAATACTCTGAATCTCACTACCTAGACAGATCCACAAGAAGTATTAGTTACATTTTGGTGTATTTCTGATATCTTTTTTTTTTTTCTGTATGTACATATAATACTTGAAGATTATTTTATGTACTTTGTCAAGTACTGGGCTTTAGGCAGCAAAGGACAGTCAGTGATTCCTGAGATGGGAACAGAGAGAAAAAGTCCTATGAATGCCCCACCTACCAGCCTTCAGAATTTCCAGGATGGAACACAGGAAGGGAGAGCCCAGGTACAGCCCAACAAATCCCCCCAAGTTGAGGATTCACAGCTGACAGTCTGAAAGGCCAGAGGAGCTGGAGTTAATGGGGCAGAGGGCTGGAGAGGGCTGCAGATACTGTCATCAGTCACATCTGCAGAGGGCTCTCTTGAGCCTGCAGCTGAGGACAAGTCAGCGCTTGTATGTGAAGAAAGGACGCAAGGTTACGACAAGAACCACCCAGAAGGAGTGGAGGAAATGATTTTGGGGGCTCACACAGGGCCAGGAATAGATCTTGTTCTCACCAGCCAGAGCAGAAAACTTTCAAGATGAGACTACGTGTTTCCTGAAGATGCTGGTTAGTATTCATATATCCCTGACACCTGGCCTTCAGGTAGTCTAAGACTAGCTACTTGTCTGTCATTTTTCAATCCATAAAAGTTTCAATCTAAGACAAGTGGTGATGGCTGGTTTGTGGAATGAGAGGTGGATAAAATCAGCAGAGGCCAGAGAGGCAAGTCCAACAGGTTCAGAGAGTAGATCCTAAAAATAAACTTTGCCTCAGGCTCATCTTGACATAGACAAAATCTACCACTAAAAGCACAAGTCCCCTTTGTAAATTAGCCTAGCACAAAAATGACCGTGAAGATAACAACATCCTCACTCCTCTTCAATGACCTGGGCAGTACACTGAAATTCTCCCTTTTTTGCTTGGATGCTTCTCAAACCTCTACAACTCTGTCCAAAACAGGCCTTCCCATTCACCGTACTTTTTTTTTGCAAGAGACACTCAAATTCATTAAGGCAATCGTTTTGAGCTTATTCCTGGAAAACAGCTCTTCGTAGTCTTACTTGCCCTTTTGGTCCTAATGGTGTAATTATGGATTCAAAGTCTGGTATTGCCTTTTAATGGTGTTTACTCAGTCCCGGAGAAGTTCACTTTTCACACAAATAAGAAACTTGGATTCACTGAACATCTATTTTCAGATCAAGTTAATACAAAATTGGAGAACTCGGATCTTTTATCATGTAACACAGAATTCTCAGATAAATGTAGCATTAAAAAACCTGCTAAACATGCAGGCTGAGATGCTGTATTGAATGAAATGCCATTTTAATGATCTCATTAAAAAAGAGAAATTAAACCAAACAAATGGCTAGGATGCTTTTTACAGTAAATGCTTCACTACAAGACTCACAGTGATTTGCAAATTAACACTCAGCAAAATGACACTGACAGGACAGATCTCTGAGAGGGATTCGGGGCAGTTATATAGTTGGAGTTCTGGAGTGGGAGCCAGGTACAGAGAACAGGAGGTGAATCTTGGTCTATTAAAAAAACCATCCACTCCTTCAAAATTCTAAATTTATGTATTTGGTGAATTCTAGAGCCCAGACACTGGAAAATATAAGTTTCCAGGGTAACTTAATTCCCAAGTCTATAATCCCAAAGCAATCACCATCAAAGGGGCATATTACTTAGTTTTTATTACTTTCTGAATTAAAAATTCACCCTTTTTTCTTTGGCTAAAAAATACGTCAACAGTTCTTGAAACAGGAATTTCATGAGCTATAAAAAGAACTAATTACACACATATCAAATTGAACTGGAAAAGCATTGCAAGAAAAAAATCGGAGAATATATATATATATTTTTATATTGAGGGGAGGGTAAGTCTTTCTAAGCATAACTAAAAACCAGATATCATTAAGGAAAAGATGGTCATATTTGCATTCATATAAAATGCCTAATTTCTAAAAGGCAAACAAATACCCAAATACATATACACATTCATAAACACAAAGAAACCCTACATATCGTAAGGAAAAGACAAGCAAACTCCCCAAGGGGTAAAGAATATGACTAAGGAAAGATGGCCATAATGATTATAGTACTATTCAAATAATAACAAAAAGGTAACTAATAAAAACACAAAGTAGATGAACTATTATACATTATTTCTCATAAAAAATGACAAAAAAAAACTTAAAATGTTGAGACTATTTCGGTGTTGGGAGAAGGTCTAAGAAAATACAAAATTGCTTATACATTGTCAGTGATGATAGCTTGAATACAGCTTACAGTATCTATCAACATTTAAACTGTGAACACATTTTGACCCAAGGATTCCACTTTCAGTACTTTATTTCACAGAAATACTCACACATGTCCACAAAGATATATATATATATATATATATATATATATATATATATATGATCATATGGATTTACAATTTTTTAAAGGTGGAAGAAAATATTCGTCAATATAGGAAAAGCAAAGAAATGGGGAAGTGATTAAGGAGAAAAGAAACCAGACTTTGAGGATCTTACCTGGTCACTTTGCAAGACTCATTCTAGATTTTAGTCAGGCTGTCACCCAGTTAATCATTCAGCCAGTTCCTCCCTCCCCACCGCTATGTGCCTAGAATGAAGTCAGGCAGCAGACAGGCAATCCATCCCTGATAACCGGCATATGCCTCCCTTGATCACCTCCTCCCCCAACAATTTGGACAGAATCTCTAATACATCATCGCAGGCATTTCTCCTGGTATGAAGATCCTTTTGAAAATGGAATGAAGGGGGCACATGGGTGCCCCAGTCGGTTGGGTGCCTGCCTTCAGCAAAGGTCATGATCCCTGGGTCCTGGGATCAATCCCCACACATCAGGCTCCTCACTCAGCAGGGAGCTTGCTCCCTGCTCATGCGCTCTCTAGTAAGTAAATAAAATCTGAAAACAAAACAAACAGAATGAAATGCAGCAAAGTATATTTCGGGTCAGGGTGTCAGAAGTAGGTAGGTAGCACATGCTAGCACTGATTTTTAGAGAAATTTGTAACAACCTGTTGATTTCGCAGGACCAGACTATCTCAAGGGCAAAACACACTTTTTCTCCCTCTTAAGATGTATTTATTTATTTTAGAGAGAGGGAGAGAGAGAGAGAGCAAGCGAACGCAGGAGGAAGAGGAAGAAAGAAATTAAGGCAGACTCCCCATGGAGCTCAGGGCCTGACGCAGGCCTTGATCTCAAGACCCTGAGATCAGACTTGAGCCAAAACCAAGAGTCAGATGCTCAACTGACTGCACCACCCAGGCACCCCCACAAAATACACTTTCAAGAATGAATTCATTAGTGAGCTACTCCTCCTTGTGTTAAACCCACAGCTGAAAGCCAAGTGATTAATCAAAACCTGCTCAACCGAATAGCTGCTTCCAGGGCCCAGGGCCCCTAGGCTCAGTTTGAGAAAGGGTATGAATAATCTATCCCATCACACCAGGAATGATCCCCAAAACTGAGCTCGAGGCCTGACACAGTATGTATGCAGGGACTGTTTAAGAAACAGGGCTGATCTTGCACTTGTATGACTCTGAGAATGAATACTGTCTTAAATTTTGCATCGTACGTATCTCATTTGCCTCACTCTAGTCCTGTTCCTGTTAAAAATGGAATAACATACTGATTAAATAAAAAGGACTAAGAAATATGAGTGAATATTTTTTATTCCCATCCAAATGCTGTATAATGAGATGCTGAGTTTCACAAAATAGAAGTTTTGGTTTTTCAAAAGTTTCCTTTCCCTCCCTAAGGCTTTTTACAAAAAGGAAATTCTTAGACATATCAGATAACCTGTAGGCTGTCACGAGCCCACTGGGCATCATTTGAGGTAGAGACCCACATCACAGAGACAGTCAGGCCATCAAATCACACAAAATAATGTCTACATTCTATTGGGTCTCCTCTATTATAAAAGACACCATGGGTTTAAAAAAAAAAAAAAAAAAAGACTGCCTAGGAAATTCCTGATAAAGCTGGGATCTGTGCTTTAGGTACCACTTTACTGTCCCAGAAAAATCAGACCTGGAGGAGGGCCACACATTATAGAGATGTTTGTAGCAGGCCACTCAAATACCAAGTATATGTTTCAGGAGAAAAGACAGCTATATATACATAACAGTACTTAGAAAATGTATGAGCATGCTGTTTTACCAACAATATAAATGATGTGTCCAAGAGAATCATCCTAGCTTCGACAGTTAGTTTTGAGGATTGCAGATCAGTCATTATCCTACATTGAGAGATAGCTCCCATGGCTATAACTGGTATATTCTTCTCCTTCTTTTTTTTAAGATTTTATTTATTTATTGGACAGAAGTCACAGGTAGTCAGAGAGTAATGCAGAGAGAGAGGAAGGGAAGCAGGCTCCCAACTGAGCAGAGAGCCCGCTGTGGGGCTTGATCCCAGGACCCTGGGAACACGACCTGAGCCGAAGGCAGAGGCCTTAACCCACTGAGCCACCCAGGAACCCCTATAACTGGTATATTCTGCATGGTTTTTGTTTTGTGATAAGTATTTTCACTCCTCTATGTTATCTTTTTTAAAGATTTTATTTATTTATTTGAGACAAAGCATCAGCATGAGCAGGGGGTAGGGGGCAGTGAGAGAGGTAGACTTCCCACTGAGCAGGGACCCCCAACTTGAGAATCCTAGAACCTGAAGATCACGACCTGGTCTGAAGGCAGATGCTTAACCGACTGAGCCACCCAAGTGTCCCTATGTTTTCTTTTACATAGCCAATTTTAGCAAAGCTGTAAGCATAAGCCCAAAGGCTGGATATCTAGGTTTTATTCTTTTGTCACTATAGATAATGGTTTTTGTTTTGTTTCATTTTTACTATAGATAATGTTACAGTGAATCTCTACACTTGTATATTTTCTAGTCGCCACTGAATTATTTTCACAGCAAAATCTTAGGATTGGTTCATGAAGCTGGACACTATAGAAAGCTTTAGGACTCTGATTCCACAAAGCCTTGTCAGTTCCCTAAGATCAGACCTTTCAAACTGCTGTGGATATCCTGCAGTCCAACAGAAGAGGGCAGCATCCCCCAAACTAACAGGGCCTCAGAATGACGACACAAACTTGAGGAGTGGAAAGGAAAGAGATGGTCAAAAGACACAACCAAAATCCACACAGTAGTGGCTAGCCAGGGGTCCCAAGATCTGAAAGGTGTGTGGTAGGCTTAGCTCCTGCAGGATAACAGGATTATCCGCAACTAGCAACATCCCACACTCAACGTCTCTGATTCCTTTACTGGCACCATAATGTCCAACTTCCCTCCCCTTAAAGAGATTTTCTATATAGTGCTACACGGGCCATAGGGACCATGCCAATTTGGCCACAGAGATCCTGCCAGCAACAAAGATGAATGGAGCCTTACCCCTGGGGAGACTGAAAAAGGAATAGTATTGGTCTGTGGGCCTCATTTTGGCAGTTTTTGTTAGAGGAAAGAATGGAAAGGGCAAGCAAACCTATCTATCACAGATGTCCAAGTTCTTGTCTACTGTCTTCTCAGATTCACTTTAAACTGAGCTGGAGGCAAAGCAAGAAAACTGTAGGCAGCAGTGAGGTGAAAGGCAGCCAGCAGGCCATAGTACTTGGGATATAGAACAAAGAAAACGGAAACAGCTGTGCTGAAACGTCTCAGTGTTCATTTTAGATCATCAACCGAGTGAGTCATTCTAAATTAACCTGAACTACAGTCTGGACTACTCCAACATTCCAGCTCCTGAGAGCCTACATAGATAAATGGCAATCCTTACCTATCAAAAGACTAGAAACTACTGCTGCCATACCAGCTATTCACCACCGCCCTGCCCTGATGTTAACTTCTCTCTGAAACATTTATATGATTGTAGCCTACATTACACAGATAGTAATGCAGCACTGATGCGGCTGGAAAAGCAGACTCTCTTATATCCTGCTGGCAAGGCTGAGAGAGTTAAGGGACAGGGGTGTTATTTACCACCTTTTGGAGGGGAAGGGAATTTAATAACACCAAAATCTAAATGTACAATCTCTTTCATTTGGAAATTCTACTTCCGGGATTTGCAAAAGTAATGCCACAAGTAAGCCACATATTGAGATACATCTATAAAACTCTATGAAATTATCTGTAAGACAAGTTAAGTAAAATAAAACAAGGTACAGAATAAAATAAATATATAACTTTGGCTTTTAAAAACTGCATATTTTGGAAAGTCTAAACGATATTACACCAGACTGCCCAAGTTCAAATTTTGACTCTGCCACTTACTAGAAGTGTGACTTTCCAATGAATCCTCTAACTTCAGTTTCCACATCCATAAAATGGGGGGAGGGATACTATCAAATTTAGGTAAGTATATATATGAAATAATTAACTGAAATGAAAACACATGTATACATATCAGAACAGTGCCTGACATGCAGTCAATGTTCAGAACATTCAGAAGATGATGACTCATTATTACTACTAATCATTACTATCATCACCACATCTGGAAGCATAATTAGGAAGGTGACAGGGCGCCTGGATGGCTTAGTTAGTTAAGTGTCTGCCTTCGGCTTGGGTCATGATTCCAGGGTCCTAGGATTGAGCCCCACATCAGGCCCCTTGCTCAGCCCATGTGCTCCCTCTCCCTCTGCCCGTGTGCTCTCTTTCTTGCTCATTCTATCTCTCAAATAAATAAATAAAATCTTAAAAAAATAATTAGGGAGGTGACTAATGCACCAAATTTATACTTCAGTATATAAAGAATTTTCCAAAACAAGCATGTATTGCTTTTATAATTAAAAGATAACCTTTATACTCAAAAAGAAATGAAAACATATACCCACACAAAGTATACAGGGGCACCTGGGTGGCTCAGTGGGTTCAAGCCTCTGCCTTCGGCTCGGGTCATGATCCCAGAAAAGGCAAATCTACAGAGACAGATTAGGGATCACTTAGAACGGGCATTGGGAATGGGATTAACAAAAAGGATTTTACTGGGATGATGGAAATGTTCTGTAAGTGTGGTAATCATTACATAACTTGGATAGGTTTACTCAACATTATTGAACTGTATAATTAGAGTGAATTATATAAGTAAAGCGTGGCTCAATGAAGTCGCTAAAAAAAAGCTGGAAAAAAGATCCCTTGAACCATGCATTATTTCATCTCGTAAAATGCTTTCCTCCTTGGAAAAGGAAATTTCACTTGCATTAAGCCTGTGTGACCCTCACAAACATCATGTGAGGTAAACAAAGTAAGGATCATGCCTTTTGAATAGAGAAAAAAAAAATGATGCTCAGAGACGTTATATAACTAGCCTACAGCCACTGCTAGCAAGTAAAGCATTTGAAGCCCGCGTCTAAAACATAAGTAAGTCGATAAATGGCAGTAAAAATATACAAAGACTGCAAGATTCCAGGGATAATCACCATTTACTGATACTTATATCTACATATACCTTAATACTGAAGGAAAGAAGTTTTTTAAAATTCTTTAACTTTTTGGGTGCCTGGGTGGCTCAGTGTTAGTTAAGCCTCTGCCTTCGGCTCAGGTCATGATCTCAGGGTTCTGGGATCGAGTCCTGCATCGGACTCTCTGCTTGGCAGGGAGCCTGCTTCCTCCTCTCTCTCTCTCCCTCTGCTTGCCTCTCTGCCTACTTGTGATCTCTCTCTGTCAAATAAATAAATAAAATCTTTAAAAAATTAAAAAAAAATTCTTTAACTTTTTGAATAAATGTGAATGTAAGAAATTTTTCATTAAAGATGCTTTTTTCCCCTTTTACACTCTGGCTAAACATGAGATCATTCACAGAAGCAACAAGAAAGTTTCCGTTCAGTAACTTATAAAATGCTCAGCACATAGGGGGGATTCAATATACACCTCTTAATGTCTATGAAAAGTAACTGTAAATTTTAAAAAGCTGAATATGAACATTATTCTAAATGCATCCCATATTTCCTTTTGTACAAAATGACTGCAGAGAAAGGACAAGAGATAAAATTTAAACCATAAGCCATATGGAACATTCCTTTTTTTGGTGAGATGGTTAATTTTTGGCAACCGTTTTGCTAAAAGGTATGAAAGGTTGGCTGCTGGCATCAACAATCTCTACAGGCCTTCCTAGCACCAACACTAGGAAGGCAACTCGAAAGCAACGAAAGCCTAGTATGATCAACCAGTATTTTCCCACAGCTTTCTCTTACTGACTGCATGCAGAAACTGCAGTAGGAAAGAACTGTTTCTGTGTGAAAAATTTTGTGTCTGTCACACTAAAGTGGGTTGATAATGTGAGTGGATCTCCCTCACTCCCATTTTAAAGATAGAAAAATAAGTTCGGACAGGCAGTTGTCCTAAGCATTTTCTGTTATCACTGCTGAAAAGATCAGGGCTCTTGAATTGTTAATTAAAACCCTTTGTACTAAATCTTGACAACTGAGGTAATTTTACCTAATCATAGTCTCTGAAAAGGAAGGTCTCAGAGATAAAGGTAAACTAGAAAAGATACAAGATTAGCAAATTAAAATCCTAGATCACTCTAATGCATCTGGGATTTATTCTTGTCTTCACATTAATAGTATATTCTTTATTATCTGGGTACCTAGAGAAGGTGACGGCTATCAGGAAAAAGCCACAGCCATAAACAAATCTGGTTTTGGAATTTTGAGCAGAACAAGAAAAGTGCTAGAAAATCTAACCAAAGGCAGCAAATGACTCAACTCTGGCTCCTAGGGCCTTCTCGTAGAGATGTAGATCTGAAAAAGCAAGGCACAACCAACAAGTGGGTTCGATTTTTACATGATTTTATACATAGACAAAGATCCCTTGGAAAACTGCTCATTAACCCATGGTTGTTGGGATACCTCAGAAGCCTCAAACTGAAACAAAACTAGAGAGTCATAATTAGAGGGCTATGAACTCAGACCAAACAAAGAGTATCTAAAGATCCAGAGATATATTTCCCTCTGCAGTGAGCCAAATAAGAGGTGTGTCTCTGTAGGGGTTAGAAGGATTCTCTGTCCTTCTTTGCAGTCAGGACTCTGCAGAGAGTGTGGCATGACAAAAAAGGGAAAAGAACCGTTAAAATGAAGTTAGTTGAAAAAGGTAAGGAAATAATGGTAGGGTATCAAGACTTGATCTTTGGTCAGTTCTGAGTTGTCCCAAGGTTTCAGGGTGGGAGTAGTGGTAGGGAGTGGTTAGCAATTCAGGCAAGCTAAGAGCTAGGAAGGAAAGGCAATTCTCTTCAGAAGGCCAAGAATTATCTATACCCTGTGAGTCCAATTTTTTAGAATTGTAATGCTGTTTTATTTTCCCTTCCTACTGCCTTCTAAGAAAGCCTGGTTTAATCATTCTAGCCCTATATCAGGCGAGGCATACTGTGGGGTCTTCAGGGAAAAACCATTTACGTCTGCTTAGACCAGAGAGTTGAAGAACAGATGTCTAACTCCCTACTGATGTCTTTTTTTCCTACCCTTATGTAAGGGCCCTTACTTTATGCCTGGCACCAATGCTAAATGTTTTGTGTATCATCTCACCAAAATCTCATAAGAATTCTGAAAGTAAGCTTTCTTATCCTCATTTTAGAGATAAAGAAACTGAGGCTCAGGAAGGTTAGGTAAGTTATCAAGTTCTAACAGCTCATTTTATGAGCTAGAGTCAGAAGCAGAGCTAGGTTATGAACCCAAGAATGTCTAAAGTACTAAAACTAAGGCACAAGCTCTTAACATGGCATAGTGCTGGCAGCAACTAACAACAGACCTCAAAGATATGGTGACTTACAGAGAGTTAATCTATTTGTGAAGACTTTCCTCTAGGCACATGAAGTTCTTTTTTTTTTTTTTTTAATTTTTAAAGATTTTATTTATTTATTTGAAAGACAGCAATCACAAGTAGGCAGAGAGGCAGGTAGAGAGGGAGGGGGGTAAGCAGGCTCCCCGCTGAGCAGAGATGCAGGGCTCTATCCCAGGACCCTGGGATCATGATCTGAGCCGAAGGAAGAGGCTTTAACCCACCGAGCCACTCAGGCGCCCCTCTATTTTTTTTTTCTTGAGGGCTGTGGCAGTTTCCTTGTATGTGGTGGCAGTAGTGGGATCCTAGTCATAGACTGGCTACGCTAGCAAATCAAAGCATCCTGTCCTTAGATGAAACTATTACTTTCTGCCATTTCATAGGTCGATTTTCTAATACCAAGTTGCATATTGATAATACTACTTCTTTATTTCATTCTCTCTAAATAAATAATACCCTAATTAGGTTCATATTAGGCATCTTTTCTTCCAAAATCCCTGCTGGCATCATGTCCTTGCCTAACCTGGGGATATACAAAGACAGAATGCTGGGATGGGAGTCTACCTACCTAGAAGTATGAGGCTAATTTCCAAAGGCTGCAATCAAGAAAAGTAGGTCCCCTGACACAATAGTTTCTCCAAACAACATGAAACAACTCTTTGAGATATTAAATATTGTTCAGTCAAACCTTGCAATTTGAGCCTTGCCATTGGTTGAGTCTCTACAGTTTGCGCAGTGCCCTGGGTTTTGCTCCAGATCCGTCACATTGCATTAGTGCCCTCCCTCCTCACTGCCTGCAGAAATAACAGCCTTGAACATGGCAGCACAATCCATTTGTCCTGCTCTAATTACTTTTTGACATTACTCTTTTTGCTAATGTCCTTCCTCCCTCCCTGCCCCCGCTTTGTTTCCCTCCCTCCCCTACCCCTTCTTTCTGCCTCAGGGCATCATTAGAGTCATCTGAAAAGAAATCTTTAGGTTCTGCCAACATGTATTTTTTTTAACGTTCTATCACAAAATGGTTCCAAGGAGGAGTATGATACTAGTTGTAAGAAGAAAAGCCACAATGCTCTCAAAACCATTTCCAGAATTCTTCAGCTGCTGCAGAGAAAATGGCCAAGGGAGGAATACCTGGGCTTAAAGTTACAGGACCTGGACAAACTGCAGCTCTGCCATTCACTAGCTGTGAGAACTGGATCAAGTCTCCTAATCCATTTCAGTCTTAATACCCTCTTCAAACAAATGGGGTTTTATCTGTACTCTGATAACCTCACAAGAGCTGCTATGAAGTTCACTTGAGGTAATGTATGTGAAAATACTCTGGAAAGAGCTGCAGTCGTATTATTATTAATAGGCACAAAAATGATGACCAATATTGACAAGAATCTCTAACCTTGTATTCTTTGTTAAATCTAGTGTGACAGTTAATTTCATGTGTCAACTGGGTATCCAGATACTTGGTCAACCGTTATTCTGGATATTTCCATGCAGGTGTTTTGGGATGAGATTAACATTTAAATTGGTGGACTTTAAGTAGACTGCCGTTCACACTGTGGGTTGGCATAGTCTAAGCAGTCAAGGCCTAAAGAGACCAAAAGACTGGTCTCCCTTGAGCAAGAAAGAATTCTTCAGGAGACTGCCTTTGAACTTGACCTGGGAAATCAGCTGTCTTGGGTTGCCAGCCTGCCAGCCTTTAGAGTGGACCTGCAGCATGGGCTTTCATGTCTCCAACCTACTGGTCCACTTCAAAATCATGTGAGCCATTTCCTTCTAACAAATCTCTATCGACCTACCTACCTACCTACCTACACACACACACACACACACACACACACCATGCTGGGTCTGTTTCTCTGGAGAATCCTAATAAAAGTAGGATACAGTCTTGTTTAGAATTCACAATAACCACCCTATGCTCTAATAATAAACAGAAATGTCATGCACAAATTAAATCCAGGGGTCTATCTCCAGAGATTGTTCTGCTCCAACAGAACAAATCCTGATTTATAAATTATATATGTTCCCAAAGTCCCTTTTAAGCCAGCTGCCTGGAACTTAAAAGGCTTTTCTCAGTAATAAAATGGAATGTAAGGAAAAGATTGAGAAGCTATCCTTACAGGAATGATCAATACAGTGACTAATACATTTGCTGTTGACCAAGTTCAAGAAGCAATATTGCTCTAACTATAAAATGCTTTTAGAAGAAAATACAACATTTATTGTGTACTTCTGTGTGCTAATAATAAGCGCTGTACTAGGTGTTTCACATATATTGCTTTATTCAACACTTAATACCTATAAAACAAACACAGTATTTCCCATTTGTACAAATGACAAAACTGAGCTCAAAGATGACATGTTCTGGCATAGATCATACAATAGAATGTGGTAGAGCTGGGGGGTGCCTGGATGGCTCAGTTGGTTAAGCATCTGCCTTTAGCTCAGGTCATGATCCTAGAGTCCCGGGATCAAGCCCTGCATCAGGCTCCGTGGGAGTCTGCTTCTCCCTCTGCCCCTCACCCGACTCATGTTCTCTCTCCTCCTCTGTGTCTATCTCAAATAAATAAATAAAATCTTAAAAAAAGAAAAAAATGTGGTAAAGCTGGGATCAGACACCATCGTCCTATCTCAGACTACAGAAGAGACAGTCATATTACATAGTCTCTACCCTTATTTTATTTAATTTTTTAAAAGATTTTATTTATTTATTTGACAGTGAGAGACATAGCAAGAGAGGGAACACAAGCAGGGAGAGTAGGAGATGGGAAAGCAGCCTTCCCACTGAGCAGGGAGCCCCATGCAGGGCTCGATCCCAGGACCCTGGGACCACAAGCTGAGCTGAGGGCAGATGCTTAACGACTGAGCCACCTAGGCGCCCCTCTACCCTTATTTAAAAAAAAAAAAAAAAGGTAGAGATGATGTACCTCTTTCCCTTCCTCCATTCACGTGGAATGTGGAATGGCAAAAAGCTCAAAAGGTAGAAAACAAGCAGCAGTGGGCTATTGCGGCCTTTGGAAACCCATAGGCTGAGAGGTTTTCAGCTGAGTGTCAAAGCGAGCAGTTCCATAACGACTGCATGTAAAGAGTGACATCTTCACAAACAGGGAAAGGTTCTTTTTTTCCTTTTTTTAAAAAGGTTTTTTATTTATTTGACAGAGAGAGAGAGAGTGACCATGAGTGGACGAGCAGCAGGCAGAGGGAGAGGGAGAAGCAGACTCCTCACTGAGTAGGGAGCCCAATGCGGGACTCAATCCTGGAGCTGAAGGCAGACTCTTAACGACTGAGCCACCCAGGTGACCTCCTTTTTTTTTTTTTTTTTCTAAAGTAAGCTCTATGCTCAATGTGGGTCTTGAGTTCACAATCCCCAAATCAAGAGTCACATGCAGTACTGACTGAGCCAGTAAGGCAGCTCAAGAAGGGTTTTTGTTTTGGTTTTGGTGAATGCTATGAATTGTGTAAGACTGATGATTCACAGGCCTGTACCCCTGAAACAAATAACACATTATATGTTAATTAAAAAATAAAAATAAATAAAAATTAAAAGCAACAGAAAGTACAGTGGTCTTAATAAATTAAATGTAGATGGGGGAAAGATGGTATTGGGGGGAACCCTGTTTGGCCTTTGTTTCTACTCTTTACAGGTTAGTGCATCCTCTGTGTGTAGACTACCTCAAGTGCAAGTGACAAGTCAAGCCAAAGCTAGGCCAGAGAGCCTTTGTTTCATGCATTGCTTCCCTTTACCCACCTCAGATGGTCTTTCTGGATCCATCCTTAATCTACATTCTTCCTACCACAAATTCATACACTTAAAAGGGGAAACTAATTCTGTATTTTGAACTGTTGTGCAGCGCCCACCAACCAAGGACAGGAACCTGCAGAATGATAATGAGCAAGGAAACAAGAATTGTTTGCTACTGGGCCGAATAAGCTCAATTTTGACTACATTAAAATAGGTCAAGTAGAGGGGCGCCTGGGTGGCTCAGTGGGTTAAGCCGCTGCCTTCGGCTCAGGTCATGATCTCAGGGTCCTGGGATCGAGTCCCGCATCGGGCTCTCTGCTCAGCAGGGGGCCTGCTTCCGTGTCTCTCTCTCTGCCTGCCTCTCCGACTACTTGTGATTTCTCTCTGTCAAATAAATAAATAAAATCTTTAAAAAAAAAAAAATAGGTCAAGTAGAAACTAGCTCCATTGGAAGGTATTTTCCTGTAACAAAGTGTGACTGCTGGTTATTTAAACGTAATTATTGCTGGAATTACATCACTGGTAAAGTTTCAAAACATACTCCTTCATCTTGATCATTAAAAAATCCACATAAACATGATTTCAAAATCACTCTGTAAGAAGATATCATTACCCCATTTTATCACAATGAAAAAATCAACACTCAGAAGGGAGTCAAATGCCCAAGTAGACAGAACTAGGACCTGACTCCAAGTTTTGAGTATTTTTTCCCTTTCTGAAGGACACTTCCCAAAGCTATCAAGGCTTATTAGGCCTCTCACTTCCTTGAGATGTACTACTGTTTCTAACTTCCTTCATTTCCTGGGAGAATAGAATGGTTTCTTCCTGTTGCCTTAACACATCATTCCGTGTACAGTGTTAAATAAACATGACTGTATTTATAGCTTCTTAGACATTTCAATGTAAGTCATTGCCCGCCAAGTTCTAAATCATTAGCATGGTTTTTCTAGATAAAGTAGTCACTCGCACACAAGAAGGATTAACTTCCAGTGATACTGGTGTTTTCACCAGTATCCAGTGATACTGATGTTTAACATCAGTGATTCTGATGTTTTCCCTCCAAATTTTAGGGCATCTCATTAATCATTTGTTAAATTGTAAACACTTCATGAACTAAAAGCAAGAGGTTTTTCCAGATAATTTTTTTTAAAGATATTATTCATTTATTTGGCAGACAGATCACAAGTAGGCAGAGAGAGAGAGGAGGAAGCAGGCTCCCTGCTGAGCAGAGAGCCCGATGCGGGACTCGATCCCAGGACCCTGAAATCATGACCTGAGCCGAAGGCAGAGGCTTAACCCACTGAGCCACCCAGGCGCCCTCCAGATAAATTTTTGAAATGCTAAAGTAGTAAACCATGTTTTCTCAATTTTTTCACTCACATAATTAAGAGATAAAGTAACAAAACCTGCAAAATGACAGTTCTAAATCAACATGAATATGCGCACAGAGCTATCTGTGAATTCTATCTTATAATATAGCACCTACATAAAACCCCCAATGTTACATTTTGAATTATTACACCTTTCTGAATGTAGCCATTCTAGTTCTGCCAATCAGCCTCTTCTTAAAACTAGTAGAGACTGCCTACCAGGGAAAGAGCATGGATTCTGAGATCAAACAGACCTGGGTTCTAATTCTTGCTCTACTATTTCATACTTCTGACCCTTGGGCAAGTTACTCAATTGCTTAAAGTCTCAGTTTTCTCATACAAAATAGGGATACAATCCCTTACCTTCTATGATAATTGGAAAGTAAATGAACATATCAGGCAAGCACACAGTTCCTGGGATACAGATGTGTTCAATAAATGGCAGTAGGTGCTTCATGAATGCTCGTTATGAATTGTTTTTAAAGCCCTATAAAGAATATGTCTAGTGACACTTTTGGCTTAGATCATGATCCCAGGATCAAGTCCCACATAGGCTCCTTGCTCAGCAGGGAGCCTGCTTCTCCCTCTGCCTGATGTTCCCCCTGCTTGTGTTCTCTCTCTGACAAATAAATAAGTAAAATCTTTAAAAAAAAAAAAAAGTGTCTATTGTTCCTTCTATGACCCAGAGAGAAGAAAATGAAAATTTGTTATATGACCTAAAGTAGCAAAAACTTGGGGCACCTGAGTGGCTCAGCTGGTTAGGCGTCCAACCCTTGATCTTGGCTTAGATCTTGATCTCAGGGTCATGAGTTCAAGCCCTGCACTGGCGCATGGCATAGAGCCAAATAAATAAATTAATAAATGGGCAAAAGCTTTTTTCCACTTCTAATATTTCTACATTTTAGCATTTATTTCTCCTGAATTAATTAGAATATAGTCACAACTGGAAGTTGACTTTAACATGAAATACCTGGATGGAGGAATCTATATTAGTTTATCAAACTCAAAGAAAAAAAAAAGTTTAATCTATGTACTAAATAGTCTCCAAATTGCTCCAAAGAACAACCATTTCCCCCACAGCTTGCATTTCTACAGCACAGCTTTAAAAAAAAAAAAAAGAAACCACCCTGTAATCCCATAGATTATGTCTAAAAATAAGATGATGGGCCAGCTGTCAGACGCACACATTGTAAGGAAAATGGGGCCAAGAATCTCTCCCCAGTGATCACTGCGATTCTACTGGCACTTGCTCCTATAAAGATGAAAAACTGAAATCTGTTCAATGCCAGGAGCTACTGCTTTCTTTTTGGACTAGGACAAGGCTTGGAATTCTGAAGATTGGTGAGGGCTGTTGAAATCTCCCAAATTTGCAAAGTGCTACTTTTAATAGGCTTATAACAGAAGTGTCATGAATGATCTGGAATTACTACTTCAACACAAGCCCATTTTTTTAAGTTTTGCTTTTTTGTGAACTCTTCCTTCCACAGTTATTTAAGACTTTTTTTTTTTTTAATTTATTTGACAGAGATCACAAGTAGGCAAAGAGGCAGGCAGAGAGAGAGGAAGGGAAGCAGGCTCCCTGCTGAGCAGAGAGCCCGATGTGGGGCTCAATCTCAGGACCCTGGAATCATGACCTGAGCCAAAGGCAGAGGCTTTAACCCACTGAGCCACCCAGGCGCCCCTTCCACAGTTATTTAATCTTAAAAACAAGGCAATGTGATCCAGACTAGGTTCTAGATAACCTTAGGCACAGTATGCCTCTCCAGAGCCTCAGTTTTCTCATCTGCATAATGAGAAAGTAATAGGAGATATCCATATAAGGCTATTTTTCAGACATGATGCTATAGGATTTTTCTGAGCCTCAAAGTTTCCAGACATGTTGAACACAAGACAGAAGCACACCCCTCTCCAGCTAAGCTATGTTTTGAGCTGCTTCAGTCTCTATTTCATAAGCAATCTTTCCATCTAACCAAGGATTCAGCAACCGTAAAAAAAGTAAATAGAAGAAATTCCAATATCTTTTCTACTGACTGTTAAAGAAGCAAAGGGGCAATTACTATGAATAAGGGTGGGAAATGTTCTGGTGAGAAGAGAGGGAAGTGAAATCTGCCTGAAAAAACTGGACAGGGGTCAAGGTATTACAGCTTGCATGCTATGTAGGCTACAAACGCATTCATTCAAATACTTAAGGAGTTAAGTACCTACTATTGTGCAACTGGTACTTTTCTAGATGTGAGGGACAGAATGATGAGCTAATGAAAGATACACTCCTGTTTCCTTTTTTTCTTTTTTTTTTTTTAAAAGATTTTATTTATGCATCTGAGACAGAATGCATGAGCATGGGGATAGGGGCAGAGAGAGAGGGAGAAGCAGACTCCCCACTGAGCCAGGAGCCCGACGTGGGGCTCAATCCCAGGACCCCAGGATCATGACCTAAGCCGAAGGCAGACACTTGACCGACTGAGCCACCCAGGCGCCCCAACAGATACACTCTTGACAAGACTCTCAGCAGCATTTCCTCATGGCAGGTACAGATCCTGCCCAGGTCAATTCCAAACCCTGACCCTCAAAATCCAAGTAGAAAGAATGTAAAAAATCTCAGCCTCACATCTGGTATACTGAACACACACTGACTAAACCTGAAGAAATACCTAGCTTACTTCAAAAGTTGGCAGTTTCAAAGAAAAATCACATACTGAATTTGAGTGAGGAGCTGTTGAGTGAGATACTGGAAATCAAAATACCGTGTCAGCCATTTTTAGCACTTGTTTCTTATTTCTTGTGGTTTTTGTTTTGTTTTTAGGAATACTGCATCATTAGTATTCCTAAAAACTGACAAAGTGGCAAATGTAAAAGAAAGTAAGTCTCGTGTCAGGGTTGTCTACTTTGCACTGTGGCTCAGAACCTGAGGGATTTCCTTATAAATCCCTCCAGGTTTGGCCACTTAACAGTGTCACTGTGAGGGCAATTAATTTGGTATGGGATGCTTTTCCTTCAAGATTATAAGCTTGTTCTTTCATAAACCTCAGACACACTAATACATTGTTGAGACAATCCAAGGACTTAATGAGTGTGAAGATTCAATTATTCATTCAAGAAGTATTTATTGGGTGCCTTTAATCCTCATGATAGGAACTCAGAGCAAACAAAACTGGCCTAATCTCTGCTCTTACAGGGTAGTAGAAGGGACAAACATTAAGCAATTATGTAAAAAAATATTTAATGCTTATTGTGATAAGTGTGATAAGTGCAAGAGATTATGTGTAACAATGAAGAGACTTGGCCTGGGAAGAGTGGGAAAATATTAAAACAATGGATTATGAGGGTGGGCAAAGGCCAAACTATCCACAGAAAAGTCAAACACAGGCTTTCTTTCTAAAAAATGGCCTAGGCTTTTCTGCTTCGTAAGTCTCAGACACGTCTTTCCTCAGTGCTCACAGCACCATATACAACTCAGCATTACTAAGCTAATTTTACTGCACTATGACAACTAGTTTTATGAATCTGTCTTCCCTACTGGATTGCAAATTTCTCCAGAATCAGTACCTTATCTAACCTATTTCAGTGCCTCCAGTACCTAGTATTGAGCTAGACGTGGAGAAGGCCCTCAGAAAACAGTTGTTGAGGGGCGCCTGGGTGGCTCAGTGGGTTAAAGCCTCTGCCTTCGGCTCAGGTCATGATTCCAGGGTCCTGGGATCGAGCCCCACATCAGGCTCTCCGCTCCTTGGGAAGCCTGCTTTCTCCTCTCTCTCTCTCTGCCTGCTTCTCTGCCTACTTGTGATCTCTGTCAAATAAATAAATAAAATCTTAAAAAAAAAAATAGTTGTTGTTATCATTATAATTACTGCTCTTCAGACTGGTCATTACACAAATTATGTGACTCTGTTCCTATTCATTGAGCTCTCTCTCCCACCACTTGGTAGAGAAACATCAGTGAGTCCTAAGAACAGATCACCTACCACTTATCCCAACACATGCCATTGCTCTCAGCTCCTTTCTAGTGGTGATTTTTGCTGTTTACTTGGTTGATTCAGAGCTGTCTTTTCCACTGTGCCATGATGACTTCCAATGCAAGACTATCAGCCAAGAATAGCAATGCCTTAAAAGGTAGTGATATGAAGATCACAAGGTAGGGAAGGGGTAGGGTGGGGAGAATCAGGACACAGCTGTAGTGTTCTGTAGGCTAAAACATAGACTCAATGTGTCAAAGAAAATTAAATCAGAGGCTGAATGTTAATTCCTGGTCTCCTGAATAAACATAAGCAGGGCCCCCAGTACTGTCACTGCCCACACTGAGGCCATGCTAGGTCCTCAATGACATCCAGTCCTATGCCCCAGGATCATCCTAAATCGGGGAAGCAAGGTCACTGATCCCCCAGGCCAAATTCTACAAAGCTCCAATTGCCCCAGACAGAAAAAAGAGGATGCCAACTGCTAAATCCATTTTGATAGCTAGAGGAGGATTAAAGAAACTGCACACATGGTGATGTCCAAATCTGAGCAATGAGATTAACCTCTGTGTGCACCGCCTATACCTCAGTTTTAAAACAAAGAAAACCACCATCACATTTTTCACATCTAGAACTCAAATTGAAAGGGAAGTCCCAAGAGGAATATAATAATGAACTCTGCTACCTCCGAATTAGGGAAATACTAAGTTAAGGTCACTGTCCTCCAGAAACTGTGGGGAAAACAGACCAGGAAATGATCTACAGTGCCACAAGAAATGCACAAACAAGATGCTGATGGGAATTCTCAAGCAGGAGTGATGAATCTGTAGGAGTGAGGAGACATCGGTAGAAACTTTACAATCAGAAGTGGCACTGAGCTGAGTTTTGAAGGAGGAGGCTTCTACCAGGCAGAGAAGGGGGAGGGAGTGGAAAGTGCATTCTAGGCAAAAGCAGTAGCATGTACAAATACACAGCAGCATACAAGCATTGGCTGTTCCAAAAACATGAGTAATATTGTGTAGTTAGAGTTTAAGACACATAATAGTGAAGTGGCAGGAGAAGAAATTACAAGAGGCTGAGGAAGGCCAGACCAGGAAAGGTCTTATACCAGGCTAAACAGTTAAACTTCTTCGTGGAATTAATAACATACATTTATTAGTCTTACAGCTATTTATTTTATTATATACCTACACTGTAGTAGGCATGGTGTCTTATATACTTCACTGCATTTCATGTGCAAAACTCTCCCATATGAGTATTTTTCTCCCAATTATACCTAGACAAAGGTTCAAGAGAAGTTAACTTTCTCAAATCAGATGTTTGGATTCAAAGACTATAAAAAATCTCACCAAAAAAAAAGGATTCCAAATCTAGGTCTCCTGACTTCAAATAACCTAGGGCTCTTCCCATAAACTACAGGTTATAATGTAAGTTTCAGAACACTCTCACTTGGCTCTAGAGCAAACCAAGTGAGCGGTATAAAAATGTTCAAGGAGCCCTTGAAATCATGGACATCAAACTGAATACATTCATCTACTCTTTCTTAACAGTCTCTAAAACACACAGATAACTGAGAAACCTAAGATCATTTTTTCCCCAGTGGTCCTTGTCTGAAGGTTTTCTCTCTCCTGTCATTACTTCACAAGTTGTTGACATCAACAGCTTTCAGGAGGCAAGGTAGCCAGACTTCCAAAAACAGAGACAGGATCAGAATGAGACTGTGGCTTAGATACCACCAAATGTGACACCTGGCCATGAAAATTCAGTAATGAGGAAACAAGGCTTTGTGGAAACATGTCCAGTCTCTGAAGCTTATTAGCTGGTTGATTTTGGTCATGTTACTGAAACTTTCCAAGCCTCAGCTCCCTTATATTTATAATGTATTAATAAACACTACCTTTTAGGATAGCTACGAACATTACACAGAAGAACATACAGGAAGAGCTTGACACTTAGAGCATGAAAGGTATCCAAACCTGTCTTTCCTACTTGTTTACACACTTAGCTAGCATTCCGACTACCTAAGTCACTGGGTTTTTGTGAGGTCAAATGAGGTGATGGCTATGAAAGCCCTTAATCAAGTAACTGACATTTAACTAAGTTTAAAACAATGTTCTGGCCACAAGAATGAATATTTTATAATCCTACTCTTCAAGGAGCTAACCTTCAGATAAGGGAATTCCAAGTATACAAATGAGTGTATCACTGGTAAGAAGTATTAAATGCTAGAAGAGTGGGAATAATAAGCTAACATAATTTAGTACTGACCACGGGCCAGACCTGGTCTAGGTACTTTATCTATATTATCTCATTTAATACTGAAATGAGCCCGATGGAAAAGTTTTATTATAGATGTAGAAAGTGAAGCACATGTTGCCCAGGTAGTTTAAGTTTACACAACTAGTAAATGGTAGAGCCAGGATTTAAATGCAAGAATTGTGACTCCAGAGCACATATTATTAGAGATACAGAGGTGTGAATTAAAGAAATAGTGAAATAATATAGTAACTATAATGCGGTCTATAATGGACTAACATTCATTGCCCAGTCAACATTGTGCCAGGCCCTGCATTTAGCTCTTTACATGCAAGCTGTCACTGGATTCCACAAACCTGTGAGCTAGATACCATCATCATTTTAGAGGTGAAGCAACAGACTTAATGAAGTTAGGTTACTTGCTCAAGGTCTTCACACTTAGCCCTCTCAGTGTCTAAAGCAATTACCTGATGTTTTTTATTCACGCACATGATACATATATATAGTATATTAAGTAAAAACAGGATCACTTCATTTTGTAATCCCTACATTGTCAGAGGGGCCCTCAATTACCCTCTTCCGCCACTAAAAAGAACCTTTTAAATTATAAAAGCAATGTTATAGACCATAAAAATATAAAGAAGCTAATATTAGAAAATAAAGCATGTCTTAGAAACTAAAAAGAAGGGAATTGTTGAAAATTAGTTAGGAAGATAAAGTTCAGGGACTGACTACACGCCCTGGCCTTGAATACCAGGCTGGAGAACCAAAGCTACACTCGATGTGCAATGAAAGACTACGAGCAGAGAGGCAGCATAATTAGAGACTTATGCTGTGCTTAAGACAGACTTAAATGGAGAGACAAGAGGGAAGAGGATCAGGTAGGGGCCCATTATCATGGTTCAGGTAAAAGTTAAGGGCCTGATTTATGAGCAGGCTGCCTATCATTAACTACAAGCTCAGACTGAGTGAGACAGACCTAAGTTTGAACTTGGTTCCATCACTTACTTGCTGCGTAACTCTGACTAAATTACTTAAACAGTGTGAGCCTCAGTCTTATTATCTCTAAGTGGGGATAATAAAACCCATGTAAACAGCTATTGTGGGAATGAAAGATGTGAAACAATTAACACGATTCAGGTTTCTCAACTTCTACACTAATGACCTTTTAGGCCAAATAATTCCTTTCTATAGGGGAGCTGCTCTGCATATTATAGGAATCTTTAGTAGCATCTCTCGTCTCTAACTATCCCCTCTTCCCAGGCTGTGACAATCAAAAATGTCTCCAGGCACTGCCAAATAGAGAGCAATTTGTCATAGTTCTGACATATAAAGAGATAAGTAAATATAAGCTTTTAAAAATGGTTGCAGGGGAGGAAGGGAGGAGAAAGCGGTCACTTAATGATGAAAGCATAAATATAAAAGACAAAGACTCAGATGGCCAAGTTGGCTGCTTGAGTGGATACTAGAGACCACGAAAAAAAGGGAAGTAGCAGAGGGGACCACAGCTTTAACTGTATGTGACTTATGTCACCAAAAGAAATAGGAGAACATGCAGGTTTGAGGAATAAGACAAGCATGCAAATGGAAATATCTGAAAGGCATTATGAATTCTGACCCAGGAGCACCTGGGTGTCTCAGTGTGTTAAGCATCCACTCTTGATTTTGGCTTAGGTCATGATCTCAGGGTCGTAAGATCAAGGCCTGCATCAGGCTCTACACTGGGCATGGAGCCTGCTCCAAGATTCTTTCTTCCTCTTCCTCTTCCCCCAATTCTTCCACCCTGCACAGGCACACATGTGTGCACGTGCTCTCTCTTTCTCTCAAAAGAAAAAAAAAAGTTCTGGCCTGTAGTCAAGGAGAAGGGTCAGTGCAGGTCTATGTATCAAATATCAAAATCACTATGTTTCCTGAACATTTAATGGTTTCACTTTTACCCAATAGTCCCAAAGTGAGTACTAGTCACACATATTGATAAATAAACTTAAAGGACATGTTTGACAATGAATATGTGTTACCTTGAGGATCAGAAAAAAAAGACATCCTATTTTCAGAAAGAATTATACTGTAATCAGAAAAAAATATAAAGCAAATAAGACAAAAACTCATTATAGATTTGTGCATTTGTATAGATCTGACTCTCTTTTAGCTTTCCATCCTTTTACTGGACAACTGAAAAGTAAGTATGTACCAATAATCTTTCTTTTTTTTTTTAAGATTTTATTTAATTATTTCACAGAGAGAGACACAGCCAGAGATGGAACACAAGCAGGGAGAATAGGGAGGGGGGAAGCAGGCTTCCCACTGAGTAGGGAGACCGATGCAGGGCTTGATCCCAGGGCCCTGGGATCAGGGCCTGAGCTGAAGGCAGACGCTTAACAACTGAACCATCTAGGTGCCCCTGTACCAATAAACTTTAAGATTAAACCAATTTCTGAACTTTATTATATATGTACCACATATTTAAAGACATTGGTGAAAGAAAAGGAAGCTGAATCCAAACTGCTATGTGTTCAAATTCCAGCTGCATGATACTTTAGGAGGATCCAGATCTGACCCTACAGTCTCCAGGTCCCCACTAGTTCCCGTGACAGTTCTTGCAGCCTTTGCCAAGCCACCTGAGCAAACAAGAGTACATCCTGGCTCCTCACCTGCTATGGAGTCTATATCAAGGCCTCTCAAAGCACTAGCCAAAGCAGACAGGCACTGGGATTGATCTGAGGCATCTATATACAATAACTGCACTTTGGATTTCCTAAGAATATTCTGTTCTGTGGTCTCCATGAACCAATATTTTCTACATTCCAATATTCAGGAATTCATAATATATCTCTCAAAATAAAAAGTCCATGTGATATCATGACATATTTGTCAAAACCCACAGAATGTAAAACATCAAGAGTGAACTCCAATATAGACTACAAATTTTGGGGGGTGCCTGGGTGGCTCAGTTGGTTAAGCATCTGCCTTTGGCTCAGGTCATGATCCCAGTGTCCTGAGATAGAGCCCCACATGGGGTTCTCTGCTCCTTGGGGAGCCTGTTTCTCCGTCTCTCCCCCTGCTTGTGTTCATTCTCTCTCCCCCAAAATAAATAAATAAAATCTTTTGAAAAACCCTATGAATTTTGGGTGATAATATTGTGTCAATGTAGTTTCACTGACTGTAACAAATGTACTACATCATATGGAATATTAATAGGACGAGGCTGCATAGTATGTGTGAAAGAGGATTTATGGGAATTCACTGTATTTCTACTCAATTTTGTTATAAACCAAAAACCCTATAATTGCTCTCAAAAAAGTATATTTTAAAAATTTAAAAAAAAATCCTTATGTGAGATCTGTTGTTACAATTTGGGATTCAGATAATGTGATTCTTGTAGATGTGCAGCAGCCTATGCCAGAGAGAAGAGTTATGCTAAGGGCCAGGAACTCCAGGGACAAGGTCTGAGAAAAACAACAAAGCCTTCAACTATCTGGATGGTCATGAGGAAAATAAAATGTTCCAAACAAAGATTCTGCAGAAATCCAAACAGTGAGCTTTCTCCCTGTAGTTGAAGACTCCCATTTTGTCATGGAGTAAATGTATATGACCAAATTTCCAAAGACGGAAACAAAACCCAATGTCTTATCAGGAAGCTCTCTAAATTGACAATTTTGGGGTAGAGTTGAAAGTGAAAAGAGATGATACCCAACTTCTATTAAAAACCAGTTTCCAGTATAGCCATATAAGGAGTTTAGAAGTTGCCACCCTGTCCTAACAACAAGAAAAAAGCTGAACAAAATGAAAAATCAACAACTCTTCTCAGATTTGATAGAGAAGTGAGATCACATGGCAAACAACTGTCCCCCAAATTGGAGAGACAGATACAGATACAGATAACAGAGAATCACAACTTACCAAAGCAGAAATTCATGAGCATAAAACTTCACGGGAACCAGTGAAGTAAGAAAACCTCAACTATAATTGAGGAATTGTCTGCTGGAGACTAAGTATGGACAGCTCTGAGAGTTAAAAACTCCACGGGGGCTCAGTAACAGAAGGGTTCCATACCTTTCATGAGTCTTACCTCCAAGAGCTCTACTAGGACATCACAGTAGATGTCAGAGAAAAATTCCCATTGCTTCTAGTAGAGAGAGGAGAAGAGGAACCATTTTTAAATGTATCTGAGCATTCAGAATAAATTATTTCACCAGAGCCTAACCTGCTGAAGTTTCATCAGAGCCTAATCTACCTGATAAATGGAAATATATAACAACTCCAGACCAACAATTCTTTCTCACCTAAGAGGTTTAAAAAAAAAAAAAGTGAGAAGCACTGGTATTCAAATTCCAGTCCATGGGAAGAAGCTCGCCAAGACTCAAACCTAATCAAAGGACTACAGAATGCTTTCCCTTGGGGCGCCTGTGTGGCTCAGTGGGTTAAAGCCTCTGCCTTCAGCTCAGGTCATGATCCCAAGGTCCTGGGATCCAGCCCCGCATTGGGCTCTCTGCTCAGCAGGGAGCCTGCTTCCCTTCCTCTCTCTCTACTTGTGTCTACTAGTACTGTCTGTCCAATGGATAAATAAAATCTTAAAAAAAAAAAAAGAATGCTTTCCCTTCTCCTAAATCTTACCACTACGTTATTAAAGTTTTACCATAATTCTTTTTCCCAATACATCGTATCTGATTTTCAACAACAAAAAATCACAAGG
The DNA here is from genome assembly GCF_009829155.1 of Mustela erminea. Lineage (NCBI taxonomy): Eukaryota > Metazoa > Chordata > Mammalia > Carnivora > Mustelidae > Mustela > Mustela erminea. Next base: position 10,198,283 of record NC_045625.1, on the reverse strand, counting down.
CAAACTAACAGGCGAAAACAGTTTGATAAAGCAGAACCAGGGTGCATCTGGATGGTTCAGTTGGTTAAACATTTGCCTTCAGCTAAGGTTAGGATCCCAGGGTCCTGGGATTGAGCCCTGTGTTGGAAATTTCTGCTCAGCAGGGAGCCTGCTCCTCTCTCTTTCCTCTGTTCCTTCACCTGCTCCTGCTTTCTCTCTCTCTCTCAAATAAATAAATAAATAAAATCTTTAAAAAGGGAGGGGGGCAGAATGAGTATCAGAATCAGATATTGCATGAATGTTGGAATTACCAGACCAGGAGCTTTAAAAAAACTATGATTAATATGCTAAGGACTTTATTTTTTTATTTTTTTAAAGATTTTATTTATTTATTTGACAGAGAGAAATCACAAGTAGATGGAGAGGCAGGCAGAGAGAGAGAGAGGGAAGCAGGCTCCCTGCCGAGGAGAGAGCCCGATGCGGGACTGGATCCCAGGACCCTGAGATCATGACCTGAGCCGAAGGCAGCGGCTTAACCCACTGAGCCACCCAGGCGCCCCATGCTAAGGACTTTAATGGAAAATGTAGACAACATGAAAGGCAGGTGGATAATGTAAGCAGAGAGATGGAAATTCTACTAAAGAATAAAAATTAAATGCTAGAGATAAAAAATACTGTAATGGAAATGAAGATGGCTTTGATGGGCTCATAGACTGAGAATGGCTACAGAAAGATCTCTGAGATTGAAGATATATAGTAGAAACTTCCAAAGCTGAAAAACAAAGAGAAAAAAGACTGAAGCAAACAAACAAAAAGAAGAAAATATTCAAGAACTGTGGGACAACAAAAAAAAGGTTTAAATGTATAGGAAATACTAGAAGGAAAAGAGAGAAACAGAATACTTAAAGCAGTAATTAATTTCCAGAAATTTCCACAAATTAATGTCAGATACCAAACTATAGATCCAAGAAGCTCAGAGAACACCAAGCAGGATAAAAAAAAAAAAAAAAAAAAAAAAAAAAAAAACCCTAGGCATATCATATTCAAACTTAAGAAAATTAAAGGTAAAGATAAAATCGGATGCCTGGGTGGCTCAGTCAGTTAAGTGTCTGCCTTCAGCTTAGGTTGTGATCCAGGGGACCTGAGATCTAGCCTTGTGTCAGGCTCCCTGCTCAGCGGGGAGCCTGCTTTTTCCTCTCTCTATGCCTGATGCTCCCCCTGCTTGTGCTCTCTCTCTCTCTAATATATAAAATTAAAAAAAAAAAAAAAAAAGAAAAATTCTTCAGAGACAATGAAAACAATACAGGTCAGAAACTCAGATCTATGTAATGAAAGGAAGAACACTGAACTCAAAACCCTGAGATCAAGACCTGAGCTGAGATCAAGATTCAGATATCTAACTGACGAGCCACCCAGGCACCCCTATTTTTCTTATTCTTAAATGTTCTAAAGATACCAGTTTGATCAAAGCAGTAATAGCAATAATGTATTCTATTCTGTTCATTTATGTATTACTGTAATGAATTACAACAATGATATAAGGGATGAGAGTGAGGAATTAGGAATATTTTGTTATAAGGTATGTGCACTACCTGTGAAACAGTATAGTGTTACTTGAAACTTGGATTTGTGTTACAGTGTGATTTAGTGTTATTTGACTTGGGTTAGTTGCAAATGTATATTGCAAACTCTAGGGCAACCCCCCTCAAAAAGAAAAGCAAAAAAGAAATATAACTGCTATGCTAAGAAAGGAGAGAAAACAGAATCAAATGAAATGTTCAATTAAAACTAAAAAGGTAGAAAATGTGTGGAAGAAAAAAACAGGAACAAAGAGCAAGGAAAACAGACAGAAAACAGTAACAAATAGGTAGATATTAATCCAACTATCTTAATTACCACCTTAAACATCAACGTCTAAATATACTAATTAATAGGGTGCCTGCTGGCTCAGTAAGGTAAGCATCCAACTCTTAATTTCAGCTCAGGTCATGATCTCAGGGTTGTGAGGCCAAGCCCTACACATCAGGCTCCATCCACACTGGTCGTGGAGCCTGCTTAAAAAAAAAAAAAAAAAAAAAATACACTAATTAAAAGACAAAAATTGTCAGAGTGGATCCAGAAACAAGATCCAACAATATGCAGGCCAGAAGAACCCATATACAGATTAAAAGAAAAGGGATGAACAAAGATACAGCACAGGAACACCAATCAGAAGAAAACAGGAGTAGCTATATTAATTCTAGACAAAGCAGATTTCAGAGCAAGGAGCATTATCTGGGATGAAGAGAAATATTATATAATGATAAAGGGGTCAATACTCTAAGATGACATAACAATTCTTATTAGATATGCACCTAACAATAGTGTCGAAATACGTAAGGCAAAAACTGAAAAAACTGCAATGAGAAATAGGTTAAGCCACTACTATAGTGATTTTAACATCTCTCTATCAGAAATGAACATATCCAGGGACACCTGGGTGGTTCAGCTGGTTGAGCATCTGCCTCTGGCTTGGGTCACGATCTCAGGGTTCTGAGATCGAGCCCTGCATCGGGCTCCTTGCTCAGTGGAAAGTCTGCTTCTCCCTCTATCTGCTCATTTTCTCTCTCTCTCTGTCTCTATCAAATAAATAAATAAAATCCTGGGGAAAAAAAAAGGAAATGGACATATCAAAAAGTATAAAATCAGTAAGGACAGTTGATTTCAACTGCACTATAAATCAACTGGGTATGACTGACATCTATAGACTACTTCATTCAACAACAGCAGATTATACTCTTCCCAAGCTTATATGGAACATTCACCAAGAGAGACCACATTCTGGGCCACAAAACAAACCTCAACAAATTTAAAAGAACAGAAATCATCATTCAATATCTGTTCTCAGATCACAATGGAATTAAAACAGAAATCAGTTAGCTAGCTGGGAGATGCCCTTAAACTTGGGAGATAAAACAACACAATTCTAAATAATACATGAGTCAAAGAAAATTCAAGAAAAATTTTAAAATATTCAGAAACTACAACTTATCAAAATTTGTATACTGCATTAAAAACAATGCTATAGGGAAATTTACAGCACTGAATTGATATATTAAAAAAAAAAAGAAAGAGGGCGCCTGGGTGGCTCAGTGGGTTGAGCCGCTGCCTTCGGCTCGGGTCATGATCTCAGGGTCCTGGGATCGAGTCCCACTCTCTGCTCAACAGAGAGCCTGCTTCCCTCTCTCTCTCTCTGCCTGCCTCTCTGCCTACTTGTGATCTCTCTCTGTCAAATAAATAAATAAAATCTTTAAAAAAAAGAAAGAAAGAAAGAAAGAAAGAAAGAAAGATTTGGGGCTCCTGGGTGGCTCAGTGGGTTTAGCCTCTGCCTTCAGCTTGGGTCATGATCTCATGGTCCTAGGATCGAGCCTCCCATCAGGCTCTCAGCTCGGCTCCTTGCCTGCCTCTCTGCCTACTTGTGAGCTCTCTTTCTGTGCCAAATAAATAAAATCTTAAAAAAGAAAAGAAAAGAAGAGAAAGAAAAAGAAAGATTTAATAGAAAGTATCTAAGCTTCCAAGTTAGGAAACTAGAAAAAGGAAAGCAAATTAAATCCAAAACAAGCAAGAAGAGAGATACTAAAAATCAGAAAAACAATCAATGAAATAGAAAACAAGGAATGAATAGAGAAAATAAACAAAACCAAAAGTAAGTTCTTTGGGAAGATAAAATCAATAAACCTCCATCTAGGCCAATTAAGAAAAAAAGAGAGAAGACTCAAATTACTAAAAGCAGAAATGAAAGAGGGTAAAATACCAATACAGATCTCATGGACATTAGAAAGATAATAAAGAAATACTATGAACAATTTATGCCCACAAATTTGATAGCCTAGATGAAATAGACCACTTCCCTTGAAGACATAATCTGCCAAAACTAACACAAGAAGCAACAGATAATCTGAATAGGTCTTTATCTATTATAGAAATTGAATCAGTATTTAATAACCTCCTGTTCCAGGGACGCCTGGGTGGCTCAGTTGGTTGGGCAGCTGCCTTTGGCTCAGGTCATGATCCCAGCGTCCTGGGATCAAGTCCCACATCAGGCTCCTTGCTCGGCAGGAGCTCTGTCTCTGCCTGCCACTCTGTCTGCCTGTGCTCGCTCTTTCTCTCTCTCTCTGACAAATAAATAAAATCTTTAAAAATAAATAAATAAATAAATAACCTCCCGCTCTAAAAAAGCACCAAGCCCTTATGGGTTCAATTAAGGAAGAACTTATTCTCTATAATCTTTTCCAGAATATACAAAATTTAGAAGCAGAGAGAATAGTTCTTAACTCATTACATGAGGTCAGTATTATGCCAATAACAAAAACAGACCAAGACCTTATAAGAAAATTCCAAACCAATACTTCTCATTAATACAGATGCAAAACTCCTTAACAAAGTATTAGTAACTGGAATCCAACAATGTAAAGAATTATACATCACAACCAAGTGGGGTTTATTCCAGGCATATAAGGCTGGTTTAACGTTTAAAAATCAATTAACATAATCTATCCTATCAACAGGCTAAAGAAGAAAAATCACCTGAATATATCAATCAATGCAGAAAAAGCAAGACAAAATCCAAAACCCATTCCTACTAAAGCTTCTCAACAAATGAGGAATGGTGGGGGAACTTCCTTAATTTGATAAAGAAAATCTACAGCTAACACCATACTTAAAGGTAAGAGAATCAAAGCTTTCCTGCTAGGATCAGGAAAAATGCAAGGTTCCTGCACTACCATTCAACATTGTACTGGAAGTCCCAGCTAATGTAATTAAGACTAGAAAAGGAAATAAAAGGTATACAGATTGGAAAAGAAAAAATAAAAGTCTTTGTTCACAGATGCATGACAGTCTATGTAGAAAATCTGAAAAAAACCCAAACATAAAACCCAAAACTCCTGGAACTAATAAGCAGGGATAGCAAGGTTTCGGGATTCAAGGTTAAGGGGGTGCCTGGGTGGCTCAGTTGGTTAAGCGGCTGCCTTTGGCTCAAGTAATGATCCCAGGGCCTGAGAACATGCTCCACATCAGGCTCCTTGCCCAGCAGGGAGCCTGCTTCTCCCCTGCCTACCGCTTCCCCTTGCTTGTGCTTGCACTTTCCTTCTCTCTCTCTCTCTCTGTCAAATAAATCTTAAGAAAAAAAAGGACACAAGGTTAATAAACAGGACAATTGCTTTTCTGTATACCAGGATTGAACAAGTAGTATTTGAAATTAAAAATATATTACCATTTATATTAGCATGCCCCCCAAATGAAATACTTAGGTATTAGATCTAACAAAATATGTACAAGATCTGTATGAAGAAAATTATAAAATTCTAATGAAAAATATCAAAGAAGTACTACATAAACAGGGATATATTCAATGTTCATGGATAAGAGAAGTCAATGTTGTAAAGACACCAGTTCTTCCCACCTTGATTCATAGATTCAACATAATCCCAACCAAAACCCCAGCAAGGGGTGCCAGGGTGGCTCAGTCAACTGAGTGTATGATTCTTGGTTTTGGCTCAGATCATGATCTCATGAGACTCTGCTTAGCAGGGAATGTGCTTGGGGATTCTCTCCCTCTGCCCCTCCTACTCTCTCTCTCTCTCTTAAATAGGTAAAGAAATCTTAAAAACAAAACAAAACAAAAACAACAGGGAACCCTGGGTGGCTCAATCAGTAAAGCATTTGCCTTTGGTTCAGGTCATGACCCTGGGGTTCTGGTACTGAACCCTGTATCCGGCTCCCTGCAGAGCAGAAAGTCTGCTTCTCCCTCACCCTCTGCTGCTCTCCTTGTTTATACTTGCTCTCTCTCTGTCTCTGTCTCTCTCTCTCTGTCAAATAAGTAAAATCTTAAAAAACAAAACAAAACAAACAAAAACACAGCAAGTTATTTCGTGGGTATTGAGAAACTGATTCTAAAGACCCAGGATAGCCAATACTACCAATACTGAAGGAGATGAACAAAGTCAGAGGACTAGCACTATCTGATTTCAGGAATTTCTGCAAAAATCCAGTAATGAAGACAGTGTGATGTTAGGAAAAGAACAATTAGATCAATGGAATAGAAGAGACAGCCCAGACATGGACCAACATAAATACAGTCAACTGATCTATGACAAAAGAGCAAACGCAATACAATGGAACAAAAAACAGTCTTTTCAACAAATGGTGCCAGAACAACTGAATATTCACATGAAAAATAAAAAATGAATCTACACAAAGCACCTTACACCTTTCACAAAAGTTAAGCCTAAATGAAGCATAGGCCTAAATGGCAAAAACAAAACTACGAAACTCCTAGAAGATAACACAGAAAAAACCCTAAATGACCTTTGTATGACAATGACCAAAGGCATGATTCATCAAAGAAATCACAGATAAGCTAGACTTCATTAAAAATAAAAACTTCCGGTCTGCTAGAGACAATTTAAGAGAATGAGAAGACCAGCCATGGAAGAGAAGGAAATACCTGCACAAAACACATCTGATGAAAGATTGTTAACTGAGATAATAAAGAAACTCTTAAAACTCAGCAATAAGGGGGGGCGCCTGGGTGGCTCAGTGGGTTAAGCCGCTGCCTTCGGCTCAGGTCATGATCTCGGGGTCCTGAGATCGAGTCCCGCATCGGGCTCTCTGCTTGGCAGGGAGCCTGCTTCTTCCTCTCTCTCTCTGCCTGCTTGTGATCTCTGTCTGTCAAATAAATAATAAAATAAAAAAATAAAATCTTTAAAAAAAAAAAAACAAAAAAAAACTCAGCAATAAGGGGCGCCTGGGTGGCTCAGTGGGTTAAAGCCTCTGCCTTTGGCTCCGGTCATGATTCCAGGGTTCTGGGATCAAGCCCCGCATCGGGCTCTCTGCTCGGCAGGGAGCCTGTTTCCCCCTCTCTCTCTGCCTGCCTCTCTGCCTGCTTGTGATCTCTGTCCGTAAAATAAATAAATAAAATCTCTTAAAAAAAAACAAAAGAAAACAAAAACCTCAGCAGTAAGAAAATGAACAACCTAATTTAAAAATAGGCAAAAGAGGGGCACCTGGGTGGCTCAGTGGGTTAAAGCCTCTGCCTTCAGCTTGGGTCATGGTCCCAGGGTCCTGGGATCGAGCCCCGCATCGGGCTCTCTGCTCAGCAGGGAGCCTGCTTCCTCCTCTCTCTGTGCCTGCTTCTCTGCCTACTTGTGATCTCTGTCAAATAAATAAAATCTTAAAAAAAAAACAGGCAAAAGACTTGAACAGATACCTCACCACAGAAGATACACAGATGGCAAGTAAGCAAAAGAAAAGAAGCTTAACACTGTATGTCATTACAGAATTGGGAATTAAAACAACAATGAACTATCACTATACACCTCTTATCCAAAACACTGGCAATACCAAATGCTGATGAGGATATGGAACAATAAATACTCTCCCACTCCTTATTGGTCAGAATGCAAACTGGTATAGTCACTTGTTTATAGCAGCAATGTCCATAAAAGCTAAACACACCACACACACACACAGAAAGAGAGAGAGAGAGAGAGAGAGAGAGAGAGATGGAATACTATGCAGCCATCAAAAAAACAAAAAAAACCAAAAAACTTGCCATTTTCAATAATGTGGATGCTGGGGGTATTATGATAAGTGAAATAAGTCAATCAGAGAAAGGCAATTATCATATGATGTCCCTGATAAGAGGAATCTGAAAGGCAGGGCAGGGGTTCGTGGGGGGAACGGAGTGATGATGGGACCAGGGAGGGAGACAAACCATAAGAGACTCTTAATCTCAGGAAACAAACTGAGCGATGCTGGAGGGGAGGGCAGTGGGAAGGCTAGGGTGGCAGGGTGACAGACACTGGGGAGGATATGTGCTATGGTGGGTGCTATGAATTGTATAAGACTGATGATTCACAGACCTGTACCCCTGAAACAAATAATACATTATATGTTCATTTTGTAAAAAAGACTATTTGAGAGAGAGAGGGAGAACAAGAGTGGGCGTGGGGGTGGGAGTAGAAGGGAAGGGAGAAGCAGACTCCCTGATAAGCAGGGCTGGATTCCAGGACTTTGGGATCATGACCTGAGCCAAAGGCAGACACTTAACTGACTGAGTCACCCAGGTGCCCCTGGTATAGACACTTTTGAACATTTTGGCAATTTCAAAAAAAAAATTAAACATATTTATACTGTAAGTCCAGCAATTATACTCCTTGGTACTAACCCAAATGAATGGAAAATTCACATTGACACAAAAACTTGCACATAGATGTTTACAGCAGCTTTATTCTTAATTGCCAAAACTTGGAATCAATCAAGATGTCTTTTAGTAGGTGAATGGATAAGCTGGTCTAGACAGACAATGGAATATTACTCATTGCTAAAAATAAATAAGCTATCAAGTCTTAAAAAGACAAGGAAAAAACTTAAAATGCCTATCAGTAAGTTAAAGAAGCCATCCAAAAAAGGTCACATACTTACTATAGGATTTCAACTGTATGACAGCTGGAGAAGGAAACACTATGGAGTCAGTAAAAATACGAGTACTTGCCAGTTGTTAGGAGGGAGTAAGGAAATGAACAGGAGAACACAGAGCATTTTTAAGGCAGTGAAACAATTTTGCACAACACTGCAAAGGTAACACACATCATTATACATTTGTCACAATCCACACAATGCACAATATCTAAGAGTGAACCCTAAAGTAAACTATGGATTTTGGGTGATAATGATATGTCAGTATAGGTTCATCAGTTCTAACAACTGCACCAGTGTGGTGCCTGACATGGACAGTGGGGGAGGTTATGCATGTTGAGGACAGGGGGTATATGAGAACTCTCCGTACTTTACAGTCAATTTTGAAATGAACCTAAAGCTGCCTTTAAAAAAATAGAATGTATTAATTAAAATATGTATGAAATAAAAATACCATTTTCCCAAGTTTTCAAGTGTTAATAGGTATTGCCTTTAGAACGTAGAGAAAAATGAGAGGTTACAATTTTTATAAAGAAAAAACTATATATTCAGAAAGTTTAAGTTAAAAGAGGCTCCCTAAGAATTGCCTTATTAATCTCTGCCATCTTACTCAATGGGCACTTGTGATTTTAATGGGAATGGTGAACATGTAAACTTTTAGAAAGTGTGTTAATTTTGGTGACACATATATCCTGGACAAGATCTTTATATAAAAAGTTAACAGAGCTGCTTAGAGAGGCCTGGTAGAAGCTACTACAAATAGGAAATCGGACCAAAGTGGTCTCAATGGGCCTGTGTCCATCCATGTTATTATAATCAGTACCATCAGAAGATTCTGATGGCCTGAATTTTTTTAGAGCGGGGAGCAGCTAAGGGAGAGTGAGAGAGGGAATCTTAAGCAGGCTCCACGCCTAGCAGGGAGCCCAAGGCCGGGCTTGATCTCATGTTGGATCTCATGTCCATGAAATTATGACCTAAGCTGAAATCAAAAGTTGGGCATTTAACTGACCGAGCCACTCAAAGACGCCCCTTGATGGCCTGAATTTTAAATGATAAAGTCAACATAACCCAACTCTGAAAAAGTCTGTCCTAAGGGATATAATCACCACCAACACTCTCTGAACCCCATAATGCTCTTGAGAGTAAATGGAAGTGCTTCAGTGAAGACAGTAAACAGGTAATAAAAAGAGAGGCCTTTGGATGCTTGGGTGGCTCAGACAGTTAAGTGTCTGCCTTCAGCAGACGTCATGATCCCAGGACCCTGGGATTGAGTCCCACATCAGGCTCCCTGCTCAGTGGAGGGTCTGCTTCTCTTTCCTCCTCTGCCTGCTGCTCCCCCTGCTTGTGTTCTCTCTGTAAAATAAATAAAAATAATCTTTAAAAAAAAAAAAAAAGAGATAGAGTGCACGCTTTGGAGCCACACAAACAAAACAACCCATAAAAAATCTGAGCTACTGGTTCTGTCTTTTGAATCCTGAAAAACTTACTTAACTTCTCCATACTTCAGTCTCCTCATTTATATAAAAGAGAAAATGGGGGGTGCCTGGGTGGCTCAGTGGGTTAAGCATATGCCTTCAGCTCAGGTCACGATCCTTGGTCCTGGGATCAAGCCCCAAATCAGGTTCCTTGCTAAGCAGGAGTTCTCTTATCTCTCTGCCCTTCCCCTGGCTTGTGTGCACTCGCTCTCCCTCTCTCAAATAAATAAACAAATAAAATCTTAAAAAAAAAAAAGAGGAAATGGCAATAACAATTTAATAAGAATATTGTAAAAATTCAATGTAACAGTTTTGCAAAGCAGCTACCATAGGGTCTAGCTCATGGCAGTTCCTGTCTCTTTTTGTTTAATCTACATTGCCATCTTTACCCTTCATGTGATCCGTGGGAAGACAAAATGGAAGAGGATAATGTTATCTTCTGTATTTTTCAGAGTATTTGAGAATTTGAAAAAATAATGTGGGCCAAATAGCAGCAATTAACCTTATTAGAATCAGAATATCAGAATACAACCTTATTTAAAAATACTGAGAAAGTTCCTTTTTACTGGTCAATTTCAGATTCTTTATTTTCTTCATAGCATGCTTTTCTGTTTTACTTCCTTTTATTTTGCTAACTAATTTTCTGTTTCTCACTAGAATATAAATTCCATAAGAATCTTTTCTGGGGGCGCCTGGGTGACTCAGTTGGCTAAGTGCCTTCCTTCAGTCAGGCCATGATCCCAGGGTCCTGGGATAGAGCCAACCGCTTCAGGGCTCTCTGCTCAGTGGGAGTCTGCTTCTCCCTCTGCTGAACTCCTTCTGCTTGTGCCCTATCTCTGGCTTTCTCTCCCTCTTAATAAATAAATAAAATCTTTAAAAAAAAAAAATCTTTTGTTTCTTTATTTTTTTTTGAACATCAGATGGTTCCTATAAGGGAAATTCACCATATTATTTTTTTCAAGATTTTATTTATTTATTTAATAGAGACACAGCGAGAAAGGGAACACAAGTAGGAGGAGCAGGGATCCTGATGTGGGGCTCAATCCCATGACCGTGAGATCATGACCTGAGCCAAAGGCAGAGGCCTGACGACTGAGCCATCCAGGCGTCCCTCTTTTTGTTCTTGATCTCTTCTTAACCTAGATTTCACTCACTCACATATATATATATATATATATATATATATATATATATATTCACATATATATGCACCATAAACATATGGTATACCTATATACATGTTTATGGGTGTGTATCTGCCAAATGAAAAATAAAGAACACTGATGCATTCATTCCAGTATATTTCATTTACCTGCACTTTCAAAATAATATGAGAAAGAATCTTCATACGAGGAATATCTGTGAACCGAGTTCTACAAGCAGTTGTTCAGCTAAAAATCTATAAAAGGTCCAAGTTACTAACGTGCCAAGCTTTCCTCTGAGTATCTACTCATGAACAATATCTATCATAGGGCTATAGCTCCTGGTGCCCAGTGAAAGAATACTTGACTTGGAATCAATGCTTAGGCTAAAACCCACTGACCATCACCTATGAAGACTATTAAATTGGGGCACCTGGGTGGCTCAGTGGGTTAAGCCTCTGCTTTCGGCTCAGGTCATGATCTCAGGGTCCTGGGATCAAGCCCCGCATCGGGCTCTCTGCTTGGCAGGGAGCCTTCCTCCCCCTCCCTCTCTGCCTGCCTCTCTGCCTACCTGTGATCTTTCTCTCTGTCAAATAAATAAATAAAATCTTAAAAAAAAAAAAAGACTATTAAATTTGCCTCTAGCATAATGGATCTGGAGCTGAAAGAGACAAGGATTCAAATTCCCATTTTATCTTCTACATGCTGTGAGGTCTTAAGCAATTTCCCTTATCTGTTAAATGAAGGTAATGGTACTTATACTGTAGGGTTATTTTGAAAATTGGATAAGCTTTTGTATATAAAATATCTGTCACAGTGTCTGGTACATAATAAAACCCAGTAAAAGTTATTATTATTATTCATTCCTTTTTTCCCCCAACTAATATTAATGTCTACTTTGTTAACAGGACCTGAGTCTACACAGGGGCACAGACACAATTCAAGAGGAAGTGGCTACAGTCCCTGCCCATGAAGAGCTGAAAGTGTAATAGGAAAGATAAACCCATAAACAAAAAGTATAAAAGAATTACAAGGAGTATAGTCTGTATTATCTCATCCAGGCAGGCTGAAACGAATCTGTCCTTCTCTAGCAAACTTGATTTCTTAGGGCCTGATTGGTCTCTAGAATTGATAAGTATATCAAAACCCTTCCAATTTATAAAACAGAATAGCTTCTAAGATGGGTCAGAGCAACTCTGAAAAGAAGCCCTCGTAACACTGTAAGAGGAATGGTCAAGAATGACTGCCTTAACAGCCAGAAAGTAGAAGCAACTAGTGTTCACTGACAGATGAAGGGATAAATAAAATGTGGTATATATAGAATGGAATATTATTCAGCCCTTAAAAGGAATGAAATTCTGATGCATGCTACAACATGGATTAGCACAGTGGACGTTACGCCAAGTGAAGTAAGGCAGTCATAAAAAGACAAGCACTGTATGATTCTGTTTATATGAGATATTTTGAGTAGTCAAATTCATAGAGACAGAAAGTAGAAATGTGGTTGCCAGGAGCTAGGGGGATGGAAGAATAGGAGGTTAGTGTTATATACAGAGCTTCAATTGGAGAAAAAGATGAGAAAGTTCTGGTGACGGATGGTGGTGATGATTGCACAACAATGTGAATGTACTTAACTATAAAGTTAAAAAACTGTACAGTTAAAAGAACTGTACAGCTACAGAACTGTAAAGTTAAAAATGGTTAAAATGTAAGTGTTATGTATATTTTACCACAATTTAAAAAAGAATAATTGTCCTATGACTTATAGAAAGAGTGAGAACATGCATCCCTTGTTCTCTGACTTTGGTGATTCTTTTTTTTTTTTTTAAATAGTTTGCATTTTAAAGATTTTATTTATTTATTTGACAGAGAGAAATCACAAGCAGGCAGAGGCAGGCAGAGAGAGGAGGAAGCAGACTCCCTGCTGAGCAGCGAGCCCAATGAGGGACTCGATCCCAGGACCCTGAGATCATGACCTTAGCCGAAGGCAGTGGCTTAACCCACTGAGCCACCCAGGCGCCCCAACTTTGGTGATTCTTATATCTGGTAGCCTATCAAGCCAGCTTTTCCCAGATTAATACATGAGAAGAATTTCAGGGTCGTCCTCCAACATAGGACCCTGTAAATGTAGTCAACATCTAAGAAACCACAAGTGCACAAACATCCAAACCCAGAATTTATAGCAAAATAGACAGCTGTTATACAGTGACTACAGGTTTATTTATACAAGTGTAAGAAATGAAAAATAGGGATGCCTGGGTGGCTCAGTCGGTTAAGCGGCTGCCTTTGGCTCGGGTCATGATCCCAGTATCCTGGGATTGAGTCCCATATCGGGTCCTTGCTCTGCAGGAAGCCTGCTGCTTCCTCTGCCTCTGCCTGCCACTCTGCCTGCCTGTGCGTGTGTGCTCTCTCTCTCTTGTCAAATAAAAAAAATTAAAAAAAAAATCTTAAGAAATAAAAAATAAATCAAAGTATTATATGTCGAAAAGCCAGTTAAGGATTATATAAAATAATCCCTAAAGAGATAAGTCCCCAGAAAAAAAAATGAGTGGCCCATGTGGAGTGGATTTCACATATCAGTGTCAAGGCCGCATAACACACCTTTATAACCTGAAATTAAAAAAAAAAAAATCATGTTAATTTGCATTAAACAAAGCAATTTTTTTAAAAAAAGATTTTATTTATTTATTTGACAGAGAGAAATTACAAGTAGATGGAGAGGCAGGCAGAGAGAGAGAGAGAGGGAAGCAGGCTCCCTGCCGAGCAGAGAGCCCGATGCGGGACTCGATCCCAGGACCCTGAGATCATGACCTGAGTGGAAGGCAGCGGCTTAACCCACTGAGCCACCCAGGCGCCCAAACAAAGCAATTTTTATATACTAAACAAAAATGTCACAATTGACAGTACTATACAATGAACTGGTTTTCTAGTGGTCCAGAAAGATGGGAAATAAATCCCAAGAACCCTATTTCAGACAGACTGGAGAGGGTAGACTCTGGTTGTCTGGCATGATTAAAGGCTATGTCATAGCTTACTGGGGTCTATACTTGGGAAGCTTCCCCCAACAGTCTCCTATATGACTAAGGACTGGAATAAGAGTGACAGCTTCACAAAGGGGATAATAAGAGATAAAGCTTTTTCCTAGCATGTTAAAAGACTCCAGAAGCCAAAACTTAACTTCTCTGCTATCTATCCATCTAATTTTCATGAAGAGCAATTTATATCATCTAGTAAGTCAAATGTACCTTTATTTTTACCCTACCAAACCCTAAAATAAAGGCCAGGGTGTGGTGTGGACATAAGCCTTGGTTAGGATCACAACAATCCTCACTCCAAATAATCGGTTTAAGTTTGGGCCAAGTTCATCAACAATAAGAGGACAGGGTTCAGGCAAAGTCGGCTGCCTTCTTGCATTTTAGAAAGACTAGCATTTCTCCTGACCCTAGTACATAGGTGTAAGCAACCTCTGGGTGGGTAATGCCACCGAACAAAAGCAACACCTTCAAAGTCTCTCTCAGTGACTAGAGGCAGCCAGACACTCAAACTGCCAGTCCTGAATTACGGCCTCTGAATGGTGAGGGCTTCACATTTCACTGATCAGGGCACAGCCCAATCAGAAGACAAACCCCTACACTGCCAGGGACCAGCAAATCCGCTTTCTTCCAGAGTGCACATGACTGAATGTGCTTCTGTCCATCATCTGGGTCATATATAGTTCAATGCGAGCTGAGCAGACAGGGCTGCAAGGAAATCTGGCGCGGTTCAATACCTCGTCTAGCCTGGGTTCCAGTATCTAATTTTTTTTTTAACTGACAAACTCATTTCTCTACCGGGACAGGATGCTCTGCTGGCTGGAAGTTCCATTTCTACAGCAAGAATCCTATCTGGAAACACAGAAGTTGTCCTCTAGCCACAGCAGCTCGAACTTTTTTGATTGTTGTTGCTGCTTTCTCCCATCACCCCCACCCCCTTTTGACAAAGATCCAACTGTAAAAAGTCTTACGTAACAGTTCAGGACTACTTCGGTTCTTTTACTGGGTAAGCACTTTCAATTTTTTTTTTTTAAACTAAAAACCATTTTAACATTGAATCTGTTGAGAAGCTTAACTAAAATCTTATAAGTAATTTGTGTAGTGAAATACTGTCAGTGGATTTTTTTAATCTCATTTCTGCACGTGCTCCTTTGTTCTCAGAACAGAAGCTTTTTATACACACCCCATAACGCAGCTGGAGAGAGTTATGAAGTCAGTTATTATAAGGAACACAAAGGTTGTTTTGCATTCTTTGCCTTTAGATAATTAATTTTGTATTTGTTTTCTTAAAGCAGAGTGGTTAAAAAAGGGAGAGATTCACAAAAGAATAAACTGTTGGAGAAAAAAGTTTGAAGTTCTTACCACCTTTTCTATCTGTAGTTTTGTGTGGCCAAACACTTGTGCTGCCTGGGGCGGTGGGGGTAGTGGCAAGCATAGACAGAGAGGAACTAAGCCAGACATGGACAAAGGCATGAGCCAAAACCAGACAGTCCTGGCCGTTCGATAGGCCAGCAGTGGGTGAGACAGGTCAGCCAGCTGCAGGGGCGGGAGGGGCGGGGGGAAGGGGCATGGATGTGTGAGGTGCTCATGCGTGCGATCGTGACTAGATTCTGAAACTGCCAGCCATTTTCCCAGCTATGCTTTGTGCAGTCTAAAGGAATGCATCTCCTCGGAAGCAGTCTTGCCAGAGCCCAATGATAGCGAGGAGTGTGATAAATACCACAACATATGGAATCAGAAAATACCGGGATCTGGGGTGGGCAAGAGGGAATGCAGAGGGTGTGGAAATTTTTTAGTGATCTGGAATGTGTTGAGTGACAGGAAGTGCCCCAAGCTTCCCCCCCGCAACTCTTCTCAGTCGCGCCTGCTTTTGTCTAACTCTTGTAATCTACACACTACTGCTTACAAAGCTGTCTGAGTTTAAGACAAAAAGAAACATAAAAGGCTCTCCTTTCCACAGTACCTGCAATATGGAAGGAGTGTAAAAAGGCATGGCCCTTCTGGCCTATGGACATTTTTTCAGGTATACAAGGCAAAGATAAAATAATAATTTCCCAAGGATAAATGAGAATTGTGACTTGGGTCTGGTTTCCAAATCTGATTTAAAAAAATTCTGATTCTGCTATACTTATAAATGCTTAAGTTGGTTCTTAATTTGAATAAGGCTTGTTTGTTTGGTTAACATACTGCCTTTGAAGTTGTTTCTATTTTCTTTGTATTAATTTGGAGTTTGGGGGGAAATGCAAGTAAGTAGAATGCATAAAAAAAAAAGGATCTTTCCCTTCATTGGTTAAAAAGCATTTTCAAGGGTTGGTTTCTTGGAAAAAGCATCTCGCTCTTTCTCATTTTTGTATGTATGCTATAAAGAGAACTTTATGCCATAATAAATGCGAGGTAGAAAACTTTTGACAGAAAATAATACAGTGTTTCTAGGTGAAAAACAACTTAGCATTTTCCCAAACTTCCATATTATCAACAGAAACACTAAAACTCAGTAGAAAAGTAGCCAAATAACTGAATGCTTAACTCTACTTTGGGAGGATAAAATGGAAAATTAAGTATGAATAGAATGATACTTGGGAATGTTTCTACCTCCTACCATAAAGGATGTTAGTGGTCAGCCTAGGAGTTAATCTTTCCTAGTGTGGCTCTGAGCCTTCATGCCGAGCAGACATTATTCACATGACGATTCGAAAAGTCCATTCATATATCTCACTACCTGGATTTGAATAGAAACCAGACAGCAATTCTTTAGTTCCAGCCACCATTCGCCCCACTGGACAATAGCGATTTGTTAGCACAGAGTCACAGGCTGTGGGACACAAAGCTTGGAGCTGCAGAAAGATGGGGGATTCAGAGAACAGGAAATTACAGGCCCGATGCACTCCTGGCAGCTCTAAGAATACAAAAAAAAAAAAAAAAAAAAAGGCAACACAGCGATGCCATGTTTAAGAACTACTTCTAGCTTTTTAAATCACCTCCAATGTCATAAAAGCTCTATTGTTGGAGTACATAAAGTCACGAGTCCCATGTGCTCTCTTTTCTCCCTATAGGGAACTTCAGTCAATGCCCTGGCACAGTCAGAAAAATCAAAAGCATCCAGAGTTGATTAGTTGTAAGCTTTGATAGAAAGAATATTTTACAAATAAAATGCCAGAGGAAAAAATATGCTTAGTAACACAAGTAACACATAATAAAATCAGTATCTTTTACAAATTATTTCATAAGACCAACCAAAATAAAAACCAAATGTACTAAGACTATAGGGAAACAAATTTTTCTTCAAAATATCATATAAAATCTATTATTTAATTCAACCAGAAGTTTCTTCAGATGATACGTATCAATTTAAAAACGAATCCTATACAGTACATTTCTGAGTTGAGTTGTATTTTCCAAAACAAAGAGCTAAAAACAAAGCCCTAAGGATTTATTTTGGCATATTAGAAAGGAAAACTACATTTTCTTTTGTTGGTTATCAAATTATTGTAGTTCTATGACTAAATTTAGAAACTGCCTCTACTTCCCTCTCTTTACACCTAAAAAATAAAATTAATGGACATTCTAAGTGAAGGGGAGATGTAATTCTCCAATCTCAGTCAATGAACACAGGCTCCCATCCAGGTCCTCATGTTGCAACCTGAGTACCAACAGGCCAGAATGGTGTCCATTTCAACAAGAGGAGACCCTACACAAGGAAGTTTTAAATGGTTTTGTTCTTCAGCCTTTCTTCTGTGATCCATTAGCAGATGTTAAACCTAAATGATATCATACCTAAAATATTCATCAAATGAGATCATGAATGATCAAAAAGTGCTTTGGAAACACAAACTGCTCTACTCTGACCCCATGGCCTGCTAAATTTAATGCTGCTGGAAAACAAATCAGCAACTTTTAAACTACCAATTACTGGATCTCTTCAAATTCTATCATTACCCACCAAACACGAGCATAAGTTATAACCTCAAGCTGTGCTGCTGTCCAATACAGTAGCCACCAGCTATATGGGCTATTTTTATTTGAATTTAAATTAATCAAAATTAAATAAAATATTCATTTCTTCAGTCATGCTAGCCGCATTTCAAACTCAATGGCCCCATGTAATTAGCAGCTATCATACTGGACAGCATAGATATAAGATATTTCTATCAGAAAGTACTACAGGGGGTGCCTGGATGATTCAGTCAGTTGAGCATCTGCGTCGGCTCAGGTCATGATCCCAGGTCCTGGGACTGAGTCCTACATCAGGCTCCCTGCTTAGTAGGGAGTCTGCTTCTGCCTCTGCCCCTCCCCTCCACTCATGCTCTCTCTCTCTCTCTCAAATAAATCATATCTTTAAAAAAAAAAAAGTACTACTAGACAGACTAGACTATGCTCAATCTAGAACACCTATCTTCAACTACACATCCAGCTGCATATGAAAAAAATTAATCTCTAAGTAAAAAATATAATGACAAGTATGACAAGGCAGCTAGCACCATGATACTTGAGACACACATCAAAAAGCATTTTGATACTAAAGGTTTCTTTTTTCCTTGCTCCATAATAAAAAGGTTATGAAGAAAATATTAAGGCAGTAGTGGCAGGCAGGTAAGAGTGGCCAGAGTAAGTAAAATGTTCCAGAATGGTACTTAGTATCAAAAAGTTCTTCCCAGGGGCACCTGAGTGGCTCAGTCAGGGTTAAGGATCCAACCCGTTTTTTATCAACTCAGGTCTTGATCTCAGGTTAGTGAGTTCAAGGCCCTCACAGGACATCATGGAACCTATTTAAAAATAAAAAATAAAATTAAGAAAAAATAATGTTCCTCTTAAACATATGAAGCAAATAATTCTATGGTCTCCTTCACATAACTGTCATGGATAATACAGAACAGCAAAGAACAAGGGGCTAGAAATCAGTCAGACCTGGGTTTGATTACTAATACCCACCCTACCATCTACTGAGTATCAGGCAAATTAATCCACCTCCCTGAGATTTAGTATCCTTATCTACAAAATGAAGAAAGAGCCAACCTGCACAAGGAATGGAAGGAATCACAATAAAATATTAATTAAAGCATCCAGAGTAAGGTGCCAGGCATGTAGTGGGAATTTTTTAAAGGGTAGTTATTATTTATTAATATATTTCCCCCCTACATCTTTATAATGTGACTCCTTGTAGACAGACAAATATTATTTGACACACAAAGCAAGCTGTCATAAACAGGTATCCTAAAATACTAACATGGCCATTC
The DNA here is from genome assembly GCF_009829155.1 of Mustela erminea. NCBI lineage: Eukaryota > Metazoa > Chordata > Mammalia > Carnivora > Mustelidae > Mustela > Mustela erminea. The sequence continues at coordinate 10,178,961 of NC_045625.1, read as the reverse complement.
AGTAAACGAACTGGAAAAAAAATGGAATAAAATTTGTATGCTAGACAGCTTTCCCCAGCCAATATGTGACCACGCTGCTCTATGAAGCCTGGCTTTTTTACTAGAATAATCTCAAGTCATACTTAGCTCAAATAACCTGCAAGGTTCCTGTGTGTTCAGACTCTTAGTATTTATGGATGTGGGCTTAAGTTTTATATAGAAGGACAGTGTTCTATAGCTAAAAAGTAAACTCTACCAAGGGAGGCATACAGTGTTCGGTGAATATTTTTTAAAAATGGCTTCCGAATGGGGAACCTGATACCTGTTCAAGAAGATGGAAAAGATTATTATATATTTTTTTTAAGATTTTATTTGTCAGAGAGAGAAAGACCACAAGCAGTAGGAGTGGCAAACAGAGGGAGAAGCAGGCAAAGGAAGAGGGAGAAGTAGGCTCTCTGCCAAATAAAGAGCCTGATGCGGGACTCAATCCCATGACCCTGGGATCATGACCTGAGCCAAAGGCAGATGCTTAACTGACCAGGCCACCCAGGTGCCCCAGAAAAGGTTATTTTAGAAATGCAATTCTCCTTTGCTGAGATGACTGAACCACAGAGAAAAACTGCAGATAAAAATCTCTCATTCAAGTATTGGACTGAGGCTTTTTTCAAGGAAAATTTAAGTAACTCAGATTATAATAATAGTAATAATGAACTGGTAAAACATCCAATGCTTTATTGCCTTTAATTATTGTGAACTTGGTATTGGTCAAGACCAGTTGCAATGAGTGGTACCTCCCCAAGGCTTTAGTGGTTTTAAAAAAAAAAAAAAACTTCCAAGTGATTTCTTCATGACCACATCTTAATTTCCAAATCTACCATTAAATAAACTGGACATGATAAACATGGATATGAGGTGCTTAATTTTTTTTTAAGATTTTTATTTATTGATTTGACAGAGAGAGAGATAGCAAGAGAGAGAGGGAACACAAGCAGGGGGAGTGGGAGAAGGAGAAGCAGGCTTCCCGCTGAGCAAGGTGCCCAATGCAGGGCTCAATCCCAGGACCCATCCCATGACCTGAGCCGAAGGCAGTCGCTTAATGACTGAGCCACCCAGGCACCCAAAGTTCTTAAATTCTGATATCATTTTCAACCCATTCTACGTCTGCTAGGTGTAAGAACAATGGGTCTTAATGTCAAGTGAACATGGGCTGGAATCCTGGTTCTGCTAATTATTTACTATGTAAGGCTGATTTACAGCCCAGGCCATTCTCCGTTTAAATTTTAATTAAAACAAACCTGAAGATGAAGGCTGTCAACACTGCACAAAGAGTTTTAAGTCTTAGAAACATAAATATTAGGGGCACCTGTGTGTGCAGTCGGTTAAGCGTCTAACCCTTGGTTTCGGCTCAGTTCCTGATCTCAGGGTCTTGAGACTGAGGCCTGTATTGGCCCTGAGCTCCGTCCACAGTCTGCTTAAGACTCTCTCTCCCTCTATCTCCGTCACTCCCTGACTCTTCTCTATTCTCTAAAATAAATAAATAAATCGGGACACCTGGGTGACTCAGTGGGTTAAGCATCTGCCCTGGGCTCAGGTCATGATCCCAGAGTCCTGGGATCAGGTCCGCACTGGCTCCTTGCTCAGCAGGGAGTCTGCTTCTCCCTCTTCTCCCTTTGCCTGCTGCTCCCCCTGCTTGTGCTCTCTCTGACAACTAAATAAATAAAATCTTTAAAAATAAATAAATCTGGGGCGTCTGTGTGGCTCTGTGGGTTAGACCTCTCTGCCTTCAGCTCAGGTCATGATCTCAGGGTTCTGGAACTGAGTCCCGCATCGGGCTCTCTGCTCAGCGGGGAGCCTGCTTCCTCCTCTCTCTCTGCCTGCCTCTCTGCCTACTTGTGATTTCTCTGTGTGTCAAATAAATAAAAATATTTATAAATAAATAAATAAATAAATCTTCTAAAATAGAAACATAAATATTAAATAATTGGACTGAATAGAGGATAATTACCTGAAAAGTGAGGTAGAACCTCAGATTTTATTATAAAATGTAATTTAATACTTATAATGTTATTACATATATAAGAATAATTTCCTTAAATTAAGAAATAATATTTCTTTTTGGAATAAGATTTCCACTGATTCTTCTTGGTGATTAAAACAAAAATATTGAAGTCCTAAAGTACTGCCCCCACAGACTTCCTGGGTGACTCAGTAGTCAAGCGTCTGCCTTCAGCTTAGGTCCTGGGATTAAGCCCCATGTTGGGCTCCCTGCTTGGTAGGGAGCCTGCTTCTCCCTCTCCCACTCCCCCTGCTTGGGTTTCCTCCCTCGCTGTCTCTCTCTCTCTCTCTGTCAAATAAATAAATAAATAATCTTTAATAAAATATGTCCCCAATCAAGAAAACAGCCTTCTGCAGGTAAGGGAAAGAAAATTTATTACTTTTATTTTATTTATTTTTTGTTTTATTTATTTGACACATAGAGAGAGAGAGACAGCAAGAGAGGGAACACAAGCAGGGGGAGTGGGAGAGGGAGGAGCAGGCTTCTTCCCACTGAGCAGGCAGCTGGAACCATGACCTGAGCTGAAGGCAGACACTTAATAACTGAGCCACCCAGGTGCCCCGAAAATTCATTCCTTTTAAAAACAAAGCCACAGAAGGAATTCCTGGGTAAAATGTTTTCCTATTACATCTACAGATTTATTTTGAAGTTGAAAATAATCCAGTAGAACTAGAAATAGTAGGGGTTTCTTAATGCCAGATAACTGAAAATGTTGACATGCCACATAACCTTTCAGAGTACAGAAAGTAGGAGATTTAAAAAAAAAAAAGAAGAACGGGGCACCTGGGTGGCTCAGTGGGTTAAGCCTCTGCCTTCGGCTCAGGTCATGATCCCAGGGTCCTGGGATCGAGCCCCACATCGGGCTTTCTGCTCTGCAGGGAGCCTGCTTCCTCCTCTCTCTCTGCCTGCCTCTCTGTCTACTTGTGATCTCTGTCAGATAAATAAAGAAAAAATCTTAAAAAAAAAAAAAAGAAGAAGAAGAAGAAGAAGAAGGTGAAGAACTATAAGGGAGATAGTGTGGTGTAGTCAGACATCGAAAAGGTAGATTTGTCTCCAAGAAACAGGCTGGATTAGACAGAGGACATCAAGTTTCAGCTTGGCTGCTACCTAGCGATAACTAGTCATTTCTGAGTCCTTGTTACCAGTAGTGGTCCCAAAAAACCCATTCATACTAGAGGCTAAAGGGTAGACAGCACTTAGAGGTGAGAAATTTGGATTGGCCGAGTGCATTCAAATTCAGTCTCTGCAAAGCCTAGTTACCATCAAAGGTTTGAGTGGACTGCTTAATCAGGTAGATTAGACAGACAGACAAGAAAGACAGTTAAATACAGAAAGATAAAATAGATTAGACTGCAAGGATTTTCACAGATGCTATTAGCATACATAAAGAAATCACAAAAGATAACCAAAGGAAAGGCTCCTCAGCAGGCAGGTGTTTCTGAGTTCTTACTAAATGCTGATCAAGTAGAGCCTTCTTTTTTTGTCATTCATCCAATAAATCTGAAGTTCCCAATATGTATAATACACAGACCTAGGTTGAATGATGAACAAAATAGATATATCAGCTGCCCTCATGAGGCTGACAAAGCTCATGGCCAGAGCTCCATCATTTAAAAAATGGTAGAGATCTGAGAAACTCAGAACGAACTTAGTGATTCGGGGAAGTGCCTGGCCATCTGCTGAAGCTGAACTAACACAGTCCATAAGAATACGGAAGAATGTACTCTCAGCTGTGTTTGATTCAAGCAAAGAGATAGACTAAACTACAAGATCTTAATGTCTTTTAAACCACTAAGGAAATGAAATACCTTCAAACACATAGGCGGGTCTCAAATGACCAATACTCAGATCTGTGGTAAACCACTATCTCATGCAAAAACTCAGTCTCCTTTTGATGAATAAGAACAAGATAATTTCTGCAGGGGAGACTATAAAGCGGTCTAGGCATGGAATGACATTCCTGGAATCACGATACACTGGAGCATTAAATGTGATACATACTGCCGTCACCCCCTTTCCTAATATTATGTATACAGCACTCAGCATTCCTTTAATGGCACATGCTATCACCATCATGATTACACAGCTAGTGTACTCAAGAGTACTCAACCCATGAGTCAGCTAATTCTTAGCAACCAAGAATATTTGAGACATGCACAATAAGTGCAAAGAGAAAGAAAGGCTAGAGTCACAACAAGGCTTCTGTAACGATTCATCTTAAAAACTAGAACCACTTATGCTTATAAGATGTCTAAATATTAAACTTTCTTCCAATTGGAATTTAGTCTTTGCTGTCATAGAACTATAAAAAAAAAATTGCTGTTACCAGTGAAATAAAGTATATTCATGTACCACAATGGCACATTGTTATTTCCACAAAACCCGAGGTTCCTAATGTCCCAATCAAGAAATTCCCATTGTAGTTTCTTGACATTTACAGAACCTGAGTTTCTACCTAGATTTTTTTCACTGGTAAAGATTCAGTATCATTTATCTTTTGCTTTTTCTTTGTTCACTGGATATCAAAGTTAAGTGGAAAAGAGATCTAGCATATGTACTCAGAAGAAATTACACAATTACATCAAAAAAGAAGATCCCAATCTGATCATTTGTTATTATGACCTAGATTTTGGTGTAAGTACCTCCATTTGGCTAATAGCATTATATTGTGTCAGCCTCACTTCTCTATATAATTCTGTGTTACTGGAACAGAACAATTTCTTTTGCTTGGCCACTTAAGAGAAGCTTCTAGGCATACAGCTCATTCATTCAAAGGGTATATGTTGAGTGCTTAGCATATACAGCTCCTGTTCTAGGAATTAGATATACAATAGGAAACAAGACAAAGGTCCCACATTTGGGCACTGCAGTCACAAAGACTTGAATCCAGTCTCAGCTTGAGCACTCCCTGACTGTGTGGTACTAGACAAATTTGTCTCTCTGAACCACAGGTGCCTCCTCTACAGGGAAAAAAGGTAAAGAAATATAACTTCACACAGCTGTTGTGAAAATTATATAATGTTTGTCAGTGTCTGATACAGTGCCCAGAACACCACAGATGCTTGACAAGTAGTAGCTATAGTTTTATAAACACCTATTACTATTATCCATCCTGCTTTCATATTCATCTATGAGAATAACTCTAGTTTTTTAAAATAACAGGTTTCAAAGGCTTAGGCGTATCTAAAATATGTGTTTCAGGTGTTAAAAGCTGGGCAAAATAAGCCATTTATAGATGAAATGCTACTTCTGCTTACTAAAGAGCTCCTAGCTCCATACAGTAAATACAGCATAGCAAGAACATAAAAGAAAAATACTCTGAAGCTGGCGTATCAGTAGTAAAATGGAGGGTCACCCTCACACCAATTTCAAAGGGTAGGACACTTTATCACTAGTAGTAATAACTACTTCACCCAATTCAATCAGAAATTGTACAGAAGAAACATATTTAAAAGATTCAGAATATCAAATCTACCATAGCTATCAAAAAATGCAAAGAAAGCCTGTTTTTCCTTTAAAAATGATTACAAAACGTCTCATAAAGAAAATTCTCTTCAGGCAAATTCCTAGCTGACTGCAGTTATATCTTATAAAATAACTTATTTTTCAACTTATCTTACTGGAGATAGACTGGGGAACAAAAAAAAGTTATTCACAATCCAAAAACTGTTATTCACAATCTATCTAAAGAAAACCACTGTCAACATTTAGTAAATTCTCTCTAGTCTTATTTTATAGTTAATATATTAGTGATTTTTAAAAAAATACTGGCAGTTTTTCTGTCATTATACATGTAATACATAACCTATATAGAAAATCTACATAATAAAGAAAAAGATAAAGAAAGCTTGTCATCTACAATTCCACCGACAGAGAAAATCTTCACTGATATCTTGATATAGTTAATTGACAATGGAATCAATTTTCTATAGTATTATATTCTAATTCGTTCACATGTAAGTATTTTTAAAAAGTCATTAAAATGGGGGCACCTGGGTGGCTCAGTCGGTTAAGTGTCTGCCTTCAGCTCAGGTCAAATAACCAGGGTCCTGGAATGGAGCCCCACACCGGGCTCCCTGCTCAGTAAGGGAGTCTGCTTCTCCCTCTTCCTCTGCCCCTACTCATGTGCTCGTGCTCTCTCTCTCACTCATTCTCTCTCTCAGATAAAATCTTTAAAAAAAAACCTTTATTTTACTTTGTTTTTTTAAAGAGTTTATTTATTTATTTGAGAGAGAGAGAACAAGAGAAAACATAACCAGGGCAGGGGAGAGGGAGAAGCTGGCTCCCCACTGAGCAGGGAGCTGGATGCGGGGCTCAATACCAGGACCCTGGTATTCTCTATGGTATAAATAATACTATAGCAAACATATTTATACAAAAATCATTCCTGACCTTTTTTTTTTGGTCTGACCAATCTGTACTCCTACCAACAGGGACTGATAGCACTTGTCTCACCCTAAGCTTACAAACACTGAAAATGTGCTGTAATTAGCTGCCACCCAAATAAAATAAAGTTTTTGTTTGTTCAATAATGAGAAAAGATTTGGGGTTTTAAGATTTATTTTGTTGGTTATTTATTTTGAGAGTGAGAGCACGCATGCAGAAATGGCAGGGTGGGGCACAGGGAGAGAGACTGGAGAAGAGAGAATCTCCGGGGAGCCCAACACAGGGCTTGATCTCAAGATCCTGAGATCATGGCCCGAGCTAAAGTTAGACACTTAACAGACTGAACTACCCACATGCCCCAGGAGAAGAGAGTTTTAAAGGAAAATTCAAATAGCGGAAGAAAGTAGAAGACTCTCCATAGTAAAATAAAACAGACATCCATAAACATGCTGAGCAGTTGACAGAAATCCTGAAAACCTTGTAACAGGACACAGGGAAGTTTAAAATCAGTTCCAAAAGCCCCAGAAACAAAAACAATCTATTCAAAATAAAACAAAAATAATCTCATGGATGTGTTTCATTACTTGAAAACAATACCATGAATCAAGAATCAGTTCCACCTTTGGGATAAAAATGAAATGGACAAATGTGCTGATAAATTAAGATGCACAAAACCATTATTATCACACTGAAATTATTTTCAAATTTTAGGAGCAAAGATATAAATACGGATATATATTTTTGATTTCCCAAATGTAATAGAAAATTCTGTAAATTCTTACCAAGAAGATAACCAAGAATATAATTTACTCAAAAAATCTCTATGGAAGGACAACTTTGTTTCAGATACTGTACGTGTAAGAAATCCAAAGTTGTTAAGAAAAAAAAGCTTGCCTTTAGAATCCTTCACAATGGCCCTCTAACATTATGTAATATTTGCCCTGCCTAATTGTTGAAATACCACCTTTCTTAGGTGGAAAAGGAAAAGGAAAAGGAAAACCTTTCAGGACACTATACTAAGTGATCAACTTAAAAATCAAAATTCCTGGAGAGGGAAAAAAATAAAAACACCTGAAGTCATATAATCCAACTGAATAGATTCTACTCACATGGCTTCACACCAGCACACAGTAATGTTTACCCAAGTACCTATGGTCAAGAGGAATTCAAATATTGACAGGAAGAAAAATGCCTTCTACTTTGCACAAAATAACTAAAAAAACTATTATCATTTTTCATTTCTTTGTAATTTCTCCTGTAAATCCTGAATTTGAGTATTACAAGAGAGATTTCTCCTTAACAGAAAATAATGTCCCCAGTTTCCTGCAGATGTTTGTACCACCCAGGAGTGAAATTGTCACAGTAACTTCATTCTCCAGAAATAAAAGCTGATCAGCTCAATGTGAAAAGTCAGACTTCTGAGAAAGCTCTGTGTCTGCTAAAAGACTTTGATACTTGCATATACCTAAAATGCTGCAGAAATACACCCTCTCCCAAATAACAGCAAGTAACATTTATCAAGGGGCTACCATTTATCAAACCTTATGCAATACCTTTTTTTTTTTAAGATTTTATTTATTTATTTGACAGAAATCACAAGCAGGCAGAGGCAGGCAGAGAGAGGAGGAAGCAGGCTCCCTGCTGAGCAGAGAGTCCGATGTGGGGCTTGATCCCAGGACTCTGGGATCATGACCTGAGCTGAAGGCAGAGGCTTAACCCACTGAGCCACCCAGGTGCCCCTATGCAATACTTTTATAAACATGTCATTTCACAATAGAAACCACCAAAAAAACCCCCGATACTGTTATGCTTCTATTTTTTACTTATTTTTAAATAAATTTTATTTATTTGACAGACAGAGATCACAAGTAGGCAGAGAGGCAGGCAGAGAGAGGGGGAAGTAGGCTCCCTGCTGAGCAGAAAGCCCAAAGTGGGGCTCAATCCCAGGACCGTGAGATCACCACCCAAGCCTAAGGCAGAGGCCCCAACCCACTGAGCCACCAGGCGCCCCTGTTATTAGCCTCTATTTTATTGATGAAGATATTGAACTTGGAAAGAAATTATCTGTCCACTGTTAAAAGTGCTAGGAAACAACAGAGTCCAGATTTGAACACAGATGAATGGCACTTAGGAACCTGCTCATTCCACTACTGCAGTTTGATTTTCTATGGTTTGGTGGGACTTTCTTATCTTTTAATTTTTTCCTTCAAAGACTAGATAAAATTTTTTCTGCTCCTGACTTTGAAAAGAACTAGCTTCCAAAATGACAAGAACATGGGGCAGTACAACGCAATTTCACATACAATGAAAACAGATTTCTGGGATGTTAGCAAGTATATCCAGTCTAAATTATGCATGGAACTTCTAAAAATAGCTAAATATCATCATTTATTAGGCTTAATTATTTAATTAGAAAAATTATTTAACTAGAAAGAGTAGAAAAACTATATGATTTCTTTAAAAAATTTACTGAAGTATGAACAATTTAGTCTAATTTGGAGAAATACAGTATTTGCTAAGACACTACAGTCTCCACTGCACCAATGCTCTATGCCAATATTTTAATGCTGTTTGTAAGAATTTATAATATCTTAAAAGAATCCATCTTTAGATTATCATATATGAATGCAAAAAAGCCCTTTATAAATGGTAAAGCAAAATTATCATTAATATTAAAGCATTCATTCTGCTTTACAAGTTTCTAGGGACGCCTGGGTGGCTCAGTGGGTTAAGCGTCCGCCTTTAGGTTCAGGTCATGATCCTGGGGTACTGGGATCCAGCCCAGAGGCCAGTTCCCTGCTCAGTGGGGAGCCCACTTCCCCCTCCCCCCTCCTTGTGCTCATTCTCTCTCAAACTCTCAAAAAACCAAACTAAAACAGTTTTTAAAATTTGTGGCTACCTTTTGATAACAGATGACTAGGATATACCAGGTAAGACCCTTATTTTTGGGCAGACAGCAAAATGCGGAGGAAAAAAGCACAGACAGTAAGATAACAAGGGTTTCATCAAATTAAGAAATTTCTAACTAAAATTCTCTCGGTGTCAGTTGCCTTAGCTGTTAAAAGGGAAAATACTAAGCTCCCCATACAGCCAAATGAAAGCTGTAAATGACAAAGTCCCTAGTGCCCAACACAAAGTAGTATTCAATTATTGTTAGTTCTCTTCCCTTTAGGGAGTTTTTGTTTTTGTTTTTTCTTTGTAAGGGTCAGACAGATGTCCAAGTTTGCTGGTGAATAAGGCCTACACAGGAACAAGACTGCATTGCACAAAACTTATGATTAGAAATCACTTGGCTTCTTAGTAGGTTTGGCATTAGGCTTTTGTTACTCCTTCAGACACACACTTTTTTAAAATCAATCATTCAGTAACAATACAATTTATTCATTCAAAGAATCACTGAGAACCTACGTAGCAGCAAGCTAAGCACAGAAATGCCTTAAACCTCAAAAGCAGCTCACAGTCTAGTAGCAGACACAAACCTTAAACAGACAACATGGTGCTCTAAGTGTATGATAAAGGAAAGCCCAGGATTATGGAAGTCCCAAGTAAAAGCTCTTAACCTGGTAAGGGGAAGACAACTTGGAGGAGAAACATCTGAGATGAGTCTTGAAAGATAAACAGAATTTGTAGAAAAGAAAATAACAAGATAAGGAGCTTTTCAGGCATAAGGAATAACATGAGCAGAGCACTGCCAGGAGAGACCAAATCATATATTCAAGAAACCATATATGCAATGCGACTACAGCTCAGGGGGAATAAAGAAGGCTCATAAGGCAGAAAGGGGTTTCCTTTGTCAAGCTCAAGTTGTGATACTCATTCCAGACGTTTCAGTAATTCACTAAACTTGTGAAAAGTGGGTGACTTCAGTCCCATTTGAGAGACTAATGTGGGAGTTCCTCCTCAATCTAAATAGCTTAAAAAAAAAAAAAAAAGATCGTACAACATACTTTGTTTTATGATGGGTTTCCAGCAGTCAGGAAACACTGCTTGAGGGACACCTGGGTGGCTCAGTCCGTGAAGCCTCTGCCTTCGGCTCAGGTCATGATCCCAGGGTCCTGGAATCGAGCCCCTCATCCGGCTCCCTGCTTGACAGGGAGCCTGCTTCTCCCTCTATTCCCCACTGTGCTCTCTGTCGCTATCTGTCTCTCTCTAATAACTAAAATTCTTAAAAAAAAAAAGAAAAGAAAAGAAGAAGAAATGAAAGAAAACACTGCTTGAGAAACGAAAGAAGTTATATGAACTGGGTAATTACTGAAATATGTGTAGCTACTCAAGATGTACAAACTTCTCTCAGAATTTTACCTTGCTGATTCACAGCTTAAATGCATAGCAGGCCCTCAATAAATAAATAATTAAATTACAGTGTGAATGAGTGAGAGAGAGAGAGAGAGAGAAGCCTTTAATGTATTCTTTATTAAAGGGCCAAGTGAAACGAAGACTTTAAAATAAGGAAAATTCCCTATCGTTTTTTTCCCCCTTCATGTGAATTTGGTCAACGTATTTCTTAAGTTTCTTTTGTTTTCAGATCAGACTATTTTTAGTTGAGAAAAGCTCTAAAAATGGGAAGTCTGTATTTTATTGCATTCTGACATTAAGTCTCTAAGTTAGTTCCATGCAGGGGCAGCTGACAAGCATAGTAAGCTTCAGTCAAAGTCATGATTCATTCATGATTCTCCATCAACAAATACTGGCTGAGAAGATAAAACAGCATGATCAAGGAAAAAACTTAGAATGTATGAACCAGAGAGTATATCTAGTTTGGGAGCCATAAGGAAATGATGTGGCTTAGGAAATAGTTTATTAGGGCCTAACAGTGAAAACCAGGTCAGGTTAAAGCATTTAAATTTTATCAAAAGATAGTTAGGGCATCAAGTTCTCAAGTCAGATTTGCATTTAGCCACTGGGTGGAAGACGAATTAGAGGTGGGCAAGACTAGAGGCAAGGGGGCCATTTGGACCGTTGCAGTCAGATGAAAAGACGATGGTTTTGACCACCGTGGTGGTGGCAATAAAGAGGTCACTTGCTGTAACATGTATGAACTTTGAGGACATTATACAAACTGAAATAAGCCAGTCACAAAAAGACAAATCCTGTATGATTCCATTTATATGGGTTATCTGAAAGTAGTCCAATTCATGGCAACAGAAAGGGGAATAGCGGTGACCAAGGGCTGGGAGAAGGGAAAATGGGGAGCTGTTTAATGGGTGTAGGGTTCCCATTTTCCGAGATGAGAAAGTTCTGAAGAGCCGTGGTTCAACATTATAAATATATTTCACATAATGAACTATACATTTTAAAAGGGTTAAGATGATAAATTTCAGGTGTTTTTTTAATACAATTTTTTTTAAAAAAATGCAAAGAGAGGGCTAATCTTTTTTTTGTTTATTGCATTTGGTTTGGTTTAACATTTACTCTCTTCAACCTCTGAGTAATGTCTCTTGCTATTTTACCAGGTTGAAAAATAAACATGGCTAAATGGGATCTAATTTGTGGGGCACCAAAGTTCAGCATGGCACCAAATATCATACCTTATTACTTGTCACGCTACTTAACATTTCCTCCATCAATGTTACGGATTTCTTTTTTTTTTTTTTTTATAAGATTTTTTTTTTTTTTTTTTTTTTTTTTACAGAGAGAAATCACAAGTAGATGGAGAGGCAGGCAGAGAGAGAGAGAGGGAAGCAGGCTCCCTGCTGAGCAGAGAGCCCGATGCGGGACTCGATCCCAGGACCCTGAGATCATGACCTGAGCCGAAGGCAGCGGCTTAAACCACTGAGCCACCCAGGCGCCCCGATTTCTTTTTTTTTTTAAAGTTTGATTAAAAATTTTTTTTCAAGGATTTTATTTATTTATCAGAGAGACAGAGCACAAGCAGGGAGAGCAGCAGGCAGACAGAGGGAGAAACAGACTCCCTGCTGAGCAAGGAACCCGATGTGGGACTCCAACCCAGGACTCTGGGAATATGACCTGAGCCGCTGAACTGACTGAGCCATGCAGGCTTTCCTTGATTAAAATATTACTGAAAAATCACTTAAAATGGGGGCACCTGGGTGGCTCAGTGGGTTAAAGCCTCTGCCTTCGGCTCAGGTCATGATCCCAGAGTCCTGGGATCAAGCCCCACATGGGGCTCTCTGCTCAGCAGGGAGCCTGCTTCCCTTCCTCTCTGCCTGCCTGCCTCTCTGCATGCTTGTGATCTCTGTCAAATAAATAAATAAAATCTTAAAAAAAAAAATCACCTAAAATGTAAGAGGTAGTGCACAGTATAAAAAGTGAAACCTCACAATTCTACTCCTGGCCAAAAGTACTACTGGTTTGATATGACTCCCTCCAGATCTTTACCGTAAATACACGGGAAAAAAAGTCATTCTTTAAGGCCACTCTTAAGTGACTAATCCAAAGCCATTAACTAGAGATGGTATTTTAACCCAAGTCCTTGACCCTGATGCTTCCCCTCAAACTATTTAACCAAACTATTGCCTAGCTTTTAAAAATAATAAACTTGTTTATTCAAGTACAAACATACAATAAAACATAATTTATCTCCAATGTATATATAGTTCAATGAATTTTTTTAAAAATATAGTTCAATGAATTTTTTTAAAAAGTGTTGTGGAATCAACAACTCCCAAGTCAGGATTAGAACATCAGTACTTCAGAAACTTCCTCTACGCCTCCTCCCAGTCATTATATTCTATCATTAAAAGTAAACACCCTTCTGACTTCTATCACCACAAATTAGTTCTGCTTGTTTTTTAACTCAATATAAAGGTAATCCTACATTATGTCATCTTTTGTGTCTGGCTTCTTTTGTTCAACGTACTGTCTAGGACATTCATCAATGCTGCTGAATTTTGTAATAGTTTGCTGGTATCACTCCCATATGGTATTCCTTTTTATGGGTTATACCACAATTTATTTATCCACTCTACTGTGGTAAGATACCTGTTTCCAGTTGGGCACTCCTACAAATAATGCCGCTAGAACATTCTTATACATGTCTTTCAGTTCATAGTTTACCCATTTTTGTTGAGTATGTGCCCAGAAATAAAACTGCCTATGTTCAAGTTCCATAGATATTACTCAAGAGCTTTCAAATGTTTCTCTCAATTTATACTCCACTTCTGCTGACAGAGATTGAGTAGTTGGGTTGTTCCCACCAACACTTCAAGTAGTCAATTTTTTTGCTATTTTAATTTTAGCCATTCAGGTAGGTATGCATTACTACCTCATTTTTTTTAATTTTCATTTTTCTGATATCTAATGATGTTGATTACCTCAGGTCAGAGTGACAGATCTATATTTGGGAGTTAGACTTATCTTAGTGACAAACTAGTTTGACAGAAAGAAGAGATAATCTAGAATGACAGAAAAAAAGACAATTAGGGAAAGAGAGAAAGGACAGAAAACATAGTTCTAAACCATTTAGGTTTGACTTTGCTAATGGGAGGGAGGGAGTGAGATATGAGAGCATAAAGGTTCCACATAAAAAAATAATTTAAAATAAACAAAAATGTTCAATACCAACCATATCTTAGGGAGTAAAGAAAATAGATTTACAATCCTAAGGAGGCAAGGTAAAGATAAACTACTGTATTTTGGAAATAGAAACTCACAGATGCTTAAGATCACCCCACTATAACTTTCAGAAGTCCCTATGAAGATAGAAAGAAATCTCTAGAGTGATGAGCCCCAGCAAATGGAATTAAAGAAAAAGTCAAAGCCTTAAATAAAAGACCAAGTTCACCAAATGCCACGATATCATGAAGATTCAGTTACAGAAGAATCTTGTCTTCAGACAAGAAGGCCATCTCTGACACCTTTATGAGAACATGAAGTAGTAAGAAAAGCAAGGGTCATGATTAATCAACACAATATATGAGGATTAAGGATGAGGAACAAGAGTTGGCTCTGTCTTCCGGGACTCACCTCACAGTACTTCCTCTCACCAAATATTACAGGATAGTTAAAAGCTTGGGGTCTGGAGTCAGGCAAACCTACGGTCAGATCTAAACTCTGTCCTCCTCAGCTATCTGACTCCAAGCAAGTGACTTTCTCTATCTTTGAGAATAACAGTAAGGATTTACAGAGCTACTGTGAACAATTACTGAGATAACACAAGTAAACTACTTAGTACAATGCCTGACCCATACAAAGTGCTCCACAAATGTTAGCTGTAAAATGGGACCAATTCACATATCCATAAGATTGAAAAGAAATAAAATGACATGTGGAATGCCTAGATACACAGGAGGAACTCGAATGCTAGAAAATTAATGCCCCTTACTTTTAGGGAATTCTTTATCATTCAATGTCAAATTGAGTATGAAGCTGAAAGCGCACTCATTAAGAACACAATGGGTCTGGAACTCCTGAGTTCAAATCCTGACTCTGCTGTTTATTAATTGTATGATCTTGGGCAAGTTATTTACCTCACTATGCCTACCTGTTTTCTTTCTTTCTTTTTTAAGCTCAGGGCTTAAACTCATGACTGTGAGATTGAGACCTGAGCTGAGATCAAGAGTCAGATGCTTAAGTAACAGAGCCACCTAGGTATGCCCTGCCTTCCTGTTTTCATCTGTAAAATGGGAAAAATAATAAGTACCTATCTTATCGAGTTGTCATGAGGATTAGACAATGCTTCTTTTAAGTACTTTACAGATAAAGCCCTAAAACCAAAACCTGGAACATAAGCACTATGTGAGTATTAGCTTTTCTTATTTTAATAGTACATGTTTTATCTGAGACTGTTTTCCATCAAGGAAATGAGAAAACTAGTTTGTATGAAAACAATTTAATATTCTTTTTATGGTTAAGAGAAGCCAAATGGAAATACTCATATACTCATCCTCAAAAACTGAGGGAGGGGTGGTTGAAAGAAAAACAAGTTAAAACACAGGAACTATATCATAACTAAATAAACGTGAACTCATCTATTCAGAAAGTTATGACAAAAAAAATGTGCTACCTGGTTCTGCCCTAATTATGCAAAAATTCAGATGAAGGAAGCCTACTTTCCACAGAAAGAAGGGAATCACTTTTCCTAGTCTTACTTGCATATAACCAACATATCTAGAAGGACTGATGCAACTGCTTATTACTTTTATATAAAGTAAACATCACTTAGAACAGAATAACCAATTCTGTAAGACTTCTTAGGAAAGTCTTCCTGCATTATACTAGCATTTTCTTTCCACACTCAGAAATCTTCATCCCTGAATAAGTCAGAAGAGGTATTTAAAGAGGCAAAAATGCAAGCAAGTAAGCATACTTTAGAACTGGAAAGGAAATCCCATGTTTGTTCTTAGAAGGTCAGGAAGTCAATCCTGTGCATTGGTTTCTGTAGCTAACTTACGAACTGAACGAAATACTAAAACGTATCAACAACAAATAAAATGGGTGAATTGTAATTGATCTGTTTAAGAGTCTATGCCTCCCAAGGCTATGGGTCTCTTGAAAAAAGATCTTATTCATAACCAGTCTCTAGTACACGGCCTGGTACACATGGAAGGTGTTCAATAAATGGTGACTGGATATAGTCAGTGAGCACTTCCCTCCTTGGGCAAGGTACTATGTTAGGTGCCAGAGAGCCCATAATGGTTCACTTATATTGATGCCAAATGTTTTAGACTATTTAAAAATTAAACAAGGCCAGATTTGGTTAAGAAGCTGCAGCTGCAGTTGCACCTGCTCTCATCCCAGACTTATTCCCACAGCAAGGCTAGACTCTTCTGCATGCTGCTGGAGCAAATCAAATATTTCTCTCAAATGATGGAGAGTCACTTCACACGCAGCTCTGATATGGTGTTCTTTCTGCTCAGCAAAGGATGCAAACTCCACAATCTCTAGTCATAAAAATATGATGGTTAGCAAAAGCAGGTGCTGAGTAAGCTTGGTACACTTACAAATGAAGTCTTGCCATCTAGAATTCTCAATTGAGGATGCCAGACTGAAGAACATCTGGATCTGCTCCTCTGGCTTTGAGTTTTCTCTAAGAGAGGCCAGGAAAAAGTATACGGTTGCCAATATGTGTATGGGTAATTGCATACTCAAATACTTTACCTTGGATAAGAGTCCAAGACTTGGCAAATGGATGGAATGTAGCACATGGGTCTTCCTGAATACAGAACCATGCAAGAGAAGGGTTTTCTTGCAAAACAGAAACTAGGCAAGGTGTGAATTGCCCCTCTGTGTCACATTTTGGAAGAATCTACCCAGGAGAATACCCAGTTAGTCCTCCCTGACTAACTCCCAGGAGGGAGGAATGCTCAGGAGTGCATGAGAGGCAAAAGAGCACCATTACCTCAGAAAGCACTGAGTTTATCAAACAATAACTCCTTATTTCCCTACCCCCGAAGAGATAAATATATGTGACTATAACTCAGTACACACCAAAAAAAAAAAAAAAAAAAAAAGTACTGAGCTGCGGACTCTGGCAGACAGACGGTGTTGATACTGAACAGTGTGAGTTTTGGCAGCTGCATTATGTACTCTTTCAAATTCTTACATCATTACTCTCGTAAGGGCCCTGTACCAACTTGGCATGGGTTCTAATGTGGTTTGGAGAGAGAATTTCTTGCCTTTTTAAAAAAGATGACCTACAAATAGCCTTCTTTCATACAATAAGAAAATGAAAATATTTCTTTTTACTCCAGATTTTGTTTTAAAGGACAATGCCATGTTGCTAAGTTATTAAGAAAGTGTCAGAAATAATTCTGAAATTTTAAAGACCATGCAATATAAGCTCTAGAAAGACTTCTAAACAGTACATGAATGTCTCTTAAGATAGTGATGATCTATTTGTGGCAATAAAGAGTCAGTTACAAAAAATGATAATTACCTTCATCTTTATACTGACATTGGCAGCTTAAGTACCATTTAGAGGCCAAATATAGGGGGCCCTTCTTACTTCATCCATGAGAACCCAGATTCTCTGGGTCCTCAAATGCAAAAGGAAATAGTAACATCTTCCTACAAGACAGTTCTCACAATATCAAGTACATGGAAAATCTTCAATAAGTATTAGGCTTATGAAAGACAAAGCCTTTAAAACTGGTGTTTAATTAGAACTACCATACACCTAAAAGAGCTAAGTGGGCTGGCTTTTCTCCAGTCAGATTCAAGAATGAAATAAAATTATATATAAGCTGGTTTCAATATCAAGATTGAATTTGTTCTCTTTAAACAAGTGATATCAGTAATACAAGACTTCATTCTCTATACTTCTCCAGTAATATCCAAGAAAAAGACAAAATTCCAAACCTGAAAAATGACAGAGTAAGGAAAAAAAAAGAATAAGAAAACTTAGCGTTCATAAATTGATTTGACATGTTCAGAGTGACAGGGTTTTTTTCATTTTTATCATAAAATACTTTAAAATTTTCATGAAAACAGTAAATGTTTTATTTAAAAACACTAAAATGAAACATCACTCATGCACAATCATGATCAAGATTTTGCCACATTTGCTTCAGATATGACAACTATTTTATTTTTTGAGGTAAATTTACATATGGTAAGGTAAACAAATCTTAAGTTTAAGTATGATGAATTTTTACATATACATATATAACACATAACCATCAATCAGAACAAATTAGGGACTATTTATAGCAAGATTCTCTCATGTGACCTTTCCCCCCCTACCCCCACCAAACTGTCTATTATTCTGAACTCAGCATTAGTTTGTTAGGTTTTCCTTTTATCACTAATAATCAGATTAATAACCTTTACTCTTCTGTTTTCCTAGACTACAAGCGTCTATTCTGATTATACACCCCGTTAGAAAGAAGTTTATATAAGACTTTTAATATCAGTAGTAATAGTAAAAACAGGCCAAACACCTAAAAACCATAGTAAAAAAGAAGTCCACATATTTAGAATGCATGTACGCCCACTCTCCCCAACTTTCTGAAAGGAGAAAAAGGGTGAAAATAGTAACATAGAAGAGACCAAAGGGAAAAATGGAATTCATTTGATTAAAATAAATTCAATTTGATTAAAATAAATCTTTAAAAAAGATACACTAGTTTTTTTAAAAATAAGAAGATTATAACCAGTATACACATCTAAACCATATTTAAGATAATATTCAATGAAAATGTAGACCCTTAATATGTTAATTTTTATTGCCTGTCAGTGTCTAAATAAATCCCACTCCAAATACATTTTCTTTAAAGTTTACAAGCACTTTAAGGCCATGCTCCCATGCCCAGAAGCTGACAGCCTTCCTAAAGGAGCCAGACTTCTACACAATCTTAGCCCCAGTACACATCACAATTTGAAAAGTACCCTAATCAGCAGCTTTTTCATGGAGTCAAGTGCCTTCAGTAACTGTAGAATTCAGTATTTGAATCAAACAACACAACCTACTTGATCTGATATATTCAACACTATGTACCACTGTTCAATTAATATGTTCATGTGACTGGACAACATATGACTAAATTATTTTTGTACATGGAAAACAGTGGAGTGGAAAAGAGTATCTGGGTATAGTGACAAATGCAATAACCACTACCTTATCAGAAGGGCTGTTGGGAGCATTAATTAAGATAACACAAAGAAGGGCGCCTGGGTGGCTCAGTCGTTAAGCGTCTGCCTTCAGCTCAGGTCATGATCCCAGCGTCCTGGGATCGAGCCCTGCATCAGGCTTCCTGCTCAGCTGGAAGCCTGCTTCTCCCTCTCCCACTCCCTCTGCTTCTGTTCCCTCTTTCATTGTGTCTCTCTCTGCCAAATAAATAAATAAAAATCCTAAAAAAAAAAAGATAACACAAAGAAAGGGTGTTACTTTTCTCACCGCCTCAGCAGTTCTGAGAAAGCAGAACTCAGACCTACATGGACTAAGCTGTGATTTAACAGAAATGCCCTCTCCTCAACCTCCATATCCTGGAGCAGCACAAATATTCTAATAGCCAAAACTTTCACAAAGGCATTTGTGAACCAAGTATCTCTGAAAGAGTTAAGAAATGAACCTTGGGGTAAATTCCTTTCATGAGTTTGCTTTCACATAACCTAGTTAAGACACCTTAACAGAAACAAAACTTTGAGAAGGTGGTAAGGAGGCCCCAAAGGAAAGAGCTCCAGTCCTAAGAACTTCCTAGAAACAAAAGATACGCTGGGGGCATATCAGGAAGAAAAATGCACGTGGCTTACTAAGAAATGATCCCCACTCTCCCTCCTCTACCCAAATCTCAAGTTTCCACTCAAGATGCCAGCTAAGCATTTATGGTTAGTCCCTTTTACAGAAGTTACTCTTCAAATAATCTTTTTACAGAGACTATACAAAAATAAAGCAATTATCATAACTGGCTGCTTCTGATCATTGTTTATTTTGAAGACAGTAATAATCACCTGCCAGTTACTGACTTTATTGTGACGGACATCTTACAGAAGATGCTTTGATCTCCAAATTGATTTATAAGCTGCAAACTGTTAAAAGGAGGACTGAGCTAGACTTTTACAACTTTCTTCCATATGCTTTGATCTAAAAAATAAATGTATCAACTCAACTGCCCCCCATTCTCTTATTGTAGAGCCATCTCAAAGGAGTCAAAGAGGGTACAACTTAACACTAATAATATCAACAAAAATGTTCACATTTTTCATTGATTTTCTAACTTAGGTGTTGAAAATAAGACATTTGACACCTCCCCAATAGATACAAAATGCAGTTTCTAGAACAGATAGATTATAGGGTTATTATTCACATCTCAAAAGGAAATACTGTATTTATTTAAAATCAACATATTCAAATGACTTCATTTATACACTATTTACATAAACAATGAACAAAGCAAAGGACATGCACTTACAGTTTAATATAAACATTTATCAAGTGCCTGATATAATGTATATCTAAATAAAATGGGTTTGTTTTCACTGAGTTTATATCAGAGTAGAAAAGATAAGCCTTGCACACAATTCTACAAATCTAAAATAAGGTACACCATGAGACATGCTATAGAACCAAGGAGGAAAGAAGAGTTGGGGAGAAATTTGGGGAAGTGTTAAGAAGAATATGGGATTGGGAAAATAATTAATTCTACCCCATCCCACCCATATTGTTTTTACCCCTCTAAGAACTTAGGCATTTACTGAAAAGTTTGGCACCAGACAGACAAAGGCTCTGGGACCTTGAGCAAATCTATGTCCTATTAGAGTCTCATTCCTCATCAACGAAGTGAATATAATACCAAATAGCTGGCAGGACTGTTGAGAAAATTAAATGTGAATGATTTCTATATTTATGTAAATAAATTTATATAAACTATCTGCATAAATACATATCTGTATACAAATATATCTATATATTTTATCTACTTATATATCTTGAATATATACACTTATATACTTACATATATGATTTATACTTATATTAAATATATATATTTATACATACATACATGTGTTTATATATATACAAATCACAATGCCTGACCCTGAAAGGATGCTCAGGAGGTGGTCATTATTACAAATGTCTACTAAATGCTGAATCTTATGCCAGGCTACTTGTGCCTCTGCATCTGGACGCTGTGTGGTATGTTGTTTAACTGCTTTTATATTCCCAAGATCATAAAAGAGCAAATGCCATGTGATTTACTTCTTATACATCCACAAGGAGAAAAAAAAATATGTAGTAACAATATTGAACAATCAGTTAACAGAGGATTCAGCAAGACTCGGAAAATACACGGTATATATGAGAACAAAGAAAATTGAGTTCATAAGGTATAGAAGAAAAAAGTTGATAAGTACAATATTTAGGCAATCTGCATTGACTGATCAATCTTCACTGAGGTTCCACTATAGGCAAGCCCCTTCATACTATGCTAAATGCCAAGAGGATGCCAAAACAATACCCCAGGGGTTGTCTTTCCTATAACCCACTGCAGCCCTATGAGTCTTAATGCTGAAGGAATTAGAGAAGTTTCAACCATTTGCATAGAGTTTTATTTTTATTAGAGAGGGAAGAGACAGATATGGCGGGGCGGGGGAGGGCGTGTGGAAAAGCAAGGGAGAGAGGGAAAAAGAGAATCTTAAGCAGGTTTCATGCCCAGCACAGAGTCCAGCTCACGGCTCAATCTCATAATCGTGAGATCATGTCCTGAGCTGAAATCAAGAGTTGGACACTTAACTGAATGAGCCATCCAGGTGCCCCCATCTAAAGTTTTTTAACATTTGGACTCCGTATCAATGGTTCTCAGAGTATGATCTACAGATCTCAAAACCTTTTCAGAGAGTTTGCATGGCCAAAACTATTTTTGTACTGATTATAAGGCATGATTTGCCTTTTTTTACTATATTGACATTTACAAGGATGGTGCAAAGCCAGTGTTGGGTTAAATTGCTTAGCTTTAGCACTAATCAAAGCAATGCCACCAAAACGTATTGGCAGTCATTGTATTTACCACCACCACACACTGCGGGGGCGGGAAAAAAGCCATTTTAACTTAAGAATATCCTTGACAAATTCCATCCAATGAAATCGTTTTCATGGAGTGGTTGCTTGATGGATTTCATTTCCATTTTCATTTTTTTTCCATTTTTATTTTTAGTAAATGCTTAGCATTCTTTCCAGAAAATACCAACTATTCCTTTTTTTTTTTTTTTTTAAGATGTATGTATTTCTTTATTTGACAGAGAGAGAGAAAACAGAAGCAGGCAGAGCAGTAGGCAAAGGGAGAAGCAGGCTCTCCACTGAGCAGGGAGCAGAATACAGGACTTGATCCCCAGGATCATGACCGTAACCAACTGAGCCTCCCAGGTACCCCCCACCTATATACTTTTCTTAAAGATCCAATGAAAAGATCTAATTTATGTATGAACGGTAACAGTATTACTAATTACTTCAGTCTATATAACAAGGAAAAAAGACTGTGTTCCTTATTTCAAATTGTAAATGAATGTATGAGGATTTGGAATAATTGTTAATAATGAATTCTAGAACACTGAAAAAAATTAAATTAAATTTTAAGAAATGCTCATGGTAAATGTAAAAAGGAGAAAAGAAAGAATGTCCTTGACGAAGCAGTAAGATTTACTGATTTTAAATCTCAATGCCTGACTATGCAACTTTTTAATATTTTGTGTGACAAAATGGAAAACACACTTAAAGCACTTCTCTACACTGACTGTCTCAAGGAAATGCACTTTAAGCTATTGTTTGAGTTGTAAGGTAAACTAGCTTATTTTTTCATGGGCTATCATTTTACTTGAAAGAACAACAGAAATTATGGTTATTCAGATGTGGATGTTTGACAGTTATTATCTTGAAAATGAACAAAGTGGGCATGTCATTTCAAGGAAAACAACTGGCAGTATTTGTTGCCAATGATAAAATTTAAGACTTTAAATAAAAACTGGAATTTTGGAAAATTTGTATCTGCTACTGTATGCCTCACAGCTTCCCAGGAAAATAGTGGTAATATTAAGAAAACTGATTTACTGGATTTTATATGATGAAATATGTCCATATTTAGAAATTCTATATAACTTGTTAAACCAGTATTTTCCAAATAACCAAAGCATGCTGTTTCAAAATCATTCATGGGTCAAAGACCCATGTAAACTGTAAGACAGACTAGGGGATTTTTAATGAAATAGAGAATGAAAAGTTCATTGATATGGTTTCAGATTCCATAGTGCAACTAACCTTTAAGAGACTACCAACTATTGGGGCACCTGGGTGGTTCAGTGGGTTAAAGCCTCTGCCTTCAACTCAGGTCATGATCCCAGGACGAGCCCCAAGTCGGGCTCTCTGCTCGTGGGGAGCCTGCTTCCCCTCCTCTCTCTCTGCCTGCCTCTCTGCCTACTTGTGGTCTCTGTCAAATAAATAAATAAATCTTAAAAAAAAAAAAGAGAGAGAGAGAGAGAGAGAGACTACCAACTACTGAGATCTGATACACATGAAAGAAGAAAATACACAATTATCCAAACGATTAAAATCCATTTCCATATATATCTGAGTATAGAGGCCATATTTTCTTCATATTCTTCAGCCAAAACATATTGAAACAGACAGAATGTAGATGAAGATATACACAGCTATGAAAATTCAGTTGCCTTTTTTTTTTTTTTAAAGATTTTATTTATTTATTTGACAAAGAGAGGAATAGGGCACAAGCAAGGGGAGTGGCGGGCAGAAGGAGAATAAGAAGCAGGTTCCCAGCTAAGCAGGGAGCCCAATGCAGGGCTTGATCCCAGGACCCTGGGATCACGACCTGAGCCAAAGGTAGATGCTTAACCGACTGAGCCACCCAGGCACCCTGAAAATTCAGTTGTCTTTCACAAAGCCAGACATTGAAGAGACCTACAAAAATACAAAATAATGTCACTCTTCTCACTAAGATTTGTTTGTTTTTTTGGGGGGTGGGGGGAATCTAGAGATATTTTTATAGTTACTCTTACTTTAAAATGTTACTTATGTTGCTATGCAGTAAGTTAATCATTTCTATTTTAAATGAATTAATAAACATTTTTAAATTTCTCAACTTTACTTTTTTTTTTAAGATTTTATTCATTTATTTGACAGAGAGAGATCACAAGTAGGCAAAGAAGCAGGCAGAGAGAGAGGGGGAAGCAGGCTCCCTGCTGAGCAGAGAGCCAGATGCGGGCCTCGATCCCAGGACCCTGGGATCATGACCTGAGCTGAAGGCAAAGGCTTATTAACCCACTGAGTCGCCCAGGCACCCATCAACTTTAATTTCTCATACAGTGAAAGGTGATAGATATAACCCACATAAGCAAAAGCTCTTGGGAACCTCAATCATCTTTATGAATGTCAATTTTTTGTGCATGACAAGAGATCTCAGAGATCCTGATTTTGTTTTAGTTGGTTTAATTTTTTTTATGAAAAAATCTGGAAATTGAAGTTACATACAGCATAGTCAAGACATGCATCTGGATCTCCTGATTTCAATTTTACATTTATTCTACACCATGATTCCTATATTCACTAAGATAATGGTTTAGAAAACCCTCATTGCATTCTTCCCAGTAGGCAAGAAGTTAGACCAAAAAATTACAATATTGACAATCCGCCGGAAGTTTTAGAGTACGGAGTTTCTTCGGGCTGCGTGGTTAGGGAGTTGGTGGGTTGTATTTAGACGGGTTATCAATGGACACGCAGAAGGACGTCCAACCTCCAAAGCAGCAGCCAATGATATATATCTGCGGAGAATGTCACACAGAAAATGAAATAAAATCCAGGGATCCAATCAGATGCAGAGAATGTGGATACAGAATAATGTACAAGAAAAGGACTAAAAGATTGGTGGTTTTTGATGCTCGATGAAACATGGAATTTGGAGGATTATCTTCATTTGTACTTGGATTTGCTATTAATGTTATATAGCTTTTGATTAGTGTATATATCTTTATGAATACAAATAGCATTTCATTTTAAAAACCATCTTGTGTGTAGATATTTATTTGATAGTTTCTATAAAGAAGTTTTTGTTCAGTTACGTGATTTATGGCCACCTGGATGGCTCGGTCTGGCTTCTGCTCAGGTCATGATCCCAGGGTTCTGGGATAGAGCCCCACATCAGACTCCCTGCTCAGTGGGAAGCCTGCCTCTCGCATTCCCATTACCCCTGCTTATATTCTCTCTCTTTCTCTCTGTTAAATAAATAAATAAATAAAGTCTTTTAAAAAATTAAAAAAAAAAAAAATTACAATATTAACAATAACTGAAATTTGAACATTATGGGTCATGCATTTTTATACTTCTAATTTCATTCAGGTCTCACAACAACCCAGTAGTATAGGTACAGTTATTTACTTACCTCCATTTTGCAGGTGAGAAACAGAGGTTAAACCACTTGCCAAAAATCACATAGCTACTACATGGCAAAGCTGGGATTTGAAAACAACACTTCTAACAAAGATATATCAGCAAAAAAGCTTTCTCCTAACTGCCCATCAAAACACTTGTGTGGTCATCAGCAGTGGCATTTATGGAAATAAAGGACCCAAAACTCTGGCCCAATACCATCACATAGAGACAGAACAAAACACTAGCCTGGAGTATGGCCAGACAAACTTAGTTCTACACAGAGAATGGCAAGAAAACAAGCAAACAGGGAAATGTGATAGATATAACCAGGCTGCCTCTCTTCCTTACCCATCCAGCATCTCTACCATTACCCATTAAAAAGAAGTGACAGGAGTCAAGGGTGAAGTATTTGTCACTGACATACAGCTGGGGCAGTGAAAACTCTTGGCAGGTGTTCTCTAAGCTATAACTCCTCTTCTATGCAAACAAACCCCCAAGCTGAGTCCTCCTGGCTTTATCACACTGAGCCTTGACAAGAGCCATCATTAGTGTCCAAACTCCACTTTTTCCAGGCTGATGACATGTGTCAGGCCTTGATTCCTGGAGCCATTCCTGCCTGCCAACTCAGGAAAGGCTTCTGTAATGCCTTTGGCTTTTTTGAAATACCTCAAGTCACAAGACAGCAGCTGACACCAACTCCCTCCAGAGGATGGACACTTGGCCAGGAGCCCAAGCTGAAGTGGATTTGGAGGTTCTTGATCTTTACTGAAATCATTCCTACCTTCTCACTGGCAATTAAAATAAATTCCTCCCCTGAGAGCAGCCAGAGGTTCTGCAAGCCTCTTCCATCCAGTGGTAGTCACCTTTGATTAGAGTAAAGTGTTAAAGTGTAGCAGCAGCTGATAAATGTCAGAGCCTAAAGGGCCTTCACAGACTTTTGATCACTTACAGCTATTCCTCATTTCATACCATGGACAGTTTTTATGCCAACATCACTCAGCATCTCTTACTTAGTCAAATACTTCAGGTCAGGATGCTAAATTCAAGTCAATGGTCCATTTGCACTAGTTCTGGGTGTATCCCTAAGGCTAAGATGTTTGACCCGCCAGACAGATAGACTTGAAGTACTTTTCAGATGGCCAACAGGACATTAGGAAACTTCTGCAAAAAACATGCTTTTTCACAATGGAGAGGTAGTGTCATATAAGTAAACAGACGTGCACATGCACAGGCACAGTCAAGAATTTTAATTCTGACCCACTATCTGACTTCAGTTCTTCATTTCCCTTGTAAATCCATTTCCTCAGGGTGCCTGGGGTAGACCAGGCAGTTAGGCCTCTGCCTTCAGCTCAGGTCATGATCCCAGGGTTCAGCATCAGGCTCCTTGCTTAGCAGGAACATGCTTCTCCCTCTGCCTCTGCTGCTACCCCCCCTGTTTGTGTGCGGGTGTTCTCTCTCTCCCTGTCAAATAAATAAATAGAATCTTAAAAAAAAAAAAAAAATTTATCTAGGGGCACCTGAGTGGCTCAGTTGGTTAAGTATCTGACTCTTGATATCAGCTCAGGTCTTGATCCTAGGATTCTGAGTTCAAGACTTGAGTGGAGCCCACATACATAATGCAAAAATAATAAAAAGCATTTCCCCTAAATGTTTTAAATAGTAAGTTACTTATAGGATGAATGTCTAGTTACCTATAACTTACAATGTCTTAACACAACATTATAATCTACAGGAGACAAAAATAAACTTCATAACAGACATCAAGTTTTTAAAGCATATAAAGTATCATATGATTACATTTAACCCAGTAAACTAAAATAGGTCAGAGGAAGAAATACATATTCTTATGTTATTGTTAGATCGTCAGGGTTTCATCACTGTACAAAAGGAAAGATTTGAGTCTTTTGATCACTGTTTTTGCTTATTTCACTAACTGTTTATTGCAAAAACACATGCTGGTTGGCTCTCATGGACTTTTAAAATCTCTGCCAACACTTTTCACATACTGCAATAAAATCCAAGGTTCTTTCTACCTCATTCCTTAATACCCATTAATATTAACTACCGCATGATTTTGATCCCTATTTCTTTTATGACTATATATTTCCAACTCACTTAATGTACTTACTCATTCAGGTCAGCTGAACAACAGTCCTTAGTATAGAGTTATTTAGAAGAATTGTTCATTGATTATAGATACCCTGTGAATTAATTTACTATGGAAAAGTGAAGTATTGCTTCTTATGGGTTTGTAAAATAATCTGAAGTAGTAATATCTTAAACACATTAAGCCACTGTAACTAGGAGATGGAAAATCCTGGTGGCCCTTAGAATATTTGGATAGGTTTTGAAAAGAAATGTCCCATTTGAAAAGAAATACCGTCTTTTGGCACTAGGTCAATTTGCCATTTCAGTGAGTTGGCCTGCCCACCCCCTGGTCTTCCCAATTCATAAAATATCTGAAATAACCTGATATAAAGTTGCCATGTCAAGAAGTAAAATGTTCCAAGCTACAAAGTTTAAATTTCTCTTTCTACTTCTCAATTGTCTGGTAAAACCTCAGCAGGCTAAATATAAGAATGTCCCATAATTCCATATACAACTACAATCTTCAGCATACTCTTTTCCCCCCTTCCCTAATACTCAAGTAAACACTCTGGATCTAGCAGGCTTTGTAAGCACTGTCTTGAAACAACACATTCTCTGACCCTTACTTAAGGGCAGAATTAGTACTCATAGTGCTGGGATCCGCTCCAAACCAAATGGTTGCTGTGGAAGTGGGAGAGAAACTGTTGCAAAGTCAGTTAAATTCATTCAAATATTTGTGTAACTTCTCATCTGGCAACTTCTTCTGTATAAGTGCAGATTTACTAATTAAAGGTTGTTGATGAAGCCTAGTAACTACTTTTTCCAGGGATCATCACTGTCCAGTTACCACTGTCTGGTTTTTTTTTTTTTTTTTTTTAAGATTTTATTTACTTATTTGACAGACAGAAATCACAAGTAGGCAGAGAGGCAGGCACAGAGAGAAGGGGAGGCAGGCTCCCTGCTGAGCAAAGAGCCTGATGCGGGGCTTGATCCCAGGACCCTGGGATCATGACCTGAGCCGAAGGCAGAGGCTTTAACCCGCTGAGCCACCCAGGTGCCCCACTGTCTGGTTGTATTGCACAGATTACAGCATAGGGAACAATGTGACTAGATAATGGTGACAGGCTGCAACAGCAGCAACATTACACCAGTGACAAGATGAGATGGTGAAATCTTGGTCTACAGCTCTGTTTGGAATGTCTGAACCTAACATTCAGAGGGAGGCTATGGATGCGCTCTTAAATTCCATAACTGAAACTGTTTTCAAAATTTTGTGTTTATGTGCAGATTAGGGAGAGAATCTATAGCCTTCTACAAAGTTTCTAATTATATTATCTAATTGTTAATCCTCACAAGCAGTATGAGGGAGGTACTACTATACTATTATTCTTATTTTAACAGACTGAGGATTTTGAAGTTCAAGAGATAAAAACTTTTCCTAAGGTCACAAAGAAAGTGGTAGAGAATTAATTTCAAAAAGCCTTTGAAACACACATATACATACATACATATGCAATGTAATAGTTATTTGGAAGTTACTTTAACTATAAAATAAGGGTTTTACGTTAGTGTAAATGAACCAAAACCAGAATATGGGTAAGATATGCAATTTAATTTCATAATACATAAGTACATTATAAATGATTTTAAGAATTTAAATCTTTTTGAAACATATAGAAATTCATATAAATTTTAACACGTGTTGTGCTGTTTTACACACTTGACATTTAGTTCTCACAACAGGTTTTTTAAAAAAGATTTATTTATTTATTTGTCAGAGAGGAAGAGAGAGCACAAGCAGGAGGAGCAGCAGGCAGAGGGAGATGCAGACTTCTTGCTGAGCAAGGAGCCCATTGTTGAACCTGATCCCATGACCCTGGGATCATGACCTGAGCCAAAGGCAGATGCTTAACCAACTGAGCCACCCACACATCCCTCACAATAGTTCTATGAGGTAGACACTATCGTTATCTCCATTTTATAGGTAAGGAAACAGAAAAACAGAAGTTTTTTTCTCTTGCACAAGGTCACATAGCTAGTAAGTTGCAAAGTCAAAATTCTAGCTCCAAATCTGTATTCTTTATTGTTACAATATTACTTCTCTGAACACTTAATATATGAAAAATTTAAACTATGGCCACTCAAATGGAAAAAAAAGAGAACAAATAAGAATCCAATTTGGAAAAGTCTATCATGATAAGGTATTTCATATACTCTATTTTAGCACATATGAACCAAGAGCAATGAAAAAAAGAAATCTAGAAATTATATTAACATGCTACTTTGACATGCACAACCTCATTTAATTTTCACAGCTTTGTGCAAAGGGCAAGTGCTATTTGTCCCCCATCTTAAAGATGAGTTAACGGATGCTGAGAGGTTAATGTCATCACTCATCATTACCTGAACTTTCCCTTCTCTAGGACTTTCTATGCAGAGCTTTCCCTCTACTGGAGTATCTTTCCTTCTCTGTCTAGAAAAATTCAACTATACGTTTGAGTCCCAAGTCAGATGTGACCCTCAGATATATCTTTCCTGGGACTTTTGGGCAGAATTAACCCTTTTCTCTACTCTCCCTTAACATGATTTGTACCTTCCCACCAGCATAGCAGTCATTCTCTTTGTCATCTACTGTGTCTATGTCTAGATCCCTGGGCAGACACTGTGCTCCATAATGGCAAGGATTATATGTAAGAGAAAGGATCCTAGGATTTCACTGACGAATTAGCAAAAGGATAAAGCAGAACACTAGCAGTCTGGCTAAAAGAAATATGGGTTCATGATGCCACGCTGTTGTCATCTTTATAACATAAGAATCTGTCCTCAAGGTTAGTAGCATTACCCCCAAATACCCCAAATATATGCTCCCTGCATAATGCTTGGGAAGTGTCTGGACAGAAGCCACCTGAGATAGTGACTCCTCTTCTCTTCTATGCTACTAATCTCTCAAATATATTGATTTATTAAGTTTATGATTCTTGTTTCTTTCAAGTATATCAAGAGGTCTCAAGAAGACTATGAAAACAATTACATGTCCAAGTTGGAGCAATGTGGGTTTCAATATTTCGTAGTACCTTTGGAAAAGGAAAAGAGGTAAGTGAAACAGTAAAGGATGGCATGGTAAATTTTGACAAACTCAAAACCAACCTAAATCAAGAATGAAATAAACCAACTTATTAAATTTGTAGTTTCTACAATTCTTGTTTAATTTAACCCTAATGTTTTTAACCTTAGACTTTATCCTGGCGTTAAATATATAAACCCCTTAGCAAACTCATTAAAAATACCAGTGTGTCCTTCTAACTTGCCTGATGATAAAAACTTAAAGGCGTGAGGATGATGGTAGCCTTCCCTGCCATGAAAATTAATTATTTCCAACACAATGGGAAATACCCCTATGCCATTCTGGAAACCTACCTTTCACTCTGCTCTAGTTTTTCAAATCTATAAAAAGCATTCTTATTAGAATGCCATGAATTTAAGCAATGGTATTTTGTAAAATATCTCATGGCTTGGAGCAGCAGAAGTCAGTATTCTTTTAAAGTCTGAACATCTGTCCAAACGGTTTAAGGCATTCACATCTCTTTCTACTATGAGACCAAGGGAAGACTGTTTAAACACATTAAAGAGTTTTTAAACGACTACACAGTAACAGTTGCTTGATTTTTTTGTTGTCGTTGTATACCATTCACTGTCATAACACTGAGAACTCAACAAAGCTGGCTAAATGGAGTGTTTTGACAGAGGGTGAAATAATTAAATTGATGTAGATGTTCAACAGTTTACATTCAAATCAAATTCTCAGTGATTTTTTTTTAATGTGTACCATTTGGCTCCTTTAAAAATGAATTTGAGAAGAGTCAACCTTTACTATTTAAACCCAATCCCTGATTAAAGATTAACCTTAATTCAGCCAGCAGTTCTCTAAGCCTTGCTTCTGAGCACTCCTCCATCTCTCCAGTAATAAAACCCTACATTCTGAAACCCTCTATCCCTACCCATAGAATTATTTCATTTTCTAGCTTTTTAATCAAGGATATTCAGGAGTCAATGAAAAATAACCAGTATGTCTATAATGTCCCAATACTCTTCATGCCAAAGCAAAAAGACACCTGACATTTTAGTTGCTGTGATCTTACAGAGGAGAAATGCAAGCTTTCTCTTAGGTGATAGGGGTTTTTTGTTTCTGTTTTTTCAAAATGGAAAATAATGTGTAGACTACCATTGAACCTCTGTGGCAACTCACTGATCTAGGATCTCAGCTAGAGAGATCACCAATTGTGAAGGTAAATTTTTTTCATCTTCCTCTATGAAAAATTTTGCCTACAGACCCACCTGCTATTTATACAGGCAAACAAGGAGAAAATGTTTACTAGTTTGATATAGTTCTCACTGCAGATGCTACTTCTGATACAGAAGAGTTAAGTTTTGTGGTGGACAGGAAAAGAGGTGATATGCTCAGGGAGCTGAGCATTGATAAAGTCCAGTATTCAAGTTCTGGCTTACAACAGTGACTCCTGGCTATGTAACTGTGCAAATCACTTAATCTCTCAGTTTTTTTCATGAGGTACAAGTGGGTTGTTTTGAGTTTAATGAAATAAAAATATACAAATTCCAGCACATAACAAAGTCCATAATATATATTAACTTCTTTCTTACCCATGCCCTTTAATAATCAATCTACTCTAAAATGAGGCACTTGACATTTTCAGAATTAAAAAAATAATACTGTTCAAAGCCATTTTCTCAACCACCCATTGGAGTCTGCTTGTATAAGTAACTGCAGTCTCACAAGTCCATTAAGTTCATGAGCTCTCTGCTATACACAAACTGATTTCATAGTCTAAATATTCTCAACCTGAAACCTGGAAAAGAACATGAGAGCCTCTATCAGCAGTGGTTTCACTGCTCATTGGCTCTTGGAACATGGGTACAGGCTGAAGAAGGGCTGCCAGGGCCAGAAACCAGCCTTCAGAGGACTCCAAGGAACATTCAACGCTGTCGGTGAGTTTGGGATTTGAAAAAACCACCGACCGTTGACTGTACCTTGGGGTCCTTACAGACAACACTACATTTCCTGAAGCAAAGGAGCAGGCTGTACCTTCACATGTCACATAAGATCACCAGAACCAGTCCTGCTGCCTGTCCCTAAAGGTGGTCCAGTGAACTTTGTAAGAGCTCCCCCTATTTCTATTGCCCATTGTTCCTTGCTTTGTGTTGTTTCTGACAAACAAGTGTTTCACTTCAACAAGATAAGGAGAACTCCACTATAATACTGAATGTGCTTAAAAATGTCTCCTAGAAATATGTCACTCTAGTGAAAAACAGGATGGAGCAAGGAGACATTAAAAACATGTATTTCAGTTTTGAGTGAAACCCGATTATTTTACACCCATTTCTCCCCCATCCCCTCAAAACTTTAATTAGGAGCAAGAGAAGGATTTAATAAGCAAACATAGCATACAACTGTCTAATGCCTGTACAACTCTTATCATATTCTACCTCCAACTACAGTTAATATGGTTAAGTTTTCACAGCCCTGTTAGAATATGAGATGTTTGAAATCAACTATTGCCTCACTACTTCTGGGCACACATATGCTTACTTAAAAGTTTGTTAATTGTTAAGTAAAATGTCAGGTCCGGAGTCAGATATCTGGGAAAAATCTTGGTTCAACTCCCTAACTAGCTATGTGACCATAGGCAAGTATCTGAGTTTCTGTTTTCTCATGTATAAAATGGTAGATAATAAGAACACTTACCTCATGGAGTTCTGAGATTCAAGGAGATAATATATAACGTGCTTTGTACCATTCCAAGCACACAGCAAAAAATATATGGAAACTGCTATTATTATTTAACCCAAAACATAACCTGTGCTAATTTACCTTGAAAAGTGCTCATATTTCTCAGCCCAAAACAGAGAGGAAGAGCCAGGACCCTCGACTCTTGTTTGTATCTATCAGGTATGCAGGCACCTATCTATGTGTATGGTCACAGAGCTACCTGTTAGCTTCTCCACGAGCTCCTTCCATTCCCTGAACCAGTTTCTCAACTTGAAGAAATCTCCCAGCTCTAGTATCTAGTGTTACCTATAATTAGGTGGGCCCTCAATCATCGGTTACTAAGAGAGATACCGGACCTAGGCCTCAAAGAACCAGTGTGGAAAAGAAGAGCCGGGAATTCAGGAGGGCCGAGGCAACGCCACCAAATGGAAACGCTGATGGCTGCACTCAACATTCATTGCTGTCGGTGGGTTTGAGTCTGAATCAACTCACTGATCAATGAATGCAAACTGCGGACCAAACAACCTAAGGAAAGCAAAAAAGCAGTCACCTGAGTGCATCAGCTACCGTGCTGGATGGAAGCTGCCGCTGTCTCCAGTACACCAGCTAAAGCCTCTCTTGCTCTCTTTGCTTCTAATACGAAATAAGTACTCTAAATGCCTAGTGCTTTACTTTTTCTTATTTTTTAAAAATGTTCTAGGGGTGCCTGGGTGACTCTGTGGGTGAAGCCTCTGCCTTAGGCTCAGGTCATGATCTCAGGATCCTGGGATCGAGCCCCGCATCGGGCTGTCTGCTCTGTGGGGTGCCTGCTTCCCCCTCTCTCTCTGCCTGCCTCTCTGCCTACTTGCGATTCTCTCTCTCTCTCTCTCTGTGTCAAATAAATAAAATCTTTTTAGAAAAAGAACTGTAAAAATGTTCTAGAGTTAAAGAAATATATTTTTCAATTTTTTACTAACATATAATGTTTTATTAGCCCCAGGGGTACAGGTCTGTGAATCACCAGGTTTACACACTTCACAGCACTCACCATAGCACATACCCTCCCCAATGTCCATAACATAACAAGAAATTATATTTTATAGGAAGAACTGTGTATCTTGACATGACACGTATTTAAAAAACCAATGCTTTTGTAATTTTTAAAATTAAAAAAACCAAACATACTCATTATTTAAAATTTAAATATTGAAATAAAGTAAAAATTGAGTATCCCTTTCTTCATCATCTTCCATTTCCTCAATGGAAATCACCTATAAATATAATAAATAGTGGGGTGCCTGGGTGGCTCAGTCATTAAGCGTCTGCCTTCAGCTCAGGTCATAATCCCAGGGTCCTGGGATGGAGTCCCACATGGGCTCTCTGCTCAGCAGGAAGCCTGATTCTCCCTCTCCCACTCACCCTGATTGTGCTGCCTTTCTCTCGCTTTGTCTCTGTCAAATAAATAAATAAAATCTTTAAAGATATATACGATAAATGGCAAGTTTAATAACTTGTTATTATCAAAAAACTTATCTATATTATCTGATATTATTAAAATAATAAATATCATAAACTATACACTTATTTTATGTCCTTAGAGACCTTTATCCATGCACATACAAATGGATACATATCTATAATTTTGTGGGGCTTTTGAGAGGTGGCTTAAGCAAAAATAAGCTCATTTTATATTTACAGCTGTATAATCTGCTTTTTCACTTGACTATACTAGACAACTACTATAGACAGCCTTCTGCAACAATCTTGCTATATTGTACTAGTTCTTTCAAATGACTATATAGTATGCCTTAGTATGAAGGCCCTGGTTATTATTGTGACCAAAATTTTGAGGCTCATTCATTCTAACCTTTGCAAACCATGTCTCTCAAACAAGAAAAGAACCTAAGTGAAATGGGAAATGAACATCATTCATCTAAACAAAATGTAAAATGTAGTACCAATTCTCTGACTTCTGTAACGTAAGATTAGATGAGCCACTTTCATGATAATGACAGGAAAACAAACCTTGGTCACCAATAATTTAATCATACACTTAAATCTGAGATAGAGAAAAACAGACTCTCATAGCAAAAGTCAAATTAAATAAAGCAGTACGAAAAGAATCTTATCTAAAGTTACCTTCCAGGAGGCCTGAGTGGCTCAGTCCATTGAGACACTGCCTTCAGGGGCACCTGGGTGGCTCAGTGGGTTAAGCCTCTGCCTTCAGCTCAGTTCATGATCCCAGAATCCTGGGATTGAGTCCTGCATCAGGCTCCTTGTCCAGCAGGGAGCCTGCTTCTCTGCCTGCTTCTCTCTCTGCCTTTGCCTGCCACTCTGCCTGCTTGTGCTTTCTCTCTGACAAATAAATAAATAAAATCTTAAAAAATAAAATAAATAAAGTTAGCTTCCAAACCCAGGGACAGGAAGGAAGTTGAAGTGCAGGTATAGTGATACAAGAAAGAAAAAGAGAAATCAAAGTCAAGAGAAAAATGAAGAAAATGACAAGAATTCAGGAAAAATAGAGGGTTCGGGCCAGTGTTTCCCAATCTGGTTATATATCAGAATCATCTAGACTAGTTGCTCTGAAAAATGCAGATTCCTGAGATCTACCCTAGACCAGATGTAGGGTCCTAGAATCTGTATTCTATTATACCAAACATTCTAGGCATTATTTTTCAACCACCAATTACTTCCAAATTTTCTGAAAACATTAGAAAAGAATATCCAATACATTCTTTGATAAATGTACACCTGAACAAGCATGCCACCTATTTATTTACAGAGAATCAATAATCTTTTTTTTTACTATGCCAATAAAAAAAATTCATTTCAGCCACCAAAATCCTATGCTATTTCTCTTGGATAAAACTAAATGCTACATGAGCGCCTGGGTGGCTCAGTTAGTTGAGCATCTGCCTTCAGCTTGGCTCATGATCGCTGGGTCCTGGGATTGAGCCCCCAGACTGACAGTCTTACAGAGAACAATTTTGGAGTGATAGTCACAGAAGAAAACAGAAAGGTAGTGGTGAAGAGCTTGAGCTACGTAAGGGTAAAAATTCAAGTTATAGGATTTATCAACTATGTAAACCTAGAAAAGTTACTTACCTTTAAATCTGTTTCTTCTATAAAAAGGAGATATGATAATAGTATTTGCTTCACAAAGCTACTTCTGAACTAAGAATATGCAATTATCATATGGTTTTACTCATATGTGGAACATAAGCAATAGCAGGGCCATAGGGGAAGGGAGGGAAACCTGAAGGGGGAGAAATCAGAGGAGAGAACTGGGGAAACAAACTGAGGGTTTCAGAGGGGACAGAGTGGGGTAAGGAGGTAACAGGACGATAGGTATTAAGGAGGGCATGTGTTGTGATGTGCACTGGGTGTTATACATAACCAATGAATCACTGAACACTACATCAAATATGAATGATGTACTATACACATAACTTAAAAACATGATAAAAAAGAATACATGTAAATTATTTCACACAGAGCTTGACACAACAAAATACTAAAATGTGCATACTCGCACAAGCAGACACTGACAGGAAATTCAAACAGACTGGAAGCAAAAACGTTAACCACTGAAATCTTAAGTTGTAGAATTAAAGGTGATTTTTACGTTTATTATTTATAATTCATCTATGCCTTCCATGTGTTTAGCAATAAGCATCAACTATTTCAACAATTAGAAAAATTGTTTTTAAATGTCTTTTTTTTTTTTTAAGATTTTATTTATTTATTTGACAGAGAGAAATCACAAGTAGACGGAGAGGCAGGCAGAGAGAGAGAGAGGGGGAAGCAGGCTCCCTGCTGAGCAGAGAGCCCGATGCGGGACTCGATCCCAGGACCCTGAGATCATGACCTGAGCCAAAGGCAGCGGCCCAACCCACTGAGCCACCCAGGCGCCCCTAAATGTCTTTTTTTTTTTTAAAGCAAAGATTTCTTTTAGATGAGAGATCTACCTATGTTTGGCTGAAAAGCAGACTGAAGAATCCACAGTGGGAAAGGAAGAAAAGATGGACTATTTTTATCAAGAAAGGGAACCTGTAGAAAGCAAAGCTACAAGGACCGTAGAAAGTGACAGGTTCCAGGTCCATATGGATGTGGTCACTTTGGAAGGCAGACACATCAGCCTCAGAGCATGAAAACGATGAAGGAAAATTCCAGCCTACTTCTGTCCTCTCGGGCTGTTTCTTTCTCAACAGGATCCAACTGGACCTTGTGATCCTGTACCTTGGCAAGGAACCTGGCATGGAGTAGACGCTCAGTAAATGTCTGTCAAATGAATTTTCTTTGATTTCTGGCACAGTTATATTTATAACTTAGGAAGTGGTCTGCTCCTTGAACCAAGCACTGGATAGCTTCAAACCATCTGTGCCACGAATTATAGTTCTAACCCAGGTATATAATTTTAATAACTACCAGATATCAGGTTTGTCCTTGATTACTATACTTGCTATAGAACTCCTGAACTTACACTTTAGTCTAACTTCCCTCCTTTTCTTCAGACTAAATCTACTGAAAACATATGCAATCAGTCAAAATTACATGCCCCTTCTGCTCCTCTTCCCAGTAAACAGCTGAGGCAAAACACAGAGTATAAAAGAAGTGATTTAGAATATGGAGTCAGAAAACCTGAATTTAAGTCTAACTCTGCCAAAGCTGTATCCTCTTGGACAAAGGAGTCACCCTGTAAACCTTCCTTCTCTGTAAAATGGGGACTAAGGATACCTCTCCTATCTCACAGGATTGTTGTGAGGCCTCAGCAAAAAAGCCAACCAAACAAACAAACAAAAACCAGTGAAAAGCACAGGTCGAAGCAATACAGCCTAAAGCATCCTTGTACATGATGGTACCACTCCATTGGCTCTTCTCTTTCAGCAGACAATATACCCTCATTTCTCAAACTCTCACCTACTCGTCAACCCGCAGGACCTATTTGCAAGATGTCTAGCTGGGACTAATCTATCTATAACCTGGGGCTCAAAGTAAGCATTTTTCTCTAAATAAGTATCATCTGCCTAGACAGTCCATCACAGCCACACACCGAACAGATGAGTCAGTTCTCCCCAACAAAGAGAAAGTTTTCCGACACACTTTAGTGAGGCAGGGCATAAGGTAAGGCGTTGGGAGCAGGGAGGGTCTAGGCCTCCAAGTGAAAGAGTAATATGAGATATCACAAACTAATAGGACGTCACCTGACATACTTAAAACCACTTTATCAAAAAAAACCCATAAAACAAGTTTTATCCAAAAGTCTCCAACCAATCTTAGGTAATTTTTTAGTTTTACAGCTTTATTTAGGCATTGTAAATGTACAACTCAATGACTTTTAGTTACTCATTTAGAGCTGTGCAATTATCGCTGCAATCCAATTTTAGAATATTTTCATCACTCCAAAACTCCTCTTGAGCCCATTTACAATCTTCACTCCTACCTGTAGACCCAACCACTGATCTGTATTCTGTCTCTGTAAATTTGCCTTTTTTATTTTTTTAAAAGATTTTATTTATTTTTTTTTAACAGGCAGAGATCACAAGTAGGCAGAGAGGCAGGCAGAGGTGGGGGGAAGCAGGCTCCCCGCCGAGCAGAGAACCCAATGCCAGGCTCGATCCCAGGACCCTGGGATCACAACCTGAGCCGAAGGCAGAGGCCTTAACGAACTGAACCACCCAGGCGCCCCTAAATTTGCCTTTTTTAGATATTTCACATAAAAGGAATCATATAATATGTAGTCTTTTGAGTTTGACTTCCTTCATTTATAATGTTTTTGAAATTTATTCATGCTGTAGCATGTGTTAGTAGTTCATTATTTTTTACTATTGTTGAATAGCATTCCATTATATGGATATTTCACATTTTGTTTATCCTTTACCAGCTGATGGACATTTGGATTGCTTCCAGATTTTGGCCATTATAAATAATGCTGCTATAAACATTCATATACAAGTCTTTGTGTAGACATATATTTACATTTCTCCTGGGTAGATACCTTGGAGTGAAACTGTTGCATCATATGGTAAGTTTCTATTTAACTTTTTGTTTTGTTTTTAAGAAAAGGATTTGGGGAGGGGCAAAGTGAAAGGGAGATAGAAACTTAAGCAGGCTCCACACCAACTGTGGTGCACAATGTAGGGCTCAATCTCACAGCCTGAGATCATGACCTGAGCCAAAATCAAGAGTCGGATACTTAAGAAACTGGGCCACCCAGGCACCCCATCTGCAACTTTTTATTAAATTTCCAAACTGACTTCTGAAGTGACTATACCATTTTACATTCTTATGGCAACGCACAAGGTTTCCAGTTGCCATACATCCTTACCAATACATTTTTATAGTCTTTTTGACTACAGCCACTTCAGAGGCTGTACAGTAGAAATTCAGTGATTTTAATTTGCATTTCCCTAATAACTTGGGATGCTGAACACCATTTTATGTGACAAAATGTCTGTTCAAGTCTTTTGTCTCATGTTTTTTCTTTCATTTAATTGTGATAAAATATACATACCAACAAAGTCTACCATTTTAAACATTTTTTTAGTGTGCAATTCAGTGGCATTAAATTCAGAAGACTGTGCAACCAACACTATCCATTTCCAGAATATTTTCAGAATTTTGTTTTATTTTTATTATATTTTTAAGATTTTATTTATTTATTTGGGGGGGGGGGACAAGGAGGGGGAGCAGCAGTCAAAGGGAGAGGGAGAATAAGGCTGAGGGAGAAAAAGGCTGAGCAGGAGTCCGATGCAGGGCTCAATCCCAGGACCCTGGGATCCTGACCTGACCCGAAGGCAGATGTTTAACCGACTGAGCCACCCAGGTGCCCCTATTTTCAGAATTTTAAAAAAGAAAAACAAAAGCTCTCTATCCATTAAACAGTAACTGTCCATTCCACACTTCCCCTAAACAACCTATTCTTCAACCATTTCCCCTATTTTACTCTCTGTCTCTATGAATTTGTCTATTCTAGTTATCACATGTAAGTGGAATCATGACAAAAAATAATTTTTATTTAAAAAAAAATTTTTTTTTAACTAGCCTGTCTTCTGAGTTGTAAGAGTTCTTTATATGTTTTGGATACTCCTTTATCAAATAAGCAAATCTTTCTATAGCTTTTCATTTTTTTAAATAATGTCTTTTAAAATGCAAAAGTTTTACATTTTAATGAAGCCAACTTACCAAATTTTTCTTTTATACCTTGTGCCATTGATGTCATGTCTAGGAAGTTATTGCCTAACCCAAGGTCACAAAGATACTCTTCCAGACATTTTGTAGTTTCAGACTGAGGTGTATGATCCACTTTCTTTCTTTTTTTTTTAATTTTAAAGATTTTATTTATTTGACAGAGAGAGATCACAAGTAGGCAGAGAGGCAGGCAGAGAGAGAGAGAGAGGAGGAAGCAGGCTCCCTGCTGAGCAGAGAGCCTGATGCGGGACTCGATCCCAGGACCCTGAGATCATGACCTGAGCCGAAGGCAGCGGCTTAACCCACTGAGCCACCCAGGCGCCCCTCTGATCCACTTTCAATTAATTTTTGTGTCTAGTATAAATTAAGAGACTGAGTTTTGGGGTGGGTTTTTGTCTTTGTTTTTGCATGCAAAAACAAAAAACCCAATTTCCCAGCATTATCTGTTGGAAAAAATTACTCTTTCCCCCACTGAACTGTTTTGGCACCTGTGTCAAAAATCAACTACATATTTCTGAACTCTCAGTCCAGTTCTAGTACCTGTCCTTACACCAATCTATCACCCTCTTGATTATTATAGTGGATTTTTAAAACCATGTAATAAGTCCTTCCAATGTTGTGCTTTCTCAAAATTGTATTGGCTCTTCTACTTTAGGTCCTTT
Source organism: Mustela erminea (assembly GCF_009829155.1). Lineage (NCBI taxonomy): Eukaryota > Metazoa > Chordata > Mammalia > Carnivora > Mustelidae > Mustela > Mustela erminea. The sequence continues at coordinate 10,138,060 of NC_045625.1, read as the reverse complement.
GCATTTCCACATAAATTACAGGATTAAATTTCTTCAAAGAAGTCAGCTGGGATTTTTCTTTTTAGAGAGATTACATTGAATCCATACATCAAATTGGGGATAACTATCATTTTAACAACATTTGGACTCATAATCCATGAAGACAGAACGTCTCTCCATTTATTTAGGTCTTTTTAAACTTCTCTCAACAATATTTTATAGTTTTTAGTGTAAATCTTGTTAATTCTTCTGTTTAATTTATTCCTAAGTATGAAGCCAATCATGAATGGAATTCTCTTACTTTCATTTCTGGATTGTTGCTAGTATATAAAAATTTTTTAATTTTTTTGTGTAGTTGGTATCCTGTGACCTTGCTTAAACTCCTATCTGTTTTGGTTTCTTTTTTGTGAATTACTGGGGTAATTTAGATACCTTCCCACCCCCACCCCACTGCACTAGGTAGAACACTCCAGTGAAGAAGTGCTAAGAGTAGACTTAAGAGACATTCTTACCCACTTTGTTCCCAGTCTTAGGAGAAGAGGATTCATATTTCACCATTAAACATTACATTAGTGTTAGGATTTTCATAGATGCCTTTATCAAGGTGAGACATTGCCCACTCTTCCTGGTTTGTTGCAACATTTTATCATTTACATCAAATGTTTTTTCTGTATCTACTGAGCTGATCATGTGGGGTTTTTTAAAACCTTTTAATATGATTTATTACAAGACAGCATACTATGACTTGTGCACTAGCTATTTTTGTAAAGTTGCAACGAAACACAGGCATAGCCACTTATTTACATATAGTCTATCACTGTTTTGCAGTACAACAGCAGAGCTGAGTAGTTTAAACAGAAATTGTAATGGTCCAAAAGTCTAAAATATTTACCAACTGGTCTTTTTCTTTCTTAAGATTTTATTTACATATTTGAGAGAGAGACACAGAAAGAGAGCGAACACAAACAGAAGGAGTGGGAAAGGGAGAAGCAGGCTTCCCGCTGAGCAGGGAGCCCGACGCCAGGCTCAATCCCAGGGCCCTGGGATCACGACCTGAGCCGAAGACAGACCCTTAACGACTGAGCCACCCACGCACCCACCAACTAGCCTCTTAAGAGAACATGGTATATTGGTTTACACATATTAATCCAAACTTGCATGCCTGGGATAACGCCCCATTGATCATGATCTATAATCTGTTTTTCTGTGTTGTTAAATTTGGTTTGCTAATATTTTATTAAAGATTACTGTGACTAGAGGCGCCTGGGTGGCTCAGTGGGTTAAAGCCTCTGCCTTCAGGATTCTGGGATCAGGCTTCCCAATCCAGGGAGCCTGCTTCCCTTCCTCTCTCTCTGCCTGCCTCTGCCTACTTGTGATCTCTGTCTGTCAAACAAAATAAATAAAATCTTTAAAAAAAAAAAAAAAAAAAAAAAAAAAGAGGGGCGCCTGGGTGGCTCAGTGGGTTAAAGCCTCTGCCTTCAGCTCAGGTCATGATCTCAGGGTCCTGTGATCGAGCCCCGCATCGGGCTCTCTGCTCAGCAGGGAGCCTGCCTCTCCCTCTCTCTCTGCCTGCCTCTCTGCCTACTTGTGATTTCTGTCTATCAAATAAATAAATTTAAAAAAAATTATTGGGTCTCTGTTCATAAAAGATACTGGTCTGCAATTTTCTTAATGTATCTTTGTCTGGCTTTGTTATCAGGGTAATAGCGTCCTCACAGAATGAGTTGGATAGTGTCTTTCCTCCTCTACTTTCTGAAAGAGTTTGTGAAGGATTAGTTTTCGTGCTTCTCTAAATGTTTGACAGAAGTCACCAATGAAGCCACTTGGCCTGGGCTTCTCTTTGCAGTAAGATTTTTAATTACTGATTTGTCTTCTTTGTTATAACACAGAAAACATTTAATTGTTAATCCATCAGAGGTCCACAGCTTCATGGATACCCCTTCACCAGGCAAAAAGACAACTTTTTTATGCAGACTGTTCAGATAAGACTCTTGGGGTTTATAAATCCCAGCCCTTTCTGTCTTAATTAGCACAAACTGACAGAGATGATCAAGCAGCACTTCAATGACATTTTAACATCAGATGTGTTTGGTAATCATACAATAACTCTCCATGGAATCACATTTAGTTTTGTTTAATAGAAACTAATTTTTTAATATTTGATAGGCCAATATCTGGGCAAAAAACTAATGGATGCCAAAGAGAAATGCCCATTTGTCAATGACAGAATATCTTTGTGCACAAGAAAAATGGTGAATTAAAGCTATCTAAAACTTCACATTCAACCTAATTTACTGTATAAACAGCATCAATAAATACTTGTGTTAATGAGAAAAAAAACAAACAAACTGGGCCTGGGCTTTTCTTTGCAGTAAGACTTTTAATTACTGATTCAATTATTTAATTGTTATAGGTCTATTCATATATTCCATTTCCTCTTGAGCAGGTTTTAATAATTCATGCCTTCAGCATTTGTGTCTAGGAATCTGACCACGCCACGTAAGTTGCCCAATTTGTTCAAAGAAAGTTGTTCATGGTTTTCTCTTACAATCCTTTTAATTTCTTTTGAGTGACCTCCTTGCTAAACTCAATTAGTTCTATTTGTTTCTGATTTGTTATAAATATGAGATTATATCATTTATGTAAAAACATAGTTTTAATCTTTATTTAGCAATTTTATTTACAAAAATAGCTGTCCATATGTCAGTTTGCTGACCTCTGTAGCATGCCATGTTAATAAAATAAAGATTTTTTTTAAATCCCAAAATGATTATCCTGCTTTGGGTTTGGTTTCTTATCTAATCTTGTTTTGTTTTGTTTAAGACTTATTTATTTGAGGGACGCCTGGGTGGCTCAGTCATTAAGCATCTGCCTTTGGCTAAGGTCAGGATACCAGGGTCCTGAGATTGAACCCCACATCGGGCTCCTTGCTCAGCAGGGAGCCTGCTTCTCCGACTTGACTCCCCCGTGTTCCCTCTCTCTGTCTATCAAATAAATAAATATTTTCTTTAAAAAAAACCACATATTTATTTGAGAGAGGGGGGAGAAGCAGAAGGAAATGGATAGAGAAACTTAAGCAGACTCCACAGATTCCACCACCCCAAGATCAAGAACATCTTTTATCTAGTTTCTTAAAATGGAAGCCTAGATTAACGCTTGAGACCTTTCTTCCTTCCTAGTATAAACTTAAAAACTATAAATTTTCCTCTAAGTACTGTTTTAGCTGTATTCCATGATATATGCTATGTTTTCATCTTCATTTAGTCCTAAATATATTTAAATTTCCCTTTGGATCTCTTCTTTGACCTGTGGGTTATTTTTAAGTATGCTATTTAATTTCAAAATTTTGGAGATATCCATTTCTTTCTGTTATGGATCTCTAGTTCTGTTGTGGTAATAAAACAAACCTTTTAAGATTTCCATCTTTTTAAAATAATTGAGACTTATTTTATGACCCAGAATATTCTTAGAGACTGTTCTATGTGCCCTTGAAAAAAATGTATATTCTGCACAGAGTATTCAATAAATATGAGCTGGTTGCCAGTGTTAAGTCTTCTATATCCTTGCTAATTTTCCATCTAGTTCTTCTATCAACTATTGAGAGTGAGGCATTAAAATCTGTAACTACTATTGTTAAGTTTTTTATTTCTCCTAATTCCTGTCAATTTTTGTTTTATATATTCTGGTGCTGTTGTTAGGTATATTTTTATAATTGTTATATTTTCCTCATCTTGATCCTTTCATTCTTATGAAATGTCCGTCTCTAGTAATATTTCTTAAAGTACATTTTATCTATTATTAATACAGTCACTCCAGCTTTTTTTAATAAAGATTTTATTTATTTATTTGACAGACAGAGATTACAAGTAGGCAGAGATGCAGGCAGAGAGAGAGGAGGAATCAGGCTCCCTGCTGAGCAGAGAGCCCGATGCGGGGCTTGATCCCAGGACCCTGAGATCATGACCTGAGCTGAAGGCAGAGGCTTAACCCACTGAGCCACCCAGGCGCCCCAACTCCAGCTCTTCTATGGTTACTGTTTGTATGATCTATTTTTTAGGATCTTTTTACTTTCAACATATTTGTGTCTTTAAATCTGAAGTATATCTCTTACGGACAACAAAGAGTTGCATCTTGCCTTTTTATGCAGGTTGACATTCCCTACACCTTTTGAACAGGCAGTTAGTCCATTTACATTTGATACAATTATTGACATGGTTGCATTTATGTATGCCATTTTGCTGTTTTTGCTTCATGTCTTTGTCTTTAATCTCTAACCTCTATTTCTCTATTACTATCTTTTTCTGTACAAAATATTTCTGGTATATATACCATTTTAATCCCTCTGTTGACTTTATCGCAATTATTTTTTGTTATACTCTTTCTGTTTGCTCTAGGCATCACAAGATACATCTTTTACTTATCATAATCTAACTTAACTCCAGGAAATACAGAAACTTGTTCCAATATATCTCCTATTCCATCTCTCTCTCTCTCGTTAGATTTTATTTGACAGAAAGAAAGAGAGAGTGTGAGAGACCTCAGGAAGGGGGAACTGCAGGGGGAGAGGGAGAAGGCTCCCCACTGAGCAGGGAGCCCAACAAGGGGCTTGATCCCAGAACCCTGGATCATGACCTGACGGAAGGCAGCTGCTTAACTGACTGAGCCACCCAGCGCCACTCCTATCTCTTTTCTGTTTTTATTACCATATATGTGTTAGACTCTCAATAATACCATATTATCATTATTGTTTTAGACAATCTTGTCATTTCAAAAATTAAAAGAATAAAGATAATCCTATTAAAATAGTTAAGATAAAAATACAGTTGTGTTTACCTCTATACTTACCATTTCCAAGGTTCTTCATTTCTTCTTAGGGATTTGAGTAACCATCTGTTGTCACTTCCTTTCAGTCTTAAGGACTTCCTTTAATATTTTAAGACAGGTCTGCTATCAACAAATCCTCTGCCTTTTTTATGTGGGATGTCTTTATTTTGCTTTCATTTTTGAAGAAGAGTTTTGCTAGATAAAGAAATCCTGGTTACTGGGCTTTTTTCTTTCCACATGTTAACTATGACATCCCACTGCCTTCAGACCTCCTTGCTTCTGATGAGAAGTCAGCTGTAAATCCTATTGTTATTCCCTTGTATGTGATGCATCATTTTGTTCTTGCTGTTTTCAAGATTTTCCTTCTTTGTCTTACAGCAGTTTGATTCTGCTAATGTGTTTATCATGCTTGAGTTCATCATGTTTCTTGGATCTGCAGATGAATTTAACCACTATTTTTTCTAATATTTTCTGCTCCTCTCACACTCCTTTCCTTTTATATATGTATATTCTTAGGTATACATTTGATGTTGTCCCACAGATCTCGGAGGCTCTATTCATTTTTCAGGCTTTTTTCTGTTCTTTGTAATAATTTTTATGTAATAATTTTTATTGACCTACCTACAAGTCCACCAATTCTTTCTTCTGCCATCTTAAATGTGCTATTGAGTCCAGCCTAGTTAATTTTTCATTTCAGTTATTATAATTTTCAAATCAAACACTTTCATTTTGTTTTCTCTTAAAATTTCTCTTTGAGATTCTTTATTCATTGAGTCATTGTCATCATAATTTACTTAAGCCCTTCAGTCAAGATTCCCTTTATTTAACTGAAATATCTCTAATAGGGACTTTGAAGTCTTTGTGTGCCAGATCCAACATTTGGGATCACTAGAGACAGTTCCTACTCATTGATTTTTTTTCCCTGAGTATGGATTACACTTCAGTTTTTTGCACATCTTTTAACTTTTTTGTTCAATACTGAACATATAAGGTAAGGTACTACTCACAACCCCAGATTCTGAGTTTTTCTCAACTAAGGTTTTGTGGCGGTGGTGGATTTTGTTTTTGTTTTTACTAACTTTCAGGAATAAGTTTGTGAAATCTGTCTCTCTTACAATGTGTGGTCCTTCAGGATTTTTTCCCTTGTTTTTATTTTAGGCCTGGCTTCTAACCGTCACCCCTCTATCTGCATAATTTACTTATTGGTTCAGAGGTAGTGCTCACCTTAGCCCTTATATTCCCTGCTGATCAATCTGTAGTTGGTACAGGGAGCATACTCTCACTTCAGGCCTTCAGGTCTACTATAATTTTTACCTTCTGCTGGGCTTTCTCACACATCCTTTGCACTGGCCAAAAATGTGTAGATGGCTTGGGCTTGCAATGGTTTCTACTGCACATGAAGCCTCCAGGCAATAGGATACATGGAGAGCTTATCAAACTCCTTGTAGTTGCCTCACCTTCCAGAGCTCTCTGTTAAAGCCCTCTCTAGCCTGCTGTTCCACTGTTTGCCCCAAATAGGACTACAACCTTAGGCTAGTAGAGTTGTTTGGCTCTCCTTATTTCACTTGCCACCAGATCATAACTTCTAACTGATAATATTCCAAATGAAGTGAGTCCCCTCCCACAAGAGTAATAAAACTGCTGGTTTTCATAGCCTACCCCACTCTAGTTGAACTACTAAACTATCAGGGCTGGAAAAAAGGGGAACAATCCTGGGCAAGATCACAAACTTGTATTTGATACAAAATTCAGTGGTTTTCATGAATAAATACTTCTTAACTTATTATAAGCCTGTAATTGTTTCTGACAGTTTTTTCCAGCTCTATAGCTGATTTGGGGGGGCAGGATTTGTTGGCCTACTCGCACTCTCCTGCCAGAAATGAATCTCGTCCTCAGACATGTTTTTATAAATCTCTTAAGCAATAAAATCCTAACTGTGGTAAAGCCAAACAGTCTGAAATCAAATCTGTTTTCCTGGAATTAGACCCAAGTGCCATAATACCTAAACTGCTCAAATACAACTCAACTCAAAAATATACGTAAGAGAAAAAATTTCCCTGGGGAAGACAGAGAAATAAAGGTATTCTAGAATACTGGAATTGTTTTTAATTCCAGAAGGCAGTAATACAAAAATTTGAGTATCAGGTTGTTATTTTCAGTTTCCACCTCCTAAAAGCCCTAACTACTAGAGTCACTAGTACTCTGTACATGTATATATAATCTGAACAGCCCTAAATCCAATCAAGGCTAGGATAAGACTACACAGACAACCTCAGATCTTGTCACCAGGTAGGTATTCACATAGGTCCTACACAAAGAAGGATACTGAGTGCTGACCCTGGCCACTGTAATTAAGCCCATAGCATGACCGGGTGTATCTATCTCATGGGTTCCTTGCTCACTAGCTTGGGCTTAACTCTTGGCCCTCTGGTCATTACCATCCCAAGACCAAAAAGTCCTGAGTCTTAATACTTGTACTCCTACCCAGCAACTGGTTAGTTCAAAATTATTCTACTTGCCAAATTTTGGGCATCACCTAATACCTGGATTCTCACTTCATTTGCCAGCTCTCCTTGCCCTTTCACCCCAGGGCTGACAAATAATTCCAAATCAACCCTCCCCCTGAATTTGACCTACCTATACACTGTCCCTCAATGCCAGGCTTAATGGTGAATTTCCACAACCTCCATCCGGCCCACTACCTCACTAAAGTTATGTCAGACAATCTGTCTATTTTATTCATATTCTCCTTAAAATGTATCTGTACCTTCTACTAAATAGTCAAGGGGCTACAGCCCCTGACAAGACAAATGGACACCTAACCCAAGCTGGGCTTATCCTCTTTTCTGAGCATTTAAAATTTGAACACAAATGCTTCAGTTAGCCTGTGCTGAGCACGGACGCTGGAAAGACATGAAAAGGCAGAGCAGAGGCAGCCATTTTCCATCATGGATACAGAAGCAAAGAATATTAGTTTGAAGGAGAAAAGAAATAGGAGGCAGAGGTACCAGAAAAGCAGAAATAAGATTCCATATGAATGGAATGGAATAGTTTTGCAGAGATGCGAAAGAAATTCTGGTCTTAACCCTTCATGAAATTCAAAAGAATGCTCTGTCCTTTAGCCTCAAGAGAAACCCTGTACTTTCCACAAATGTCCCCATTTTAACCTGGCTTAAAGGGCAGGGAAGGGCAGGGGAGGGCAGGGGAAGGGAGGGAACGGTATTCTGTTCCTTGCAACTGAACTACTCCAGTTAACACCGCTGGTTTCTCCCTTGCTCTCAGTCTGTATTTCCCAGAAATCCACATCACTCATACTCTGGTTAGACCAGTTACTTCTCCACCATATAGCTCCTTGTGTTCACCCTATGTTTTTTTGGCAATACCAAGATTCTTTACAAACCCCTAAGATTAGATCTTATTCTCTTAAGATCTGGAGTTTTCTTTGGCTATGATGGACAGGCAATGAGAGGTAGTATGATCTTCACTTTTAACCTCAGCTTCTCACCTGGAAACCACCATCTTCTTCATAAGGTTGTGACAGGAATTACATAAGGTGAGAATAAAGTCCTTGTCACATCATCCGACACATGGGAAGCCCCACTAAAGGTAGTTTCTTTCAGTATTACATAGATTAAACTTGTACAACCTGAACATTAGGTAAAAATTATTTCACCAATACTTAAGATCTGAAGGGCACTAAGTATATTAAGAAGATTAATCAACAGTAATTCCTGTTGGGAAGTATTATTTTCACATGATAGCACTTTAACTTGTGAACAGCCATACCAACTCCCCAATCAACATCTATTTCTCCCAAATTTGTTTCTAGTCCCATTGTATTTCTGAAGTTTTGGAAACGACCCTGTTATCTTGCACCTGCATTTGTGGGATCATTTCTAGTAATTTACCAATATTGCTTAGCAGATGTGTTTACTTACTGATATTTTTACCAGTTTGTTTAAAAAAAAAAGAGGATGGAACTTACTGGCCACAAATCACATTTATTTAACTTACGTGAAGACACTAATATATATTTAGTGAATTATAGTCAAGGGCCAAAATTATCATTGCTATTAGGAAAGGATATAAGGCATTTTAATCTGAAGTTTTTGTCTAACAAAATCTCTAACAGAAAAAGAGAAAGGAACAGAGACTAAATGTCACAATTAAGGTTATTTGGATAAAAATTCCATTTAGGGTTTGGCTTTTACTACCTCTTATAGTTATGTTGACAGCTTCCTGGACAACTGAGGTGCTAAGTAATCCAGACGCCAAACAAAATCAACAAAAGTCCCAGCACAAAAATCATTACGTAAAGGATTTTATTTCCTTCTCAATTATACAGATCTACTCCATTCAACAATAAGGAAAAACAATTCCTAGAAGAATCATTTGGTTTTAGACTCACACAACAAATAATAATTGTCAACAGGACTGAACACAAAATGAGGAATAATTCTATTGGCCGTATTAGAGCTATTATTATAAACATCTGTGCATACACAGTGACCACATACATACATACACACAATGATAAGATTTTACTTTCAATCTCAGAAGAATACTCTTAGACTATTTCACACCTAGCTCCAAAGGCCCATTGCGCTGAGCCTCCTTCTACCTTTTCCTACCTTCTCCTCTTCCCTCCCAATCTTTTAGCCCCAGGATTCTCAAGATTGGAACTTAAAGATCCTCTTGATGAATTAATCCAACATTCAATCACCATATGAGTGGCTGATGTTCAATTCATTTCTACTTATGAATAAAGGTTATTACAAGTAACTTGTTAACTGTTAATAAAATTCTGTTTACGAACTAAAAGTAAGAAGAGACTCTAGTCTTTCCACTTTTTTAGTGTTCCACCAAAAAGCCCGGCTGCTACAAAATGGGTGGCAATGTTGCAAAAACCTTACAACTAATAAACATATACAGTCAGTTGGAAATCCTGCAGTTCTTAGAAGAATTCCATTATCACTATTGAAAACTTAGTGGTAGTTTTCAATTGCTGCTATTCTTGCTTTTTAATCTTCAGTTATAGCTCATTCAGCAATGTCATTTTCAAAGATTTATTTACTTAAGAGAGAGAGCACATATGTGCATGCACAGGAGGGGCAGAGGGAGAGAATCTCAAGCCGACTCCCCTAGGCACAGACCCTGACTCATGACCCATGAGACCACAACCTGAGCCAAAACCAAGAGTATAGGCGCTCAAGTGACTGAACAACCCAGGAGCCCCTAGCAACGTCATTTTCCAATCATTTAAATATATGCTGTGTACAACAGGATGGCAGTGCATCAATAGTATCCTTATTTTAAGTTTTCCCATGATTAGTCTTTGGTGTATACATGTCATGTTTCAACAGAAGTCCTACCTCAATTGCTAAAGCACGTTTATCATCCTTGCCCTAAAATGTATTTGTATATAATAGCCCATTTCCAATAGAAAACAGGAACACGCAGTTAAGTAGGTAATGGGGTTCTGCCTAAATTGACTAAGGTCAAAAAAGCGAGTATCACTGCTATAACCAAGCAAGCTGCTCTAGGATGCCAGGTCACATTACTTCCAGCCTAGCAGTTCTTCAACTTTTTCTCTAAATTACATCAAGGAGCATTAGAAACTCACCCCATATATTCTGAGCCACATATATTGTGCCCATGATTTCTTGGAATCTCATATGCCCTTAATGGACTTTCTTCCTTCATCATTACCTTAATTCCTTGTCCAGGATAATCTCTGTTCTCCCAATTTCCACTTTTATAAGAAAACCCCACACCTTAGACTATAACATTCATAAAAAGTCCTTTTTTGATGCCCAAGGAAAGGAGTCCCAAACTCAGAGGACAGCATGGAGCTGTTAATGCCTCTTCCTGCATTTTCCTGGAAGAGATTTTCAACTCCGGGATATATGCACACATCCTTCTTGTCCCCACTCCCCAGACTTTGATCTCTTTGCATTAATGGTTTGCTCTATCACCTTACTCCTCTGAACTCCCAATATTCAACTGGATAGCCACTGACTAAGCCAAGATTTTGAAGTCTGAGAGAAAGGGAGGCAGCAAAACAGATTCTGACATATTTTAATTAGAGTTTCCAGGCATGCTTTTACAATGAGCTAAAGGTTCATTCCTTCTCTCAGATTCTGAGGTTTAGCAGTACTACTTTTCACAAAATCTTGGTTTTCTATTCTGTTTAATTATGAATTTTACAAGCATGTTCTATTTTTCAGTCCGATTGCTTGTTCTTGGCTCTTCAGTTAGGGCCTGTTGCCACCTTGTGGACTACGTGGGAATAAATGCCAATGCACTACCACAGGTTCTCATCTCCTGTGCTTCCAGAAGAAGACCACTAGATGGTGACTTCAAATTTGAAGAGACTTTCCAAACCAATAGAGAAAACCAGATAGTTGGTTTATGACTACACAAAAAAATAGATTCACGCAAATAAAATATAAATGAGTATGTCCAAAATAATGAGTTAAATAAATGAATAAATATCTTTTGGAGGTACTATGGCCTAAGGTTAACAACCTCTTAACCCAGGCTCTGACTTAGCAAACTAGGAATACAAGTGAACTTGCTCATACTGATAAAGGGCATCTACAAAAAAAAATGCATAGCTTCCTGATTTCAAAACTTACTACAAAGCTACTGGAACCAAAACAGTGTGGTACTGGCATAAAAAAAGACAGACAAATGGAATGAGATACAGAGCCCTGAAATAAACGCTCACGTATATATGGCCAATGATTTTCAACAAGGTTTTCCAAACCATTCAATGGTAGAAGTGACAATCCTTTCAATAAACAGCGAAGGCAAAATTGAATATCCACATACAAAAGAATGAATCTTGACTTTACACCATACAGTCAAAAATTACCTCAAAATAGATCGAAGACCTAAATGCACGACCTGAAAGTATAAAACTTTTATAAGAAAACACAGGGAAAAGCTTAATGATGTTGGATTTGGCAATGACACCAAAAGGCACAGGCAACAAAAGAAAAAAGAAGTTAAGCTGTACTACATCAAAATTTAAAATCTCTCTATATAAAAGGACCCAACAACAAAGTGAAATGCAATCCATGGAATGGAAGAAATTATTTGCAAATCATATATCTGATAAAGGGCTAATATCCAGAATAGATAAAGACAGCTTACAACAAATAAGGGGTGTCTGGGTGGTTCAGTCAGTTAAGCATCTGACTCACTTTCAGCTCAGGTCATGATCTCAGGGTTGATGCACTGGGTGATGGAGCCTATTTAAGAGTCACTCTCCTTCTCCCTCTGCTCCTCCCTCCACCCCACAAACAAAACAAAACACTCTTACAACTCAAAAGAACAAAAAAACTTGTTTAAAAATGAACAAAATATTTAAAATAGACTTTTCTCCAAAGAAGTTATATAAATGGGGGCGCCTGGGTGGCTCAGTGGGTTAAGCCTCTGCCTTCGGCTCGGGTCATGGTCTCAGGGTCCTGGGATCAAGCACCACACTGGGCTCTCTGCTCAGCGGGGAGCCTGCTTCCCCCAATCTCTCTGCCTGTCTCTCTGCCTGTTTGTGATCTCTGTCAAATAAAGTGAAAAAAAAAAAAAAACTTAAAAAAAAAAAAAGAAGTTATACAAATGGCCAATAAGCACATGAAAAGACGTTCAACAGCATTACTCATTAGGGAAATGCAAATCAAAACCACCATGAGGTATCACCTCACACCCACTGGGATGGCTACTATCAAAAACACAGAAAGTAAGTATTAGTGATGATGCAGAAAAATTAGAACTGTTGTGCACTGCTAGTGAGAATGTCAAATGATACAGCCACTGTAAAAAACAGTATGATGGCTCTTCAGAAAATTAAAAATAGAATTACCATATGCTCCAGCAACTCCAGTGCATATACATCAAAAAATTGAAAATAAGGACTTGAAAAAATACTGCACATTCATATTTGCAGCTTTATTCACAAAAGCCAAAAGGTGTAAGTGGCCCATGTGTCCATCAACAGATGAAGAGATAAACAAAATGGTGTGTGCACACACAATGGACTATTATTCAACCTTAAAAAGAAAGGAAATTCTGACACATGCTACAACATAGATGAACCTCAAAAACATTATGCTAAAGAAAAGAAACCACACGTGGGAGCACGTGGATAGCTCAGTCAATAGGTTAAGTGTCTGCCTTCAGCTTAGGGTCCTGGGCTTAAGCCCTGAGTTGGGCTCCCTGCTCATCAGAGAATCCGGGTTTCTCCCTCTCCCTCTGCCTCTTCCCCCTGCTCATCCTCCTTTGCTCGCTCACTCTCTCACTCTCAAATAAGTAAATAAAATCTTTAAAAAAAAATTTTTTTTAAGAAAGAAAAGAAGAAGCCACACACAGCAGGGCAAATACTATGATTCTGCTTATATAAAATACCTAGAAGAGTCAAATTCACAAAAGACAGAAAGTAGAATGGTGGTTGTCAGAGGCTAGGGGAAATGAGCAACTATTCTTAATGGGTACAGAGTTTCAGTGTTAAACAATGAGAGTTCTGTGGATAGACGGTGGTGATGGCTACACAATAATATGGACATACCTAATGGCACTAAACTATACATTAAAAAAATTTTTAAGATGGTAAATGTTATGTGTATTTTATCACAACTTTTAAACACAAAAGAAAAAGAATCAAAAAAATCTTATGGCTAACAACATATTTGATAGTGAAATACTAAACACCTTCCCCCTAAATTCAAAAACAATAATGTCATTCTCACCGCTTTTATCTGCTATTAGACTAGAAATCTTAGCCAATGCAATAAGGTAATAAAAATAAACAAAACTCATAAACATCAAAAAGGAAGAAGTAGATTTGTTTTTATTCAAAGATATACACACAAAAAGTCCCAAGGAATTTATTTTTAAAAGTTACTAGAACTAGGAAACAAACTTAACAATATTATGTGATACAAATTTGATACACAAAAATCAACTGCTTTTCTATACTAGCAACAAACAATGGGAAAACAACATTTTAAAATAATACCATTTACTATAGCATTAAAAAAAATTATTTTGGATAAGTTTAAAGAAAGATATACTAAATCTCAACACTAATCTTTCAAAAACTTGATGAGAAAAAAAACATGTTCTAATGTGAAAAGATACACTAAATTCATAGAAGTCTCAGTTCTAAAATGACAACTCTCTCCAAATTGATAGGATCAATACAATCCAATCAAAATCTTGTGAGGCTTCTTTGTTTAAAAAAAAAAAAATTAACAAACTGATTCTAAAATCTATAGGGAAATGAAAAACAAAACACAACACCCTGGAATAGCCAAAATAATCTGAACAACTTTAAAGGGAAAATGGAGTGGGAACACTAACACTGCCTGATTTCCAGACTGATTATAAAGCTATGGTATTCAAGACACTGCAGAGAATACAATCTATAAATATACTCATACATATAAATATCAAATTATTTTTCAGCAAGTGCATCAAAAATTCAATGAGGAAAATCTTTACAACAAATGGCACTAAAACAAATGACTATTCATAAAGAAAGACTTGGATTTCTATCTCCAACCATATGAAAATTTTAATTTGAGATGGGTTAAAGACATAAATGTAAAAACTAAAAAAAGTTTCTAGTAGAAAACACAGAACACCACCTTTGCAACCTCAGGTTACACCAAGATTTCTTAAAACACAGAAAGTATTAACCATAAAAGAAAAAAATGAATAAATTAGACTTTCTAGAAATGTAAAACTTCTGCTAATCAAAAAAAAATAATCATAAAGTAGAACAGAAAGCCACAGATTGGGAGAAAATATTCAAACCACATAGTTGATGAAGGACTTGTATCCTAATTAAAAAAAAAAAAACAAAAACCCACAGCTCAATAATAGGACAGAAAACATGATTTTAATAGTCAAAAGACTTTGAAAAGACACTTTTTTTTTTTTAAGATTTGACAGAGGGAGAGAGAGCATATAAGCAGGAAGAGGGGCAGAGGGAGAGAGAGAAGCAGACTCCCTGCTAAGCAGGGAGCCTGACTCTGCCAATCCCAGGACTCAGAGACCATGACCTAGGCCAAAGGCAGATGCTTAACCAACTAAACCACCCAGGCAGGCCTGAATAGACACATCTAAAAGGTGATATATGAATGGTGAATAAGAGCATGAAAAGGTGATCTACATAATTAGTCATTAGGGAAAAGCAAATCAACAGGGCACCTGGGTGGCTCAGTCAGTTAACCATCTAACTCTTGGTTTGGACTCACGTCATGATCTCATGGATCATGGGATCAAGCCCACATCAGGCTCTGCACTCAGCAAGGAGTCGATGTGGAAGATTCTCTCCCTCTGCCCCTCCTAAACTCGTGCTTTCTCTCTCAAATAAATAAATCTTAAAAAAAAAAAAAATCTATTACATGCCCACTAGAATGACTAAAATTTAAAAGTTAACAACACCAAACGCTTGTAAAGATGTGGAAAAACTAGAACTCCTACACTACTGGAACTGTACAATATATTAACAATTTGGGAAACTGGCAATTTCATAAAGCTTAACATACATCTACAATATGACCTAACAATTCCTAGATATATGTCTAATAGAAATAAAAACGTACAGCCACAAAAAATCTTGTACAAGAGTTTTCACAGCTGTTTTATTTATAACAGCCAAAAACCACAAACAGCCCAGGTTATCAACAGGTGCTATAGAGAAACTGTGATATAGTCAATGGACTATGACTTAGCAATAAAAAAATAAATAAGCTACTAAAACCTGGAACAACATGGGTAAATCTCAAACGTTATGATGTAAAACACCAGAGACAAAAGAGCACCTGTTGTATGATTACATTTATATGACATTTTAAAACAGGCAAAACCAATCATGACAGAGATCAGAGGTTAATGCTTCTTGGGGTAGACCAGTACAATTGACTAAGAAAAAAGCATAAGGCAATTTTCTGAAGGAATGACAATGTTCTGCATCTTGACAGAACATGGGTTACAAGGTCGCATGCATTTGTAAAAAGTGCTTGAACCATATACTGTGCATTTCACTACACGTAAATCATACCACTATTTTAAAAAGATAAAAAAATACAATGTTTCTGTAATCATACAAGCTTCGGCTCTGCCAGTTACCAGCTGTGTGGCTTTGGCCAAGTGTTAAACTGTCAGTTTCTTCATCTGTAAAATGGAGGGAACAAGAGTTGAAAACATCGTAAGAATTGCGAGAATAAAAGAGATAATGTTTAAAAACCATTAGCATACAGTAAATGCTCACTGAATAATCCAAAAAGTTAGAAAACCTCTGTCATGTATTTCAGCAAAAAAACATACAGGACTGGCTAGAGTAGCTAGATGCTGAAGAATTCACATATATACTACCTCACTTATTTTTAAAACAACCCATAACAGGGATTATTACTGTTGTATGGATAAAGGAACTGGTCACTCAGCAAAGATGTGGCAAAAGCCAAGATGCAAACTCTCACTCATGTTTTTTCTACTGCTCCATGTTATCTTCCATTAAGGTCATTTCTAGCAGTGTAACCCTGCAACTGCCAGGATAACGCAAATGAGAAGCAATTAAGGATCCCTTTATTCTCGATAGTATGGTATATCAAACCTAATTCTGAAAAGCAGGCCAATTTTAAGAGCTTGATTGGCTCCAAGTAGAAGCCTGCAAACACTGCTCTAGGCTTTTATCCTGTCTCTGGCTTCAAGATGATTCCTGCTACGTGAGGATACTGATACCATTAGAGCGATTTCAAGATAAGAGAATTCTGAATGTAAAAATCTGTGATCTAAGGTGGGAAACTAGAATGTGAGTAGCTTAATTTGCAGAACAGCCTTAAGAAATTTGGCAACTGAAATGAGAACTAAAGATTTTGTTTTTTTTAGTATCTCTCTTTTGGGGCACACCTGGGTGGTTTTGTGGGTTAAGCCTCTGCCTTCGGCTCAGGTCATGATCTCAGGGTCCTGGGATTGAGCTCCCACACTGGGCTCTTTGCTCAGCAGGGAGCCTGCTTCCCCCGCTCTGTGCCTGCCTCTCTGCCTTCTTGTGATCTCTCTCTGCCAAATAAAAAAATAAAATCTTTTTAATTAATATATCTAGGGCACCTGGGTGGCTCAGTTGGTTAAGCAACTGCCTTCGACTCAGGTCATAATCCTGGAGTCCCGGGATCGAGTCCCACATTGGGCTCCTTGCTCGGCGGGGAGTCTGCTTCTCCTGCTGACCTCTCTACTCTCATGTTCTCTCTCTCAAATAAATAAATAAAATCTTTAAAAAAAAATTAATATATCTATCTCTTTGAGGTGCCTGGGTGGCACAGTCAGTTAAGCATTCAACTCTTGGTTTCGGGTCAGGTCCTGATCTCAGGATCATTAGATCCAGCCCTGCCCTGGGCTCCATGCTCAGCTCAGCTCAGAATCTGCTTAACTTTTTCCCCCTCCCTCTGCTTCTCTACCATAGGCTCACTTGCTCTCAACCTAAAATAAATAAATAAATCCTTAAGAAAATAACACAGAATAAAGTAAAATAAAATAAAATACATATCTTTCAAGTGGCCTGGTGGCTCAGTGGATTAAGCATTCAACTCCTGATTTCAGCTCAGGTTACGATTTCAGGGTCGTGAGAGCGAGCCCCATGTCAGACTCCACACTGGGTCATGGAGCCTGCTTAAGATTCTCTCTCCCTCTCCCTCTGTCCCACTCACCCCACACATGCATTCTCTCTCAAAAAATAAAATGCATACTTTACTCCTAATACAAGAGCTTTGTTAAAAATTAAAATAATGAAAGTTGCCCTGTGATCCGATTTGGCCAAAGATACTATACTGTTAACAGTTCGGTGTATCCTTCTTCCAGACTAAAATCTGCCTTCTCCTTAGCAATTCTATAGTAGTCCTCCATTGTATGGATAACCACAATCTATTATAATTGCTGAAACGAATATATTTTGACCATATATTCTGCATAACTGTCATTTCCTATAGAATAAAGACTGAGGGGACGCCTGGGTGGCTCAGTTGGTTAAGCAGCTGCCTTCGGCTCAGGTCATGATCCCAGCGTCCTGGAATCAAGTCCCACATCGGGCACCTTGCTCCGCAGGGAGCCTGCTTCTCCCTCTGCCTCTGCCTTCCACTCTGTCTGCCTGTGCTCGCTCTCACTCTCTCTCTCTCTGACAAATAAATAAATAAAATCTTTAAAAAAAAAAAAAAAAGAATAAAGACTGAGATGTGAATTGCTACATCTGTAGTTTTTAATTTTTAAATTTTAAACCACTAAATCTGTAAAAAAAATAAACCTACACATTTTCAGCTTTGACAGATATTAGATTATACTCATAATAATTCCCATTTTCCCACACCTTCACTTGCACTGATAAATTTCATTCTCTAGCGTAGAAGCTATAGACTCAAATGCCTACAGAAGACAGAGGAGACGTAACTGGATGAAGGAGGCCATCCGGGTCTGTGACAAACCTCAGAGCGCATGCTCACATCAAGAGGGCAGCCACTATTCTATTCCAGTTAACAGATGTCATGTAAAAATCTAGTCCCAATTTATTAAGAAGGCCAAAACTCCAAATTTTTATGAAGATCTTACAGGTTTTTGTTTTAAAGGTTTGCTTATTTATTTATTTGACAGAGAGAGAGAAAGTGCGTGTGCGCGCGAGCGTGCTCTCCAAGTAGGCAGAGAGGGGTAATCAGAGCAGAGAATCTAATGTGAGGCTTTTTCCCAGGACCCTGAGATCATGACTTGAGCCAAAGGCAGAGGCTTAAAGACACTGAGCCACCCAGGCACCCTGAAAATGTTACAGGTTTTTAATGTTGACAACTAAAATGTTTTATTTAAATACTCAAACAAAATACATCCATAGGCCAGACTACATTTAGCACATGGAATTTTACATTGAGATGAAAAAGATGTAACCTTGAATTTTCACTTTTTAAAAAGATTATGATTTATTTACTTATTTATTTATTTAACAGAAAGGGAGAGCATGCACACAAGTAGGAGGAGCAGCGGGCAGAGGGAAATGGAAAAGCAGGCTCCCCACTGAGCAGGGAGCCTGACTCGGGGCTGGGATCCTGGGATCCTGGGATCCTGACCTGAGCTGAAGGCAGACACTTAACTGCCTGAGCCACCCAGGCACTCCATGTATTTTCATTTTGAATCTTATTATTCATGCAGTTTGTTTTGCTATGCTTACGAACAGAGGATGTTTTTATTTAATTTTGGTTTATAGTGAGTGTTAGCACCCTTCAGAAGAAGATGCTTATCTTTATTTTTTTCCCCAGATTCACATCTACAACAAATATTAGACCAAAAAAAAAAAGATCTGTATCTTCAGGTTTTGAGGCTAAAAAGTGTGGTCTTAGTTAATTAAAGTGTGGCCAGAAAGGGTACATGAAGACTCTTGGGACTGAGTCGCTATATTCTCCCCAGCATACTTAGAGCACAAGATTTTTAGAGAACATAATTTATAAAACTACATATAACTTTTTTTTTTTTTTTAACTACGTATAACTCTTGAAGATGGCTTCAATAATCTGGTGTTTCCCTCTACTACCTGATAATTTGCTTAACAGCAAATTTTCTGATGAGCTATTAAAAAAGGAGAAGAATTCTCATACATCTCCTTTATTATCATACTTGGAATTTAAACCACTTTCAGCTTTTTTTTAATGAAATAAAGCACAGGTTTGCAGAAATCTTTCCCTCTTCAGGAAATGTTACTGCAAACACTGCCTCTATAGAAAGAACACTGCAGCAAGCAACCTATCTAGCTTTGGTTTGTGCTCATTCCTTCTTAGTCATCCATTACAAATCTCCAGACCCAGATGTCCCAGCATTCCCTGCACCTACCAGAGATAATGGCAGAGATCCATGACTATCCAAGGGCCCAACAACAGCCTTTGAATACAACTATCTTTTCATCAATTGTAAACAAGTCCTAAACTCTTGGCTCCACAGGGAGTCCCTACCAAGTCCGTATAAACTCTGTAACAGGGGCAGAGGTCAAGGGGATGAGAGCTCAGAGCCTAAGCTCTGAATCTCATCCCATCACTACCCTGTTCAAAAGAATCCTTATCAGAAGAGAACGCCCCAGCAAAAGGCCACATTCAGGAGACCTGATCTAGCAGATTCAGCTTCAGTTTTGGAAGTAAGCTTTTGGAACAGTAATGAATGTGAAATACCTAATGTGCCCAGGAAGATGGCCCCAGAAACAGGGTTCTGAAGGGAAGGGAACATAAAGGGAAAAACAAGGGAGATTTGTGAATCTATCTTCATTTGTTTTGGGAAAGAACCGGTCTGAAAAGTAGTGGAATAACCCTGAACCTGAGCCACAGAAGAAATCTCTTTGGGAACCTATTCCACAGAGTGAATTATTTTGTGTCCAAAATCATTCTAATACATGCAAAAGAGCCCAAAAAACACTTAGAAAATAGTATATTCTTCTGTATGCAAAAAAAAACAAAAAACAAAAAACAAAACAAACCCAACCATTATGTATGTTATAAATCATACTTCTTTAGGCTCTTCCATTAGCATTTGAGACTTGTCACAGTCAAGAGAACCAGGGCCAGGACAGAAGAGGAGTTAAATGAAATAAGTCAATCAGAGAAAAACAAATATATTATTTCACTCATGTGGAATTTAAACAAAACAGAGGAGCATAGGGGAAGGGAGAGAAAAATAAAACAAGATGAAATCAGAGAGAGACAAACCATTTAACCATAGGATAACAAACTGAGGGTTGCTGGAGAAGAGAGGGTGGGGGAATGGGGTAACTGGGTGATGGATATTAAGGAAAGCATTTGATGTAATGAGCACTGGGTGTTATATGCAACCAATGAATCACTAAACTCTACCTCAGAAACTAATGATACACTGTTAATTAACTGGTTTTATTTTTAATTTGACACAGAGAGAGAGATCACAAGTAGGCAGAGAGGCAGGCAGAGAGAGAGGGGGAAAAGCAGGCTCCCCACCAAGCAGAGAGCCCAGTGCGGGCTCCATCCCAGGACCCTGAAATCATGACCTGAGCCAAAGGCAGAAGCTCAACCCACTGAGCCACCCAGGAGTCCCTAATTAACTGATTTCAATAATATAAATTTTTAAAAAACAGCTCTCAAGGGTTGCCTGGGTGGCTCAATGGGTGAACCATCTGCCTTCCGCTCCGGTCACAATCTCCGGGTCCTGGGATGGAGTTCCCTATTAGGCTCCCTGCTCAGCAGGAAGCCTGCTTCTTCCTTTCCCACTCCCTCTGCTGGTGTTCTCTCTCTGTGTCTCCCTCTGTCAAATAAATAAATGGAATCTTAACACACACACACACACACACACACACACACACACACACAAAACAGCTCTCAAATCTCAGATACTCCTCCACTATATACTTTGGAATGAGTCTTTTAACCTCTCCAGGCCTCAATATTCTCATCAGTAAGATCAGGATAGCATCTTTTTTTAAAAACACATTTTATGAGTGTTTACATGTGAAACATTCAGTGTGCAATAATTATTGTTATTGTTATTATTACATAGTAGTAGTAGTAAAAGGCACTTAACAAGTTTCATATCTGTTTTCCTGACTAAACCAGGGCATGAACTGTGTTATAGCTTGGCACAGCTTGGCACACACATCAAAGAGAAAAAGAGAAGTGGGGAGAGAAGAAAACAACAATGGACTAGGTATTACAAAGTCAAACTTAAAATTAAGATAATTTTATAGGATATAATCCTCATTCCTACTGAACATATGCAAAATGCCTGGAACATAAAGAATACCCAGTAAATGTTAATTTTCTTTCCTTCCTTGATCTCTAACACCCAGCCTTAAATTCACTCTCTGCAGACCACACTTGGGCTTATATGAAGTGTCTTCTGAGATCAAAAATGGTGACAAATAGTTTGACTACTAGGAATGAACCCATTAAGACATGGTACAGAATATCAGAATTTGGACAGAAACTAGAAGACTCTAGCTGAGAAGTATATTCTTCTTTTGCAGTCTGAAGAATCCACAAAAAGTCTCGAGGGGCAACTGGGCGGCTCTCCCCCTGCTAGTTTATTTGTGTGCATGCTCTCTGTCAAATAAATAAGATCTAAAAAAACAACACACACATACACAATAAAGATTTTATTTATTCATTTAACAGAGAGAGAGCACAAGCGGGGGGTTGGGGGGAGGAGGAGTAGAGGGAGAGGGAGAAATGGACCCCCGGCTGAGCAGGGAGCCCGATGTGGGGCTCCATCTGAGGATGCAGGGATCATGACCTGAGCCAAAGGCAGATCCTTAACTGACTGAGCCACCCAGGTGCTCCCCTCATGTTGCTTTTTAAATGCCCATTTATCTACATCTAGATCCTTCATCAGTAGTGGGAAATAAATAAATACACACACACACACACACACACACACACACACACACACACACACACATATACACACACAATTAAAAACCCAACCATTAGTGGGTGGAGATATATATATATATATATCTTCGTTAAGTCTGAGTCAGCAAGAATCCCAAGTATGCAGTGTTTTTAAAACACTAATGGTTGGGTTTTTAATTGTATAAATTTTTTCCCCAACATACGCATGGTACTGATCAAAGAGTACATAATATGAGTATGTGTTTTAAGTAAGGAGAGGGTTAACTTCTTTAGTTTCCTATTAGGTTAAATAAATGGGCTGGCAGATGGTCACTTGGGAGGTTACCTGCTGCTGGCTGGGGTGGGGGGGGGTGTGGGGGGACCAGAACAGCCTTAACAGTCAACCAGATGGTAAAAAACAGTCTTGGCCAAAGTACTCAGCAATATATGAGATCTGCTCTTCTGAGGGAATATTCACTTGAAGCAGTAACTTACACCTGCTAACATCTGGAATGATTATTTTTGTGTCATTAAGAAACACAGGCTAGTTTAATTGAATAAAGTGCAGTTACAACAGTCCATTAATACAGAAAGACCAAGAATTTCAACATTATGTTGCATAGACGAGAATAGCATACACTTAACAGTGTTTATCATTTGGCAAGCATGGTTTTAAATGTAAATATAAATATATGTGTGTGTATATTACTTCATTTAATCCTCACAACAGCCCTGTAAAGTATAAATAAATTTTTATTGTCCCCATTTTACAGATGAAAACACTGAGGCCCAGAGAGGTTAAATAACTTAGCCAACATTATAAACCTAGTAAATACTGAAGCCAAACAGAATCCAAACAATCTTGAGCCAGTGGCCATGCTCTTAATTAAGAAGAGTTTTGGTTTATATGCTAATGGTTCATTTGAAATGCAGACAAAAAACTTACACAAAAAAACATGTTACTGTGGTATTATAGAATGTAGAAAAACCTGTAAACCTAAATGCCCAACAACAGAAGAATGGTTAAATAAATATGGTGGTAAAGTTGTTCCCTTCAAACAATTATCCTTCCATTCATTAAAAATATTTATGAAAAATGTTTCATGACTTAGACCAACGCTCACAATGTAATGATGCGGGAGAGGGGAGAGACAGGATACACAGTTGTACATATATTATGATTCCAAATTATGTAAAAAACAAACTCAGACATAAGGTGGAAGGACATAATCTCAAATAAGAAACAATGGTTATTTCTGGGTGGTGGGATCGGGGTGTTTATATTTTTCTCTTAGTGTTTTCCACATGAACATGCATTATCCTACTACTATCAGTTTAAACAAAGACAACTTTTTTTCTTTTAATCAAGCTACACCAAGATCTTCAAGCAGCTGGTAAAAATAGCTAAAAAGCTTCTAATCTAACTTCAAGTTGCTACTTTCCTTGGGATAATACCCTCTGCACATCAAACAACATAGCACATACAAAAAGAATGCTCACTTTCAACTCTGGAAACTGAATTAAAATATGAGCATTTCCAATTTTGATCAATAATTATTTACAAGGAACAAAATGGATTTAACTATTTAGAGGGCAAAAACTAAGGAAGGACTTTGCTAAAACAGATAATAAGAAACAAAAGTTTGACTGAGGAGAAAGAACAGCTGTTGCTAATCCAACTATTTACCCTTTGACCCTCTATCTGCCCAATAACTGAACAGTATCAATTGTTTTCCTGTATTATGTGCTGTTTACAATCCCTGAGAGGCATGAAAGGAATTAATAATTTAGCCTAGAAAGCTGACAGCCTTTATTGGGGAGCCCCTTGTCTGTGGGACAGAAATCAGAGCAAGTAGCTGTCCTAAAGTCATAGGTCCCTTTACTGTTCCTGTTTTATAGCCTAATTGGCCCCCAAACATAAATCAATTATTTCTCCTGTTTTAACCAACAATGACTTCTATTCTCTAACTTCCCTTGTATCAAGTCAGTCCTTGTTCTCTTGAGTTTTACAACTACATGGTAAACACGATGGTTGAGGAAAAAACTCGGGGAGCAAGGCGGACTGGGTTATTTGGAAACAGAAGCACAGAAAGGTTATGCTGTTTTGAACTTTTCTTGACCTTTGACTGCCCTTGTCCCTAGCTTATGCTAATGGGCAGGGTACAGAGATGCTTCTTGTAGAAATGAACTTAGCCTGAACCTGTGCCATAACATTGGACTCCAGGAAGCCCAGGAATCATAAGAAGGCAGCCAGAGTGTGAACAGCTGCCCATATTCTAAACATGGCTACCCATCTGCTCTATCACAGAAAAGGTTGGGGGAAAAGAGCCATCTGAATAGGACAAAGTCAGATATTTTTCCTCATCTATGTTCCAACACATCCTACCTGTTGTCCCAAACTTGCTATCTACAACCACTGCCAACCACAAGGGGAAATCAGCAACAATGGTATTTCCTGTTCCAAAATAAGCAAGCATGAGCAGGCTTTCCCTACCAAAAATTTGAGGGATAGAGGAGACATTGGGGCCTCTAAATTCTAAAGAAGTATTGGAGAGAAATTCCTATTTTTCTCAATCTAAGATGGGAAAGTCGTGAGACATTAACATAGAAAATGTTATTTCTTCCCAGTCAGAAGCCATGAAATCTGCAGTATCAACATTCATAACCAACTTAAGACAACCCATACAGTCCATAACAGTCTTGAGGTCTCCTATCACTTGTTATGACTGCGCATGTTTCTTTGAACCCCAAGATGTATGAGACAGAGATGATAAATTTTTACTTCTGCCCATTTGTTACTGTAATAGTACTACAGTGATACTGTAAAAGAGAGAGGAATAAAACACTATTAACTTCACAAAGATAATATGGGATTACTGAGAATATTGCCTACATAAGCTAAGCACAGTTTTGAAAAGAAAAGTGATTTTTTTTTTAGGTGACTCCTAGTCTAACTCATATACAAAATTATGACTCAGTATTCATTCTTATGGAATGGACAGGTGTGTAAATCACCACATCTGGCTAGAGATTCAATCACAAATGTTCAATGAGTTACGCCCAGAAGGAAGCATAATTTGGCCCAGAAGTCAAACTTGGCCCAGAAGGAAGCATAATTCAATAATAATCTTAATGAGGGCCTTTCCTGGAAAATGGGCAGAAGCTATTTTCAATTGCTATTAAGTGCAGAAAAGGTGAGTAAGTTTGAGTAATATGTACTAAATTAGAGGCTCAAAAAATGCCTTTTCAAGTAATTCCAGACAAGTAAATACTTTCCAATAAAATTAATACACAAGGACAGGACCCGGACTTATCTGTTTGTGTACTGATACTAGAACTAAGCCTGGAGCAGCAAGAGCATGCAATGTCTAACAGAGTTCTCAATTATCTGGCTCATTTTTTGTGTAGTTCTATCTGAAAGATTTCAGAACATCTCATGTCCTTCCTAATATTAAAAAAATCCAAGGAAGGGGGCGCCTGGGTGGCTCAGTGGGTTAAGCCGCTGCCTTCGGCTCAGGTCATGATCTCAGGGTCCTGGGATCGAGTCCCGCATCGGGCTCTCTGCTCAGCAGGGAGCCTGCTTCCTTCTCTCTTTCTCTCTGCCTGCCTCTCAGTGTACTTGTAATTTCTCTCTGTCAAATAAATAAATAAAATCTTTAAAAAAAAAAAAAAAAATCCAAGGAAGGACCATGACTCAAGAATTTACCATTTTCCTCCTCCTAAATGAAGGCAATTCATAAGAGAAGGACAATGAGAAAATATGTTCACTCAGAGATACTGGCAGCTATACTACCTATAAAGCTGACTCTGAACTTTACTTCTAGAAAGACAATTCTATTTTCCTGCTGTTTGATAAGCACTGTAGGACATATTTTGTCTTGAAATTACTAAGCATTAGTTGAACAGACATGAATTTTTATATTGTTAAGGTATGTGGGAAAAATATATGAAAAGGTCCACACTCTCAGAGAGCCAATATTAGCTAGGATGGTGAGAAGGTAAACTTCACCGCTGACATCAACATCAGATTGGTGAAAATTAGCCACTCTCATGACCCTAAAAAGTACTAGAACTAGAAAAAATAACTCTAGATCATCTCATGAATTCTCAAATCTGAATTATCATTCAACCTTTTGGCATTAAAGCAAAACAAGGTCTTTATACATTGGATATTCCCATGCGCTATTTCTAATAGCTATAACCATATCTCAGAATGATGTATGCCACATTTTGAGAGCAATTGGAAACACTAATGGTTATCTACGATCAAGAAAGACACCTGAAAAGCATCATTAAATTAGACCTCAAAACAGTCACCCTCGTAACCATAAGCTCAACCTTGATGTAGATAAAGGTGCTTTAGAAATTAAACAGTGATACAAAGGTTATTGAGTATGAACACCTACACCAAGCATAATCCCTCTTTTAAAAAATCCTCCTCTCCAACCCCTGTTATTTCAGAAAATAAAAATTACATCAAAGTCAGTTAATACTTTAGATAAGTGGTTATGAATATATGGTTGTATGTGTGCATAAAGGAAAACACAATTTTTCTTGTTGGTTTCAACAACAAAAAGGAGATTAATATTAAATAGAAATTTTTTGCAAACCAATTTTCTACTAAATTATTACATTTCTGACCAATGAATAATATGAGAAGAAAAGGGAAGCATAACAAGATAGAATGTCCTCCCCATAATTATAAACCAAAGTAAAGTAAGATCTGAGTCAATATGGCCACCAATGACACCCTCAAGTTAAATATTTAAAAGGACACACACACACATCTTGTTCTTACTCACAAACACTGGGGAACATTCAGAACTTACTAGTGCCTGGGTCAAGCTCTGGCAATTCATCCTGACAAAAACCTAAAGAGAAAACAATAGGGAAAAAAAGATTATAATTCATGAATTACTCTAAGGTCACTCAAAAATTCAGACCGAGAAGTCAAATTTGGATTTGAATCCTACCTCTACTACATTTATCTACTATATATCCCTCCCTGAGCCTCCATTTCCTCATCATTGTATTAAAAAATGGAAAGAGTAACCGCACTTACTACAGGTAGTGATGAGGCCTGAGTAAGCATGCCAATATTAGTTGGAATAAAAATTCACAGAAAGATTACAATCATTAAGTATCTGACATGCTCTATGCAACATTAACAATTATTTTCCAAAAGAAAGCAAAATATACAAAATATGAACTTGTGAAAAATATCAAACAGTGTAATTTACTTAAAATTTTCACAAATGCTATTTACCTATATATACAACTGAATGCAATTTTCCATTAATAAGAATGCAGTTCGGGTTGGAACAAATACCTCTCAAAGCCCACTGTGGGCCCCAAACGTCTGAGCTACATCTGTCTGACTGGTGTGTAGCTATTTCACTGCGGAGAAAAATCAAGCATAATGAAGAGCAGATATACTGTAGGTCTACATGTAGCTGATCCAACTTTCTCCAGCTTACTTTCGCCTCATCCTTAGCTTAAATATTTCCTCAGAAAAGCTTCTTTTGCCCTTGTACTCTTGTCTATACACAAGGTCAAAGCACCCTAAAATTACCTACCACCCTCTGTACTCATCAACAAGAAATTACTTGTTCAATGTCTAACTCCACTATGAGACTATTCTACAGAAGTGACCTGTCCTGTCTTGTTCACAACTATATCCAAATCACCTCACAAGCCTAGCATAAAGCTGTTCAATAAACATCAACTATAACATCTCCACGGTCAATTCAAGAATAACGGCGCAGGGGCACCTGGGTGGCTGTCCCACCTGGCTGTCCACCAAGTGTCCAACTCTTGATCTCAGTTCAGCTCTTGATCTCAGATTTGACAAGCCCCTCATTGGGCTCCACCCTTACTACGGAGCCTATGTTTAAAAAAAAACAAAAGGAGCAAAACTAGGACTAGAGGAATATGAGAGCATTTTCCTTTTTTTCTTCTTCTTTCTTTTTCCTTTTCCTACCCCCTATGAAAGCATTTTCTGTCATCATATCTAGGCCATCATAAACCAGACCAGCCACTGGGAATCATGTGGAAAGGAGGTATTCAAACAGTAGGGACACTATTTAAGCACCACAACTTTTAAAGTCCTCTGCAGTCTTGACTGTTTGGATGCACCAAACAGGCCACATCTCTTCTTGCCTACCTATGCTTCCTCCTCCTCCTCTTCCCAGTAAAGAACTATTCATCCTTCAAGATCCAGATTAAATATCAACCACCACTGTGAAACATGGAAAACAGGAGAGGCCCATCCTGCATTCACCAAAGGATAAATGAACAATTTTTTAAAAGATATTTATTTATTCATCTGCGAAAGAGAAAGCCCAAGCACGTGCACGCAGACAGAGGGGTAGCAGTGGGAGGGGAGCAAGGGGAGAGGGACAAGCAGCCTTCCGTGCTGAACATGGAGCCCAGCATGGGGCTTGAACCCAGGACCATGAGATCATGACCTGAGCCAAAAACCATGAATCAGACACCCAACCGACTGAGCCACCCAGGTACCCCAGGAACAATTTCAAAAACTGCCTCCTCCACATGATACTGAACTCTTCAAGGTTAGGAACCATGCTCCACCATTTGCAGAGCTGCTTCTATGCCCAGAACAGGTGCCAATACAGCATGGAAGGTGATCAATTGCAGGATGAACTAAACAGAAAACACAACCCTACCTCTACCTCTACAGCACAGTCACAGAATTAGAAGATCTAAGTCTAGCATGAAAACTGTGTGGAAGGTCTGAGTAAGATAATTGGACCTGAAATGGTAGAATTTGGAAGCTATTAAAAGTGGCTAAGATCCCTGAGAAGGCTCACCTCAAAGCAACTTCAAAGTCTTTCTACATACATGAAGGTGATGGCAATCAAAAAAGTTGTAGAGAGATGCAAGGCAGTAAGGAAATAACTCAGCATTACAAATGAGTTCAATACAGGACATCCCGCCAGAAGTGAAACTGAAAGTATTTACTTAATACAAACTGACTTGAAAACAGGAGAAAAGCCTGAGAAGGCAAGGTAGTATAATGGGAAAATTAGGTCTTTCCTAAATTCTTTTGGTTTAGTGATAGGACTTTAGGCAAGACACTCCTTATTCTGACCCTCAGATTCTGAACCTTAAACTAAAGAACTATACTAGAAGTCTCAAAAAAGGACAAAACTTAATGCATTTTCTGAAAACAAACAATATTCTGAACTCATTAACTAGATCAAACACAAATAGAGGGTCAAAAACAACAAAGAAAATACTAACAAAAATCATTAAAGCAGACCTCTATTGTTTTTATCTGTCCAGCAATCACTCCCCCCTTCTTCTATTAATGGCATCCTGATTCTACTTTGGAGACTTAGCTCTTTGACACGTTCAGTCCGTATGACCCAAGGAGAATTGCCCCTAACCCTGCTATAAATTGGGATTAACAACAGGACCTACTTTATAAGTCTGTTAAAAGAAATAAATGAAATGATTCATGTATACGTTTGAATAGGAGCACCTGGGTAGCTCAGTCAGTTGGGCATGTGCCTTTGGCTCAAGTCATGATCCTGGGGTCCCTGGATGGAGCCCCACATTGGGTTCTGCACTGGTGGGGAGTCTGCTTGAGGATTCTCTACCCCTCTCCTTCTACTGCTACCCCGCTTGTGCAAATGCGCATAAGGGCACACTCTTTCTCTGCCCCTCCCCCCACAATGAATCAACAACATCTTTTAAAAATAAAACAAACAGGGGCACCAGAGTGGCTCAGTGGGTTAAGCCTCTGCCTTCGGCGCAGGTCATGATCCCAGGGTCCTGGGATGGAGCCCTGCATCGGGCTCTCTGCTCGACAGGGAGCCTGCGTCCCCGTTCTCTCTCTGCCTGCCTCTCTGTCTACTTGTGATCTCTGTCTGTTAATTAAGTATATATATATATATATATATATATATATATATATACACACACACACACATATATATGTGTGTGTGTGTGTGTATAAAAGATAAAACAAATAAAAATAAATAAATAAAGGCTTTTCACATTACTTGACAAAGTCATACTCAACATATGTCAGCTACTACTAAGCAATCCCCAGGGTCCATCCAATCCATGGCTGTGTCTGTGGTAGCAAAGAGCAGTTTGTAGCAGAACTACTGACTGACCCATTCATGACTTCATCCTCAAAGCCTTGGGATGGAATCCTAATGTCACTTTAGTTACTTATTGTGATCTTGAACCTTTTTAATATTTTGAGCTTGCAAACTCAATGCCTGATGCAGCAATTCCAGATACATGCTACCCGCTAAGGAAAGGAGGAATGTTTATATTTGTCCTAAAACAAATTCTTCCAATGGGGGCAAGGATTATGAATGTCAGTAACTGTATCTACATTCCCTCCACCCAGCCCTGAGACCATCAGCTAATATTGCTGTCTCTGGTTTTACAGATCATCACTAGTGCAGGAGGCCTGAGAAGATACATAAAACAATGTTAATCCTACCTCCTGACAGCAAGTCAATGGAATGAATGGCTGGATCTGTCTATACCATTCTCAGTCTTGCCCAGATTCTCAATAACCAGATCTAGCTGGAAAAATGATTCTTAGCTAGAAGAATCCAAATCACTGATGGAAGTAACCCCAAATATATGTTCAATGCATTCAACACAACAGCAAAAGATATCAGAGTTTTCAATAAAAAAGAGACTCTCCTAAGTCACATAAATACATGGACATATCCCCAAAACCATCTGCCTCACAAAATATAACACATTAAACAAATTAGGAAATGTTCCGAGAAATCAAAGGCTTTTGGCTACTGACTTAAATTGTTTTAAAAAGGGACAAGAAATGCAGATCCGTTCCAAAGATGATATATATCACCAAGTCACTGTACGCATACCAATCTAAATTTTAGCACAAAGCTTATACAGACTTACCACAGGTCTGAGTTAGAGTTGGATTCAAATCCTGGATTTGCTGCTATTTTTTAATTTACTACCCTAGGGCTATTTCCTGAAATGGGGATAAAAATAATACCCCTGTTCAACAATCATGAGATCTGGTGAATATACATAAATTACCTACTTTGTGGCAAGTAATCCTCAATAAATGGGTCTGGGGCGCCTGGGTGGCTCAGTGGATTAAAGCCTCTGCCTTCGGCTCAAGTCATGATCCCAGACTGCTGGGATCAAGCCCCACATCAGGCTCTCGGCTCAGTGGGGAGCCTGCTTCCTCCTCTCTGCCTCACTGTCTACTTGTGATCTCTGTCTGTCAAATAAATAAATAAATAATCTTTAAAAATAAATAAATAAATGGGTCTAAATCTAGGAATTTTCTTTTTTCTTTTTTTTTTTTTTAAAGATTTTATTTATTTGTTAGAGAGAGAGAGTGGGAGAACACAAGCAGGCAGAGAGGCAGGCAGAGGCAGAGAGAGAAGCAGGCTCCCCACTGAGCAAGGAGCCCGATGTGGGACTCGATCCCAGGACCCTGGGATCATGACCTGAGCCGAAGGCAGTGGCCTAACCAACTGAGCCACCCAGGCATCCCTAGGAATTTTCTTTAATACAGAGGAAGATACAGCTGCAAGCTTTTCTCCAACAGGCATTTGGTAAAAAGAAAAACAGTGACTCCTCAATCTGACTGGCTACACAGACGAAAAGTTACTGAATTTTTTTTTAAGACTTTATTTATTTATTTGACAAAGAGAGACAGTGGGAGCAGGAACACAGGCAGGGTGAGTGGGAGAGAAAGAAGCAGGCTTCCCGCTGAGCAAGGAACCCGCTGTGGGGCTCAATCCCATCCTGGGATCATAACCTTAGCAACTGAGCAACCCAGGTGCCCCTGATCTTTTTCTTTCTTTTTTTTTTTCTTTTTAAGATTTTATTTATTTATTTGACACAGAGAGAGAGAGCACAAGTAGGCAGAGAGGCAGAGGCAGAGGATGGGGGAAGCAGGCTCCCTGCTGAGCAGAGAGCCTGACATGGGGCTCGATCCCAGGACCCTGAGATCATGACCTGAACCGAAGGCAGAAGCTTAACCTACTGAGCCACCCATGCATCCCTGATTTTTTTCTTCAGTTACCATTTGGAGGACAGTACCATGTATTTACCACAGTAGGATCCTAAATTAACTATGAGTATCCATTGTTATCCAACCGTGAACACATAAAAGCTATGAGTGATGCTGGTAAAAAATTTAAGCATGAAATAGTAGTCAATTTTACTCTCTAATGTGTCTTTTACAAAATCAAGTTAAATATTACTCTAGGAATGTTTTGATCTGGTAGGACTGTATGCCAGTCACTCAATTCTGAAACCGCCACAGCACATAAGCAAAATTAAGGGGAGGCTCTTAAAAGGCAAAATTCTACAATTCTAATCAAACATTGCACCTTTCCCCCAAAACAGAAAACATGTATATCCTTCATGATCTGTCTACAACTTCAACTTTTATCTCTTGCTTCTCATTCCACCCAACTGTGTACATTCCGTCCACACCGTACTACACTGTAGCTCCCTAAATTCAACATCCTCTTTACCTTTAATCTCCATTCCTTTGCACACAGTTTTCTCCACCCTGAGCCTTCTCTTACCATTCTGACATCAGGGCTCAAGTCAGGTCTCCAATCCTTTCCCCTCCTTCTCCAATACCCACTCAAGCCCAAGTTAGGCACTAGAGACACAATGACTGAATCTATGAGCTTTTCAGGGACCTTTGAAGACTAGGCGAGGAAAACTGGCTTCAAAATTCAAGAAACAAACAAACCAAACCTGCAAATATTACATTAAATGTTTTAATTAAGAGATCTGATTTTTTTTTCATTCAATCAACTATAATTCAACTTCTACACATTGTTTAAAATGTGAGATATGGCAGCACCTGGGGGGGCTCAGTAAATTAAGCATCTGCCTTTGGCTCAGGTGATGATCTGAGTCCTGGGATTGCGCCTGGGCTCCCTGTTCTGTGGGAAGCCTACTTCTCCCTCTGCCCCTTCCCCAGCTCATGCTTGCTTGCTCCCTCTCTCTCTCAAATAAGTAAATAAAATTTTTTTAAATGTATGATATAAAGTGAAACAGGACTTCCAGAAGGAAGTCAGGGGTCTAACGGGTTCTGATATTGTTCTGGTTAATTAGTGTCCCTCCTCTGTGCTTCCAGATTCCTGTGCTTCCAACACCACATCATGATGGGCCACTGACCATGAATTCAGCGTCTAGAGAAACTGTTCTCCGCACTCCCCACCAAAAAGCAACAATTTTTACCCAGGATTTGTACTGAAATGTAACAGTCATTCACTGGCCCTTTCTGAACTAACCAGCTCTGGTCATCTGTATCCATTTCCCACCTGCCTTGTCTTCTTCTGATCATGATAAGTCCTCAATGAAACTTTTGTCCTTCTTTCAGTCAGATCTGGTCTCAGCCCTAGTTATATTCTAGCCCCAAAGTTGAGACATGTCCCAGATCCCAAGAAAGGCTACTCAGTAAATACTGAGGAACTGCTTCTTTCTCCAAAAATCAATAGTAATAAAATACAATGCCACAACAATGAATTTCTTACCATAATATCAAATTCTGAGAGAACATAACAGTTTCACTATTCTCTGATTTTAATGTCTAGAATAGCAATGTCCAATAGAAGTTGCTACAATAATGAGAATGTTCAGGATGCCTGGGTGACTTAGTTGGTTAAGCATCTGCCTCCGGCTCAGGTCCTGATCCTAGGGTCCCGGGATCGAGTCCGGAATTGGGCTCCTTTCTCAGCGGGAAGCCTGCTTCTCCCACTGCCTTCCACTCCCCTGCTTGCGCTCTCACTCTCTCTCTCTGACAAGCAAATAAAATTAAAAAAAAAAAAAGAAAGAAAAAGAAAATGTTCTCTACCTTTATTTTCAAATGCAGCAGCCACTAGCTATATGTGACCAAGCACTTGGAAAGCGACAAGCGGGACTGAGGAACCAAATTTTAAACTTTTTTTCATTTTAATTAATCAAAGTAGTTACATAAGGCCAGTCCCTATTAAGATGAACAATGAACAATGACTAAAAAGATAGCACCCCTCCTTTTAAACTTATTATGCCACCTTTTGGATTCTGTTACAGCTTTAAAGAAACCAAAATACAGAAATGCTTAGGTTAGTGTTACTTACTACCCAATTTATAAATATATATATTATCCAAAAAATAATTCCATCAGCCTGCAAATACACTGATTTCTTCAAATGTCATTAAGTATATGCCCACACTGTAGCTGACAGATGGAGAGAGATGGACAAGATGCAACTAGGAAGGAGTACAGAGAATTTTTATATCAGAATAGATTTGAGTTCTATACCATCACTTCCTAATTATGATCGCTCAGGAACTGGCCTCACCTCTCTGAGTCAATTTCCTCATCTATAAATTGTTGTAAGGATTCAATGAGATAACACACTTAGGTCAGTGCAAAGTGCTTAGTAGCTGTGATCAGTATTAGTGAGAGAGCAGAAACAGCAACCATGGGGCTAGAGGCATGTGGAAGGAATAAGCATTCACCAGACAAACGGGGCTATTTGAGAAACATACGCAAAGGAAGCTGGAGGTACACGGCATGAACAGAGAGCAGAAACAGAATGTTACCTGGTAACCTGATCTAAATGAAGCCCCAGCCAGGACCATATCACAAAGGATTTTAACTGCCATACATGAGTTTTTAGTTTTCTTTTCTTTTCTTTTCTTTTTTTTAATTTATTTGACAGACAAAGATCACAAGTAGGCAGAGAGTCAGGCAGAGAGAGAGGAAGGAAAGCAGGCTCCTCTGTGGAGCAGGGAGCCCGATGCGGGGCTCGATCCCAGGACCCTGGGATCATGACCTGAGCCAAAAGCAGAGGCTTTAACCCACTGAGCCACCCAGGCCCCCCGAGTTTTGTTTTCATTTTACAGGCAATAGAGTCACTGAGGAAAGAAAATGTATGTATATACTAGGAAGTTTGTCAATGCCAGCCCAACTCTTGACTACTTCAATACAGTGGTTCTAAAATTTCAACAAAAAAATAAAAAAATAAAATGTCATCTCTCTCTGTCAAATAAAATCTTAAAAAAAAAAAAAAAAAAGAGCTCTGTGGAGGTAGCTAGGAACTCTTCCCATTTTTTTCAAGGCTCTTGCCCAACTTCTTCTAGGCTCCTTTTTGGTACAATGAATGGCTTGGATAGAGGCTAAGAAGAAATGTGTGTGCTCGGTACAAAGGGTGAGAGGACGTCTAGAGGGCGAGGGGACGGAGATAAACAAACAAAAGCTAGTCAGACCATGGCCCACCCTACAACCAGGTCTGCAGCCTGTAAGCTATCCCAGACCTAAAACACTTTTCTTTGAATTGGCTGTACCTAAAATCACATCTGCCTCTTTCCTTTCTACCCAGTGAGAGGAGTGCCACTTGGGCCATTAGCTTTTGTTTCTCATAGACAACCTGACAAACCATACTTCAGAAATAACAGAAAATGCTTTTGAATGCAGGGACATAGCACCACAAGTCCACACAGCAGAAGCTAGCTGGCTGGCAGATCTTCAAGCCGTATCTCCTTTTCTCCACCTACAAATATCAAGGTCACATTTTAAAAACTACAACAAAAACAATGCCCTTTTCCCAATGTCATTTTAATGTGAAATCTTAGGGGCAAAAAAGAGTAGGGGGAAGGGAAGCCAAGGATTCCCAACTGTATTAATCTGTTGTATCCACGTATTTGCTCAGCTTAAATGTCACTTACAAGTAGTGTCTACATTTCTATGGAAACATTTGTAACTTCCATCTAATCAACCTGCATCACCTTACATGCAGTTTTTCAGGCTTCTAGCTTTGTAATTACAGCCTTGAAATCAGACCGAAGGCAGAAAATCTAGGCCAAGTTATGACATTTCAATTTTATGGCATTCTAAAAAAATAACAGTACACACAGTTTCAAGGCTATGGCCACAGAATCAGAAGGTGAAAGTAGTTTAGGAAGGCAATTTGATTGGAGAAGTCAGAGGTCACCAGTGTTTCTATGGAAATATAGTAGAGGCATTTCTCAGAAAACTGCATGTACTGATGAACC
Source organism: Mustela erminea (assembly GCF_009829155.1). NCBI lineage: Eukaryota > Metazoa > Chordata > Mammalia > Carnivora > Mustelidae > Mustela > Mustela erminea. The sequence continues at coordinate 10,101,833 of NC_045625.1, read as the reverse complement.
TCTGACATTTTTCTTTTACAATTGCTGGTTTTCTAAAGTAACAGAAAGGATTACTGATAACTCTTCATTCCACCTAGAAGTTAAAGAAATTTTATAATGCTTAATATAAGAAAATCTGTGAAATAATCTGTCAGTTGCCATTTATTGAATCTTTATTATATACCAGGCAATGGTTTGGTGCTTTATATCAATTCTTACTGAAAGTAGCTAGTATTATGTCCACCTTATAGATTTAAAAAAATTATCATACTCTATTACTCTTTATGGGAAGAGTGACAAAAGTCAAAACAGAAGAACTTATATTTAGAGCAGTATCTCTAACAAAAGAAAACCAAACCAAACAAAAAAATGTATCTCTAACAAAAGAAAATAAAAGTGCCTACCTTTGCACTTACATGCTTTGCAACAGCCAAACAGATGGGAATCAGACATTATTTCAAAGAATAAACCCTGACAGACGCACCGGGGTGGTTCAGTTGGTTAAGCATCTGCCTTCCGCTCAGGTCATGATCCCGGGGTCCTGGGATCGAGCCCAGCATCAGGCTCCCTGCACAGCAGAGAGCCTGCTTCTTCCCTCTGTCTGTAGCTTTGCCTACTTGTGTTCTATTTCTCTGTCAAATAAATTAAATCTTTTTAAAAAAAGAAAAAAAGAACAAGCCCTGACATACCCAAAACAGCAGGGCCTTAGAGTCCAAGAAGAAATCCATACCTCAGAAGGATCCACTTAGAAACTTCCTCTTGAATAATCCAAGATGTCCACATCAGAAGCAGCTAGAGTAACTTTACCAACCAGCTGCAACCCAAAGTATAAAACTTTAAATGAATGAATAAAATAATTAGGAAAGAACCTCTTTCGAAAAATTTTAAGAGTATGGAGAGTAACAGAGATTTTTTGTTCGTTCATTTCAAAGACTAACTGAAAAAGAGTCTTACAGACCAATGAGTTGGTCTGAACGTGGTCAGAAAACATTTGAGGTCATCTTAGAAAGTTCCCCATGCCATCCTCAACAGATGGTTTGATGGAACAGAAGTCAGTTCTGTTCATGAAATCCGTTAGTAAGAAGCAGATGCAACCAAGACGTGTCCCACAAGCAGCAGAATGTACTTTTTCCTTATCCTCTTTGAAAACCTCCATATAAAAACAGAACAAAATGGATGCATGAAGCGCCTTGAAGAGTTTGTCGCTCTGGATTAATCACAGAAATATATCCTAAGAAAAGGGCCAGAAATAAACAGTAGAAAATAGAAAGTCACTTTAAAAATCCAACCACACAGGACACCTGGGTGGCTCAGTCGGTTAAGCATCTGCCTTGGGCTCAGGTCACGATCTCAGCGTCCTGGGATCAAGTCCCATGTTGGGCTCCCTCTTCAGCAGGGAATTTGCTTCTCCCTCTCTCTCTGCCCTATCCTGCCTGCTTGCATGCACACCCTCTCTGACAAATAAATAAAATCTTGGAAAAAAAATACAACCACAGGAGAATGACTAAATTATGGTATACCTACACAATGAGGGTATTTTGTGAGCATTTTAAATGTTTATCAAGGGACACCTAGGTGGTTTAGCCAGGGAAGCATCTGCCTTTGATGAGCTCAGGTCATGATCCCAGGGTCCTGGGATCAAATCCTGCATTAGACTCCTTGCTCTGTGGGGAGTATACTTCTCCCTCTGCCTGCTGCTCTCTTTCTCTCTCTGACAAATAAATAAATAAAATCTTAAAAATAAATAAATAAATAAATAAATGTTTAGCAAGATTTTGTAAAGGGCAAATGTCACTTTAAAAAAAGATGTAGGGGGGCGCATGGGTGGGTCAGTGGGTTAAAGGCTCTGCCTTCTGCTCAGGTCATCAGCGGGGAGCCTGCTTCCTCCTCTCTCTCTGCCTGCTTCACTGTGACCTCTGTCTGTCAAATAAATAAATAAAATCTTTAAAAAAATAAAAAAAGATGTAGGGGAGCCTGGATGGCTCAGTGGGTTAAGCCTCTGCCTTTGGCTCAGGTCAGGATCTCAGGGTCCTGGGATCAAGCCCCAAAGGGCTCTCTGCTCAGCAGGGAGCCTGCTTCTCCCTCTCTTCCTACTTGTGATCTGTCAAATAAATGAATAAAAATCCTTTTAATTATTAATTAATTAATTAATTAAAGGATTAAAAAAAGATGTGAAACTGTATTCTCAGAACGAGCTCAGCTATTCTGACATATACACAGATGTAGAAGCACATTTTAGTCTATTTTATCCCAGTGATTATCTGTAAGTGTGGGAATTATGGATGATTTTTTTCCTCTTCATTCTACTTTTCTGTTGAAAATAACTTGTTTTTGGGTGCCTGGGTGGCTCAGTGGGTTAAGCATCTGCCTTTGGCCCAGATCATAATCTCAGGGTCCTGGGATCGAGTCCCGCTTCCCCCTCTCTCTCTGCCTGCCTCTGCCTACTTGTGATCTCTCTCTGTCAAATAAATAAACAAAATCTTTAAAAAAAAAAAAAAAAGTTGTTTTTATAAACAGAAAAATGTATATTTAAAAAAATCCTGAAAACAAAATAATTTGCTTAATTCTCTAAAATTGACGAATTAAAGGGAAAAAATCTACCAGACATTCTCTAAGTGAGTTTTATTTTTTGAGATTTTATTTAATTATTCAAGAGACAGTGCATGGGACAGAGACAGAGCAGGAGGAGCAGAGGGAGAGGCGGGGAAGCAGACTCCCCGCTGGGTTGGGAGTCCGATGATGCAAGACTCAATCCCAGGAACCCCGCCCCCCAGGATCCCCCGATCATGACCTGAGCCGAAGGCAGATGCTTAACCCACTGAGACACCCAGGCGCCCCTCTCTAAATGACTTCTAAATTACTTTTTATTAGAAACACAATTCTGGGCACTAATCTTTCTGACATACTAGTTAGTCATTAATGTCTAAAGCTCAGTACCATCTCTCTTTGCACAGCTTCAAAAATCCATTGTGTAACAGAAAAGAGATAAAACATCTTTAACCTTTCACCCCAGGATCTTTCAAACCTGAAGCAAATCTAGTTAATCATACAGATGAAATAAGCCCAAAAGAAATTTAAAAACCATTCAAATTTGAAGTCAAAAAAGCAACAACCAACATATGTTTATAGCACTACATAAATACAAAGGCTACTTCACAAATAGGATAGTAGGTGGAAAACTCCTGCTGCTTCTTTTTTTTTTTTAAAGATTTTATTTATTTATGGGGGGGGGGGGGGGAGAGCGAGCACAGGCAGACAGAATGGCAGGCAGAGGCAGAGGGAGAAGCAGGCTCCCTGCTGAGCAAGGAGCCCGATGTGGGACTCCATCCCAGGACGCTGGGATCATGACCTGAGCCCACCAACTAAGCCACCCAGGCATCCCCCCTGCTGCTTCTTAGATCTAAACTTTCCTACATCCTAAAATTAAATGCAACAAATACTTAGCAATTTCAATGTATAGGGCACTGTGCTAGATTACACAAGGGATATAAAAACAAATGAAGCTGGCTACCCCTAGATTCTTACAATTTTAAAAAGAAAAATAGGAAACTGTCTGGATACAGGGAATTACGAAGAAATGTCCTGATGGAGAAACTAGCACCAGCAGCCAAACAGTACTTATCTCTTCCTAGGGGGAACTGGAAAACACTTTGATGGCAAGTGGTACTTTGAATCAGGCTAGTCAGGAAGGATAGGGAGAATGTAGACAGACAGACTCTCAAGACTATTCCGGAAGCCATGTCTATCTTTTTTTTTTTTTTTAAAGATTTTTATTTATTTATTTGACAGAGAGAGATCACAGTAGACAGAGAGGCAGGCAGAGAGAGAGAGGGGGGGGGGAAGCAGGCTCCCTGCTGAGCAGAGAGCCCGATGCGGGACTCGATCCCAGGACCCTGAGATCATGACCCGAGCCGAAGGCAGCGGCTTAATCCACTGAGCCACCCAGGCGCCCCAGCCATGTCTATCTTTTAGATGTCCTTACTCACTCTGCTGGCAAATACTTCCCCCAGAGGTAGTCATATCCTAACAGATGAAGATCATAAAGGTCCTGTCTGAGACATGTCCTTCCCTGAATGAAGTCAAGAGGGCAAGAAAGGCCTATCTCAACACACACATTAACCTTTCAACCTGGGCTGAATGGTCTCATCCACACACATTTTCACCTGTACTTCCCAACTGATGACACCCAAACTTTCGATTTCCGATGAGACTATTCTCCTAAAACACAAATCCACTTATCCAAATGCCTACTGTCAATATCTACCAGGATACCCATAAGCTCCATCAAATTCAACTTGCTGAATTAAACATTATTATTTTCTCTTTGAAACCTGCCTTTTGGGCGCCTGGGTGGCTCAGTGGGTTAAGCCGCTGCCTTCGGCTCAGGTCATGATCTCAGGGTCCTGGGATCGAGTCCCGCATCGGGCTCTCTGCTCAGCAGGGAGCCTGCTTCCTCCTCTCTCTCTCTCTGCCTGCCTCTCTGCCTACTTGTGATGTCTCTCTGTCAAATAAATAAATAAAATCTTTAAAAAAAAAAAAAAAAAAGAAACCTGCCTTTTCTCTGTTCCACTCCTATACCAAGTTCCAGATAACACCAGCTCTCATCCCCTAGGCCAAAAATCCCTAAAGACTCCTCCCACCCTGCCACTTTACCATTCTCTTTCCCTATGTCCCCATTCCAATTAAGCTAATGAATGACCAAAGCATTTTCATTCTCTCTCAAATCTCTACAGACCTAGTTCAGACCTTTTCAACACACTAGAATCTCAAGACTATTGTAACTATTCTTTCCGCTACTTTTCTTTTCTCACTTGCTAGAACTTAGATTTTCTAATCCACTTAAAATTCATCTTTTAGCTCCCCATTTTCAACTCTTTAGCATGACATTCACAGCCTTAAGTTATAGGAATAAATCCAAAATTTGGAAAGCTACTTTTTGCTACCTTTATTTCCCTGACACATTCTGAATCTTGAAAAGGGTAATACATACATTCCTATTTCCAAACTCTAACTCTTTATTCAAAGATTTTAAAAATGTCTATACCAACTTTGATGTTAAAGTAATTTCTTAATATTTAGACAGTAATAAAGTGAGGCACAAGGAAGGCAAGATACCTAGCATCAACCCTTCTCTGGTATTACTCCCTCTGTACTCCATTTTCTCTTCAGTAAAAGGAGAGGTCAGGCCAGTCTCTTAATATTCCTATCAGCTTTCAAGTCTGGGTTTACAAAACTTGGCAGTTGTTGGGGCACCTGGGTGGCTCAGGCATGAAGCGGCTACCTTTGGATCAGGTCACGATCCCAGGCTCCTGGGATAGGCCCCACATTGGGCTCCCTGCTTGGCGGGAAGCCTGATTCTCCACTCCCCCTGCTTGTGTTCCCTCTCTTGCTGTGTCTCCATCTATCAAATAAATGGATAAAATCTTAAAAAAAAAAAAGTTGGCAGTTTTATGTTCTAGGGTGCATAAATCGTATGTTAACACTTGAGGGGTTGCCAAGATCCTTGAATTTTATTTTAAACTAGAAGGAACCTTATAAACCATCTCTAATCTGCAAAAATGACAATGTTACTTCCCTTGTAAGACGGCTACATATAATTAGGACCAAGAGAGCACACAATGTACTTCAGATTAGGAAAAAATAAAACTCTTAACTACAAAATTTTCAGAGAATGACCATGGTCACAAACTAAGTACTAATTTGACCAATTTTACAAATGAATACACAATTCAGCTAAGAAATCCGTTTGAGACCAAAAGTTTTCTTTTTAACAGGGAGAACACAAATATTTCAATGTACACTCTTAGACAAAAGATAAATTAAGTTTTTGTTATTTAAAATTAAGTGGCAAAATTCTAAATGACAGCACAGTTGAGCTTAATAATAAAATTTCAAACTCTTTGATATGAAGTTTCCATTACTTATACCCAAGCACAACAACATATCCTACCCGGGGCTAAGATCTGGGTTAAAACCCTAGATTCAAAATGTCAGAGGGCAGTGAATCATATATTCTTGTTTATGCAAAGTATTAAAAAAATTTCATTAAGATATCCATTGAACCAAGTTTGATCTGCCATATACTACACCAGCCTGGTCCCTAGGATTAGACACCTATTAGGAATAGGCTTCACATGACAATTTATCAAGAATCCAAAGTAAAGGGGCACCTAGGTGGCTCAGTGGGTTAAGCCTCTGCCTTCAGCTCAGGTCATGATCTCAGTGTCCTAGGATCGAGCCCCACATTGGGCTCTCTGCTCAGCGGGGAGCCTGCTTCGCCCTCTCTCTCTGCCTGCTGTTCTGCCTACTTGTGATCTCTCTCTGTCAAATAAATAAATAAAATCTTTTTTTAAAAAAAGAGACTGAGATGTAAGCACAGAGAAAGCTGTTAAGAAACAACCCCAACGGAGTACCTACTAAAGTCCAAGTACTGTGTAGTAACTGTCACTTTTTACATATACTCCCTAATTTCTCCAAACGTACCTGTAAGGTGGTTCCAAGTCAATTCACCAAATGGCCAAATCTCCCAACAGCCAAATCTCTAAATTTACCAAAAACTTGTTTTAACTATTTATACAGTTTATAATAATTCATATGAATGAGACAATTTAATTAGCTTTTAAATAGTTCTGCCAAATTAAGATCCACAGCATAGCAGCATTTTCAATAATGTTAATTTCTCTACCCCAGCTCTCTGCTGCTGTGGTTGCAAAGAACTAGGGCAGAGAGGGGGACCTCTGCTGGTGGAAAGATACATCCTGGGCCTGGAATGCAGATCATGGGAGAAAAGGGTATAGGAAAAGGGGAGAATAAGGAAAAAATGGTAAGATAGCAATTAAGGAGAAGGAGAGTGACAACAAATTCTGTAAGTTCTACAATTAAGATTCAGCAAATTGATTTTTATTCAATTACATATTGGGTAAACTGGACATTGGCAAACTAGTTTCAGTGACTTGGATTTTGGTGAGCTAGCTTGCCTTTCTATGAAGCAGATGATCTTAACCTTACTTGCAGATAAGGAAATTGAGAAATGTTAAATAACTCTGCTAAAGTAATACAGCCATACTGTAGTTTCTTCACACACTACATCATTTCACTCACCAGTAACCTGGTGTGCAGTGATTCTAACATTCTTTCACCACCACTACCCTCCCTCCAAAAACCCCACAAAAGTAGATTAGGGGCACGTAAGGTGGCTCAGTCAGTTAAGTGTCTGCATTCGGCTTAAGTCACCATCTTGGAGTCCCAGTATGGAGAGCCAGGCATCAAGCTCCCTGCTCAGCAGGGAGTCTGCCTCTCAACTCTGACCCTCACCCCAATCTCTTGCTCTCTCTCAAATAAATAAATAAAATTAAAAAAAAAAAAAAAAAGTAGGAGTGCCTTGGTGGTTCAGTCCTTAAGTGTCTGCCTTTGGCTCAGGTCATGATCCCAGGGTCCTGGGATCAAGCCCCCCAAGAGGCTGCCTGCTCAGCAGGAAGCCTGTTTCTCCCTCTTCCATTCCCCCTGTTTGTGTTCCCTCTCGCTGTGTGTGTGTCTCTCTCTCAAATAAATAAAAATAAAATCTAAAAAAAAAAAAAAAAGTAGATTAGACAAGATTTAAAGACAGATCTAACTCTGAAGCCCATGCTCTAACACACCTACTCATCACTGTATCACAATTACAGTTCACTGAAATCAGTTATAATTGTCTATGTGGTTTGTCTACCATACTACAATACTTACTCTACCCTTTTTTCTGCAAAAATTTCTATTTGCTATTTAACAGCTGAGCGGTAGTGTTGTCAGGCTAAGTTGGAATAATTTCAGACAAAAGTCAGAAGATCTTATTATTTATTTAGCCTAGACAACTTTATTTCTCATATGATTTAGATCAAATTTTAAATAACTGCAATTGCTTGAGAATCCCCATTACTATCTTTAAGGATCCCAGACTGGCAATGTCTACTGTACAGTACAACCTTTAAATTACCTTGGTGCATCTGTCTCCTCCTCTCTCTCTCTCTCTCTCTCTCTCTCACACATACACACACGTAAAGAAGTACACAATTTTATAATTAATTATTTTGATCAAACTGTAGGCTAGTCTCATTAAATAAATGTAAAAACCAAAATAATCCTAAAATCTATATAAGACAATAGTGCTTACTCAAACTATTTGCCTTATGACTGGACCCTTCAGGGATTTATCACATTTATGATGCTAGAAGACATGTCTTATCTCACCAGTTGACATAAAACTTCACTTAACAGTGAAAGTGGCAAGTTTCCTGCTATCAAGATAGTAGTTCAAGGCTCTCTAAACAACTAAGAATGTATTCTTTTTTTTTTTAAGATTTTATTTATTTATTTGACAGAAATCATCACAAGTAGGCAGAGAGGCAGGCAGAGAGAGAGGGGTAAGCAGGCTCCCCGCTGAGCAGAGAGCCCGACGCAGGGGTCAATCCCAAGACTCTGGGATCACGACCTGAGCCAAAGGCAGAGGCTTTAACCCACTGAGCTACCCAGGGGCCCCCTAAGAATGTATTCTGCCCTTTTTGGTAATCAGAACAATTCTCTATTCATAAATATTATGATTATGGTATGGCCTATTATATAAAGCATTAAAAATTTTTTTTTTTTTACTTTTACACTATGTCAGTATAATCAAACTTTTACTAGCAAAGTTCCCACTCCTGCAAAATGTTTTAAGAACCCATTACAGGGGGGCACCTGGGTGGCTTAGCCATTAAGCATCTTCTTCAGCTCTGATCATGATCCCAGCATCCTGGGATGGAGCCTGCATAGGGCTCCTGCTAGGTGGAAGGCCTGCTTCTCCCTCTCCCGCTTCCACTTTCCCCTGCTTGTATTCCCTGTCTTGCTGTCTCTCTCTTTGCCAAATAAATAAATAAATATCTTTGGGGGGGAAAAAAAAAAAGAATCAATTACAGGGGTGCCTGGGTGGCTCAGTTGGTAAGGCGTCTGACATTGGCTCAGGTAGTGATACCAGGGTTGTTCTGGGATGGAGCCCCAATATCTGGCTCCCCGATCAGCAGGGAATCTGCTTGTCCGCCTCCCCCCGCCCCGTCCTCCCCCCATTCATGTTCTAACCTCTAAAATAAACAAATAAAATCTTTAAAAAAAAAAAAAAAAAGAACCAAATACACTGCTACTTTTAAATACCATTAAACATTTGTTCTGATTTCCCATTGGGTTCAAACATCTCTTTGATGTTAAAATTGGTGGGGGGAGGGGGGCAGATCTTGTAACAAACCAAAAACTGACAGTTTGAAAACTGCCACCCTATCTTAAACCTATTCAAGTACATATTTTAAATGCTCAATGAAAAGATGACAAACTTAATTTTTTTTTCTTTTAGTCCATTCCAGGCCTCTCTTCTGCACTTTAATAGTGCCTCTTATTATTTCTGATCTTCAATGTGCACCACCCAAGGCTACCTTTAATGTTTTTAGCAAACAGAATACGATTCTTCCTAATCTCTTTTGAAATCAACAAAAGCTATAAATTTAACTCAATACAGCTTTTTGTAGTTCAGTTGGATTCAAGGTCATCCCAAGCCTTTTAATTACTAACCAGGACTTGAGGAGGTTTGCAATTGGTATAGTTAAGGGAAAGAGCAGCTGGCTTATTCACTTTCTTATTAAAGAGCATTATAAAAACTGTGTCTTGGCAAATTGAAAGTTCTTTGACCACCAGTGGTGAGAACAAAGAAGCAAGCAAATGATCTTCAAACATTTGTGTTTACCCTCAATCAACATAATTTTACAAATTACTAGAAGACTCTTTAATTTCAGCAAACACAATTTATGCTTTAATTCAAAATTTGTAGATAGCCAGCCTCCAAAAAGGTTACTATTTCCATGCTGAAACAAGCCCTCTTAAAAACTGCCAATGCCTTTCAAATTAGCACAAAATTTACTTAGGTCTTTTTCACCATCAAAACCTATTGCAGGATCAGGATAAAAGCCACTAAGGAACCCAGGAGGATTATGCTGATTTCTAAAGGAATGTAAGTTTAACTTTTTTTTCCATGTATTTAATTTCTAATTAAATTCAGTTGTAAGTTTCCGAATCTATTCAAGACTTTGAGGAAGGTGATATAGTTGTACTGGAATAGAAAGTTGGCACACATACCCCCTAATCCATCCTTCAGAGATTTTTAGAGCCAACCAGAGAAGGCTCTGAAAGTGTCTTTGCTACCCATTCCCTAATAATCCATAAGAGAAAGAAGGCAGCCTCAGAAGGGTCCCTAAACACTCCTCTAATGAAGCTGGAGATACCGGGATGGGGGTGGAAAGAAATGTGCGTGTAAGGACTGATGCCAGAAATCTATGATTCAGGGGACAAAAGGCATTGGGAATGACTTTATCCTTCTAAAAAATGAGAACAGAACAGCCTATCACAGTGTCTCAGTTCTATCTTGTGCACCAGGCATTTAAAAAAAAAAATAATAAAGGTACTGTTAATAGACCTAGATGTCAGCGTACAAGATACCTTGGTGGGGGGGACCTTAAATTAAACCGGTTGCTTAAGAAGATACAATGAGGTAGATACATACTTCTAAAAATCTATCCCTCCAAAATAAGCCAAATTAAAAGAAAGCACAAAATGGTTTGAGCACTATTGTTATAAAGTGAGAAATGTCGAACAATTAAAAACAATAGGCTGTGATATGCTATTAACAGTTTAAATTCTTGTTGAATGAAAGTTTATGAGAAAAAAGCTTTAAACAAGAAGTATAAAACATAATGGCATATACCATATGATTACAACAATAAGCTAAAAACTAGGATTTGAAGAAAGTCTAGAAAAAAAATAAGAAAATGTTAATGAAAGTTACTTGGAGGCAAGATTAATATATGTAACTTTCCCTCATTTTCTGTATTTTCTACAATGATCACGCATTTTGAATTTTAAAAATATTAGATTCCTAGAAAGCTCACATCTAAGTATCTACGGGCTATAGACAATTCAAGCACACAGTTCAGGGATCACGCCACTTAAAATCTAAATGTAAGATACAGCTAAATCCCTCCTCCTTTATTTATATGCAAGCACTTCCAACTGTGTTCCCCAGGATGTGTCCCTTAAATGCTCTAAAGTTGCTTTCCAAATGAAGTACTGGAAACACTGGGTTTTCTCCAGCCAGGAGGCCCATCTATGCTCCTTAAACTAGCACTGGAGAATAAATCTACCGTTTTTCACAGACTTTGTATTACCGTATGTGCTCAGTAATTGTTTATTAATGGAACACACTGTATGAAAAGCAAACTCACACTGCAACATTTTGAAAAGACTCAAAACAAACAAGAAATTTTATCTTCAAATGTTAAATGCATTTCTTCATCACAGTAGTACTTTCGGTTAGCTCCGGATTCTGGCCAGCCCAACTACCTTTCAGATTTGATCTGTCAGTAAGAGAGTATTTTTATGTGTGTAGGAAAGCAATTGTAATTTCCCACATTAGGTGATTGATTAAGTTCTCTCCTCTAAAAGGCTGATTGGCTTCCTGGTGCCAGTAAAATGATTGATGAATATTTCAACTGCTGCTCCCTTGCTTACTGCCCCCCCCATTTTCCCCTCCCCCAAGCACTGCTGCCCCTTTCCTGCTGGGTTCCCTTTTTACAGACCTACAGCATTTAAGGAGGCTTTGCAATTTTCCTTAATGAATCCAAGTTCTCAAATGCAGGGCATTTAATCTTAAAAGGACAGGAATCTCATCAATGTTGAATTAGTTTTGCAGATAAAAATCCATTTACAAGGAATGAGAGAAAAACTGAAATTAACTATAGGTTTGACTCAATGAATGAAATTGTACTTAAAAAAGAGAAAGTGTAGCATGGAGGGGTTATAAATGGGAAGAAAAGTGACCATTTTAAAAAGAAAAATAAACTACATCTAATTTCAAGTTTACATTACCAATTGTAGCATTAGAACTTTATTTGTAAACATCTGTATAAAAGTGCAGAGAATGGAATTTGCATGTAAATTATGTGATCCTACAGACTTTAAAGCAGCCAGGTGTTCTAAATTCGAAACAGGTAAACAGAGTGTGTACAGTAAATACAAACGTTCTTTGAGGGATGACTGAACAGTATCTGAAATCAAAATCCTCCCAGATAATCTGTGCTGTATCATAGCTATTTGCTTTAGGCAGGGCTTTCCTAAATTGCAACTTCCTGTTTTACCCAATTCATTCCATCATAAAGCTGGAAAATCCCTGAAGGATTATCTAATTTAGCTCTTTCATTTTACAAGTGACATATAGATATGACTTTGTAACAAGTTAGAATCAGAACCCAGGCAAAACCCAGGCAATAACTAGCTCCTCGGCATCCTACCTCCCCAGATAGTGTGGTGGTTGGTTGGCCTCTTCTCTCAAGTCCTTTCCTACGCAGACCATACTGCTACCATAATTAACCCACACTGCCACATTTTTCTCACTCATTTTCTGTATTTTATATGCTTTTACAAGTGATTCTTTTTTTTTTTTTTTTAAAGATTTTATTTATTTGACAGAGTACACAAGTAGGCAGAGAGGCAGACAGAGAGAGAGAGAGAGAGAAGCAGGCTCTGCACTGAGCAGGGAGCCTGATGCGGGGCTCGATCCCAGGACCCTGGAATCATGACCTGGGCTGAAGGCAGAGGCTTTAACCTGCTGAGCCACCCAGGCGCCCCTACAAGTGATTCTTATACTTCCATTTGCAAAGAGTTACATCAACCTTCTTGGATTGGTTCCCTTCTTCTCCATATAGCCAGCTTTTGTGTGGCAAAAGTAAAAAAGGTACAAGAGACAAAGCCATTGTTTCAGAGAGCCTGATGCGGGCCTCGATCCTAGGACCCTGAGAACATTACCCAAGCCGGAAGGCAGAGGCTTAACCCACTGAGCCACCCAGGCGCCCAAAGCCATCGTTTCCTAAACTGAATTCCCCAATGCAGTCAAACAGCCAGGAGTTGATTGGCCTTCTCATCTTTATCTGGTTTATCTAGTCATTTTAGTTATAAGGAGAGCCACATTCCCAAACAGAAACTACATTCTGGTTTGAGGGCCCTTGGTCAAACCTTGGATTTACCTTTTAACACACTGCTTGACATAGATATTGGCCCCAGTTTTCCCAAGTGACTAAGAAGTACATAATTCTCTTCCCATATGTTTTGGAGACTTTCTCTGACTACCAGCAAAGGACTCAGATTCAAAGGTCTCTGATAAAATCAAGACTCAGATCCCTGACCTAACTGTTCTTTCATTCATTTATTCATTCAACATTCATAAAACACCAATTCCTTGTGCTCAGTGTTGAGGACACTGATACAAGATATGTTACCCGTGCCTTGAGTAGCTCAAAACCCCTTCTTTCCTTAACACTCTTTAGGGCCACCAAGGATTGTCCCTTACTCCACAAAATAGTTTTCTGGTTGGCTTGTTAAAGCCAACATGAGAGAAAGAAAAAAGTGACTTGGAATTCTAAAAGTGAATCCTGTGACTATAGGAAGCTGAGTTCTGGGCCTCTTCAACAACTATAACTAGCCTGGATTCACAAGGATCTGCTTTGGGACAGACATTTTGCTTGGCACTTCACAGACCTTGTCACTAATCCTTAATAGCCTGGAGGTGGGGAAGAATTAAATCTAGGAAACAATTTTTCACAATGTTACTAACTACAAAATTTGGGGCTTAACCTATGGACTTTAGTTTTCGCACTTGCAAAATGAAGAGGATAACAGAGCACCTAATTCATAGAGTTATGAGGATAAACTGAGTTAATATATGTAAGGTGCTTAGAAATATTATATAAATATTAGGGCACCTGGGTGGCTCAGTTGGTTAAGCCTTTGGCTCCGGTCATGATACTGGAGTCCCAGGATCGAGTCCCACACTGGGCTCCCTGCTCAGCAGGGAGTCTGCTTCTCCCTCTGACCCCTCCCCTCTCATACTCTCATTTTCTCTCTCAAATAAATAAATAAAATCTCTAAAAAAGACTACTATATAAATGTTAACTGCTATAATTACTAAATGAGAACACCAAAGTTCAGAGAAGTCAAGTGGCAAAGTCACGTAGCTGTGATCTTTGTTCTGCCACACTCCAGAGTCCATGCTCTTTTCCTCTCGCACCATCTAACCAAAATCCTTTCTCCTGACAAAAACTACTGCTACTTCCAAAAAACAAAGCCCTCTAAATAGATATCAGTGGGGGGTTTCCCCCAGGTGGTTTATTATCCTGCTAAAAAGGGATTTTGAAGGAAGAAGGATTGTAAGGCTAGAGAGGAAGTCTCCTGACAGGTTAGATTTCAAGAGTAAAGCAATATGGAAGAAAAAATAATCTGCCTCGGTTATTAATTTTAGTAATTAAAACAATTCAAATCAATTGATGAAGCATGAATTTAAGAACTGCATGTGAAACTTGAAATTAAGTATTAAAGTGAAAAAGGAAACACTTGTATTTTACGACTAAGCTGCAACCCTGAGGGAATAATACAAAAATGCTTTAAAAGGTTCATTACATGAAACTCCAAGAACAAGATAATTACAGAGCTCTCAAGGAAGGAAGTCCAAACATCTCACTGATCTTTCATCACCCACCAAGCTTCATCTTAAGTTCTGATCCAGTAACTCCTTATTGTTATTCACATTGTCATGTGACATTTCTTCTCCTAGCAAGCTCACTACAGAATGTGTTCTATCTAGCAACTACCCTTAGGAGTAAATCCCTAACTCTTTAACAACATAGTAATTGACTTACACTAAAACGTTACTCACACTAGGAAAGGGTTTTCTTAGACCAGAAGAGGAGATACTTCTTCTATACAGGCTTTATTACCACTTCCCTCAGTGAAAATCACGTTAAAAGGCAAACCAATCTACAAAATGACATTGCCAAAATCACAACTTTAAAAGAGTCAATGAAAGCTGAACTTGTCTGAAAGCAAACAAGCAAGCTATTCTTGGAAGTTTTAAAAAGCAAGACAGGATCTTTTAAAATCCCACATAAATATTCTACTTTTACAGGAATGACTCATTAAGTATTTGTGTGTCACAGATTTATTTCCACAATTATAAACCTCCCCTTAGTGAGGAAACAGGTTCTGTTGGAAAATTTCTACCACAAGATAATTAAGAGTTAAGCAACAGGTTTCATGTAACAGGTAACAAAAGCCTTATCAGAGAACTCAGTGAGGATGAACTATGACACACTTCATTTAGTCTCAAGCAAAGAAAACTTAAAATATGAACTCTTTCATTTTTTTCCCCTCTCTGCAGTCCCTTTACAGAGGGGGGAAAAAAGGCAATGAAAGGACAACCCAAAGTAACAAAGTACTAACAATAGTATCTTGTGAGGTCACCATTTTCTTACACCTTAGGTTCATTCATTTATAACAGAGTTCTCACATAGTTTTGGTCTGAGGGATCAGAACCCCTTTTACATTCTTCAAAATAACTGAGGACTTCCATGAGCTAATGTTTATGTGGGTAAAAACTATCGATCATTTATCATGCTAGAAAACTTGAGAAATTTTAAGACTACTCATTTAAAAGTAACAAACCCATCACATTAAATAACATTTTTATGAAAAATAACTATTTTACAACAAAAAAACTGGTGAGAAGAATGGCATTGTTTTGTATTTTTGGTAATCTCTTTAACATCTGGCTTAATTCTGACAGCTAGATTCTTCTATATGGATTTTATCACAATGTGATAAAATGTTTTGGTTGAAGTATAGGCAGAAAATATTGCCTGAGATTTATGATTGGAAAAGGAAGAAGTATTTGCTTACTAAAATAGTGGGCACCTGGGTGGCTCACTAGGTTAAATCCTCTGCTTTCGGCTCAGGTCACGGCCTGCATTGGGCTCTCCGCTCAGTGGGGAGCCTGCTTCCTCCTCTCTCTGCCTGCCTCTCTGCCTACATGTGATCTCTATCAAATAAATAAATTTAAAAAAAATTTTTTTGTTAAAAAAAAAAATAAAATAATTGTAGATATTTTTCTTTGATAATCCACCAAAACTCAGTTAAATGTTTTAGAAGTAGTTTTTTTTTTTTTTTTAAAGATTTTATTTATTTATTTGTCAGACAGAGATCACAAGTAGGCAGAGAGGCAGGCAGAGAGAGGGGAGGGGAAGCAGGCTCCCTGCTGAGCAGAGAGCCTGATGAAGGGCTCGAACCCAAGACCCTGGGATCATGACCTGAGCTGAAAGCAGAGGCTTTAACCCACTGAGACACCCAGGAGCCCCTTAGAAGTAGTTTCTTAAAGGTTAGTTCAGTATGAGGGGTGCCTGGGTGGCACAGTCGGCTAAGAATCAACTCTTGGTTTTGGCTCAGATTGTGATCTTAGGATCATGAGAAGGGGCCCTACATCTGCTCTACGTGGAGGCTGCTTAGACATTCTCTCCCGGGGCGCGTGGGAGTGTGTTAAGTGTGTCAGCTGTTAAGTGTCTGCCTTGGGCTCAGATCATGATCCCAGAGTCCTGGGATCAAACCCTGCATCAGGCTCCCTGCTCTGCGGGAAGCCTGCTTCTCCCTCTCCCACTCCCCCTGCTTGTGGTCCCTCTCTCACTGTCTCTCTGTCAAATAAATAAAATCTTTTTAAAAAAAAATTTTTTTTATTTATATATTTTTTTAAAGATTTTATTTATTTATTTGACAGAGAGAAATCACAAGTAGATGGAGAGGCAGGCAGAGAGAGAGAGAGAGAGGGAAGCGGGCTCCCTGCTGAGCAGAGAGCCCGATGCGGGACTTGATCCCAGGACCCTGAGATCATGACCTGAGCCGAAGGCAGCGGCTTAGCCCACTGAGCCACCCAGGCGCCCCAAAAAAAAAATTTTTTTTTAAAGGCACTCTCTCCCTCTCCCTCTGCCCCTTCCTTACCCCCATCCCCATATTCTCGCTAAAATAAATCTTCTAAAAAAAAAAAAAAAGAGTTAGTTCAGTGTGAAATATAAAACTGTATCAATGAACTTTGTGTGTTCTGTCACTTAAAATCCACTGGTCTATCAACCTTTGAACAGATCTTCTACTCATACATGATTCTGTACACACCAGTGACTTGTAAAATATTCCTTCACTGAAATATGATATTCAAAATATTAGCACATTTCATTATATATAATATCAATATAAAACCAAATTTGTTAATAGTGATATTTTTCTTCTTCAGAAAAGGCCTTAAGGGGCACCTGGGTGGCTCAGTGGGTTAAAGCCTCTGCCTTCAGCTCAGGTCATGATCCCAGGGTCCTGGGACTGAGCCCCACATGGGGCTCTCTGCTCAGCACAGAGCCTGCTCCCCCAGCCTCGCCTGCCCCTCTGCCTGATCTCTGTCTCTCAAATAAATAAATAAAATCTTAAAAAAAAAAAAAAAAAAAAAAGAAGAGAAAAGAAAAGGCCTTAAATACTGGGTAGCTGTTAAACTCAAAGTGGCAGGCGTAAGTTTTCCAAAATTCCAATTGCCATCTGAAAGGTCAGATTTTACTCACCAGCAACAAATACTGTCAGTTTTCCTTGATGTAACAAGTTCACTGTTCGTTTTCCAAAAGAATGGACTGCCAAATACGTAAGTCCAAATAAACCATAGTTTGTCAACTGTTCTTTCAAGTGAAAACAGTGTTCCACTAAAAAAAGCAGCTACTGGTTCAGCTTACAACGTAACTGCACAAGCACTTTTCCTTAAAACAAGTACTCTGGGGACGCCTGGGTGGCTCAGTTGGTTAAGCCGCTGCCTTCGGCTCAGGTTATGATCCCAAGGTCCTGGAATTGAGTCCTGAATGGGGCTCCTTGCTCAGCAGGGAGCCTCCTTCTCTCGCTGCCTCTGCCTGCCCCTCTGCCTGCTTATGTGTACTCTCTCTCTCTATCTCTGGCAAATAAATAAAATCTTTAAAAAAAAAAAAACAACAACAAGTACTCTCTTTTGGTATGCAGTCGAAATTCTTTGTGTGTACTTGCCTACTTGCCATTTCCTCAATTGGAATATCAAAAACATGTGTACTGAAGAGTCAAGATTTAATAACATTAATCATTTTTACCCCTTCATCAAAGTCAGACTTAGGTGAAATGCTTTTAAAAAAATGCAACTGCATGGGGCACCTGCAGTTAATCAGACAGTTAATCGTCTGCCTTCGGCTTGGTTCCTGATCCTGGGATGGAGCCCCTCATCAGGCTCCCTTCTCAGTGGGGAGCCTGTGTCTCTCCCTCTCTCTCCATCACTCCCCCCGCTTGTGCTCTCTCGCTCCCTCTGTCAAATAAATAATAAAATCTTTAAAAAATAAAAAAACACAAGTGCATGGAGGTGACAATACAATGACTACTAGTACAGTGTATTTGTGCCTTGATTTCGTCTAAGGTGCAAACAGTTTTCAACCACCATTGTTTTTGCAACATCAGTACAAATGTCAACAAGGTGAAAAAGGCAAATAATGCCAATATTACAATAAAAGTAGCTCTGACCTCAAGAACCTCTTGAAAGAGTCTCAGGGACTCTCCCAGAAGTGCTTGAAACACCTTTGAGAACCACTGGTTTAGATAATATAGATAACGAAGTTAAGGACTCAATGAATGGGAAGAAATTACATCTAAAACAATCCAGTAACCAACGATCAACAAATGATGAATGATAGAAAATAATACAATCCAACTGAGTACTGTCATTACTCTTTTATAAATTTTAAAAGGCAAGAGATGAGGAAGCAGGATAAAAAATGTGTAAGACTTCATAAAAGTGTTGTGTCTTTTTTTTTCTGAGAAAAACTAAATTGAATTAAGTTAGAGTTAACTGTGATACAAAGAACATTGCATTTGATCTCTAAGAAGTTAACAAAAATGGGTAACGAGACTTAATTTTTAATGCTTCCAAAATGACACAGCTTCAAGATTGAAATAAATGCATGAGTTACATAAAATTAATTATTTTAATGAAAACTAAATATAGGATAAGGCAGTTCCCTTCAATGAAATCAGCCTGTCCTTCATTTTGGCACAGATTTGTTACTGAAATGCTTCCCAAGTCTTAAACTATGATTATACCTCTGTTTCCTTTGGATTCAAAGGGAATATCACAGTAGTTTTAAAAATTTGGTTAATCAATTATGTCCTTTTCAAGCGGTGTTTTAAAGGAGAAAATTAACAACACAGGAATCTTGATGCTATAGTGACTAACTAGAAGAGCAAGCAGAACCCACTCATAGACCTCCGAAATGCTCTTATAGACAGATCTAGAATTCCATGATACTATGAAATTTATTAGGTTACATATAAAAGCTGAGAAGGCTAGTTATCTCTCCCACATAAGGAATTTAGTTGTGCACTTCTCTCAAAATTAATGATTCTGGAGTACTTTTTAAATGAATTGTGAATTGTTTCCAATGCAAACAGTTGTTCAAGCAAATATCTAGGGTTAATATATCTTTTGCTAATACCATAGCCACAGTTCCAATGTGTTTGTTACTCAAACAATGCCCTCTATCATTATTATTAACAACTTGTTCTTATAATTTCCCCCTTCAACAAAGTCACTATTCTGGTTCCAACCACCCACAGAGTGTATCTTCAAATCAAATGCTCGGATTTGTTTCCGGAATACATTACATGTTGCTGCCTAGGGAATTGGGTTTTGGAAACATTACACTTGCCAGCTGACTTATCAACAGTGCGCACAGAATTGACACCAACTTAAAAGCAAGAATCCCTCCAGAAAATAGAAAAATATGCTACTACTGCCATCTGTGGTTTATGCTTGAATAGCTTCTCTGATATAAACAACTGAAGGGTGTACAGTTTGCAATTAGGATCCAAAGACCTCATTATTTGAATATATTTTAAGTTAACTCTTAATGTAATAAACTATAGAGTTTATTTGGTATGACATAAGAATTTTTGATTCTTTATTTGAACTTATAATAGTGATAGAGAAACCACAAACTACCTTGTATGAAAATTTTTCCACTGTATAAAGGCTCATTTTCCCCAATACCCATTCATTCCTAAAGAAACTCAAATGCTTAAATGTCTCCTGTGAATTTATAATTAGAAGAATTTCTTTTGAAATAGTGACTGTCAGTATTTAAACAACCCCAAAATTCTTAAAGAAATGTATTTTTAAGGAATTTTCTACTGAGACATGAGAATTTGCTCCATCCAAGACAAATTTTGAAGGTCCAATTATCCCCATTTTTTCAAAAACAAAAATTCAAAAATGCAAGTGAAGCCTCAAAGTAGGCTAACTTCAGAACATATTTTCTCTCAGTTTGCATTCTCAAATGACAACCACTGTAGCTTAGGGATCAAAAGATTTGGTGTAGCTGGGGGTGGGGAAAAAAGTAATTCAGCTCCCCAGCAGCCAGCTGAGGAAATCCTAGTTAGCTCCCCAACTAAATCACTGTTAATTAGAATTACCAGGTTACCTAGTGAAGTCTTATTTAAATAATCATAACTAGCAAAAAACTGTTTTCTTGAGAAGGTGTTCTACACAGACTGCTATTTAATAGCAGGTAATAAGGGAAGGACAAAATAAAGTCGGAAATATCTTATTCTTTCAAACAAAGTTCTCTCTTTTACAGTTAGTTCTAAACCACACTGAAAAGCAAGCAATAAGACATCTCATAATGGTCTCCTCCTAATTTTCATTATCTGTAGTCTGACAGCCTTATCTTTTTCGCAAAGACAAGCCATGTTGGAAAACAAGCAATAAATACTGGGCTTGATTGTAGTACTACTGTACATATCAAAGTTACACCCAGAGGGGTTTTTTTGTTTTTTGGAGAGTTTTTGGGTTTTTTTTTTTTTTTTTTCTTTTTAGGCTAAGCTAAGAGGAATCTGCAACTTTGGCTCTAACACGACTCAGCACCGAAAATCAATGACCTGCTCAGGACTTCTTGCCGACTTTCAATAATTCTGGTATTTCTGAACTCTAGTTATCAACCAAAAGCATCCGTAAACCCTTAAGAAATTACCGGAGCCAGGGAAAAAGCTGACCTTAAAAATGCCAGTTTGAATCAAAAAAAGAATACAAAAGTTTGAAACAAAAAACACTCTCTTACAATGTCTTGGTTTTGGAAATACTTTCAAAGCACTGCAAAGAACTAAGTATTTGCATGGGATTCAGTAGCTACTTCAGTTAAAATTGTTTCAAAGACAATTTGGTTTTTGTGCAGGAACGCAAATTTTATCTTTTGATTCAGAACTTTAATTTTTTTGACTGTGACCCATTTTCACATATAAGGTGATTGGTTCACACAAAATAAGGTATTTTTATTGTCCTACTTTAAAAAAAAAAAAAGAATAGATATGACCAAGAATATAGAATTTACTCTTAAAAGGCATCCTCTTGAATTTAGCCTTCAACCTATATGGAAACAAATACTTAAACAGAAAGTGTCCTTTAACTTGGCTAGAACACAAAGGTAAATATAAGAACTAAAAATTATGACAAAACCCCAAAGAGATCTAAGTGAGCTTGTTGAAAACTAAGTTTCCTGGCTTTTGAAATTCTGAAGCCAGAGGTTGTGATCTGAACAAAATTCACCAACGGACCAACTTATTCAACACAAACCAATAAATATCTATCTAGTTATTAAAAGTTTAAGTGATGGTGTCTTAATTACAAGATGAAACACACTAACACAGCCCCAGGCCCCCAAACATACAAACATTCATTAGCAATTTAAGGCAACTTGCACAACAAACACAAGTGGCATAAAAAACTTCTTTATCAATATCATACTAGCAGTTGGCATTTCTAAACCCTATTCTCCCCTAACCTAAAATTAGGTATTTTAATCTAAGGCTTGTTTTTTACCTTTGCCCCACAGGAAAAGGGGGAAAAAAAGAAAAACCAAGAAGTTATGAATAAAATACGGAAAGGCAAGATTTGGCCATAGTTTAGCAAATCTACCAGGTTTTCTTCCCCCCTTAGCTCTCCCTCCTCCTCCCCATCTAACTTCCTTTCACATGCCAATGCACACACACCACACACCTTTTTCCTATGTAATTCAGAATAATTTATAGATTATGAAGGATTTCATGATCTTTTCATTACAAGAAACAGAAATGCTAACAAAGATTTTGATGGTAAACATGAGATCAGAAATGTGGTCATCTCACACCTCAGCTGCTCAAAAATCAGCAGTGAACCTGTTTATTCTTTGTAGCCTTTCAGTGTTCTTTGGAGGTCAAAGAACTTACTAAAAAATTCCTGTGTGCCCTTCGTATAAAACAGAACCACAGCATGTTTGTTTGTTTGTTTGTTTTAAATGAAAGTAGAAAACTCTGAGGTGACTAAGAATTAACTTTTAAAGTCACAGAACTAAATGTTAAACTGTCATGGAAAATATCTGATATTTTACAGATATTTTCAGATTTGCATGACACGCTCATAGAAGGAAAAAGGCGTCAAATTATTAGCGAATTTCTCCTCATTTCCTCCAAAGTATAGTTACAAAAAACATGCTTTTAATTACTGGTAATGACTTATAACCTTCCTTTTACTTAAAATATCGAAAAGACTACTTCATTCTATTAAAATACAACAAACCTAATAGTCAGCATATACTTCCTCAAATCCTCCTCCTTTGAAACCCCAAAAAGAGAGCAGTCTTCTATTATGACTAAATGAGTTCGTGTTAAGAAAACCTAGAGCAACAACTGAAAATACCTAGCGCAACCAGTACATGAAATTCCTGAAAGGGTGATGGTGCATCAAAAGGCTAGCAACTCTGTTCTGATAGAATAATAAAAAACATCTAAAAGACTGTAAATTCAGCATTAATGGCATTTCCGGCAGGAAAACATTTCTAAAATTCCACCTCCAGTTTATTTCTTCATGACACAAACCGAAAGACCTCCTATCTAGATAGCTAACCACTGCAAATATTTCATACAAAATGGAAATCAGTCATTAGGATAAAAAGCCAGGAGAATTCATTTACTCTGCTTAGAACTTAAGCAGTTTCACTTACTTTTGGAGGAAAATATTAATAAGTATAAAAGCGGGGAAAAAAAGTCCCCACCATTTCAAAGGTAAACTTTTTTTTTCTATTCTGTTAATTCTATTGTAAGCATGTTAAATTACAATAGATAATGAACATAAATTGTAAAACACTACAAAATACTCATTATTACACTGAAAAATAAAACATCCCACAAGTCCAATGTTTCGTGTATTTTCTTTTAAGCCCTATCAAACTGCCCAAAGTCCCCCTGTGTTTTCAAGAAAAAGGAAATATTTGTAGCACTAAAATGGACTGATGTAAAATATTAAAGCCAGCCTGGTCTAAATGGAATGTTCAATAACATTCTTTTAAATGGTTCTGACCAATTGAGGAAATGAGACTATGAATGGGAAATTTGATTAAGAGTTAAAATTACCATTGAGTTCTTTAAAATGTACTAATGAATAATTAATAGCAAATGCAGTTCCTAGGCTTCCCTTACAACATTCTCAAGTAGAACTGAAAGTAATGTCTGCACTAAAATCGATCATCTACATGTTAGGCACAGGTGGGTACAGGAAGTATACACACGTAGAAAGACATTATGAAAATATATGCCCTTAATATGGGCTATAAGATAGATGTAAATTGGGTAAAAAAAAAAAATCAGCATCATAAATTTTAGATCAGGATTTACAACGTTCATACATCAATATCAAAAGAAATCTGTTTAAAAAGCTTAAAAAGTCAAAAGCCTTAAAGAAATCCTTTGTTCCTACTAGTGTCTTCTACCCTCGATGGATTCCAGCCTCCTCCTTTGTGACACGGGATTTTATTGATCTCAAACATGTTCACATTCAGAAATTATTCTCCAAAGACATCCCGGGGGACTGCCAGCCACCCAGATACCACACATCACATACATCTTAAAAAAGGACAAGAGCTTTTAAAACATACCACTATTTGGTCAGCAACATCAAGTGAAATTAACCAGGCTCTCTGCTAAACCAACTTTTCCCTTAACTGGTAAAAATACCAGATCTACTGAATTGGCAGTAAATGTCTGATGAGTTTATAAGTACACGAAGGCGCAGATTAACCCCCAAATCTCTCTCCTTCCGTAGCTCCTCATTCATTCCACAACTGAGCGCCTAAATGACCTATTTTCAGGTTACTTTCTTCACACCTGCCCGGTCACTGTCCTGATTGAGAAACTTCTTACTGAAGCAATTAATTTTTAGTGCCTCCTAACTGTCCCGGGTGTTTGCATTCAATCTGAAATCTGTTACTTGTTAGACACTGTTCGGTCCTAGATCTTTCAGAGAATTGCGAGTTTATGGCGCAGAGAGGGGAGGAGGCGCTGATCTCTGAGAGCCTGCCCTTTATTCGGAAATGAGGAGATGTGAAAGGTGGAAGGCAGGGCAAATAAATAAATAAATCGGGTTTGCAGCCGGAGCGTTTGCCCGCCTGTACGAGCACCCTTTGTAATGCAGGCCTCCCGGGGCTATCGCCTGCGCTAATTGCTCCAGGGCGCTTTCCAAGTTCAAAAGTTCACCTTTTACGACCTCACAAAAGCTCCTTACACGTTACCAATAAAAACATTCCGCGGCAAACACCGAGGGGGGAAAATATCAAACAGATACAAATAAAACACCCCGCAGAGGAAGGGAGTTGGGGGCGGGGGGGGGGGGGTGGAGAAGGCAAGTCGTCCCGGAGGAACCCGAGGACTTGGCCCGGACGTGGGGGCAGGGGGAGAGCCGGAGGAAGGGCCGGGCCAGGTGAGGAATTCTCAGCGCCCGGGTCCGGGACCGCGACAGGGAAGGGGAGAACTGAGCATGGGAAGGCGCGGACCCAGACGGGCCGCTGGGAGGGAGGGAAGAGGCAGGTGTCCCGAGCCCCCGGTCGGGCCAGGGAGCTGAGCCTGCAGAGAAGGGGGCTGAGTACGGCGGAGGCAGGAGCAGAGGAATGGGGTGTGGAGCAGGCACCGAAAGATCCGAAAAGGAAGCGCTGAGCCGGGAGCTAACGAACTGGGGGTCGGGGCAGAGGTGGAGGCTCGCGGTGCATACGGGGGTGGCAGGGGAAGCGCGGGACTGCAGAGTAGGAAAGCGGCTCCAGAAAGGTGAGGGCAGAGAACGACTAGGACGAGGGTGTGGCGTTCGCGGAGGGAGGGGGCACCCGCGTGGGAAGGAGCCGAGGGGACGGGGGGGGAGGGGAGAGGAGGGCGCTGAAGGGACCCTCCGAGGGGAGAAAGGGGAAGCTCTGAGCACAGGGGACCCGAGGGGGAGAGAAACCCCCACTGACGGGACGCGAGGTGGGGGGGCCGCCGAGGGTCCAAGCTGAAGGGACCCAGGGGATGGGGAGGGCTCAGCGCTGAGGGGACCTGGGGGGAGGGAGGAGGATTCGCGCACAGGGGACGGGGGGAGGGGAGGCCTGTGCTGAAGGGACAGGGGGGAGGGGGAAACGAAGGTCCGGGTTGAAGGAACCGGGCAGGGGGAGGGTCCGCACTGAGGGGAACCGGGAAGGAGGGGGAGGGTCCACACTCAGGAGCACGGGGGAGGTGAGGGAGGGTCCGCAACTAAGGGGACCAGGGTGAAGGTCCACGCTGAGGGGACCCAGAGCCGCTGCGGCTTTCCAGAGAGTCGGCTGAGAGGAAAAGAACCCCGGGGGCAAGGGACAGGCGATCGCTTCTTCCTGGGCCCGGGTTCCGCACGCCCCTCACCCACCGTTGCGCGGCGGCGGAGGGAGCGCGGCGGGCGGCTCTAGGAACCCCGCCGAGCCCCCGCCGCCTCCCCCTCCGCTAGGCGGCCGTTCGTCCCGCTCCATGCGGTGGTGCTCAGGGCCCGCGCTCGGTTCGCTGCTCCGCCATGACCGGCGCCCTCGTCCTCGTCGTCGTCGTTCGCCGGGGGGAGGGGGCTGTCAGGGGCCGGCGGAATCCCGGCCGCGGCGCTCTCTGGGCCCCGAGCCGCCCGGCTCCGCGCCCCTCCGCGCCGCGCCCCCTCAGCACTGGCCAGCTCCCTCCCCCGACGTCACGCGCCGCTGCCACGCACGGGCCCGAGGGGCACTCTGGGAATTGAAGTCCGCCGGGCGAGGCCGGCCACGCGGGACCCCACTAATTGAAGGGGTGGGAAGAAGGATAAGCAGACCTGAAAAATGATGGCTAAGGCCTGTCAGTGTCACCAACCGAGATAAGAACTTCTGATAAAAATTTAACAAAGATTACTTCAGGACCTTCTCTTTATTTGATTTTTCCAAGATCAAAGTACCCTGCGACTCCCCGTATCCCCCCTCATAGACAATGAGTCTTTCCTAGGGGCGGTTCGGGAAGGAGCTGGGTGAGCACGTGCAATGAAACCCAGCCCTATGGGCGGGGACTAGAGGGGGGCGGAGCTTTGAGGTATTCACGAGGGACTTCCTCCGCGGCTTCAGGACAAATTGGACCAGAGATTAAAGGGCCGGAGTTTAACTCCAGGTGACTACGTTCGTATGCAAATGGAATCTATAAAACTCTCCTTTCCGGGGTACTCTTAAAAGCCTTTTACCTCCGGGTGGGCGGGAAAGACAACGGTTTCTCTTCCTCCTCTTTCATTTTCCCCCTCCTCTTTCATTTTCCCCCTGCCCAACAGAATGGAAAATAAAGCTCCAGGCCATTGATGCCATTAAAGAAACTCTCAGGCTCCTGACTCCTGGTGTCTTGAAGCCCCCCGCATGAGAAACTCTTTACCCAGCCTTGTTCGCCTTCCCTTCTCCTTGGTTATCTTATCTGTAAAATGGGGTGAGAATAGGGACGAAGTCCAATCGAAAGATCGCAAACCCCACCCTATCCCCCCCCCCCCCGCCCCGCCGCCTCAGTTTCCCAGAGAAAAATGCCGGCTTTTGCGGTCTCCCCTGCTCCCAACCGAGCCTAACTTCTGCAGCCACCAGGTGGCGCGCGGCCACCAGCCTCTGGGCCTGCCGGGGCATCAGCCTTGGGCGACACTCCCAGGGAAGGACTTGCTGCCACCCCAGGTCTAACTAAGCTCTACCTGACCTGCTTGAAGACAAGGAACAAGAACTCTTGCTTTGCCCGCCTCTCCCCTGCCGGGTCATGCCACAGCTTCCTCATGGCTGCCCCTTCCTCACCACCCCTGAATCCCACCCTACCAAACCAATGGCTCGTCTCTCATTCCCTGCTTATCCTGGCATTCACACCCCTGCCTGGTCTGAGCCCTGCCCACATTTCCCATCACACCCCCTTCCTCCCCTGCTAAACAGGACGTTTTGCAACGCTTCCTTGCACTTTGAAGGTGTTACCTTCATTGGTTAACCTGTATTGTATCTTTAATCAGGAAAGTGCTGACCACTTTTCTGAGAGATTTACATGAACGCTATGTTGTCTAAACCTTGCACCTGCTCTATGAGGTAGCTCCTATATTGTCTCTATGATACACTGATGAAGTGACCCAGCAGTAACGGGGATTCCAAACCTAGTGCATCAGACATCAGAGCCTGAACCTTGGCTCCTTCAAGCTGGAGCTCTGGCTGGCTTCATCCAACCCACTCCCAAACTCCTATTCATTTTTAAGATCCTGTTCAAATATATCCTCAGGGACATGTTTTTAAATACTTCCCACAAGGGGACATCTAGATCCACTCTGTGTTCTCTTATAGCTCTGTTGAGCTAATTGCTTCCTTACTAGGATTCCTCAGCCCTGAGGGGGGAAAAAAAGCCTTTAGTGTGGTGTGAGTGGGAAGGGGGCAGAGACATGGATCCTCTGGGTCATACTCTTAGTCCTGGGTTCTAAAATACGTTGGGACATTTGGCTTTCCTAGGCCTTCCAGAACTTCCCTTTCTTTTTCTATCTCTCTCTCTCTCTCTCT
The DNA here is from genome assembly GCF_009829155.1 of Mustela erminea. Classification (NCBI taxonomy): domain Eukaryota; kingdom Metazoa; phylum Chordata; class Mammalia; order Carnivora; family Mustelidae; genus Mustela; species Mustela erminea. Next base: position 10,074,084 of record NC_045625.1, on the reverse strand, counting down.
TTTTTTAAGTTGCTTTTTGAGTTTTGGTTTTTTGGGGGGTTTTTTGAAAGATTTTATTTATTTTTGACAGACAGAGATCACAAGTAGGCAGAGAGGCAGGCAGGGGGTGGTGGGGGGAAGCAGAGAGTGCTATGCGGGCCGGATCCCAGGAACCCGAGACCATGACCCGAGCCAAAGGCAGAGGTTCCAACCCACTGAGCCACCCAGGTGCCCCTGGTTTTTGTTTTTTTGACAGAGCCCAAGCAAGGAGAAGAGCAGGCAAAAGGAGAGGGAGAAGCAGCCTCCCCACATAGCAGGAAGCCCAATCTGGGGCTCAATCCCGGGACCCTGGGATCACAACTGTAGCCAAAGGCAGATGCCTAACCGACTGAGCCACCCAGGCACCCTCAGAACTTCCCTTTTTATCTCAGTCCTCTGGAGGTAATGAGTTCCCTTTCCCTGGACATCCAATCAGAGGTTAAGTGGCACTGCAGAAACCCGAAGGCCTGGGGTTTCAGTGGTGGACATATTCTAAGTTAACCCTCAAAGATGGGGCCAAAAAGTTCACCAAAAACTCAGCCCTTTGAAGCAACTTATCCTCCTCCTTCAGACTCCAGCTTTGTTGCCACTTTCTCCTAAAAGCTTTTCTAGATCTGACTAGTCAAATCCCTTTCTTCACTCCTTCATCATTATAACCCCAGCTGCTGAGCACAGAGCCTGAACATAATAGACACTCAATAAATAATTACTAAGTGGACAAAAGGATGAATAAAACAGATCAGACTTTTCTACTTAATAACTGTGACCTTGGGCGTGTTACTTCTGAGCCTCAAGTCCTGGTTTATAAGGCAAGGGAGAGAAAATAATAGTCGCTTCTTCACACGATTGTTATGAGAATTAACATGATGCATGCAAAGCAGATAATATAAGGCCTGGCCTAATAAATGGGACCTGTTATGTTAAAGAGGATCCTAATTCCCATTCACCCCTTCTCTGAAAATGCCCCTTGGGAAAAGTCAACTACGTTGAGACTGAGAAAGGTGAGGGAAATGACAATGTGCTGAGACCTCAGCCACTGTCCTAAACATACATATAAGGTAGGCAGCTACCATGTGGCCCGCACCTATGATGAAATCTTTTCCCTGCAGTGTTCCCTACCCCCCTCCAACAATCCTGAGAAGTCATTACTTTACTTCAATTTATGAATGAGGAAACAGGCTCGGAAGGACAGATGGAAAAGATTCCCATCATGTGCAGAAGTCCTAACAGAAGAGCTGGGAAGGAAAGTATGTAAGGATATGGAGAGATCTTCAGGGGAGTTGTCCTGATGCCAGAGGCAGACAGAGGAACAGGACAAAACAGAGAGACAGTTAAGAACAAAGCAGGTTTAGGGACACCTGGGTGGCTCAGTGGCTTAAAGCCTCTGCCTTCAGCTCAGGTCATGATCCCAGGGTCCTGGGATTGAGCCCCGCATCGGGCTCTCTGCTCCTCAGGGAGCCTGCTTCCTCCTCTCTCCTGCCTGCCTCTCTGCCTACTTGTGATCTCTGTCTGTCAAATAAATAAATAAAATCTTTTAAAAAAAGAAAGAAAGAAAGAACAAAGCAGGTTTTAAGAAAAGAAGAAAAGAACAAAGCAGGTTTGAGCCCCATCATGGGTGGTGTAGTCAGACACTAATCAGATCAAATAACCATACAAACCCACAAGTGCACATAAGTTCTGCAACTGACAACACACCTAGAAGTTCCTGGTGCTGCGGGAATGTGTGACAAGGGTTCATTTCGGTTGGGGGTGATGACCAGGGAGGCTTTCTGGGATAAGGAACATTGAAATAAGATGGAAAGAATGAGTAGGAGTAAGTGAGATTGAGCAGAGAGACAGTTTCAGGAGGAAGGAACAGCATATGCAAAGGTCCCACGGCCAAGGGGGAACTGAGAGAATCCATTGTAACTGGAGCCTGCTGAGGGAAAGAGGGGCAGGAGAGAATGGTGAAAAGAAGGAAAGCAGAGACCGTGGGGCTCTCTTATGGAGCAGCCAGCAGAGGGCAGAGTTTGGGGCGACAGTGGACTTGTTCTTCCAAAGCTAGCCAGAGAGCCAGAGCCAGGCTAGGAAAGAGAACCCCTGTGCTTTCAGTACATTTAGTCTATTATTTGAATAGCTAAGACGTGCATTACAAAATTCCCAGATGCAAAAAAAAGTATTCAACGAAAAGTAAACCTTTCTCCTTACTCTGATTCCCCAAAACTGATTTCCCTCCTGAGCAATAACCACCATACTGGTTTATAGTGTGTCCATTCACAAATAGTCTGTGCACATAAGACCACACTCCAGGGGCACCTGGGTGGCTAAGTCGGTTAAGCTTCTGCCTTTGGCTCTGGTCAGGATCCTAGAATCCTGGGATCGAACCCCCATATCAGTAGGGGGTCTGCTTCTCCCTCTTCCCCACCCCCCCTGTCTCAAATAAATAAAATATTAAACACACACACACACACACACACAAAAAGCAGCATATTCATGTTTTATACTAATCCAGCCCTGGTTTTGACACATCCCCTGATCTCTAGTCATGAAAGAAGCTAATCTGTACTGAATACTGGCCACACGTGACTTGTCACAGCTCAGAGTCCAAGAGCACCAGACCTTGTGTTAATCCGGTAGTTCCAAATTATAAATCCTCTGGAGGACTTATTAAAACAGATTGCCGGGCCCCATCCCTAAAGTTTTTGCTTCCCGAGATCTGGGTTAGGGCCTGAGAACTTGCATTTCTAAGTTCCCAGGTGATGCTGAGGCTGCTGGTCCTGGGGCCACGCTGCCAGACCGCTCAGCTAGCTGCTCGTGGGTAAGGTCTGTGCACTGTTGATTTATGTCTCTCCCACAAGGGAAGGCATAAAGGATGCAAGGAAACACACATACCAGCTAGAAAGTTTCATGGGGTGATAAATTCTATGAAGAAAAGGTGCAGGGGAGGGGATATGCAGGAAGGGGAAGTTCTTGAGAGTAGCGGTAAGGAAGGGCATTTACTAGGCACTCCATAAATACTTGTTGAACGGGAAAAAAAAATAATAAGATAATTCGGGGAATCCGAAAGAAACCCAGAGAGGAGAGGGTTTAAGAAGGAGGCATGATCCAGAGCCGTCGATTCTGGGAGGGTAAAGAGGTGCCGCCTTGGGTGCGGTACAGGAGCTCCGGGGGCCCTCCACGAGCCACCTCCCTAGTGAGATCGAAGGGCCCGGAGCGAGGGGAGGGGCAGGGAACCTGAGAAGTGACGACAGGAGGCGGCTCCATTTGAAAAGTTTTGCAGCCTAGGAACCGGAGAAATGGAGCGCTCCCTGCCGAGGATGGGGAGGAGAAAGGGTGTTTAAACGCCAGGAGTTCCTGAAGTTGAGTTGGGGGTCCACGGGCGGGATTTTGGAGGGAAGAGGAAAGAAACAAGCGGCCGGGGGGGGGGGGGTTTGCTGAGCCGTGAAAAAGGCAGAGCTGGCGGGGTCTGAGTGTTGGGAGAGCTCTAAGTCTCGCCTGCCTTGGAAACACGACTCATCTGAACTTTACAACCACTCCAAAAGGAAAGCACTATTTCTCCCATTTTACATATGAGGAAGCTGAGGCTCAAAGAGGTGAAGGGACACACCCAAGGTCTCCCATCTCACAGAGCAGGACCTCCGCCCGCGGGGGGACCCCGCGCTCCGCTTATTGGCCGCGCTGCTCCTAGGGACTCGGGAACAAGACCCTTTTTTGTGTCCTCGCAGGGATGCCCTTCGGAGAGCCGCCCAATGGCGAAGAGGCCCCGCAGAGGCCCGGGCGGGGCGGGTTGCCCCCTCCACCCTAGCTCCGCCCCTGGCGGCGCGGGAGGGGGCGCGGGGCGGGGGGCGCGCCGCGCGGGCTTTGCTGGCTGCGCACCGAGCTAGCAGTGTGGACCGCGCTTCCCAGCGTCCGCACGCGGCTGTCGGTGCCCACCGTGCCCACCGTGCCCATCCCGCCATGGCCGCGGCCGCCCTCCTGTCCCGGCCCCGGCCCGGGCCACTGCCCCTGCTCCTGCTGCCGCCGCTGCTGCTGCTGCTGCTGCTGCTGCCGCCGCGCGCGGGCCGGGTGCGCGCTGACAGCAAGGTACGGCGCGGCCCTCTGACCCGGGCTCAGCTCCGCAGGGAGCCGGGCGCGAGGGGGCGCTGTGGCCGGGGTGCGGGCCAAGGAGGGTGTCAGGGCCGGGAGCGGAGGACCAGGTAGAGGGTAGACCCGACAGGCTCAGCACGGAAGCCACTCCGGCCACGACCCAGGGAGAGGAGCGCGTGGGGCAAGAAGTGCTGGAGATGGTAGGGGTACTTGGGACCTGGGGGTCTCAGGAAAGGGCTCTGGGACCTAATCCAGTTCGGGGAGATAAGCCCTGAAAACCAGGGCCAGGAAGAGGGGAGCCTGAGAGTTTGGAGGGGGCACAGACAAGAGATGCAATCCCCAGCCTAGGGAAGGGATTCCCAGGAACGCTGGGCAGGGGCAGCCTGGAAATCCGGCTCAAAGTTTCCATGGGAGACTGTCAGGCAGACTTCTGCGTAACTGCTTCCCAGGGACTCCCAGGGACTCCCAGGTTTGCACCAGAGCCTGAGACAATGCTTTCCGGTCATGCTGGGGACCCAGAGTCCCTACGCAATGAGTCTAGTGGGCTAGTCACTTGCCTGGCCTCTGGTAGTCCTGCCGGGAATCTGTTGCACCTTCTGGAAGACACCGTGCTTCCAGAAGGGACCTGAAGTCTTCTCAGTTGTGGCTAAAAGGATCTGCTGTGGTGTCAAGCAGACCTGAGTTCAAATCCTCCCTCCACCTCTGGGCTGGGTGATCTTGGGCCTTTTCACCCCTCCCAGTTTCTGTTTCCTCACTTTTTAATATGAGAATAATAATAGCTCCCACTTCCTGCATTTGGTGATCATGCCTGTAAAATGTTTAGCACCACACCTGGTGCCCGATAAATCATGCTGTGATTACAGAATCTTACTAAGGGAACACTTGAGGGTGTTCTGGAAATGACCCAGTAAGGACAAGGATGGAACCAGGAATGAATGAGGGGCAGGAAGGGGGTAGGACCCTGTTCTTGGTGCAGAGCAAAGGAGTGACTTTTCCTGATGTCGCTGCAGCCTCTTTCCTGGGTAGAAGGTGAGGCTGCACTGTCCAGAGGCCAGGCAAAGGGTAGAAGCCACTAGCCACATGGTAAGTATGAGCACTGGGGACCAGCAGACCCTCATCTAAAGATCCAGCTCTGGGTATGAAAACAAGGGAGCTGCAGTCTTGACCATGTGCTCCAAGGACAAGAAGGGAATCAGTATCAGTCGTACTTTACAGGTGGGAAACTAGGGTGTATAGAGAGGTGGCTAGCTTGTGAATCAAAAAACCCGGGTTCTGGCCCTTTGTTGTTCTTTGGTTGTGCGACCCTGGGCAAGTAAGTCGCGGCCTGCCTCTGGGCTTCAGCTTCCCCATCTGAAAAACAATGTCTGCCCACTTCCTTTCCATGCAGGACCTTCTTGGATTCCCTGACCTGGCTCAGGTAGGGGACCAGCAAGCAAACACACCCCCCCCCCCCCCCCCCGCACGTAACCTAATCAGTGCTTTGCCCCTCCCATCCCTCTGGCTGGGAAGAGTATTTGGTCCTGGGCATCCTCCGAGTGCATGTAGGGCTTGTGGGGGAGGGCTCGCACTCAAAACAAAGCAAAGACAAAGAAAACCTAACACCCTGTTTATGTAGTGAGTCAGCCAAACACTTGCTAGGTTGTGCGTGCTTGCGTGTGTGTGTGTGTGTGTGTGTGTGTGTGTGTGTGTGTTTTTAGTTGTCCCAGGGCAAGCTGGGGCTGGTGGGGTAGGGAGGCGCACCCTAGAGCCTGGAGGACGAAGCAGCTGGGGGACACAGCACAGGCCTCCTTCAGAACCTCCCAGCCCACACCACTTCAGCCAGCTGGGAAAAATAAAAATCAAGTGATGGGTGAATTTACTCCGCATTCCTCAGCACAGCCGGTCTCCTGCTGGCTCTACAGGGAGGGCTGTTTTCATAATCACCCTCTCCCTCCCCCATAACCATCCTTCCTCTCCAAGCCTGTCCGATTTGGGGGGGGCGGAGAACTTGGGGGAGGGAGAGAGCCCTTCAAGGGCCAACCTGGGACTTGAAATCTATCTATCTAGGGCCCTGAAGGGTTAAGTTGGCTCTCTCCTTAGGCTTCCTGCTCCTGGGAGGTCCAGTCCCCCCTCCTGCCCCATACTTTCAGGGGTACAGGGGCAGCTCAACCCCAGTACTCACCAGAGAACTCTGTGGTCTCAGGCAGCTCCTCACTCGGTGTGTTTTAATTTTATGTTTATAGCAAGGTCTCTCCTAAACAGGACTTGGAGTTTTCATCTAGGGAAGTACTTTGTCCCGGCATGGGAGTAGGAGAGGGTTCACAGCTTCCCTGGCATCTCTGAGGGGCTGCCCAGCTCAGAGTTTGGGATGGACAGATAGGGAACCACATGAAACCCAGGCGTGGCAGCACAGACCTCTGGGAACCTGCTTTCTGCTATATGGCCTTGGAATGCAGCTGAGAATTCCCCATGGCTACCTCAGTTTCCCCATCTGTGAAAGGTGCCTCACTTCCTCCATGCATCCAGATGTGGGAAGGGGATCTTGGGTCATCCCTGTCACTGACCAGGGCCACAAGGGCAGAGGGAAGGCCAAGGCTTGTGGGAACTGGGCCAGGGGAGCAGGAGGGTCTGAAGCCAGGCAGCAGGCGGCAGCGTCGCAGGCTCTATCAGATGTTCTAGGCCAGGCTGGTCCCGGGGGCTTAGGTGTTGCTGCGCCTCCACTCTGGGAGTTTCCGCCTGTGGGTGTAATTGAAAACAGGCTCAGGGAAGACAGAGAATACAAGTGATAGAGTCCTTCTGTACACAAAGTCCTTCTGTACATGGGGCTAGGCCAGACCCCAGGGTCTCTCTACAGGGAAATTCTTGCCCCAACAGTCCCGTTGACCGGCGCACCTAGAACAAAGTACTGAGAAATATCCTGTGTGCCAAGTCCCATGCCCAGCCCTTAAATCCAGAATCTTACACAACGCTGCTGCTTGTTGCTGCACCTCCTCCATCTGACACGCTTGAACAGTGAAGGTCAAAACAGTCAGATAGAGGAGTCTGCAGAATCCTGGAGTTCCAGGATGCTCAGCTTTCAGTGGGCATCCAAATGGCCTGGGGAACCTGAGAGCCTGAGTTATGAAGTGTGGACTAAGGCCAGGGCGTCTGCATTTTTTGAAGTGCATTCCAGGTAATTCCCAGGCACATCCCCCTGTTGAGAACTCGGCAGAGATACAGAGAGCCATGGAGGTTTGTGGAGTGAGAGAGTCACTGATCATCAAAGAGGAACTTTTGGAAGGTTAAGCCAGCAGGGAGGAGGGTACTGTGTCCTTAGAAGCAGTTAATGGGGTTCGAACTGGGCCTGTGGTCATGGAATGAGAGTCGGAGAGAGAGGTGGGGGCTGTTCAGGATAAAGAATTGGAAGAATATGACTGATGGCTTGTCCGGAGTAAAACAGAGGCTCAGAGGCCTCCGGTGGGTGGCGGGTAGGTAGACATCAGTTGAGAAAAGAAGCCGGTCCAGCTTTGGGTGGCTCCAGATTGGGGCCATCCAGGGAGGTGTCGAGCTGGCAGTGGGCTCTGGGGGAGGTCTTTGCCTGCAGGAGGACATGGAAACGGGCTCTCAGGGGGCTCTCAGGCCATGAGAGAAGAGGTGACACAATTTGGATCTGCTCGTTTCTAGAACATTTCACAGCTTGAGCCCCCCTCTTCCCACTGTGGCCAGATTTATCCATCTCTCTTAAGAAAAATCTCAAGTATGACCTCTTGCCATCTCATTGTAGGACTTCCTTGCAAGAACATTCTTAAGCACGAGCCATCCACATTTCTGGGGGCTCTGGCAGCAGCGTGTGCTGTAGAGAGGGGTGGGGCGCGGGGGTTGGGAGGCCGAGGCAGGGACTTCCCTGCTTCACAGTAGCTCCAGCCCTCGGGCCCAGGGCAGGATGGACCAGCCCCAGCAGATAGAGCCCCAGGCTCTCCACTGCCCCCCCCGTGACCCACCCCCCAGGCCCCCTTTTTGTCACAGTTCGGTTGCTATTGGAGGAGACCTCCGCTGGTGACAAAGGGTGGTCACAGGAGGAACAGCAAGTAAACCAAATTTTTGGAGTCAGGCTCTTCATAGTGACCCTGAGCAAGGCTCTGGTCTTCCCTGACGCTCCGATTTCTCCCCTTTAAGGTGGGATTGTGAGGAGAGGAGAGAGGTAGAAAATGGCTTGCGGACGAGCGGGAGGGTTTTGGGGCTACCTGGGCAGCAAGTACCACAGAGAGAGCGCTGACCCTGTGCCAGGTTTGGTGTCGGCTGCTCTGCGTGATGGACTCATTTCAGCCTCAGGACAGGCTCACGAGGCAAAGACATATCCTCCCCATCTTGCAAGGGTGGGTGCAGAGACTCAGAGGGGCCGAGGCCGCGCAGGGAAATGGGGGACCTGGGGCTCGAGTCTGGGCATGGTCCGTCCCCCCGCCGCCATGGTGCTTGGCTGCCTCCAGTCCAGCACCAGGGGGCCAGCAATCACGGAGGAAGGGCCTTGCCTAGGCTCCTGGCAGCTGGGGCTGGGAGCCTAGGCCCTCTGCCGACTCCTGGCCAGTGTCAGGGCTTTGGCCGCCACCCTCAGGACGTCGCACCTCATCTGAGGAGAGAAGGAATGTTGCAGTCTGATGTGGAGGCTGCAGGCCCCTGGGCGGGTGGATGCCAGGGTGACGGGTGGGTCCCCAGGAGGAGGCCTGGCTGGCCTGGCCACACAGAACACAACCACATCTGCCCACTGGGGAGTGGGTGGGGGTGACTGGGAGTCCGCAGCAGAGCTGGGAAGGGGGCTCCGGAGACTTGAAGAGAAGGCAGGCTCGAGGCATTGCCCGAGACCTAAGAGACCTAAGGAATGTGGGGGACCATCACCTGGCTGTCAGCGTTCGCAGAGAGGAGGACTGCCTGGAGGAGTTGCCCAGAGTGTACTCTACCCACAGAAGGCCCAAGGACAAAGCTTCCAGCTAGAGCTTCCTCCTTCCCCCTCCTCATCCCCCAGGGGACTGCAGGTCTACCCACACCAGGCTCTAATCCCCTTGAATGGGTCATTTGATGGCTCCAGGGCTCAGCTGTCTATCTGTAGGACATCGCTAAGACTGCCACCGCGTCCACATGGAGAAATGAACACAGAAACAACCCCTTTCAGGATCATTGTTAGTAAAAATAACGGCTATAATATAATATACAGACTACGCTGTGGACTCCTGGCACTGGACTGAGCGTGCCCCTGGGCTCCCCTCTCTCAGTCCTCACACAGTCCTTTGTTGGGTAGACAGTAGTGGTACCCTCATTTCACAGATGAGGATACTGAGGCACAGAGAGATTAAGGAATCTACCCAAGGACACACAGCTATAGGTGCCCATGGCTGTGTGCCTCACCCCTGCCCCACACTTGCCCAGCACTTAGTGAGCTCTCAGTAGATGTCTCCTTCCTGGGCTCCGTGCCCCAGGATTGCCTCCTCCAACCACCATCTACCCATGAAGCAGCCCAAGTGAGCTTCCCGTAATGCAGATCGGACCCTGGCTCTCCCCTGCTTTAAATCCTTCCATGACTCCCCAGGAAGAAGCCAAGATCCTCAGCCGGCTTTCAGGGTCCTTCACAAGCTGGTCTCTGCCACCCCCCAGCCTAACCTCCTGCCACCCCAGGGTCCCACAAGCACCACCCAGAGCGAACCTTCTCCAGGCCCCCAGGTGCCAGGCCCTTGCTCGTCTTTACAAGCAAGGTACTCCCTGGAATGTTCTTCTCCTTAGAGATGTCCCTCAAGGGGGCCCTCCCTGAGCGGTTTACTTGGGTGTCTTCCCCTGTGCTCTCCTAGCCCATCCTGCTGGCTTCTCATATAATAGAAAAACTCAAGAATGTACCTCAGTCTATTTCTCCTACACCTCCAGCTGTTACCCAGGGTCTGACAGAGGCCAGAGGCTCAAACAGGTGTCTGACAGCTCAGAACAGAAATGGAATACTGGGACGCCTGGGTGGCTCAGTGGGTTAAAGCCTCTGCCTTGGCTCAGGTCATGATCTCGGATCCTGGGATCGAGCCCCGCATCAGGCTCTCTGCTCAGCAGGGAGCCTGCTTCCTTTCCTCTCTCTCTGCCTGCCTTTCTGCCTACTTGTGATCTCTGTCTGTCAAATAAATAAATAAAATCTTAAAAAAAAAAAAAGAAAAAGAAAGAAAGAAATGGAATACCTTTGGCCCTTCCCCAGAGGGCTCTGGGCCACTTGTGGGTGCTGGGATTGGCAGAAAGCCCAAAGGAGCCACAAACTCACCTGGGTCCTGGTGGCTTCAGAGAGAGCTGAGTAGCCATGAGGCCTGGGGGGTTTGTTGCTTGAGCCACAAAGAGCTGTGTTGCAAGAGCCTGGAGCCCAGGGTGGGCTGTGGACTGGCTGAGCCAGCCCAGGAAGTGGCAGGAAAAGGTTGAGTTGCCCACCATCTCACAGCTGCTAACTCGGATGGTAATAGATATAATAAACTTCAGATGGTAATAGGTATAATAAAGAAAAACAAAGCCATTAGATAAGGGGACAAAGAGTAAGGGGAGGCGGGTAGTCTGGAAAGTCTTCTCAGAGGAGGTGACGGGTAAGTAACATGAGGGAATGGGCCAATGGAGTATCAGGGGGTAAGGGTTTCAGGACGAGGGTCCCAAAGCTGCAAAGGTCCTGTGGCTAGAGTGGAGGGACCCAAAGGAAGGAAAGGGCACCAAGACAAGGGGTTGTGGAGAGGCTATCAGCTCTCATAGGCATTCTTTCCCAGTGTCGTGCAACCATCAACACTACTTAGTTCCAGAATATTTTCATCACTCCACAAGGAAACCCCTGTGCCTATTAAACGGTCACTCCGCATTTTCCCCCTCCCAAGTCCTGGCAGCCATTAATCTGCCTTCTGTCTGTGGGTCCGCCTCCTCTGGATGCCAATAAATGGAATCATCCAACAGGTGGCCTTTTGTGGCTGGCTTCTGTCGCTTGGCATCAGGTGGTCAAGGTTCATCCCTGTTGTAGCAGGTGTCCGTACTTTTTATGGCTCAGTAATATTTATGTCCATTCTTTTTATGGCTCAGTAATATTCCATCGTATGGAGAGACCAGCTTTTCTTTCTCCATCAGCTGATGGACATTTGGACTGGTTCCACCTTGTGACTATTGTGAATCACGCTGCTATGAATAACTGTATAGGAGTTTTTGTTTCAACACCTGTCTTCAGTTCTTTGGAGAATAATTCTGCCTAGCAGTAGAATTATTAGGTCCTACCATAATTGGTAATTCTATGGGTTTTTAAAGATTTTTTGAAAAGATTTTATTTCTCAGGGGGGAGACAAACCATAAGAGACTCTTAATCTCACAAAACAAACTGAGGGTTGTTGGGGGGTAGGGGGTGGGGATAGATAGGGTTGTTGGGTTATAGGCATTGGGGAGGGTATGTGCTATGGTGAGTGCTGTGAAGTGTGTAAGCCTGATGATTCACAGATCTGTACCCCTGGGGCTAATAATACATTATATGTTAATAAAAAAACAAAGATTTTATTTCTTTAGTTGATAGGGAGAGAGAGCATGAGTGGGGGGTGCGGTGCAAAGGGAGAGGGAGAAGCAGACTCCCCACTGAGCAGGAAGCTGGATGTGAAACTCGATCCCAGGACCCCGGGATCATGACCTGAGTTGAGAGCAGACATGTAACTGACTGAGCCACCCAGGTGCCCCCAAGATTTTTTTTTTTTTTTTTAAAGTAAGCCCTATGCCCAATGTGGAGCTTGAACTCATAACCCTGAGATGAAGAGTCGGATCCTCTATCATCTGAGCCAGCCAGGTGTCTCTGAAATATTTTTAAAATAATCCCTACACCCAATAGTGGGACTCGAACTCACAACCCCAAGATCAAGAGTTGCACACTCTGATTGAGCCTGCCAAGCCACCCCAATTCTGCACTTAACATACTGAGGAACAGCCAAACTATTTTCAAGGCAACTATTCATATTTTCAGGTATTATTACCTTAAGGCTACTGGACTCTGTTTCCTCCAAAGGGCTACTAGCTCCTCTGCTACCTGCAACCCTGCCCACAAAGGCGGGGTGGGGGGGCGCGGGTTCTGCTGCCTGTCCCCACTGGCCCCTCCTCTCGCCTTCAGCTCACCTGAGCCCCTCTTGTAGGTGTTTGGTGACATGGACCAGGTGCGGATGACCTCGGAGGGCTCCGACTGCCGCTGCAAGTGCATCATGAGGCCGCTGAGCAAGGACGCGTGCCGCCGAGTGCGCAGCGGGCAGGCGCGGGTGGAGGACTACTATACGGTGGAGACGGTGAGCTCGGGGACCGACTGCCGCTGCTCCTGCACGGCGCCGCCCTCCTCGCTCAACCCCTGCGAGAACGAGTGGAAGATGGAGAAGCTCAAGAAGCAGGCCCCGGAGCTCCTCAAGGTAGGCTTTCTGGGGGAGGGGAGGAAGGGACACCTCCCGGAGGAGATCCTAGCACGGGCTGGGGCCAGGCTGTCCTTCCAGTGGAAAATCCACACCCTGGGGAGGCGCTGTCATTATCCCATTTCGCAGGTGGGGAAACAGAGGCTCCCTGCGGGGAAGCCACATCTTGCTCGGACTATTCGCCAGTAAATGCTGGAGGCGGCGTTCTTCTGCTAGCTCACTATGCTCTAGCGTATCTGCAAAATACAGGTTTCTGTTCAGAGAGCACCTACCACCAGCCAGGCAGGCACTAGTTCTGGGGATATAGGAGGAAACCAGACAAAGTCCATGCCTTCTGTGTGGGAGACAGAAAAGAAGCAAACACAGAATATTTTATCATCCAGTTTAGTGTTCTGTATTTTACCCAAACCTGTTCATCTGTCAGCACCCCAATACAGTATTTTAAATTTTGTAGCATTTTATTGTTTTTAATGTAATAAGAACATGTCCCCTGTGCAAGCCCCACCTGCATGCCAGATGTTGTGCTAAGCTCTTCTTACGCATGTTTTCCTCTAAATTCTCAAACCATTCTGGGACATGTGGGATCACTGTGCTCGTTTCATAGGCAAGAAAACTGAGGTCTAGAGAAGTTAGGTAACTGGCTCAAACTCTCACCTAATGGCATGTAGCCTTGGATCTATGCCATACTTTCAAGTGAATTTTATGCTTACCTTCCCCCGCCAGCCACCAGCATGGGCAGATCAGAAAGAAGCACCACCTCTGGGGAGCACAGCTCCACGCCACGGCCATCTGCAGGGCCCATGCTTGAATAGACACATGTAGCCTATGTCACTGTCCCCACAGCGAGCCAGGCACTTTCACACCATTCATAACATGCCCAGCTCAGTGCTTGGTGGGTCTGGGATTTGAACCACATCCTGCTGTATCCAAAGCATGTGTTCTAAACCACTTTTCTCCTGTCTTTCTTTCTGTAATGGACTAGATAGTTTTGGTGTCTTTTGAGAGTACCCTCTTCTTTTATAATTTCTTCTAAACATATGAGCATCTGCTTTGCCTTTTTTGGTATCAAGAACTGTGAAATTGACTGAGATGTTACCCTACTTGTAAGCTAACAACTTGGCAGCCAATTTCATGGATGCTGGCAGAAGACACAAGCCTCCCTGGGTCAGAGACAAAGGACTTTATTACTCACAGCAGCCAGAGAATCTACATTTTCTTGAGCTGATTCTCCCAGCTCCAGTTCCCATGGGGTGACTCAGTGAAGACCTGCACACACACTGGGGTATTTTCCAGGAGCAGAGCCCCAAGCTTAGAGAATCCAAATTTTTTTTACAATGGGCACTGAGCACGCCTTCCCTACTCTCGAGGGAAACACTCTGTCTGTGTTCTGAGGCTGTTGCCTATACAAAAGATGTCCTAGAACAAAAATGCTCAGTGCCTCTGTATGCAAGACATGTGAAAAATTGTCTTCAACATTTGACTAAAAATGTTTCCTTTCTTTTTTTTTTCCTTTTTTTTTTTTTTTAAGATTTTTAACAATTTATTTGACAGAGAGAGAGCACAAGCAGGCAGAGCAGCAGGCAGAGGGAAAGGGTGATGCAGGGCCCTATCCCTGGCCCTGGGATCATGACCCGAGGCCAAAGGCAGATGCTTAACCAACTGGGCCACCCAGGCACCCCTAAAAATGTCTTCTTTAAATTTAACGTCTGACGTTAAATTTAAAGAAGACATTTTTATTTTTGTAACAACTAAGTGGATACCAAAGCTCTTAAAGTTGGTGTAGGGTTGAATTTTAGGCCAAGTTCCCTCTTAACTTGTCAGAACCTGGACCCCACTGTCTCTCTGGGGCCTCGCTAGGGCCCTGCAAACTCCAGGCGCTGAGGCCATAGATCAATCTTGAGTTGTAGGAACAAATCCAACTTCTGCTCAAGTCCACCTCTCAATAACTAAATTGTAAGCATACTTTACACAGGGATATGAAAACTCTTTTCATAAATTCTGGCTAATTTCATCCTTACCACAATCCTTTGGCAAGGGAACTTACTGTTCCAGCTTTACTTGTGGAGGAATCTGAGGCCCAAAGAGGGCTTGTGACTTGCCTAAGATCTCACAACAAGAAACTGGTAGCATTGGGATTTGAGCTCAGGAATTCTCTGCTGTGTCCTCTTGCCCATGGAAGGGGTCCCTAGGCAGCTCTTAGCCTGGAGCCCATTGTTCCTTGGGTCTTTTCAATGCACAGAAGCCATGGTGGTTTTCATTCAGCCTTATAGGACTGGAGTGGGGTAGTAGAGGGATTGACTCATCAGGTGGTGGTATAGGAGGAAGAGAAGATATGACTGGGGCAGGTACCCGAGAACCCCAAAAGGAGAAGGGGGCAGAGGCAGTATGAGACAGGGCTGAGGCCCCTCCCACTAGATTCGGCTCCTCCTCCCTCAGCAGGAGGCTGTCTATGGGAAGCCCTCCAGGAGAGAAGGTTAAGGGAAGCCCATGGAGGAGGGGGCACACACCCATGCTACACCTTTCCCTTGTTTCCACCCCAGCCCTTTCCCTCAAGCTAAGAACTCCAGCTTTGGAGTGATTTGGTCTTGATAACATGACTGTGAGTAGAATGGAGAAGATTCTAGATTCCCCTTCTTGGGGAGGTTGGTGGCACATGCATGCTTTTCACCTATTTACTCCTTTTCCTTCTGGACATGAACTAGACATGGCCCCATCCTTGAGGAATTTCTGATCTCTTGGGGACACAGTTCCTTACTCCGAAGATTGGTCACTGGTGCTGGGCCAAGGGATGTCTCAGGGACTGTGGGAACCCAGAGGAGGAGATAATATTAGAGCGGGGCTTTGAGGGATGGGTAGGAGTCCCTCAGGCAGAGAAGAAAGGAGGGCATTATTGGTGAGAGCAAGTGGAGTGGATGTGGCCCAGGATGGCTCCCTCCCCTCTCTCTGCTCCAGCCCTACTAGTTGCCTGCCAATTCCTCTAATATAGGGCTTCTCGAACTATCTGTGGTGAAAGACTAATTTTTTATAAATAAGAACCAGTACTTTGGGAAAATGCCATAAAAATGAATTATTAGAAAAACGAAGCAAAAACAGACATGCAAAATACAAGTCCACTGTTTTACTGTTAGAGTCAACAGATAAAAATTTCTCTGTCGGGCGCCTGGGTGGCTCAGTCATTTAAGCGTCTGCCTTCAGCTCAGGTCATGATCTGGGGGTCTTGGGATGGACCCCTGAGTAGGGCTGCCCGCTCAGTGGGGAGTCTGCTTCTCCCTCTCCCTGTCTTCCCTGCTCATGCTCTCTCTCTCTCTCTCTCTCTCTTAAATAAATAAATAAATAAATAAATAAATAAATAAATAAAATCTTTTTTTAAAAAAGTCTCTGTCGAAGCATCTGAAAAAGTCTAAAAAGTTTAAAAGTCTACTTTCACTTTTTGCAATTATTTTTATCACAGATGAGTAACCTATAGCTTGGAGCGGTGCTGGTCTGCGGCCTGCACTTTGAGTAGCGTGGCCCAAACACAACATGTCTCTTCTCACCTGCAGCTCTTGGCATAAGCTGTTCCCTTGGCCTGGAATGCTCTTCTCCTGCCATCTTTGCCTAATCTGTGTTGTTACTGCAGAGCTCTGCTCCAACATAACTCCCTGCTGGCGTAGTTTACTAATCCGCATCTGCTCCTCAACAAAGTCATGATCTGGGTACCTCTCGGCTACTCTCTGTTCTTTCACAGCCAGCGAAGTACCCTGAAGGCTTCTGTCTGTCTTACTCCTCACTATCCTTAGTGCCTGGCCCAGAGGCAACATTTGCTGAGGTCAAAGAGGGTGCAGGGGCAGACCATGGGGGGCTCGAATGCCAGGCTTAGGAAGTGCAGGGTCACGCACGAGCAATGGGGAGCCATGACAAGTTATCTAGCAAAGGAGAGACCCAGAGTCAAGTCAAACCTGTACTTTGGAAAGCTGGTTTTGGTGGCCACGAAGGGAGCAGAGTGAAGCCGGGAGGATCTGCTATAGCCCCCATGATTGTTGATAGCCATGAAGCCCTTGCTGCGTCCCCACTCTGTGCTGAGCTGTCCACACACTACTGCTCCTTACCACAGCCCTACGGACTCGTTTCACCGAGAAGGAAGCTGAAGCACATAGGAGTCTACGTGCATGGTTTTCCTACTGGGCTCCCCAGAGCCTGCGGGGTACAGAGTAAGTCTTCAGAGTCCGAGCAAGGTTCCAGGGGAGCAGACAAGACTCAAGGTTCCTGCTTCCCTGAGACTTCTCCACTCCCTTTTTCCATTTTAGAGATTAATGTCTACTCCAAGAAAGGCTCTCTGGCTTAAAACAGCTTGAACACCCCTGGGAGAGTGGGAGTCAAACTGTTTTGGAAACAGCTGGCCCGGGGCCAGACAGGAGCGCTGGGCTGCTCAAACCCCAGGCGATGCTGGCGGGGGGGGGGGGGGGGGGGGGGGGGGGGGGGGGGGGGGGGATGGCGCATGCTAGAGGGTAGGAGGAACTGCCCTTCTCAAGAAGCCAGGGTAAGCTGATTTCCCAGCCAGCCCCTTGTGCCATGGTTTCCTTGACCCTCCTGGCATCTTGGCCATCTGGAGAGAAGGTCCCATTCTCATGAACCATGATGAGAATGGAAAGGGAGGGGCAGCTGCAGGTGGGGGGGGCTGGGGGCTGGGCCAGGAGGACACAGCATCTGCCACCCACCTATTTGTTATGCAAGCTCCTCCCCTTCCCCTGGCTTCAGCTTCCCCACCTGAACACAGGAAGGAACACAGTAAAGCATGATAGGAAAGAGGTTTCTGTTTATACAATCTGGGTTCTGCAGCCGGCCCCATCTAACAACTGGGTGCTTTTGGACAAGTCACTTCACCTAAGCTGCAATTTCCCATTCTACAAGATGAAGATAAAATATGTCCAGACCAGCCAGCCTGGCTGGCTCAGTGGGTAGAGTACGCAACTCTTGGTCTCGTGAGGTTGTGAGTTCGAGCCCCACGTTAGGCATAGGGATTACTCTAAAAGAAATAGTTGTTTCGGTCCCTAGGTGCTGACTCTGAGGCAAGTGATTCATGTTCCAGGGATTTATTATGAAAATGTTCCTAAGAGAAGCTGGTACAAATAGGGTGGGGTCTCAGGCCAGGCATCAGCCTTAGCCCCAGGGGGCGCTGGAGTGCGAATGACAGCTCAACTGTCCCCACTGAGGTTAGGGAGCTGGGCCTCTGGATGCCCGCCCCTGTCAGACATTGCCGGAGGACTGCCCCAGTGGGATGTACTCTCCCAGATAGTCTGGGGACACAGCATCTCCCTGAAGAGAGTCACAGATGCAGGCTGTTAAGAAGGAGGAACATGGAAGCCAGGTATGGGATCAGGTATGGATCCCAGGGCATCCAGACTGATCTCCTCCAGTGTCCACTACACACCTCGTGGAGTTGTCTTGAGGACACAGTAAAACAGCTCATTACAGCCCCTCACACAGCGCCTGCCACATCCTAAGTGCTCAAAAGATGGCATCTGTGGCTTTTCCCATGACGATTATCACCAAGCTGGGTCTAGTGGGTGCTGAGGGCCCACGTAGGCCATTGCAAGTGGTGGGGCTCCTTTTGCAGCCTTTGTGCCTGATCCTGGTCTCTGCCCTTGCCCTGACGCTCACCCTCTCCCGGGCAGCTCCAGTCCATGGTGGACCTCCTGGAGGGCACCTTGTACAGCATGGACCTGATGAAAGTGCACGCCTATGTCCACAAGGTGGCCTCCCAGATGAACACGCTGGAAGAGGTAAGGGCAGAGCTCTCCCCAGGAGCCAGGGCAGGTCAGCATGGGGCGGGGGAGGGCGCGGGTCGGGGGTGGGCGGGGGACAGGGGCTGTGTCAGAAGGGGCCCTGGCCATTCTGCCTTAACCTGCTGGCTGTTGAAAACTGGACTTCAGCAAGGTAGCTGGGAGAAGGAGAGGCAGGCCTCCAGGTCTAGACTTTGGAAAAGAGATCTGACTGGGGCTCACAGGCCTGCAGGAGGCTGGAAGGTTGGCTGGAGAAACTGAGGCACCAGCTGACTGTCTGAAAGAGATGTGGAGGGGGCTGGCAGGAACTTGCCAAGCCCTCAGTTCACCAAGACCAGGACTCACACATGGCACAACTCCAAGGCCACTGGTCACATAGAATGCCACATAAAAGCACAGGACTGGCCAAGCCCACTGGGCCAGGGCTTAAGAGAGCATGGCTGGCCCAGGGCCCACCTGCATTGGAAGCAGAGATGCTGAGCATCTCCTGGTCAGTACAAATGAACTAGAGGTCTAGGCAGGTGGCCAGGACTGGCCCCTGAGGGCAGCGACAGAGTTGGGCCATCATGGGGGTCCAGGCTGCAGGTTCAGGGTTTGCTGGCACGCATCTTTGCTGGCACAGCCGGACCTCCGCCTGTTTCCTGCATCCGGCCCCTGCTGGGCTGCTGGGAGCCTGGGGACGTGCAGCTGCCAGGAGCGGGTGTGGGGGCTTCCTTTCCCAGCTTCCTTTCCAGAGGGAGGGGGCACCTGGGCATCCTGTGCCCCAGGGTGGGAGATTAACCCCTTACTATCCCCAAAGTTGGGGGTCACAGTGGCTTTAATTATCCAGAAAGTGTTTGGTGTGTGTGTCCTAGGGGCTAGGCCCTTGCCAGCACAGGAGTAGGGTACCAGTTGCTGGATTTCCACGGTGCTCCAGTATTTTCTGTGCACCTAGGAGATGCTAGGCTCTCCTGTCGCTAGCTCTGCAATTAGCCCCCTTTGGCCCATCCTCCTGTAATCTTAGGAAATGTTAACTCACTTCATGTAACCATGAGCCAGACGATCTGGAGAATATGTCTGCTGCGGCTGGAACAAATCAGAAGTGATTTCCGTAGCCACAGAGAAATGATTTTTTAATTATCTTCTGTTTTGTATTATCTGTGCTTTGCTTCTGTTCACTAAGAGATAACTCAAAAAAAAAAATTTTTTTTTTTTTTTTTTGCTTATTGCTAAGTCTGGGTGGAGATGGAGAAAACAGCCTCGCCCAGGAGGGACCGGCTCCCTCTGCCCAAAGGAAAAACCTCACTCATTCACTTACTAAATAAGATTTTAATAATTACGTGGTCTCTCGGCAGCACGTGGTCTCTCAGCAGCCCGTGGCCACGGGTGCCACCACCCTGCCCCTATCCCCTTGGGCCCCGCTCAAGAGACTGGGCCGCCAAGCGTGATGCCAGAAGCTGGGGTGTCCCCTCCAGGGTGGTGGGGGGTGGTGGTGGCTGTTAGAGGGGGCTAGAAAGACCCTGGAGTCCTGCCCCCGCAGAGCATCAAGGTGAACCTGAGCCGGGAGAACGAGGTAGTCAAGGAGAGCATGCGTCACCTCAGCGAGCAGCTGAGCCGCTACGAGAATCACTCTGCCATCATGATGGGCATCAAGAAGGAACTGTCCAGCCTGGGCCTCCAGCTGCTGCAGAAGGATGCAGCCCCGGTCTCGGCCGCTGACCCCGCCCCTGGCCCTGCTAGCAAGGCTCAGGTGAGGCCGTGGCCCTGGTGATGGGGCCAGAAGGTGGGTGGGCTTGGGAACATGGCGTGCCAGGACCTCCGTCCCGACGGCCAGCTGGATGGAGGTTCGGGGTTCCAGGACGGGGCTGAGGGTTAGCACAGCTGGAGAGTCCCTGGCAGGGTGGGGGGCGGGGCTGCGGGCAGTGCAGCGAGCACTGTTGCTGAGAGGAAGGCATCTGGTGGCCTTCTGGTTCCCATTCCCAAACCAGCGGAGACAAAGGCATAGAAACGACCCTCCCTGCCTGGCCCTGGGCAACAAGGCTGGCTGCTGCAAGACCACTTCTAGCCTCCCCTAGTGTGGCTGGGTCAGGCCTGCTCAGGGTCTGGGGGCAATGTCTTGGGGACCCTGCAGACTGATACCACTTCACCAACCCAGTCTGGGATGCAGAATTCCTGCAGCAGACACCCAGACATTCTGTATTCAAGCTCAGCACAGAGTGGGCAGGCACACGAGGCGGTGTCACCCAAGATCTATAAAACACCTTTACACATATTTGAAAAAGGCCCTCCTCCAGGCAGAGAGTTGGTGAAAAGGCTGTCCCTCTGGGCAAATGAAGAGAAGCCCCCCGTAGGTGGGCAACTTGTCCAGCGGCTCCTTCCTATGATAGCTACACATGAGGGGGTACAGACTCAATTTCAGTGCCATCCGTGCCCTGTAGGCCAGTCACCCTCGTGCAGGACACAGCCGCTCTGTTCCCCACAGCAGCCTCGTGTTTTAGAGTGGAGACTCCTGGCAGCCTCTAAATCTGACTTCTAAAGTCGAAACCTGACTTCCTCACAGACATGATCACATAGCCACCTGCAAGAAGGGGCAATCATGGCCTGTTGGACAGATAAGGAAGCGTAGGGTGAGGGCCCGTGGAGGGGTGGGGGGCTGTGCTGGGACTGGAACCCGCGGCTGCGTGACTGGCAAGGCCGCGCTCTTCCTCTCCACCTCCCGGCCACCCTGTGCTGACATTGTGCTGATGGGGCCAACTGTGTCTGCGGCCAGGACCGCCTCGCTGCTGATAAAGCATGGAGGAAACCTGGTGCCTTGGCCCAGGGCAGGCTTCCTGCTCATTCCCGTGTCAAGTCCACGGGCGAGAATGAATGCTGTTCGGGCCATAGCACGGAAGGTCTAGAGACTGTACTTGCTGTATCTGCCGGAGATTCTGCCTAACTGTGGGCGATGTCACAGGGCCTTTGTTCTTGTGCCAAGCCAGCATTAGAAGCATGTAAGAGGAAGTGAGAATAAAATTTACAGAATGTTAGAAACTTCATGCGCTAAGGGAAATGGCCTTGGTGACCAACCATCCAAGTTGGCCTGGGACTAAAGGGTTTCCCAGGATGCAGGACTTTCAGTGCTGCAACTGGGAAAGTTCCAGGCACATTGAGATGGACTGGTCACCCTGCCTTGGAGCCTGAAAACCTCGTCCCAGCCCACAAAGACCCATGAACAAGAGAGATAGGGATGGGAAGCTGATCTGGTGAGCAGCTCCCTCCTTTGAGAATTAACCATTATAATCTACCCCCTGGGGACGAGTACACAGTGGTTTGGAAATGGAACAGGAACCTAACCTATCAGGTTGGGCTTCTTTCAGCCAAGGAACTGGAGAGCTGACTGGGGAAACTGAGGCATGCCCCAGTCATGGACGTAGCCACTATGGAAGGAAAGCTGTGAGTTCACAAGCACCTGAGACCTAAGGCCTAAAGCATCATGACCACTTCCAGCCCCCCACCCACAGACTGAGCCTCCATGACCTCCTGAACACCCTTTCCCCTCCCCCAAGTCTGAGATCTTCCCTTCTCGCTCAGGACACAGCCGGAGGGACAGGGAAAGAAAACAGCAAATACGGCAACATGCAGAAGACCCTGGCAGACAGGGGCCTCACAAAACCTCCTAAGGAGAAGCTGCTGAAGGTGGAGAAGCTGAGGAAGGAGGGCGGCAAGGGCAGATTCCCCCAGCCCACAGCCAAGCCCCGGACCCTGGCCCAGCAGCAGGCTGTGATTCGAGGCATCACCTACTATAAGGCGGGCAGGAAGGAGGCAACCGAGGCCGTGGCCGGTGAGTTGGAGGAGAACTGGCCCCTGGGGGTGGGGGGGCCTGTTGCTGGGTGGCTGCACCCCAAGCAGGGGACCCGGTGTCTTCTCTACAAACTGCCCCAGATTTCAGGTCTGCTGGTTACCTATTGGTGTCTGTCGCTCAACCACCCAATGCGACGGTACCCCTTGTGGGGTTGTTGGGGAGGAAATGATTCTATCAATGCAAAGGGCCACGAGGTTCTTCTCCGGTATTTTCAGCGGTCTCTGCCCTCACCGGACTTTTCCTTCTTCATTTAGAGATTTGGCCGAAGGTCCACTACGTACGTGCTGTATCTCCCAGAGATTCCGCCTAACACAGACTTCACAGTCCAGTGGGAAAAAAGACCCATGAGCAGGCAGCAGCCACAGGTGGGGTGGGACTCTCCAGGGGCTGGAGCCAGGCCAGGTTCTGGGACATGTTCTGGAGCCTTCGGAGCACCTCTCATTTCCACAGTGGCCTTGGCAGGGATGCCTCCCACTTCCTATTTCCCCAAAGAGGAGCCCACAGACTCCTGTATTTTTTCTGTATTTTTTCATGGGGGATCACAGTGAAGGGCAACCAAGTAATTAACCAAAAAAAACCCACAAGAGACAAAAATCCCAAGAGCACCCAAATTTCTGGGCCATCCCCACTGGTGTGGCTCCTGATTTTTCCTCTGGGACCCTCCCCAGATGCCTGCTCTCGTTCGTGTCCCAGAGAGATGACCCAAACCTGCTCGCCCACCCTGGGTCCTGTTGACCACCTCCTTCTATGAAGCCCTCTGCCCACCCCACATCCAAGGGGCCAGGAGGTGGAAATGTGAGGGACCAGACTCCTTCAAGAGCCCCCCCTAAATTCTTGGCCTCTCAAGGCTCAGGGGCCTCTTTCCAGATCCCCCGGTGGCAGCTGCTGGCTCTGAGTCCCGCCAGCTCCGCCTGCCCACAGTACAGAACCTCTGACCCCCGGCTGGGCACTGCCCAAGAACAGCTGCAAACAGCTGGCTCTGCCAGCGAGGTCCGTGGGAACCAGGCCCTGGCCCTGGCCGGCTGCCAAAGCCAGGCCCCTCCAGAGGGTGTGCCCCATTCCCAAGAAACCCCAGGGGCTGCCCCACCATGGGACCGGCTAAACCCTATGCAAAGAGGAAGGCTGGCAGGGAGAGAAAATGAGGGAAGTCAGGTAATTGTCCCAGCGTCAAGGGACCTCAGCCCCGGGGGCCACACCATCCCCTTTCCTTTGTCCCTGGCATCACAGTTTTCTGTGTACTTTCACACACACTGTTGGACTTGATCCAGGTGAGGAAACAAACAGAGAGGTGAAGAGACGGGCTCCAGGTTTCACAGCGAGTTGCTGGGACTGGAACCCAGGCCAGCAGACTGCCAAACCTGCCTGAGAGCCCTCCCCAGCCCTGTGCCCTGCAGTGGGGCATTGAATCTTCCTGCGTCTTACCTAGACCCCATCCAGCCCAGCCCAGACAAGTGTGTAGGTCAGAGATGGCCCTCAACAGGTCCCACGGGAGCTGAAAAAGTCATCCTTTCAGCAAAGGCCTTGCCAGCGAGATTTGGCTGGGGGAGAGGGGGTTGGTCCAGAAACCCTGGCGATCAGAGGTAGGAGGTGAGCGAGGGGACAGAGAGATGGAGACCTGAGGGCCAGAGGTGATGGGAGTCTGACTGCATCTGTCCCTCCCTGCTTGAAGAGGCAAATGCTGTGCGAGAGGACCGATAGGCTGGGTTCCAGAGGAGAGGACCAGGAGAAAGTCTGTAAAACGGGAGCAAGGGTCTCTCCCTCCTAGAGTTGAATCTGGGGTGTGAAAGAATCGGGACAAAGTATCTGACACTTAGGAGGGAAGGGGGCTCATGTTTGGCACCTCATGCTTGCCAGGACCGGTGCAAATGTTGTATACCTTTTCCTCTAATCATAGCAAGAGCCTAACATGGTGGGCCTTACGACTGCCGTTTCATAGAAGAGGAGGCTGAGGCCCACCGAGGCAGGGGACTTGGCTGAGGTCACTCAGCTGGGGGGCTTGGAGCCGGTCTGTTGACCACGAAGCCTCCCCATCACCCTCTTTATGAGGCCTTTCCCTCCTCAGGGCCTCCCCCATTCTCTCCGCCATGGCCCCAGACCTGGGAGCCAGGTGGGCCCCGGGAGGACCCTGGGTGGCAGCACAGGACGTGAGCACAGAGTCCTCTCTCCACAGACAACGCCCTCAAGAGTGCTTCCTGGCTAGAAGAGCTGCCGTCCAGGGCGGAGGGGAGGCCGCCGGAGCCCAACTCCGCAGAGCGTGATGAGGCTGAGCCCAGGGCCTCAGAGGGAGCAGACCTGGCCTCTGGCACTCTCAGTTCCGACCCTGCCACCACTCCTACCCCAACTCCCACCATCCAGCCCCAGCCCACCGAGCCACCTTCACATGCAGATGTCCCGAGCCAAGGTGAGTAAGCGTCACGGGGTCCGCAGACTACAGCCCATGCGCCAGACCCAGACTGCAGCCTGGTTTTGTCTGGCCCTTGAGCTAAGAACAGTTTTACATTTTGGAAGGGTTGCGAGAAAAGGATACGGGTCTGGGAAGCTTAAAATCTTCACTGTCTGATCCTTTGTAAAAAGTGTGAGGATGGGGGGGCACCTGGGTGGCTCAGTCAGTTAAGCAACTGCCTTCGGCTCCGGTCATTATCCTGGAGCCCCCAGATCAAGCCCCGCATCAGGCTCCTGTCTCGGTGTGGCATCTCCTTCTTCCCCTGCTCGCTCTGTCTCTCTCGCTTGCTCTCTCTCTCTCTCAAATAAATAAATAAATAAAATCTTTAAAAAACAAAAGAAAGTTTGAGGACATTAATAGTCAAACAGGTAGTATTTTTTTCAAAGATTTTATTTATTTATTTGACACAGAGAGAAACACAGCGAGAGAGGGAACACAATCAGGGGGAGTGGGAGAGGGAGAAGCAGGTTTCCCACAGAGCAGGGAGCCCGATATGGGACTCGATCCCAGGACCCTGCGATCATGACGCTTAAAGACTGAGCCATCCAGGTGCCCCCAACAGGTAGTATTTTAAACAAATCCTTCCTAACACGTCAGCTAGAATCCCATCATCAAATCCGGCAACTATTTTCACTTCTTTATCTTTTTATGTCTATGTTTGTAGCTTTGGCGTGTGTCTTTCGATAGAAATCTTTCCCATTAAATCATCAAGCCCAGGGGCACCTGGGTGGTTCAGTGGGTTAAAGCCTCTGCCTTCAGCTCAGGTCATGATCTCAGGGTCTTGGGATCGAGCCCCACATTGGGCTCTCTACTCAGCAGGGAGCCTGCCTCCCTTTCTCTCTCTCTGCCTGCTTCTCTGCCTACTTGTGATCTCTGTCTATCAAATAAATAAATAAGATCTTTAAAAAAATAATCATCTGGGGCCCCTGGGTGGCTCAGTGGGTTGAGGCCTCTGCCTTCGGCTCAGGTCATGATCCCAGGGTCCTGGGATCCAGCCCCACATCGGACTCTCTGCTCAGCAGAGAGCCTGCTTCCTCCCCTCTCTCTGCCTACCTCTCTGCCTACTTGTGATCTCTGTCTGTCAAAGAAATAAATAAAATCTTTAAAAAAAAAATCATCAAGCTCGTCTTTCTGGAGGGCATCTTGCTACCTCCAGGTGTTGTTAAACCCATTCCCCACTTGGATCTGAGTGCATTCAGCTTCCAGGAAGCTTTCCTAAAGGGTCTGCCAGCGGTATGGACAGTAGCTGCCGCTTACCTGCCTCTCACCCCCAGCCCATTTCCAATGTCAGGAAAATGGAAATAATCTGAAGGCCTAACACCAAGGAGACTGGGGCACAGCTGTCTGGTGGCCTGGTAGAGCCTTGAAATCACATCATTAAAAGCCATTTAATGATGTGAGAAATTGCTCAGTGGAGGGAAAAAACAGGATACATAAAACTGTATATTCAGAAGAATCATGATTTTTTTTAAGTACATCTGCATGACTGCATATGCAAAGGAAAAAAAGAAACAGAAGGAAACAAAACATGTTTAAAATTTTCTTTGGATAATGACATTTTTCATTATTTTTCTTTTCCTCATTCTTCTTTGCTGAATGTTCTGTTTTCTACATTGATCAGACATTGCTTTGATCATAAGGAAAGTGGGGAAAAGGCTGCAAATATGGGGCACTTGGGTGGCTCACTCAGTTAAGTGTCTGCCTTTGGCTCAGGTCATGGTCTAGGGGTCCTGGGATCAAATCCTATATCAGGCTCCCTGCTCAGTGGGGAGCCTGCTTCTCCCTTTCTCTCTGCCCCTCTCCCCTCCTTGTGCTCTCTCTCAAGCAAATGAATAAAATCTTCAAAAAAAAAAAAGGTTGCAAACAAAATATTGGGAGGGGTTTTAAGTAAGACCCAGATGATGTTCCCAGGACTTGCTCTGGCTGCAGGGTCTTTGGGGCCGAGGACCTCATGCTGCACCCCTCACTCCCCACAGGCAGAGAGTTGAGCTGTGAGGGCACCCTGCGGGCTGTGGACCCCCCCGTGAGGCACAACAGCTACGGGCGCCACGAGGGGGCCTGGATGAAGGACCCCGCTGCGAAAGATGACAGGATCTATGTCACCAACTACTACTACGGGAACAGTTTGGTGGAGTTCCGCAACCTGGAAAACTTCAAGCAAGGTTGGAGAGCCGGGAGATGGGACGAGGGCGGGGGGTAGGTGGCCTGAGAAGGGTCTCCCATGGAGACTGGGCCCTCTTGTGCCTGTGCTTTCCCGTGGTCCAGACTCCCAGCCTGGCCTAGCTCCAAACGATCAGCCACCCCCCACGAGGGGCAGCTGAGGGCACCCCCTGTGTGCTGGAGCCGGGAGCGGGAATGAGGCAACAAACAAGATGCACGAGGTCCTGTCGTCAGGAGCCTAACTCACTATCAAGAGGAGCAATACTTCGGGTTTCCTGTTCTTGAGCACTTACTATGTGCACATCACGCCGCGTGAGGCAGCCCGTGGTAGCTTCTTACTTCTCTGAGGGGGGCGGGTTATCACTCTGTTTTATAGGTGAGCAGAGCCCCAGGACTTAGAGGAGCTGCAAGTCTGCGCAAGGAAGGGCAGGATTTGGCTGATCAGCTTTGGGGCATGATGGGGGAGGGGTCATTTAGGCCTGACCCGCCCTCCAGAAACGCACAGTCTGATGTGAGAGGCGATGACCTTGGGAAATAACTCCAGTGTAGTGTTTGAGGGAGAGTTCGAGGGACTGTGGAACCCAAGCCTGGACGTCAGAGACCTCCCAGAGGAGGAGCTGATGTTGAGCTGAGCCCTGGATAAAGAGCAGGAAGAAGCCATAGAAAAGGGAAAGGGCCAAGTGTTCCAAGCAGAAGGCCCAGTGTGTGCCAAGGCCCAGCAATGAGAGGCAGGCTGGCCCTAGAAGGGAGGTGGGGAAAGCCTAAGGAGAGAGTAGGCTCAGGCAGACCTTAGGAGCCACATTAAAGTTTGGATTTATCATGAGAGCCATGGAGTCAGAGTACGGCCTGGAACAGCCAAAGTCCTTCCTTTGCCGGGTCAAAAGGGACCTGATGCCTGCCCCAGGTGGCTCACAGGCTGGTGGGGAGGACACCAGTGAAAAGTGCCAAGACAAGGGTGATGGGAGGCCAGAGGAGCGGCCCTCACTCAAGCCCGGGGAGGTGGTGGAAGGCTTCCTGGAGGAGGAAATATTGGTGGAAGGCTCTGAAAGATAAGGAGGCATTACTGAAGCAGATCGGATGGGGAATGGCAGTCCAGACAAAAAGCCTGAGCAAAGGCCCTGAGACAAAGCCTAGGGGCTGTCTAAATCCTGGCTGTGCCATTCCATAACCCGGTGACCTTGAATCCTCTGATCCTGTTTCCTCCTTGGCAAAGGGGGATGCTAACAGTACCTGCCAACTCTTAGGGGGTGGGGGTTGGACCCGCAGGTGGTAAGATGATCAGCCCAGCTCCCAGCCCAGAGGCTGATCTGTATCCCCTGCTTGCTGGGGTACTCGGGACCCTGGGAGGCCTGGCCCTGCCCCGGTGTGAGCAGCTGCCTTGCACACACAGGCCGCTGGAGTAACGTGTACAAGCTGCCCTACAACTGGATCGGCACGGGCCACGTGGTGTACCAGGGCGCCTTCTACTACAACCGCGCCTTCACCAAGAACATCATCAAGTACGACCTGCGGCAACGCTTCGTGGCCTCCTGGGCGCTACTGCCCGACGTGGTCTACGAGGACACGACGCCCTGGAAGTGGCGCGGCCACTCAGACATCGACTTCGCCGTGGACGAGAGCGGCCTGTGGGTCATCTACCCCGCCGCGGATGACCACGACGAGGCCCAGTCCGAGGTGATCGTGCTGAGCCGCCTGGACCCCGGCGACCTGTCCACGCACCGGGAGACCACGTGGAGGACGCGGCTGCGGCGGAACTCCTACGGGAACTGCTTCCTGGTCTGTGGCATCCTGTACGCCGTGGACACCTACAACCGGAAGGAAGGCCAGGTGGCCTACGCCTTCGACACGCATACGGGCACCGATGCCCAGCCGCAGCTGCCCTTCCTCAACGAGCACGCCTTCACCACCCAGATCGACTACAACCCCAAGGAGCGCGTGCTGTACGCCTGGGACAACGGCCACCAGCTCACCTACACCCTCCACTTCGTGGTCTGAGCCGGGACATGTGCTCACAGGAGAGGCGTGGCCATGGTTGTGGGCGTGGCCATGGGCGTGGCTCCCCCACAGCACCTCCTGCAGGGGGTTCCGCCAGCAAATATTTATCGGGATCCAGGCCCAGGGCAGGTGCTGGGCACGTGGGGCAGCCAGGATAAAGCTTCCTTGGCACCCGGTGGATTAATAATCCCTTCCCCATGCAGACCACTATGCCAAGAGCTTCACATGCACAAACCCATTCATTCCTCCCAGTAGCACCCTCAGAGGTAGGGATAATTAAGCCCGTTTCACAGATGAGGACACTGAGGCACAGAGACCATGTCCCTTGCCTAAATAGCCTCAGCTTGGATCAGGCAGGCCAAACCCTCCCAACAGTCCTTTGTTACAGAGAAGGAGACCTGACCATGTTTCCCTACACCTCCAGGCCTCTCCCTACCCCTCTAGTTTCTCTTGTTCTCTCAATTCTGTCTCCCTTCCCCGGGACCATTCAAAAGTAGAGGCCTCAGGGACCTCCGCATGAGTGTTGTTCGAGGCCCCCAAGCGTGTACCACCCCACGCCCCCGTTCTGGGTGAATTGCTGGTGGCCCTGGGCTTCAGGTCCCTTGGCTAATGTCCCTGCTCCTTGCCTTTGGCCACCCCCCACCCCACCTCACCCTCTGTCCAACCACATTCCAAACCTCCATGGTCACCCAGCCACCGAGCAGAAACCGCACCCCGAGGAAAAATACCGGCCCCTGTTCCAAGTTCCCCTCCCTCTGCATTCATGTTTATTTTCTCGTATTCCTCCTCAGTGCTGTCATTTGTTTCTGCAGCAGCAGCTGAGAAGGCCGCAGGCAGCTGCCTGCCAGCCCCGACTCTACCAGGGTGGGAGGCTGGGCCAGGCCCCGGGGCTCCCTCTCCACGCTGAGTGCTGGCTTTGGCCACATACCCGGGCCACACGACCTCTCCTCAGCAACTCCCAGAGCCCTGGGGCTTGGGGTCCATGTTGTCCTTTCCTTTTGGACCTTTGAACCCACAACCTATATGTACTCAGGGATACCTCTAGGTCTGCCATGAGCAAGACCCTAGACCCAGGGCTGGGGTGGTGCCAGGACAGAACAGAACAGATTGCCTCTTCCTTGTCAGTCCCCACCCAGTCATTTGGTGGAATGGCCCAGCAGGTTGTTTTGTTTTTTGTTTTTTTGTTTTTTTTTTTTTTTGCGGAGTCGGGGGGGAATGCTGGGGAGACTGAGATCTGAACAGTTGGGTCCAGGGGAGGCACTGGACCTTACGGTTGCACAGAAGTCCTGGATGCTGGGAAGGAAGAAGAAGGGGGAGTATGGACTGGGGTTTTCCAGGTTTCAGAGTTACTGGTGCCAGGACCACCCTGAGCCCAGGCCTTGGGGCTGAGGATGCACAGGCAGGCTGTCTCTGCTGGCACTGCTGGTGGCTCCCCGAACCTCAGACCCAGACAGCCCACTGGACATAGACCTTCAAGCCAACTCCCTGTTTCCCCAAAGGAGAAAGAAGCCCAGAGAGGTTTAGAGAGTAGCTTGGGGCCACACTGGGCAACAGGACACAACTGATCTTCCAGAAGG
Organism: Mustela erminea; assembly: GCF_009829155.1. Classification (NCBI taxonomy): domain Eukaryota; kingdom Metazoa; phylum Chordata; class Mammalia; order Carnivora; family Mustelidae; genus Mustela; species Mustela erminea. The sequence goes on along the minus strand of NC_045625.1, from coordinate 10,043,863 downwards.
GCTTTGTATATTTCCTTTATTCTTCCGGCTTGGAGGCCACTCTGCCTGGGAAGGCCATAGACCCCCGAGCACCCAGTCCAGCCTTTGAGATATTGACTGCTGATCCCTACACCACCCGCTGAGCCTGCTCCCCTCATTCTGTGCCCATGCCAGCTCCTGCGTATCTGTATATTTGAACGCTCAGCTGCCATGTTAGAAAATTCAGCCGCACACCCAAGAGTAATAGGGAAAAGCATTTTGTGCAGAAGACATTTCTTTCAGGCATCGTCAGGTGATGTTTTGTTTAAGCTGTAACTCACTCCTGAAATAAAGGGGAGTGGTGATGGGGAGCCACGCAAGGCCTGACTCATAGTGGTGGACACATCCAGCCTCCCCCACCCAACGCCAGTGGCCTCCACTAAACAGTTCCTTCAGGGGGCTGCGTTTCCCTTGGCCCTGGGTGTGGGTTTTACAAGACTGTGTCTTTCATGATATCACAGCCTAACCATGCGAGCAGTGTTCAGACTCCTCTTGCTCATTAGTCTAGAAAAAGGGAAAGTTAGAAAGGACAGGATTTGGGAAAACGAAAGGACAAGCAAGATCGTTTTCAGGGGAAGGCGATGCTGCCTGCAGCCTCCAAACCTTCCCAAAGCCCATTCTGTTTTCAGGCCTGAGTGTGTGTGTGTGTGGGGGGGGGGTGTTTATGGTAGACGGAATTATTTTCCTCACTTTACAGATAGTTGAACTGGAAGCCAGACATGGGTCATTTGTCATGAAAGCAGTTAAGTGGGGAGCCGAGTCTCAAAACCAGGTCATCTAACCATCACCACTGACTGAGTGTTGGGTAGGCCAAGCCTGCCAGGTGCGTATTCTTGCATCATTGCAACAGGGAAGGTCTATACTCGGAATGCGCCCATTTTATAGATGAAGAAACTGAGGTGAAGGGACTTACCCAAGGTCACACAGCAACTTAGTCTGTGGCAGATCGGGTTTCAGGGCTCGTCGGTCCATGTTGTTTGTCAACTGCATGGCACTCCAGGGGCAGCTCCGGAAGTGTAACCAGGCCACAAACTGCATCCACAAAGGACACCCAAGAAGGAGATTGGGGTCAGCTTATAAAGAACCTTGAATGCCAAGCTAAGGACTGCCTCCAATCACATTTGGAACAAAGTCAAGTGTAAGTTAACAGAGAGAAAATAATTCTAAGACAATTGGAATTGATTTCATTGTTGATGGGAGCCAGGGACAGGTTTTTGTCATGGACTTCATTGCATTTGGCCACAGGTACTTCAAGTAAGAAAGGACCTGGACTGGGGAGGGCCAGTTTTCTTTCTGACCTTTGATGTGAAGGCAAAGGAAACTGTCTCTGGTGTTCTGAACACATGAAGGGGCTTTGATTGCCACCTTACCCCCTAGAGATTTCTAGCCCTTGACATTTAATTTGCTCTGTCTGTGGAGGAGAGAAGAGGGCTTTGCCTTGGGAGCAGCCCAAGGTTTTCCTGGGAATCATTTGAATGTTCCTGAAAACCTCTATGCTCCAAAGCATCATCTTCTCCTTGACGGCATTGGAAACCACTCTGGTGACAGGAGCACACAGCACCGGACAGCTGTCAGGGAGTAGGAGGTAGGGAGGCCTGGGTTGGGAATCTGGCTCTGCCTCTTTCATGCTGCATGCTTGAGCAGGGTAGGGACTGACAGAGGGGACAGATGTCAACTCCATTTTGTGGCTGAAGACCTGCAGCTTAGGGAGGACTGAGGGCAGCTGAGGACCCAAGCAGCACCCTCCTAGAGCCAGAAGGCGCCTAGCACACCTTCTCACTGATGCACCCAGGAACCCCCAATGTTGGCATTACTTTCCCCCCTGACAGGTTATGAACCTCAAGTTCAGAGAGGTTAAGTGACGGGCTCAGGGTCCTGAATCTAGCAAGTAGTAGAGTCAAGATTTGAACCAGGTCTGTTTCTATACCAAAGCCCCAAACTCACTGTTAGGAATCTTGTAACGAGTCGTGTTTTCTCTTTTGCTTTGACCGCTGAGAACCTCAAAGTCAAATTTGAGATTACTTTTAATAATTGTACTGATTCACCAACTGGACTCTGACTTCATTCTAGCTTTCTGCTTTAACTTTTACCCTGATCTGTTTATTTTTACTCTATTGTATTTTATCTATGTTTGTAAGTTGCCACAATACCTTTTTTTGCAACAAGGTGGCATATACCTAAATAAATACATGATCAAAAACTCCAAGTCTTGACTAAACGCCATGGTCTGCTTCCTCATCATAACACAGACATCTAATAACAAAAAGAATTGCTTTCCTGGGGAAAAGAGTATCAAGGAACTGGGGACGTGGGCCTTGAGCATCTTAGTCTCACGTTTCACAAACTTGTCCCTCCTGTACAGACCTTCCTTGTGACTTCTGCCATTCCCCTTGAACATCTTCAGTATGGTTTACTATTTCTCTTTCAGATGATTTCATTCTTTTTCTTTTTTTTTTTAAAGGTTTTATTTATTTATTTGGCAGACAGAGATCACAAGTAGGCAGAGAAGCAGGCAGAGAGAGGAGGAGGCAGGGTCCCTGCTGAGCAGAGAGCCTGATGTGGGGCTCAATCCCAGGACCCTGGGATCATGACCTGAGCTGAAGGCAGAGGCTTTAACCCACTGTGCCACCTAGGCGCCCCTGGATGATTTCATTCTCTTTACTAAAATAATTGTATTTCAAAGGGAATCTTAAAAAGCTGTCAGCAAAAACAAAAATGAGTTTTTAAAGGAGGAAAATTACAATAGTAAAAAAAAAGTTCTTTAAAAAAAAAAAAAAAGTTAGTGGCCACCGTGCAAGGTGGCTGGGGCGGGACAGTGAAAACAAGCAACACTACGGCTTTCTTGTGGTTACTGTGCCTGTGACCTCTGGCCCAGATGTTCTTCGTGTCAAAAGCAAGGTTAGCAAATGTCAGGGGTATAAACGACAAATCATCAGCGAGTGGACATTGACCTTGATATGATCAGAGGGATGAGACAGGAGGGAATGGCTTCCCCCTCCTGTGATTCAAGGTGATTCAAGGGCCTTTCACCTGGCTTAGATAACTCTAAGGAGCTCTCAAACCACTGCTGGTGACACGGATTTCGACAAAATTTCCCAAACACAAACACATACACATTCAGCTAGGCCTCCGCTCCCCAGCCTTGGCAGAGCTGGGCCCTGTCCCTGTGGCCCCTGGCAAGAACAAGGGTCCTACTTCGCCCAGGCCAACTAGCCAGAAGCACAATGCTAACAGCGGTTGATGGGCCCTGTCCCTCTCACAGTGCAGACCCCGCTGAGGCTGACTCAGGCAGGCCAAACATGGCTGGGCTTTGGGTAGTCTCTAACATGGCCTCTCCACTCAGGCCATTGGCCAACCCTAGCCCAGCCTCTTCCCCACCGCCCCATTTTCTCCAGCCTCTGCATCACCTGTTCCCTCTGGCTGCTACACTGGTACCTGCACCTGTGCATGGCTGCCTCCTTCTGGCCATTCATGTCTCAGCTGAAATCCCACCTGCCCAGGGAAGCGGTCCCTCAAGGCTGGGTCTGAAGTCGGCCCCAGTCACACTGAGTAAGGGACAGGCGAGGCCAGGTAGGGAAAGATAAGTAGGAGGCAACATGCCTAGGGTCACAGAAATCCTAGTGCAGAGAAATGATATAGACAAGATATTAATCAGAGAGAAGGGAACATAACAAATCCACTTATTTTCATAATATTTACAAATCCGCTTGCTTGTCTTCAACATTTATAGACAAGATATATACCAAGGTCCCTGGTGAGTTTTCTGTAAAAGACTGTGTCCATAAAAGCCCTCAGTGGCAATCCATTTGGGACCCCTCTCACTCTAAAGAGCTCCTTTTCTTTCCTTATTGTTCTCACCTTCACTTAATAGACTTTCACTTCACTTCGCCCTTTTGTCCGCGAGATTCATTCTTGGTCTCCATGAGACAAGAACCTGCCCCACCGTGGTCTTTTGTCTCTTCCCTGTGGGCACCTACATTCGTGTACTTGAGCTCCATGAAAGCAAAGCTGTTCCCACCATGTCACCAGCACCCAGGAGACTCCCAGCAAATGGCTGCAAATGACTAAGGGTCAGAACTTTGGGCAAGTTCATACGGGGTCTGCTGAACAAGCCACCCTTGGCTCCAAATATGTGACCACAGGAGGGGCCCCACTTCTTTCATTAATTTGTGCAGCATAAGTCAGGTTCCAAACAGAAATCTCTGGAATGCTATCTCAGATTGTTAAGGTTGGAAAGCAGATTGGATATTCCCAGAGGCTCCCTCCATCCTGCAGGTGGGTGTAACTGGGAAAACCCATCTTCGGGGGAAGACACCCACCTAAACACTGTTCTGCTCCACAGCTGGGCACTTACACAGCAAGGAGAGCTGTAGCTTCACGGTGCTGGACATGACAGGCACTCGGCTCTGGGTCCCGATTCAGCGTTCAGGACAGCTCGGTGGCCAGCAGAGGCCAGAAGCTGTAGAGTTCAGTGGGCTGGGGGGCTGAAGGGACTCATCTCTGACCCTCACCAGCGTGGCTGACAACAGCCTCTGCCGGGGGGGAGGGGGGGGGGAGCAGCAGTAAGGCTACGGAGCGGTTTTGTAAGCCCTAAGCGTGACGTCCAGGAAGTGGCGGCTGCTGTTGCCCCTGTGTCCAGTGACTGCCCTGCTCCGAGGGACTGCCAGTTCTCCATGTCCTGTGCTGCGGGCTCTCCACCATGTGCTGGCCCCTGGGCACCGAGCTGAGCAGGCCTCCTCCCTGCCCTTGAGAGCTTGCTGGGAGGCGGGGAGCCAGACACAACACCACCCACGTGGGGCACGTGGGGCTCCTCCAGCGGAGATCCCCGAGGGGCTCCATGTGCTTTGCTAGGGAGCCACGGAGGAACCAAGCCCAACTTTCCTCTGCATGGAAGCAGAGCCTCCCCTGGCCCCCCTACTGATGTCGTCCTCAAAGAGGACCACTCTCTCTCTGCCCTGTCGACTTTCTTCCCTGGTTTCAAGCCCTAAAAGCTCCCCTTGGCGCGTGTGGAAGGGAAGAAATAAAAATACCTAATTATCCCTAGGCACTGAACATCTGAGTGTGTGCCCTGCGCGGCGGGGGCGGTGCTCCGTCTTTACAGCCAGTCCTTGGATCCTTCCAGTCACTCCCCACACGGTAAGTACTATCGCTGTCCACGTTTCACAAGTGAGGAAACTGAGCCGCCCATCGCGACCTCATGAGTTCAAGGTTACACGGCTGGTGGAGTCCTCACCCTCTCAAAATGCACACCAACCTCAGCTCGTTCCAGAGCCGCTGGGGAGTATAAAGGGTGCCGATGGCCAGGCAGCCCCACTGGCTGATGCACCATAGGCTCTGATGGAGGACTGAGATTGAGTGTTTTAAAAGCTCCCCGGAAGATTGTGCTGTGCATTCAGGGCTGAGGCCCCTGCCCCTCCCGCCGCTCAGAAAGAGCACCCGGAGCACAATGGGGCGGATCTGTCCGATGCCAGGTTGCGCCCAGATTAGCGTCCTCTGCCCCCGCTGCCGCTGGAGAGGGAACAGAGAGAGCAGGCCTCAGCCTGGCATGTCAGCCACTTCTCCCCTGTGGGGCGGCTGCGGCTGGGGGTGGGGTTCCTAGGGCTCAGAGCACAAAGGCTCCCTCTGCCCCCAGGCAGTGCCCAGACGCTGCCCTGCCTACCCAGCCCGCTCTGAACTCTGCCCACGTCTGGGGCCAGTCCCTTGACCCCCCACATTCCAGCAGGGACCCCGCGAGGCAGGAACAGACAGGGCTTTCAGGGTGCATGCCGGCCAGGGGGAACGAATTATTAATGAGAATTATCTGCCATGAGCACAGGGTGCCATTTCACGTGCCAAAGGTTGGCTGGCCCCGCCCCAGCCCTGGCTGCTTGGCTCTGGGGCCCTCATTCCAACTGTGCGAGGACAGAAACTTTATTCTCTTCCACAGCCAGAGGCCTCCGCCCCTCACCATCTGTGCAGCACCCCCTCTCGGCAAGCCCCCCCCGACCCACCCAGGGGCCAGAGCTTTCCTTCTCCAAGACTCAGCACAGAGCGGATTACATAAGGGTGATTTGAAAGTCAACTTTCCCAGGTCTTTTTAAGCCAAGGATTTTTATCGACAAGCCAAGTCGTTGCTGTCAAGATGTTGCCAAGATGCCAGAGTCACTGTTGCCCCAACCTGTTCTGGCTTTTCGGCACAGGGCCCTGACAGATGCAAACAGCCGCTGCAGCCGGGACAAGCTTCCTCTGGAAGGAGCCAGGCCATTTGGAGCCAGACAGCCCTTGGTGTGAATCCCGCCTCTGCCACCTACCTCCTATGGAACTTGAGGGCTCTGTTGGAAGTTTCTTACCTCAGTTTCCTGATCTGTAAAATAGGGGTGATGACCTTGACCTTCCAGGAATGCTGTGGGGTTGAAATGAGATAGTGGATGTGAAAAACCCCTAAGTGGGAGCATGGAGGGCATACAGCGAGGCAAGGCACAGTTTCGGTCAGGGACCTCAAAGACTGACTTAGGGCATCATCTTGGTCCTACTCCCAGAACCTCAGGTTGGGGCAGACCCAGAGTGACAATTGTCAGCAAATGTGTAAGCATATTCTCAAAACTTTTGATGACTTTTCCTTGCCTTATATGACAGAGCCTAGAAGGCACATTCCTTTCATCCATTGTGCCTACTCGGATTGATTGGTACTGTCTACAGAAGCTGCCCAGTGTAAGGGAGAACACTGAGAGATTAGTGATGTCTGCCACGAGAATAAAAAGTCAGGGCAGTGTTACATATGCTACATTTTACCATTCCTATTACAGAGCAAGGTCTAAAAATACTTCTCGCTTGAGTTTTTGTCTAGATGTGTGCAGCAGCCTCCACACAGGTCTCCTGGCTTCTTGGTTCTTCCCACCCTCCGATCCTCAACTTCTGCTGCTGGAGGGAATTTTCTAAAATGAAAATCGGATCATTTCATCCCATTACCTATCACTGACCCCTGGCTCCTCCCCTTGCTTGGAGGATCAAACCACACTACAGGGTTGACAGTCCAGGTCCCCACTGGCCTTCCCTGTCTCTTCCTTGGCCACTCATTTCCAGACACCCCCACCTATAGCCCCATTGATCTGAGCATCTTCAAGAGCGGAATTGTGAAGATTCAAGGCAGCTTGGAAAGTCAGACCGAAAACCCTGATCTGGAGTTGTAGACTCCAATCAAGATCAGAGGGGCAGCCAGAGACCTCCTCAGCATTTACCACTAGTATGTTTGACAAATGAGAGGGGGCTGGTAAACTTCCAAGGACCCCTGCGGTGTGGTTTACCAAGGCTGTCATCCGGCTCACCCTGAACCACACTGACCTGACGGGATTAGTACTGAGTTGCCCCGCGGACCTACTCTCTCTCCTGATTGCCCATTCCAAGACAGCTCCCTCATCAGCAAGACACAGGATGGAGGCTTTCAGGCACTGCTGGGTCCAAAACTCTCTTGCCTAGGGTCCAGACAGGCATAAGGGTTCCTGCCCCACCAGAGGCCAGTAGGGCTCCTCTCCAAACCCCCTCAGTCCTAACTCTTGCTAGTCCCCTGAAGGCAATCAGATAATTCAGTCTTTCAATTTCACAAACTTTACACTGAGCCCCTGCTCCAGCGAGGCTCAGGGATGAGCACGAATTGCTGAAGAGGCCTGAATGAGTGTCTTGAGGGAAAATACCTTCTTTAAAGAAAAGAACCGAAACAGACTTTTTTGTTTCTTATTTTCTATTTAACTTTTACTTTGGAATAATGTCAAGGTTCTAAATTACAAGAGTAGCACAAAGGATTCCCGCATACCCTTTCCCCAGATTCGCTGATTACTCGCATTTGTGAATTTGTTTCACCATTCTCTCTCTCTAGGTAGATCTTTTTTCTGAACCATTTGAGGGTAACTGGCAGAGACGATGTCCCCTTTGCCCTAAATACTTCAGTGTGTATTTCCTGAGAAGAGAGATACGCATATACCCACAGGACAATTAGCAAAATCGGGACATTTAGCATTGACATAACATTCTATCTAATCTACAGGTCTCACGAAAATTTAGCTAACCGTCCCAGTGATGCCCTTCAGAGCAGTTTTTCTCCCAGTTCAGAAACCCATCCAGAATTATATATCACATTTAATTTTCATGTCTCCTTAGTCTCCCCCAACTTGGGAACAATCCCTCCTCCTTTCTGTCTTTCATGATGTTGCCATTTTGAGAAGTGCTGGTCATTTACTCTGTAGGATATTCCTCAATTTTCATTTGTCAGGTATTTCTTCATGATGAGATCAGGCTGTGCGTTTCGGGCAGAGCAGAAAAGATTATTGTCTATTGTGCATTCTATTAAGAAATACTTGTTGGGGTGACTGGCTGGCTCAGTTGGTAAACTCTTGATCTTAATTAATAAATCTCTAATTAATAAATATTTAATTTAATTAATAAAATCTTTTAAAAAATAAAATCTTTAAAAATTTTTTAAATTATTTTTAACACTTTTTTTTTAAAGGTTTTATTTATTTATTTGACAGACAGAGATCACAGGTAGGCAGAGAGGCAGGCAGAGAAAGAGGAGGAAGCAGGCTCCCTGCTGAGCAGGGAGCCCGATGCGGGGTTTGATCCCAGGACCTGGGATCATGACGTGAGCTAAAGGCAGAAGCTTTAACCCACTGAGCCACCCAAGCGCCCCTAAAAAAAAAATTCTTAATGTCAGGTTGTCCCGTTACAGGTGATGGTTATTTTGGTCACTTGGTTAAGACGTGTCTACCAGTTTTACCTACTGTACAATTACTATTTTCTCTTTGTAATTCACAAGTAATTTCTAGGGGAGTACTTTGAGATTATACAGATATTTTATTCCTTTTTTTTGAAGATTTTGTTTAGTTATTTTGAAATAGAGTGAGCGAGAGAGCGAGCGAGAAAGCACGTGAGCAGGGTCAGAGGGAGAGGGAGAAGCAGACTCCCCACTGAGTAGGGACTCAATCTCAGGACCCTGGAATCATCACGAGAGCCGAAGGCATATGCTTAACAGGCTGAGCCACTTAGGCGCCCCAGATATTTTGTTCCTCATCAAACTTTCATTCTCTATGTTTAGATCTTGACAATTCTTATCTATATTAATTATTACTCTGATGATTACAAAATTGTGGCTCAAAATTTCTGTTGTTATTAGCAGTCTACTGTAAAGAAGAGCTTACAGTAGTTGTACATGTATGCTTGTTTAGATGACGGGCCATGAATTCTTATCTGAGCCAGTGGGTTATAATTCATTACTATCATTATTTACTTGATAACCAAACTGTCCCAGATTTGTTTGGGATGAAAGCTCATTCAAGCTGGCTGGTACGGCGTTTTGCTGATCTCTCTTATTCATTGAGTGCTAGCTTACTTTTAAGGGCAAAAGAATGCTCCCGACTCATCTTCTACTCTCTCTGGCCTGGCCCAGAAATCACCCCTTTCTCCACAGAGCTCTGGTTCCCTTGGTAGAGGATAGTATTTAGAAGCTAGGAGATGGGTGCCTAGGTGGCTCAGTGGGTTAAGCGGCTGCCTTCAGCTCAGGTCACGATCCTGGAGTCCCGGGATCAAGTCCTGTATTGGGCTCCCTACTCAATGGGGAATCTGCTTCTCCCTCTGACCCTCCCTTCTCTTGTGCTCTCTCTCTCATTCTCTCTCTCTCTCAAATATAAAAAAAGAAAATCGTTTAAAAAAAGAAGAAGAAGCTAGGAGCTAGGCACTGGGTGGGCTTATTATTTCTAGGTCCTCTCAGTGGACAGAACTAGGAAGTTCATGCGTACCTAAATAGAAATCCAGGAGTTCATCCCGTTACCTCCTAGTCCAGCCCAGTATCCCAACATTCTTCACGGCCTTCCCCATGGCATATCTGAGTGTCTATTTCAGTGAGAAACCTGGTTCTCAATATCCTCAGTGTAGTTAATCTTTTACTCAATCCTCCAGTACACAGAGAATAGTTTTAGAATTGCTAATCCATGCCACTGTGAAAAACAAGCCTTTTAGATAGCATTTTCAATATTTGTTTGTAATTCTTTAATTTTTTTTTTTTTTAAAGTAAGCTCTACACCCAATGTGGGGCTTGAACTCATGACCTGAGATCAAGAACCATATGTTCTACCGACTAAGCCAGCCAGGTGCCCCTTTAATCTTTTTTTTTTTTCTTCACAAATTTGCATATCATCCTTGCTCAGAGGCCATGCTCATCTTCTCTGTATATGGGCTGTATATAATTCTTTTTATCTTCAGACTGAGAATATATATCAACGTTCTGTATTCAGTGGGAGAAGATATTTGCAAACGACATATCAGATAAAAGGCTAGTATCCTAAAATCTATAAAGAACTTATCAAACTCAACACCCAAAGAACAAGTAATCCAATCAAGAAATGGGCAGAGGAGGGGCGCCTGGGTGGCTCAGTGGGTTAAGTCGCTGCCTTCGGCTCAGGTCATGATCTCAGGGTCCTGGGATAGAGCCCCGCGACGGGCTCTCTGCTCCGCAGGGAGCCTGCTTCCCTCTCTCTCTCTCTCTCTCTCTGCCTGCCTCTCTGCCTACTTGTGATCTCTGTCTGTCAAATAAATAAATAAAATCTTTAAGAAAAAAAAAAAAGAGGTGATTTATCACATATATGTAAATAGCTTAGTTTAGTTGTTACATAAGACTTTGTCATGTCAGCAAGTCATAAAAAAATCTGTCCTGTGTACTGAAAAAAAAAGTTCTGTATTCAAAAGTTACATGGATTGGTTCTTTTTTCCCTTCAGTATGGTTTGTTATTCATTTGAAATATAATTCAATAATTTATAAAATTATGAACACAGAGTGATTTCATTGGAGATTACTTCTTTCCGGGGCTTGTTTTAGTTCCCTTATCAATAACACATAACTAAACTTTCTTTTTCTGCTTTTTCACTTATCTTCTTGCTGCTTTTTGTTTTAATAAAGGAAATTAACTAATTTACATGTAAAGTGAAAGCTAATATGTCTGGTCTTTTTCCTGATACTTTGTTTTTGTTTTTTATTTGTTTACATCTTTTTTTTAAATTTTTTTTTAAAGATTTTATTTATTTATCAGAGAGAGAGGGAGAGAGAGCAAGCACAGGTAGACAGAATGGCAGGCAGAGGCAGAGGGAGAAGCAGGCTCCCTGCTGAGCAAGGAGCCCGATGTGGGACTCGATCCCAGGACGCTGGGATCATGACCTGAGCCGAAGGCAGCTGCCCAACCAACTGAGCCACCCAGGTGTCCCTACATCTTTTTTTAAAGATTTTATTTATTTATTTGACAGACAGAGATCACAAGTAGGCAGAGAGGCAGGCAGAGAGAGGAGGGAAGCAGGCTCCCCACCGAGCAGAAAACCCAACACGGGGCTCGATCCCAGGACTCTGAGATCATGACCTGAGCCGAAGGCAGAGGCTTAACCTCCTGAGTCACCCAGGCACCCCTGTTTACATCTTTAATATGTCTTTTTTTTTTGAAAGTAGGCTCCATGCCCAACATAGGGCTTGAACTCACAACTCTGAAATCAAGTCGGAAGCTCTACTGATTGGACCAACCATCTCCCCCACCTTCAATAGGAATGGGAGAGAATCAGCCCCTTTCATCTGCCAGTGTCCAGCATCTGGTCTGGAACATAATAAAGCTCAGTAAGCATTTGTGGAATGTTCACTAAAAGCTCAGCAAGTAGCTTTCCCTTGTACCTGGATAGATAGACATGGAGTCTTTGACCTCATTGAGATGATAGCAATGACTGTATCAGTAGTTGCTGAATAATGATGAGGAAAGTCTAAGCAGAGGGACTGAATGTTGCAATCACCGAGCAGACTATACTTGTTACTTCTGAACACTGACTAGGAACCAGGCATGGAGCTATATTATGTTATTTGATCCTCACAATAATCCTATTTCATAGATGAGGAAACAGGGTTTAGAGAAGTAATTTGTCTTCACAACTAGGAAGCAGTAGAGGTAGGATCTGAATCCAGACCTGATGTCAAAAATCTACCTTTTACCCATCACATGCCCCTGCATCTACATATTCAGAGACAAACACATACACGGGCAATCCCAGGATCTCTGAAGCTGTTGTTTACAAGATCAAAGTTTCCTTAACTGGACCCAACTGCCAGCCAGATGGCCAGAATGGCGGCTAATCCCACATGGTCATGCCCATGAAGGGATAAGGAAATGCTCCTTTAATGGCTTCGAAATGTACCACCATACAATGTCCTGCCCATCAAAGGTAACTCAGATTTGTAAGGTTTGGCCAAAGTATGAGGAAACGAACATTCTTGGGTTCTGCTGGTGGGAGTGTAAATAACAGGCAACATTGATAAGACCTTATTACAGGCCAGGCCCTTTACACCGGAGTTTCTCAACCTCAGTACTATTGACATTTGGGATAGGATCACTCTTTGTTGCTGGAGGGGCATGTTTAGCTGCCTCTCTGGGCTCTTCCATTCAGATGTTAGTGCTACCACACCCTGGCTGGACAACGGAAAACATCTCCAGACATTGCCCAGTGTCTGCAGAGGGGTAAAGTCACCCCCAGCTGAGAACCACCATTTACATGTATCAGACTAATGTAATTCTAACAACAATCCTATGAAATTGGTACTTTCATTATCCCCATTCTATAGATAAGGCAGCTGAGTCATCCATAGGTTAAGGTCCTATCTTTCAGGAACAGTAGAAAACAGATTAAAACCCAGGCAGTTAGAGTCCAGAAGCCACAATGATTCACTGTAGTGGGCACCCTTTCTGATCTGACATTTCCCTAGAACAATCTGAGACAATATAAAAAGAAATAAACATGCATGCCATTTGGCCCAGTCTAGAACTTTAAGGAAATGTACACACAGGATGCTCAGCTCAGCGTTTACTCTCACGAAAAGCTGGAAGGACAGTAAAGACCCATCCAGGGGGGGGTCATTCTTTCCTTTCCTTGTGGGCCTGAATGCTTAAGCACTGAACGCAAACCAAAATTATTATTATTATTAAAAGATTTTATTTATTTATTTTAGCAATGGGGGAGGGGCAAAAAGAGAGAGAGAGAGGCAGAGTCTCTGCTGATCGCGGAGCCCGATGTGGGGCTTCATCCCAAGACTCTGAAGTCATGACCTGAGCCGAAACCAAGAGTCAGACATGTAACCAACTGAGCCACGCCAGCGCCCCAAAATTGTTTTTTAACCTCATAAATTATTCTACAGACATTAAAAAGGGTTATACAGTACTGACACAGATAAAGGTCCTCCATATTTTACTGAATAATAATTTAAGAAAAGAGTAGAAAACCCCATGTAGACTATGGTTTTATTTAGAGAAAAAAATTTTTGTATGTAAAGCAAGGGGGAAAAGTACTGTTTGTACCTAGAGGTGATTTGCAGCAGCCCTTTCATTTGTTGAGAATATTACCTGATGGGATGCTTGGTGTGAGAGAAGGGCCAGTCACAAAGGCCACATACTGTATGATTCCATTTATGTGAAATGTCAGAATGGGCAGATCCATGGAGGCAGAAAGCTTGACGATTGCCAGGGGCTGCGGAGTGGGGCCGGGGGAGTGGCGGCTGATGCGTGTGGGGATTTTTTAATGAGGTGGTGAAAATGTTCTGGAATAAAATAGTGATGATGGTCCCATAACCTCGTGAACATACTAAAACTCACGGAATTGTATGCTTTTAAAGTGTGGATATTATAGTATCTGAACAATGTTTCAGAAAAGCAAATTCTGACAGAAATGCAAAGAGAAACTGACAGATCCAAAGCAATGATTAGGGAGCCATTGATGTGATGGAGTCTGGCTGCCCAGGAGGCCTTGGGACTCCTGGAGGGATATTTCCGACAGAGCATGGGAAGAGCAGCTACGGTTAATTGAATGTCAAAGAGTACCCGGACAAGATGGGGACATCCAGGGCTGACACAGGGCTTCCATGCACACAGATGGGTACTCATTTCTGCCCCAATGCTCTCTATGTTCAAGCCCCAAGAGGCTCTTGAATTAGAGGTTATTCCCTTCAATGGGCTTTGGTGGAGCCAAAGGGACAGTTTGGGGGTCCACCAGCCCCTACTCCTACCCCTAGTAAGCCCACAAGCCAGGTAAAAACAACAACAAAAACAACAACAAAAAAACTGTGCAATTACTGCAGGACAAGCCCTTCAGTCCCCACTTCCAACTTGACCGACTTCACCAAAACCCAACTCAAAATCACACAAACAACAAGGGGCCTTCTTTTCCTTGCATAATGAGAAATTCTGAGTAAGGCAGTACAGAATTGTTTATCCAAAAGCTAGAGGACATCGCTGAGGACTCAGATTCTTGCTTTTTTTGGCTCAACCACCATCAGATATTGGTCTCATCCTCAGGGGCGCAAGATGGCTGCAGCAGTTCCAGCTATCACATACTCACCATCAGTGTCCAGAGGCAGAAAAGGGTTTGGCTGGTTCTTCCCAGAAACCCTCCTACAGACCCTTTTCCCTCCTCAGAGTCAGAGCTGGACCACATGCCCTCCCCTGCCCCCAACCACTGGTAAACAGATGAGGACCTCTGTGATCTGCTTAGACTCATCAAGATAACTTGAGGAAAGCAGTAAGCTAATGGCTGGAGGGGTACACACCAGAACAAAATCTGGTTTTTATTGCAATGGAAGAAGGGGAACTGGCTGCCAGCTGTGGTGGCCCCACTGGAATTCCTCCTCCAGAGGCTTGCCCTCTATGACATGCTCTTTCCCAATTTCTCCAGGTAAATATATCTTCTATACTCACATCAATCTGTCTTCTCCTCAAGGAAGCCCTCCCTGTCCTCACTGGCTAGGTCAAAGAACCAGCATCTTCTTCACATCTCTGGCCACAGTTGCAACTAAATAATCACATATGTCATTCTCTAATGAAAGTCGGTCCCCAGAAGCAGACCTACCCTTTATTCCGAGGACACAGTCAGAACCTGACACACAGTAGGTACTCGATAAACATTTATTGGTTAGACAAATGCATCAGTATGTTACAAGAAGCAGATGTAAGTTCTGGAACATGATATTAAGAGCTTTCTCTGGGTGGTGAGATTTTTTTTTTATTAAAGTATAACACACAGCAGAGTGCTCACATCTTAGGCGTAGCTCAATGACTATATAAATGTGTAAGCAGCTGGGGGAGTGACATGGAGTAATTTTATTTTCCTCTCTGTCCTTCCATGGGAGGTTTAAATCTTTTTCAAATTTACAAGGGTCTGAGTCATTTCTACAAAAACAAACCTTTATTATTATTATTATTATTATTATAAACAAAGAAAATGTCATTTTCAACTATTGGGGATGTGGAAGGAACCCATGGGGTGCTAAGAATTTCTTCCTTCCTTTGTTTTGTTTTCTCTTCCTCCCCAATCCCGCAGCAGGGGCGCCCTCCTAGAGTTTTAGATAACCTGCTCCTTCCTCCAGGGGGTAAGTTGGAGTGTGTTACAAAGGCCCAAAAGGCTGTGCTGGGGTCAGGATTAAAATGAGGCAAAAGGTAAATTTTCATGAGAAAAAAGGTATAGGTGTCTGTGTCTTACTTTTCTTTTTCTCCCAAAGCAGGAATTTGGGGGATTTGAAACATTTGGCTCCTTTTTTTTTTTTTTTTAAGTTTTTATCTTTTTATTGGACGCAGAGAGAGACAAACAAGGGGAAGGAGGCAGAAGGAGAAGGAGAAGTAGGCTTCCCACTGAGCAGGGAGCCTGACACGGGGCTTGATCCCAGAAACCCGGGATCCCGACCCGAGCCAAAGGCAGATGCCCAACCAACTGAGCCACCCACGCGCCTCATGTTTGGCTCTTTAAATAAAGAACGGGAATTTACTCTTAAAGATGTGCCCATCTGAATCATTTGTATATGATGAAATGTTCATTGGTTCATTTGTTCAGTCACTCATTCATTCACTGGGGTCCGCCTGTAGGTGTGCGGAACACAGAAATGGTTCCGGTGCCTGACCCCGGAAAGACAGACAGCCACGACGACAATCTCTTCAGAGTGTGACTGGTGTACTAATGATTCCTCAGTGGGCACGACATAGAGCAGGGGCTATTGTCCCAGGGCAGGGGCATCTGATGTGGGTTTTGAAGCAGAGAAAGTGCAGAAAGGCATTTCAGGCAGAGAGAACAGCTGAGCCAAAGCACGGAGGTTAAGACAGCATAGCACGCTGAGTGCGGCGGTCAAGGGCATGGATGCACAGCCGAAAAGCCTGGGTTTGCGTCTTGCCTTAACCCACCTCTTAGCTGTACCATCTTAAGCGAGCTTTTTACTCTGTGCCTCAGTTTTTTCATCTATTAAATAGAGCTAATGACAGTGCCTACCCCTTAGGGTTCATGAGGACTAACTCAGATAAATCACCAAAGAGCTTATGCCTTTTTTTTTTTAAGATTTTATTGGGGGTGGGGCACCTGGGTGGCTCAGAAGTTAAGCCTCTGCGTTCAGCTCAGATCACGATCCCAGGGTCCTGGGACTGAGCCCCGCATCGGGCTCTCTGCTCCATGAGCCTGCTTCTTCCTCTTCCTCTGCCTGGTGCTCCCCCCTGCTTCTCTCTCTCTCAAATAAATAAATAAAATCTAAAAAAAAAGGAAAAAAAGGATTTTATTTGGGTGCCTGGGTGGCTCGGTTGGTTGGGTGTCTGCCTTTGGCCTGGGTCGTGATCTTGGGGCCCTGAGATCGAGTCTCATGTCGAGCTCCCTGATTCGAAGGGAGTCTTTCTCTCTGCTTGCTTCCCCCCATGCTTGTGTTTTCTCTCTCTCTGTGTCAAATAAATAAATAAAACCTTAAAAAAATATATTAAAAAATATTTTATTTATTGGGGTGCCTGGGTGGCTCAGTCATTAAGCATCTGCCTTCGGCTCAGGTCATGATCCCGGCGTCCTGGGATTGAACCCCACATTGGGCTCCCTGCTCAGTGGGGACCCTGCTTCCTCCAATCCCCTTGCTTGTGTTCCCTCTTTCACTGTTTCTCTGTCACATAGATAAAGAAAATCTATTTTAATACATCCCCTTAATTGCCTCTTTAAAGGCCTTAGCCCCAGAGGCGCATGGGCGGCACAGTCGGTTAAGCATCTGCCTTTGGCTCAGGCTATGGTCCCAGGTCCTGTCTTGGGGTCCTGGGATCGAGCCCCATGTTAGGCTCCTGGCTCGACAGGGAATCTGCTTCTCCTTCTGCCCCCTCTCTGACTTTGCTCACTCTCTCTCAAAAAAAATTAAAAAAATAAAGAGGCAATTAAGGTAAAATGAGGTCACTGGAATGTATCCTGATCCAGTTTGACTCTTATCCCCATAAGAAGAGAGAAGGACAAGACAAGCACGCAGGGAGGACCACATGAGGGCAAGGGAGAAGCCGGCCGCCTACATGCCAAGGAGAGAAGCTTCAGAAGGAATCCATGCTACGGCACCTTGCTCTGCAACTTGCCATCTCCAGAACTGTGAGAAAGTCAACTTCTCTTGTTCAGTCTGTGGCACTCCCCCATGACTGCTCGACTCATCCAGAGTCCAGGGGTGCAGTGGAGGGACTTGGGGTTGACTAGATGTGGGAGCTAAGGGACAGAGAGAGGACAACCGTGGATTCCGGCTGATGTAAGTGGAAGGAGGTGCGGTCGCCGAGATGGGACAGGGGTGAGGGCAAAGAGAGCGAATTCTGTTTCAGGCTGGTGAAGTATGCCAGGGGAGGAAATGCCTCCACGCCCTCCCATCTCTGCGTCCTGGCCTCTGAGTGTCCTGGCACCAGGCCTACAACGGCTCTACCAGCCACGCTGTGGTGACAGACGCTGTCCCACCCAGCCCCAGTGCAGCCTGGGTGGGGTGCAGCCAGCTGGGCCTTGCCACAACGTGCAGAAGTAAAGGAAGGGTGGACCAGCTGCGGCACAGGCCTCAGAGATAGGGCCAAGGGCGCCCATCCTTCTAGGAAAACAGTCTGGTCCCCAGGATACGGCTCGTATGTCTTATGTCACCTTGGCTATGTCACCTTGCCGCTGGCCCAGTCCAAGTCACAATTTTCTTGGGCATAGTGACTGGGCTTTCACCACTAGGAAGGGTAAGAGTGTCCACTCCCCGGCTGTCATGGCCAGGGCTCATAGGGGTGCGGTGCCTTGTCCGGCTGCTTGCATGTGTCTGTGGGCCCCTGGAGTCTGTGCTCTTCAGAGCTCTGATGGCCGGCTCGGTTCCAGGCTTCCCTCAAAGTGGACTTGGGCCATCTGCCCCAGACGTCCAGTCACTTCTAGAGGGGTCATCTCTGAACATGTATTACTAGATTCCTAGGTTTTATGGTTAAATCTGTTTTGTTTTGTTTTGTTTTGTTTTGTTTTGAAGGAGTTTCAAGGCTCATCTGCTATAAATATTTAATGTGAGAACTTGGAAGCCTTTGGAGGCCGGAACTGTAATTACCGCAAAGTGCTCGGGTGGCATAAATCCCTGCCAATTCCTGGGCCATCTGGGGAGCCCAGGCCCTGCCCCAGTGTAGCCCTTGGGGATTCCCCCCCACCCCCTCAGGGGTCCTGGCCAAAGCCACTTCCCATGGACTAGGTCCGAGCTCAGCCCGCCCGGGAAGCTGGCTGGCTTCCCGGCTGTGGTTTTTGTCCTGATGTGCTGGGAGCTGTCCCACGGTCTAAGGCCTGGCTTTGGCTAATGCCTCTCCTCCCAGCAGAGGGCTAGGGGAGACATGGGGCTTGCATCCAGTGAGGTCCTGGGTTCAGATCCCACCTCTACCTCCTAGAGGTCCACAGGACCTGAGTGTGGGCTCAGGAGCCAGATTCTGGATTAGAACCCACATTCAACCACTTCTCAGCTACATGGCCTTGGACATCTCATTGTTTCCTCTTCTCACGTAGGAAAGTAGAAGAGTACTGACCTTTGGGTACAGTAAGTACAGGCGAAGGGAAGGCATTAAATGACCCAATATGTATAAAGTGCTTGGAACAGTGTCTGACACAGACTAAAGGCCCAGCGAATGTGGGATACTACAGTTATTGTGCTTTTGAGGAGTGTCCCTTCAGCTCCCTGAGCCTCAGTTTCTCCATGAAAATGGGAGTGATAGGGGACCCTACCTCAGAGCACTGATCAGCTGATTAGATGAGATGATACAAGGAAAACATTTAGCACAGTACCTGGCAACTAGTGAATGTTCAGCAAGTTACTAGCCATTATTTTCATCATCCCAAACCCTTCCGGCAAGCTCACCCTCCAGAAAAACCGTCTAAGAGGTTAAAGGATGGAATTAGTGGGAAGAGAAGCAAAGCTCCACATCGAACCATTTCTAGAGTAAGGCTGCTGGCCACCCTGAAGCCCTGTAAGCCCCTTGGTGAGCAACACATGTCGGGCGAGGGACGGGGAACATGAAGGGTCCGCAAAGCAGCATGTCCTGAAGGCGAGGCTGGCAGCTGACGATCGGAAGCGGCCGGAAGGATGTCAGCTGTGGGGCTGGGGGACTGGGCTGGGGGGAGGCAGAATGCCAAGGCCAAGGGTGGGGCGGGGAGGGGCCCGGAATCTGAGCCAACGGGTGGGACGAGGGGCACCATTCCAATCTGGCTGGGAGCTCAGGCAAGTTCCTGCCCCTCTGAGCGGCACTTTGCTCATCTGTTAAGTGGGGCCAATGATGCATCCGATGACTCAAAGAACACATGTGC
This sequence comes from Mustela erminea, assembly GCF_009829155.1. Classification (NCBI taxonomy): domain Eukaryota; kingdom Metazoa; phylum Chordata; class Mammalia; order Carnivora; family Mustelidae; genus Mustela; species Mustela erminea. The sequence continues at coordinate 10,024,243 of NC_045625.1, read as the reverse complement.
ACTCCCTGCCAGGTGCGCGGTAGGTGCTCAGTCACAGGGCTGTTGCTGTGACCTGGAGGCCTAGACCAGTGTCGGGGAGAACCTGGGGACAAAGCCTCCTGTACGTGGGACGGAGCACAGAGAGGGGGCAGGACTGCTGACCCTGGCTTTAGAGCATCTTGGCTTTCCTCCTCAGCATCTTCTGCAGACTGTGCAGACCCGGGCAGTCTCCCCGGCATCCTAAATGCGGAAGCAGATTTCCCAACCTAAGAGTGGGGCTGGTGATGCCAGTGGGCACTGGAGAGGGACCCTGTGGGTGAGGCTGCCCTCCCAGGGACTGTCTGTAGCCCATCCCCATGCTCTGCAAACTGCTTCTTCCTGAGACTCACTCTGGGCCTTTCCTCCAACCAGGAGGCACCAGGATCATCATACATTCCTCCCCAGGCTCCAGACTGCAGGTCTGCAGAGCTGGGAGTTCAGACCCACTCCGCTCCGAGCACTGGGAGTCTGACCTCCAGCTGCGAGGTGATAAAATGCCTACACGATGAGAGGAAGTGAGGTGAATGACGGAGGTATTGTGACCGGCGTTAGGCTACTACTAACTGGTGATAGGTCAGTGGGAGAATCAGCTGCTCCCAGACCACAGCTGACCACAGGTAACTGAAACTGTGGGAAGCAAAACCTCAGGTAAGGGATCTACTGCATAACACAAATCTAGGACCCTGCAGCCCACACTCGCAGAAGGCACAGGCAGCGTGACAGGTGACAGGGACAGTGCGACATTTGCAGAAAGTGACCACATGCTGGGATTGAAATCATTCTGAGCCTGGTGTGACCACATGCATTAGAAATAAAAAGACCCCCTGGGGACCTGGGGGAGGGGAGCTGCCTAGGCACCCCATCAGTCTTGGTCGTGAGAACAACGGGATGTGTGGCCATCCTGCCTCATTGTTCCTGGGGTGTTTTTCAAAACCAGCATTTACTGAGCATCCCCTGTGTGCCAGGTCCGTGCTCTCTCTTGTGACTTCTCACCAGGAAGTGGCAGGTGTCATTATCATCTCCACTCCGTAGAGGACTAGGTTGAGGGTTGGAGAGTTCAAGTGACTTGCCCAAAGCAAGTATAAAGCAGCCCAGGGCTGTAAGACTCCATGATTTTAATAACCTGTGGAGCTGGTACCCCTCCCCCTGATACCCCCATTTTTCAGATGAGGAAATAGAGGCTACGGCACAAAACCCATAAATGGTAGATTGGAACTGGGGATCCGAACCCAGGTCTAAAGATGGGTATTAAGTCTTTACAGGGTGGGAAATTGAGGCTGAGGGCTGCTGGGACTTGCTTGGGAACGCACAGCTGGGGGTGGCAGGAGGCTGAGATTCAGGCCTGAGCTTCTAGAAAGGGAAACAAGTCTTAGAGGAAATGACCACAAATGCCTCCCACCCTATCCCAGACAGGAAGGGAAGGACAATGCCCCAGACAGACTGAAGGAGAGGGCTTCTCACCCCGTGGGCCCCAGACCCGGGGGGCCCCAAGGCGGACAGGCATCCATTATCTCGTGAGGTCTCAGGGTTGGGGCAGCTGAGCAAACAGCAGTCCCCTGGCAACGACACAAATTGGCCATTGAGGAAGATCAGGGCCTGGGGGAGGGGTGGGGCTGTTGCGACCAGTCCCCAAGTGGAGGAGGGAGGGGCTGCCTGCAGGGCATCCCAGCCACCAATCCTCTGTTTGTGGGTGAGAAAACTAAGACACTGCCCTGGGATCACAGAGCTAGTCAGTTCCATTCCCATCACTCTGGAGTCGGGTGGAAGGCTGGGTGTTGCCCTGGGGCCAGTGCGAGGTTCCGGGCATGAGGAGATGAGCCCAGGAAGCCACAAGTTGCTTCTAGTTAATCCCCGAGCCCAAATCCAGGTGCCTCAGAGCAGCCCAAGCCTGAGGAACTCAAGGTCCCATAGCAAGCAGAGGCTGTGGTTCTCTCCTTGCCCTGCTCCTCTGCTCCTGCTTTCTGGCAGCAGCTCTGATTCCCGCCCTACCCTTCTCTCCCATCCCCCCAGACCAGCTGCGTCCTTGGAGGGTGCACGAGGCTGGTCAGATTGCCACATGGCACGCGGGTGCCAGGTGTGGCTGAGACAGCTGGGAGGGCAGGTGGGCAGAGGGGGCGTGGCTGCTGGAGGCTCCAGCCAGGACAGAACCCACAGCAGCTGCGCCACACCTGCTCGGGGCTGCCCAAGGGGGCCCAGGCTTCCATGGCCGCCAGTCCCCAGGGTCTGCATCCTGAGTCTGCCACTGAAACTGGTTGGTGACCCTGGTTTGGAGTCTGTTCCTCTGCCAGGCCCTCAATATCCCCATCCGCAAAAGTATTTGCCTGGTGTGAAAATGTGGTGTGGTTGCACTGTGCATGGCACCGCGCCTCCCGGCACTGTGATGGTTGGGTTATTAAGATTATTATTGCCTCCTGGTGGCCTGAGAAGAAAAGGGCATGAAGCCAGAGACCCTCTGCACAAAGGCCTGGGGGTTCCTTGACCCCTGGAGTTCAGTTCTTCCTCCAAGTTGGGCCACCCCTTGACCCTGCTGTATACCATTCCCCTTTCCCCATTGCTCACCCCACACGTGTGGCAGCACAGCCCATAAATGTTGTGAAATTAGAGTCATTCTGGCTGGAGCAGAGCCAGCGGCCCAGAATTCCACACCTGGGTCTCCTCTTCCCAACCTTTCATTGACCCCGTCAAGGAATCCAAGGTTGTTCTCCTCTTCCTTTTCCTCTTCTTCCTCTTCTCCTCCCTTCTTTCTTCTTCCTCTTTCTCTTCTTCTTCTTCTTCTTCTTTTTTTTTTTTATTTTTTAAAGTAGGCTGGATGCCCAGTGTAGAGCCCAATGCACAGGGCTTGAACTCACAACTTTGAGATCAAGAGCCGGAAGCTTAACTGACGGAGCCACCCATGCACTCCCCACTCCCCAGGTTCCTTCTTGCACCCACTGGGTTCCATGACATCTACTCTGAGAACCACTGCCCAGGAGATGTGAACCAACCCCCTTATCCTGGCATTTAAGGCCTCCATTTCCTGCAACTCTTTTCAGCTTCTTACTCTTGCTTCCCATATTTGACCCTCCAGGTGGCCCCCAGCCCTTCGCTGCCTCCCAGATCTTTTTCTCTCTGTTTTGCATCTGACAGCTACCTCCTTACCTCCAGGAGCCTAGAAGCCCATAGTCTCCTGTGGGCTCTCCAGCTGACCTCTCTGACTGCCCAAAGGGGGCCCAGTCCTCCTCCCTGAGTCTCTCAGGCCCTGCAGAGCTCAAGCGGCAGGTGCATAGGGCTTGAGGGGCAGGATTTGGCAAGAGCAGGAGAGAGGGATCTAAGTGGGAGAAGGCAATGGGGGTAGAGGACAGAAACAAAGAAAAAATGAAAAAAAAGTGGGGGAAGGAAGCAGAGAGGAGGGCCAGTGTGGGGTCTGGCAGCATGACCATCCCATCTCTTTCTGCCCCACTTTGCCCTGAAGCCAAGCCCGTCACCCCCAATTCCAGTGGGATTCCAGGAGCTCCATTCAGGGCCCAAGGTGGATCAGCAGCCCAGGGACCAAGGGACAGACAGGGAGACCACCCATCCTGGGTCTCTGGTCCCTCAGTCTTCTGGGTCAAGTGTGAGGACAGAGCTAGTCCAGATCCCAGCTGGGGCCACACTGGGAGGGCTCAGTGAAGTAGGACAGGGTTTAGCCCAACTCCGTGAGCAGAGCTGTGGCCATGCTTGTCTTTCCGATGCTGCTGGGTCAGCAGGCTAGGTGCCACTGGTTTCATCTCTCAGGGCTCTGCTCCCAGATGATCTGCCCTCCTCGGTAATTCCTAGGGTAGGGTCAAGTTCCCCCAAAAGACCAGGAAGTGAGGGTAGGGCCACCAGATGCCAACTTTGGTTCTCTGCCTTCACAGATGCCCCAGAGCCAGTCCTCACCCTTCTCAACTGTTCTCCCCCAGAGCCAGGATGGACACAGGGAGCCCAAGGGCTGGACACCAGCTTCATCTGGGATCTCTCTATATAGAATCCAGGGGAGGCTGAACCCAGCGAGGCTAGGATGGTCATTCAGGGGACTTGGGCAAGTGTTGCAGGACCTGATCATTTATTTGGCTCCAAGCAAACAAGTAATGCATATGTTTTCTCAGGGGATTCATGCAAGCATCTGGCGGTTCACTACGTACTGGGCACCTGCTTTATGCTCTGCCCATGCTGGATTCCTCCAGAGGTCCCCAAAGCTGGCCCTGGCACCATGGAGAGAGCAGTGGGGGTCAGGGGAACCATCCACGGGGCCTCTGAGTTCGGACACTTTGGGCTTGAGTTCTGGCTCTCTTTCCTTGTTGTGCTGCGGCTAAAGCCTAGGGCAAACTGAATCTCAGTTTCCCCATCTGTGAAATGGGTGTGAAGTTTCCTGCGAGGTAGGATCTCATGAGAAAAATCACAGGGAATAAGGGATATGAAAGGAAAACCAACACTGTACTGATCGGAGTGACATAGAATATATATAATGTAGCCCGGCTCATTTATTCCTGCATCTCATCACTCAGAAAGCATTTTCAAGACCTCCTCTGGGCCTGGGCTGAGCACAGCGAAGAATGACGGACTTGCAGTCAGGGTGGCATGGCAAGACGGACAGTTTAGGACTCAGGCCTGGTCTCCATTCTGGCTCTACCGCCCACCGGTCGCACTGGTTTGGGGAACTTACCTCCCAACTCAGACCCTAGTCTCCTCATCTGCAAAAAATAAGATTGTACTGGGTTGTCCTTATCAACTGAGACTGGCAGGTCTTTGAGTGCTCTGAGTTTCACTCCCTCTCCTGCCCTGATTATTGTTGGCCTGGAGTTAATTTCTTCTGGAAGCATCTAGAAAGCAGTGGGTGGGGCTTGACCCCAGGCTGCAAGCTGGAAGACAGATGGAGCCACTGAGGCCTGAAGGGGCACAAGTTCTTGGTAACCACTGGAAGGGAGCAGCCATTTCCTGACCACTTTTTAGGCCCAAGGCCCCAGGCCAGGTTCTGTTTGTCTCATTTCACGAGGCAGCCCCTCCTTTCTCAGAGCCCCTTGGACCAAGTGTCACTGTTTCCACTTTACAGAGAGAAAACAGAGTTCAAAGGGGAAGTCACTAGAAAGATGCCCACCCCCACAACTGTTCACAGCTGCCTCCTTTAAGGAGTCAGGCTGGAGGTATGGGGGAGTGAATGGACACTTGCATCTTTTATTTTTTTAGTATATATATACATATATATATGTATGTATTTGCAGAATGTAATTTAAGACATTCTTAAGATGCAGGCACAGGCCTCACCTGAAGAAAAACAACAGCCACAACCCCGGGAACTTGGAAAAACGGGTAACTGTCCTCCTGTTGTGTCCCGGATGTTTTAAGAGTTTTAAAAAGTAAATAAATACCATAAAAGTCCTCTCGGGCTAGGCTGAGGTCCTGTCTCCACAAGTTGGATGAGCGCACAGAGGCGCTGCCCAGACACCCGCCCCTGCCCCCCTCATTCCATCCGAATCTGGGCCTGGCTCGAGGAGTGTGTCCATGACCTTCGTGGTGCTCATCCCAGGGCCTCAGAGATTTCTCCTTCTCTGTAAAAGTTACTGGAACGTGGGATTGGCCCAAGAAGCCTGTGGTTAAGTGTCCCTGAACCCGAGAGCTTGGAACGGAGGCCCAGGGCCACGGCCCGTGGTTGGGAGAGTGGGTGGTGGTCAAGTCCCCTGAGCTTCTCCGGTTCCCTCTGGCATCTGGGTCACTCTGCTACCCAAACAGAAAAACGGTCTTAGAAAAACACAGGCTAAAAATATGATAAGATAAATAAATACAACCGAGTTTCTAGGTCTAGCAAATTGTATGTCAAGAGAGCCAGAACAGAAGGTGTAACTCTGACGCCACAAGGAACCGCCAGAGGCCAGGAACCAGGAGGGAAGAAAGCCACTGCATTCCCACTTTTCCAGAAAGGGTGAGTCCAGCAGTCAGGGACTATTAGCCCAACACTGATTGCCAAGCAGTTCTGGACAGATTATCCAGCAGTGATCTGAGAGTCCTCAGAAAAGGACGCGGTGACTAGAAATGCCAAGGAGGGTCACTGGGAATGAAATCACTATGCTCTTCCCTCTCTCCTTTACCAACAGGGCAACCGTGCCCTTCCAGATAATTCCTGTCCTCCCAGGGTTCCCTAAGACATGGGGGATTATCTTCTTACCTTCCGGACTACACTAGAAACCCGCGTACTTGCGATATAATACTTCAATAACTCAGCTCACCATCACAGAGCACTTAACAATGTGCCAGATGCTGTTCCAAGCACTTTGCATGTATTAAAACTCAATGCTCAAAACAAGTGTAGGAGGTGGGTATTAATCATTATCCTAATTGTAGACACGAAGAAAAGGAAGCACAGAACAGAAGCACAGAACTTCCCGAGGTCACAGAGGATGGACTCTGGGGCCAGATCTGAACGCACTTGTGGGCCTTCTGACCCCACTGTGCACAGCAGGTATTAAGCCCTGACATCCCTGATTGATTAGCAGAGGAGGGTGGGACTGGGAGTAAAAGCCCTGATCATACCAGGAGTGCCAATCAATGTGCCCCGCCCCACCGTGCACGTGATCCATGCTGGGCCAATCACATGCTGCCCAAGGATCCTGTGAGCTTTGGGGCGCACTGGCTTAACCGCCCTGCTTCCTGTCCTTTCCATCATTGATTCCCCCCAGCCCCTTCCCATATGGTCTCTTTGGGCCATGGATACTTTCTGTTCTTTGCAACCAGAGAGCCAGGCTTGAGGTAGGAGCTCATTGCTCTCCTCCCTACCCAGATCCGCTCCTAAGGGAGTGGGCGCTCCTTCACCGCACAGTTAGTTCATGATTCATGAGCATGGATGGGTGCGGATGGGTGCAAAAACAAAACAAAACAAAACAAAACAAAAAACCAAAGCAGAATCCGTGGAAATCTCCAGTGGTAGGCCACAGGGCTCTGTCTGTAGCATTTCCCATTGATCATCATTTTCACAGTTTGAATTTGGAACACGGAAGACCTGCTCATAAAATTCGCAGCTGCCACAGTGGAGGAATCAACGTTTTGTGCAACAGAAGCCAGACTTAAGAATGCTTTCAGGACTAGATGGCTGGTTCAGATCCAAGAGAATGACACCTAATCAACATAACATAACATTTTGCGTTTTCGATAAATCCATTGTGCAAGTGCCATATAGGGAAGGGAGAGTTGGCTGGACAGTGCTTTGTGGGAAAAAGCCCTCCCTGCAAATTCATTGAGTCACCAGAATAATGCAGCTGTTGCAAAGACAAATGCCTCCAGCAATGCAGGCTGCATTGTTAGAGATTGTCTAGAAAACTGGAAATGACAGGGCCTTTCAACTTGGCATTTGTTGGCCCATACACAGAGAGCATGTTTCCAGGTCTGGTCCCCATACTTTAGTAGGAGTGACAATAACAATGGCAGTGCAGTCCAGTAAAGGTGGCTCCGGTGTTGCTCCCACCTGGAGAGCTAGGACCCCTGTGTGCAAGTAACTGCAGGGGAAGTCTGGAGAAGCCCCAAAGATACAATCGTAGGGGACCAGCTGTAAAGACCACAGAGATGCTTTAGCTGAAGCCCTTTGGGAGGCAAGTCAACAGAAAACAAAACAATACACAACAACAACAAAACCACACTGGAGCTGACTTGGCAAAAACAGGACCTTGAGGGGCGCCTGAGTGGCTCAGTGGGTTAAGCCTCTGTCTTTGGCTCAGGTCATGATCTCAGGGTCCTGGGATCCAGTCCTGCATTGGGTTCTTTGCTCAGCAGGGATCCTGCTTCCCACTCTCTCTCTGCCTGCCTCTCTGCTTACTTGTGATCTCTCTCTCTCTGTCAAATAAATAAATAAAATCTTAAAACAAAAACAAAAACAGGACTTTGAGGAAATTGGAGCAGTTTAGGCTGGCAGCCTCGGGAACCAGTGCTGGGAGCTGGAAAGCTGGCAGGAACCAGAGCAGTCTGACTTTCCACCTTTGCTCTGCGGGCTTTCGATACAAAACAGCCTTCTCTGTTTCCTGGGGCCCTGTGGGAAAGCGCACCCCAACCCTGGCATTGCATGATGCCCTAAACTGCTCAGGACCATGGGTGGTGGAGACAAGGGATGGAGGAGGGGGTGAGGAAGCCAGAAGCGGGCAGGAGGGGTGGACAGGGGCCAGCAAGGTAGGGCAGAGTATTAGAGACCAACTCAACAAACACCTGAATGCCCATGGCCCAGCTCTGAGCCAGAATTACCCCCAGGAGCAAGGACTGTTCCGGGTCCCCTGTGTCCCCTCCCTTCTTCTCCTCATAGTTAACCACTCTGGTGATTGGGAAGTTTGGCGTTCCCTGCTTTACTTAGTTTCAGTACCGTGGATGTATGCCTGAGTAAAGAAGGGTTGCCTTCGGCATGTCTTAATTTTCATAAGATGGGACCTTGTCTAGAGCACCCTCTGCTACGTTGTTATTTGCTGAGCTGACGCTGATGGTTTGTGAGACGTTTGTACATCGATTTCAGAGCTATGTGTTGTTCATGTCCCTGGCGGGGTAGCTGTCATGGTTTGGCTATACAATCATCTATTTCTACAGTTTTTGACTATTTGGATTGTTTGTAGCCTCTCAGAGCTAGCTGGCTGTGTCCCTGCACTGGAATTGCAGGGATGTGTGCTGGGCCTAGCTCCGACTCTGTTGGGACAGTATGAGGCAGATTCTGACTCACCCAAGACTTTCCAACAGTGGGAGTTTCCTGGGGGCATCTGGGTGGTTCAATCATTAAGTGTCTGCCTTCAGCTCAGGTCATGATCCCAGGGTACTGGGATCAGGCCCCACATCAGGCTCCCTGCTCTGCGGGAAGCCTGCTTCTCCCTCTCCCACTCCCCCTGCTTGTGTTCCCTCTCTTGCTGTCTCTCTCTCTGTCGGATAAATAAATAAAATCTTAAAAAAAAAAAAATAGTGGGGGACATCTGGGTGGTTCAGTGGGTTGAGCCACTGCCTTTGGCTTGGGTCATGATCTCAGGGTCCTAGGATCAAGCCCTGCATTGGGGCCTCTGCTCGGCGGGGAGCCTGCTTCCCGCTCTCTTTTCTGCCTGCCTCTCTGCCTACTTGTGATCTGTCAAATAAATAAAATCTTTAAAAAAGATAAAAAATAAATAGTGGGAGTTTCCTGTGATGGGGTAGGCTATCGTGAGGGGTAGTGAGGTCCCATTCATAGAGGAGTGGGCTACGTGTTGGGGGCGGACGGGGGCTCATACCCCAACTTCCCCAAGCTATATTGAAAGAGTGTCTGGTGCATGGAATGAGCCAAGGCCTTGGGGGTGATCGACATGGATCAGAATCTAAACTTTACTACTTTTTTTTCCTAAGATTTTATTTATTTATTTGAGAATGAGTGAGAGAGAGAGAGAGTGAGCAGGGGGAGGGAGAAGGAGAAGCGAATTCCCAGTGGAGCAGGGGAGTCCGATGCGGGGCTCGAGCCCAGGACCCTGAGGTCATGATCTGAGCTGAAGGCAGATATTTAACCAACTGAGCCACCCAGGCACCCCAGGTTGACCACTTTCTGGCTGTGTGACCTTGAGCAAGTAATTTCACTCTCTGAATTTCCAGTTTCATCTTTCAAGTGGCTGTGTACTCATGGCAATTTGAGAGGGAACCGAGGGGTGTGGGAAGGCAGGTATTTTGAGAAAAAGAAGAAAGGCAAGGCTGGTCCCGGGACCGTGGGTCACCTTCAAGACTCAAAGTGAGGGGCGCCTGGGTGGCTCAGCCATTAAGTGTCTGTCTTCAGCTCAGGTCATGATCCCAGGGACCTGGGATTGAGCCCCACATCGGGCTCCCTGCTCTGCAGGAAGCCTGATTCTCCCTCTCCCACTTCCCATGCTAGTGTTCCCTCTCTTGCTGTGTCTCTCTCTGTCAAATACATAAATAAAACCCTTTTTAAAAATGATAATTAAAAAAAAGAGTCAAAGTGAGAGTAGAAAAGTCCAGCAAAACCTGGACAATCTGGGCTGGGGAGAGAATGTGGCAGTCTCCCTGAGAAGGAAGAGAAAGTCTAGAGGTGGCAAAAGGGATGGAAACATCCTTGAGGACCCTTATGGAGAGGTTAGAATCAGACTTTCCCAATCCCAGGGGCAGAACCTGGGCCAGTGAAATACTTCTGCCGCCGTGGTGACCATGATCCACCACTCAGGCCCTCCCTTCCCCTACCACGGACCAAACCCTCTGCCCAAGACCCTCAGCCTCCACTGGGCATGGAGTTGGACTGTCCTGGGGTACCAGGTTCTTTCCACGTTGTGAGATATCCCCCGCTGCGGGCCGCTTGGGTGAGCCTGGCAAAGGACATTCAGAGCGTCACGTTTGGATTTTAGGCTTGTGGCTGTCGCAAGCTCTCCCACTTCTCTGAGGGCTTACTGCTTGCCAGGAGCCCTTCTGGCACCATCTCACCGATTCCTTAGAAGACAGACACTGTGACGGTGCTCATTTTACAGTTGAGGAAACAGGGCCCTGAGTGATCAGGTGACTTGCCTGGTATGCAGAGCTAGAGTGGCAGAACTCGAGTTTAACCCAGACCGGTGGCTCTAATGCCCCATCTCGGGGGCAGGAGCTCTGACTTAGTCTGGGGGATGGGCAAGGGAAGGCGCCCTGGAAAAGTGATATTTGAGCCAGAGCCCAAGCACGAGGCCAAGAGGATGGGGAGCCCTGTGTACACAGGCCAGGTTGGGAGTAAAGCTGGAGGGATGGGGAAAAGGGCCCTTGAGCTGAGTTTGGGGAGCCAGGTGGGGGTGGGAGGGCAGCGGACAGGGACAGGATGCGGCCGGAGAGGTGGATATGCTTTGGCTCCTGAGGCCCCTGGAATTCATGGTGGGTAGTTTCAGCCAAAACTCCGCTGTCAAGCAAAAAGGTTTTAATCCTGGGGGCTGGCTCAGTCAGTAGAGCATGTGACTCTTGATCTTCGGGTCGTGAATAGTTCAGGCACCAAGGTGGGCCTAGGGCTTACTTTAAAAAAAGAATGGGTGGGGGGGCCTGGGTGGCTCAGTCAGTTAAATGTCTGCCTTCAGCTCAGATCATGATCCCAGGACCCTGGGATTGACCCTTACAACCTCCTCCCACCCTCCCTTTGCTCCTCCTCCCTGCTTGTGCTCTCCTGCTCTCTCGGTCAAATAAATACAATCTTTTTTTTTTTTTTTTTTTAAGGGAGAGAACATGAGTAGGGGGAGAGGCAGGCAGTGAGACAGGGAGAGAATCTTAAACAGGCCCCATACCCAGCATGGAGCCGGACATGAGGCCTCTTACGACCCTGAGATCATGACCTGAGCCAAAAAAAGAGTCAGATGGTTAGCTGGCTGAGCCACTCAGGCGCCCCCCCCCCCAAAAGATTTTAACCCGAGCTCCGGCTCTACCAGCTGAGTAGTCCCTGGGCTGGTGGCCAAGGTCTGTTCCCAGGGCTCTGGGAGTGATGGGCTGGACTAGGTTAGGTGGTTTGGGGCCCTCCAGGTAGAGCAGGAGCAGCCAGTTGGCTGGGGAAATGCCAGAGGGGGCATGGACTCGGAGGCGGGGTTGCCTGCGCAGAGGGAGGGGAGAGGGCCCAGGAGCCAGACAACTCTGGGGAGCTGCGTATGCACCCATGTCTGGGGATGAGGTAGTGGCCTTATAGGCCCAACTCAGTGACCTGGGCCCTTTTGGAGTTAGGATGCGGGTGGTGCCGCCTCAAAGCCACCATTGTCGTCCCTTCTCCCGCCTGACTGTCTGGGACCTAAAATAGAGCAAGAGCACAGTGGATCTCGTGAGAAGAGTCTGGCAAAGAGGTCGGGGGGTGGGTGTGTGTGGAGGGGTGTGAGTCATGGCTGGGAACCCTTGAGTTTGAAGCTCCCAAAGCCCAGCTCCCCCACCTCCCGGCTTCCAGGGAGCCTGGAATCCACGGGATAGTGGCGGGGAGGATATCTCTGTCCCATCCCTGGCCCATTGGAGGGACTGGGCCCAGCTCTGCCATAGAGGTGCTGGATGACTGGGCCACATATGCCCCTTCAGGGCCTCAGTTTCCCAGATGTACCAGGAGTTAGGGACCTTGGCATCTGCTTGAAGCTCCTGGAATTCATGGCAGATGGTCCTACAGGCCCACAAAGTCAGACAGACATGGGTTAAGTCCTAGTTCCTTTCCTATTGCCTGAGTGGCCTTGGGCAAGTCCCCCCCACCTTGTGGAGCTTCCATTCCCTCATCTGTAAAATGAACATTGAAACCAAATCCCATTCTTGTCTGATATCAGCTTCAACTATCCAGCAAGGAACTCGACAGCTCCTGGAGCCTCCTCACCATCTCCATATCCTCGGATGCCACATTTTGTGCTGCCAGGATGTTAGCAAGTGACCCCACTTTCTCATGCCCTGTGCTTTACCCACACTACCTCTGAGCCCCCCCCACATTCGGCAGGGCAGAGCTGGGTATCTGTTCCAGCCCCCTCCATGGGAGCTGTTCAGCCTCAGTACTGGACACTCCAAGAGGAAAGAGGTCCTGGCACCAGGGTGGGCTCTCCTGGGCACCTACCACACGTGCCAGGCCTTGCCCTTGGCTCAAGCCTGCAGTCCCTGGGGGACGGGGATGTACAACCCCATTGCACACATGGGGAAACCGGCTCCTCTCAAAGGGGTCTGGGAGCCCTGGGCGAATGACTCGCCTCTGTGCGCGGGTTCAGGCGCGCGCGGTGTTTGGGGCTGGCATGCCCTCTAGCGGCCGCCGTGCGCGTCGTCTGGCCCCGCGATCCGAGCTGCCCAAGGTCCGGCCGGCGGTGGTGGCCGGCGTGGAAGTCCCTAATCCGGGCCGCCCGGAGGTTCTGTCCGCTGCGCCCCACCTCCCAGTAGCTGAGAGCCGTCTCTCCCAACCTGTCATTTTGGCTTCCCAGAGACTCTGAGGCGGCTGCGCACCCCGCCCTGATTGCCATGGAGACCGCTTGTACACAACTTCTCCCATCCCCTCTACCTTGTCCCAAGTGAGGGCTGCAGGCCGGACCAGCGCCTGCCTGGGAGAGAGCCCACCGGGCCCGGCGGCCTGGGGCCCATGAACAGCGGGGCCCCAGGGCCGCTGGCCGTGGAGAGAGTGAAATTCTTCGGCCGGCACCGTGGGGAGGTGAGGTCCAGTAGGGCTCTGCTGACTCTCGGCTCCTGTCTTTGGGTTTAGAGTGGTTCCTGATTCTGCCTTGGGTTCTCTGGCCCCCAGCTCCAGATTCTAAGCTCTGGTTCTTGAGGGCTCAAACGCTTGACCGACTCCAGTGTTCTTTTGACTTTGGCTTTAAAGTGAATGCATGGTTTAGAGTAGGTCTTCAACTCCTAGGTCTAGGCTCCATCTCTAGAATGGGCTCTTGGCTCTGGGGTGTTAGGCTCTACTCCTAGAAAAGGCTCCAGCCTCTACCTTCAATGAGGGCTCTGAGCTGCGGGCTCAGGTTTTACAGAATTCTAGAGAGGGCTCCAAGTTCTTGCCTCGGACTGCAAGAGTGGTTCTGGCATTCCGGGCTGTGGTTGTAGAGGGAAGCCTGAAGTCCAAGCTCCCACCCGGGGTTCCTGGGGCAGTGTTTGGGGCTGTTCCTGGAGTCTAAGGTCAGGGTAAACTGACAGGTGTTTCTTGCCCCAGGCTGGAGCTACTTCTGTGCTCTCCTTCCAGGTCAACTCCTCCGCCTTCTCTCCAGATGGCCAGAGGCTGCTGACAGCATCTGAGGATGGCTGTGTGTATGGCTGGGAGACCCACAGCGGGCAGCTGCTGTGGAGGCTGAGTGGCCACACAGGTGGGGCTCCTCAGGCTGGATGTGGACACGAAGGCCTGTGGTTCTGTCTGGCATTCTGTAGAGCCTATCACAGTGACCTCTGGCATCTGACCTGGGCATCCAGACAAGACAGTCTGGGCAGGGCTGGAGCAGTAGAGAAAGGACACAGGACATGCTCCCTGGGAACTTTGATGCCAACAGACCTGGACTCAGATCCTACTACTGTTTTTGTTTGTTTTTGTTTTTAAAGATTTTATTTATTTATTTGACAGAGATCACAAGTAGAGAGGCAGGCAGAGAGAGAGAGAGAGAGAGAGAGAGAGAGAGAGGGAAGCAGGCTCCCTGCTGAGACTCTATCCCAGGACCCCGAGATCATGACCTGAGCCGAAGGCAGCGGCTTAACCCACTGAGCCACCCTGGCGCCCTGTTTTTAATTTTTTAATCTCTACACCCAACATGGGGCTGGAACACATGACCCTGAGATCAAGAGTCACATGCTCTACTGATTGAGCCAGCCAGGTGTCCCAACTCTACTATTGTTCTAAAAATTGTTTAAAAATATACATATTTACTGTCTTCACCATTCTTAAATGCACAGTTCAGTAGTGTTAAGTATGTTCGTTATGTAACTGGTCTCCAGAACTCTTTATCTTGCAAACTGTAAACTTTATACCCATTAAACTCCCCATTCCTCCCTTGTTTTAGACCCTGGCAACCACCATGCTTTCTCAATGAATTTACTCTAGGTACCTTGTGTAAGTGGAATCATACAGTATTTCTCTTTGTGACTTGCTTACTTCACTTGGCATAATGTCCTTCAAGGTTTCATCTATGTTAAACTACTTTTTTGACTGTGATCATAAGTTGTGTCACTTGAGCCTCCATTTCCTTCTCTTTAGAGATAGTTGCTACCCTATGGGATGAGATAATTCAAGCGAAGTGCCTAGCACCCAGTAAGGACCCAGTAGATTTAACTACTGTAATTATTACTGAGACAAGAAAAAAATCTGGTGATTACAGGGCAGACTGCCTAATGCTAATAATACAGGAAGTCCAGTGCTAGAACTCTGAACCCAGGGTGGGCTCTCAAAAAGTTACTGGGAAGTGTCTGCATTTGCTTTTGGTATTGATTTTACAAATGTGCAAATTAGGGTTGGGGTGTTCCAGGTGAAGCCATGGAAGCTTGGCTTGCCAGATAGCTGAAGGGTGAGAGGGTTAGAAGGGAGTGAGAAGGCAAGCAGGTGACAAGGCTGGGAGAAATTAGCAGGGGCTGGCCAGCAAGGGCTGGAAGTGGAGGGCAGCACCCTGTTCCCTGACCATGGCTGCTTACCCAGGTCCCGTGAAGTTCTGCCGCTTCTCCCCTGATGGCCGCCTTTTTGCCACTACCTCTTGTGACTGTACCATCCGCCTGTGGGATGCAGCAGAAGCTAAGTGTCTGCATGTCCTAAAGGGTAAGCGGGATGGGACAGGAGCCAAGCAGCCAGGCCTGGGTTCCTTTTTAGATCTTGCTGTGTCCTGTTCCACCATGACCCCTCTCCAACTTCGTATCTGCAGGTCACCAGCGGAGTGTGGAGACGGTCAGCTTCAGCCCTGACTCAAAGCAGCTGGCATCAGGTGGCTGGGACAAGCGGGTGATGCTCTGGGAAGTGCAGGTATGTGGAAGGGTGGCCAGAGCAGGACCTGGGACCAGGAGGAGACACACCCCACCCCCAACAGTGGCCCCAGAAAGGTCGTTCCATCTTCCCTACTGCCCATGCCCCCAGCTGACAATCCATCTCCCCATGAGGTTGACCTGGCCTGTCCTCTCCTGTCAAGGCTCAGGTAGTCTCCCCAGACCCTGTGTCATCACCTTACCCATGCAGCTTGCAAGGAGGGCCTGATCTGACCCATCTGAGGCCTAGAATCTGGTACAAGACTTCTGGGCTGTCCTCCAAAGCTCAGGGCTCTCTCCTGCAGTCTGGCCAGATGCTGCGCCACTTGGGAGGGCACCAAGACGCCATCCAGAGCAGTGACTTCGCACCCAGCTCAGACTTCCTGGTGAGCCACACCACCTCTGCCTGAGCCCACCTCAAGGAACCTGGAGCCCATACCCACTTTCCCACCTGGGGCTGAGCTGTGGTTAGAATCCCAGACCTTGAGTGACTGCTCTTCTGAGCCCGTTTCCTCATCTGTAAGATGGGAAATTCAGCCGGGCTCAGAATGCCTGCTTTCTCGGAGTCTGGCTAGCTAGGAACCACAATGGCGGGCACGGGTTAGCTGGTTCATGCTCACAGCAGATGTCTGCAGGCCACTGGCTCCTGGGACTCCACTATTTGCATCTGGGACCTGCGGATGGAGACCCCGGTAATATTCCCCCACGAGCTGGAGGGCCACAGTGGTAACATCAGCTGCCTGTGCTACTCGGCATCCGGCCTCCTGGTGAGCTGGGTTTCCCTGGGTTCTGGGCTGGTCCCCTGCTGGCTCCAGACCCATGGGCTTAGAGCTGTCTGCTGTCCAGGCTTCTGGCTCCTGGGATAAGACTATCCACATCTGGAAGCCCTCTACCAGAAGCCTGCTTGTTCAGCTCAAGGGCCACGTTACCTGGGTGAAGAGCATAGCTTTCTCCCCGGATGAGTCACAGCTGGTCAGTGCTGGCTACTCCCGCACGGTAAGCCCAGCCCACCTGGCAAACTCCTATGCCAACATCTTCCATTAGCAAAACCCTCAGCACTTTAGAAATGTCCATATCCTATTTGCCCTAAATGGGAGGGTTCCACAGGCAGAACGCAACTGCCAACCTCCTCTGTACCTATTGCCTGGCACCAAGGTCTGTGCTGGCCCAAATGCTAGTGGCAATGACTTTTTCTTTTTTAGAGATTTTGAGAGTGCCCTAAGGGAGAAGCAGATTGCCCACACTGAGAAGAAGGCCAATGCGGGGCCTGATCCCGGGATCATGACCTGAGCCAAGGGCAGCTGCTTAACACACTAAGCCACCCTGGTGCCTGTCCACTTTGAGAGTGTGTATGGGAGTAGGGAGGGGCGGAAGCTAAGGGAGAGACAGAGAATATCTTAAGCAGACTCCCTGCTCTCAGCCCAATGCAGAGCTCAAACTCATGACTGAGATCATGACCTGAGCCAAAACCAAGAATCAAAGGCTTGACCAACTGTACCACCCAGCTGCCCCTGGCATTGACATTTTTAAGACTCATCACAGCTTCAGGGAAAAGAAAACCGCACTGCCCTGATTTTTTACATCAGATATTATGCTGAGCATGTTAAATACACCTCAGAGAACAAAACCCATGCCAAAAAGGTTAAGAGGTTGGCTCGGACTCACCCCAAAGTGATTTCAAGGACGTCAGACTTACGGGGTGAGGTCTCCCCACCCTTCTGCTTGTTTTTATTTCCAGGTTAAAGTCTGGGACTGCAACACAGGAAAATGCATTGAGACCCTGAAGGTAAGGCCTGTGGGCATAGCACCCAAAGGTGCAGTAAAAGGCCTGCCAGGGGAGGCTGGGGGCAGGCAGGACATGTACCCTGAAAGTGAAATGCTTTCTGCAGGGAGTCCTGGACGTGGCCTATGCTTGTGCCTTCACCCCAGATGGGAAACTCTTAGTGTCCGGAGCTGCTGACTAAGCAAGACGCCGAGCGCACTGCTCTAGCAAATCATGCAGAGCCTCTGGGATGTAACATCACCACAGATGGCTCTCAGATCTCAAGCCTGCCTCTCCCTGCTGGGGCACGCGCAACCTGGCGGAATGAACTCATGAAAGGACCGTGAACGCACTTCCACACCACAGCCCCCAAACCAACCGCAACAGAGCCCCCACCAGATCCCCGCGGCCAGGACTGTCACGGCCCCACACCGGGGCACAGCAGCCCACCTCTCCTGCATGGTTACTCAAAACACCCGCAAACACAAAAGCAACACCAGCCAGTTTGTCTGTTTTATTGGCGTCAGTGCTCAGGCTTTGACGGCGTATTTCCGCAGCGGGTATAGCCGCTCCTTCCGCTGTTGCTTCTTGGTCTTCAGGTTCTCCTCGTGCTTGTTCAGCCGCCGGCGCATGGCACGCGTCTTCTTGGGCCGCAGATCCAGGGGCTTGTACTTCTTACCCTGGGTGACCGGAGAGCAGGGGGCAGTCTGAGCACCAGGGTTTAGGAGCTACTGTGGCAGCAAAGGAAGCCCCTAAGGCTGGAACTGAGCTGCTGGGGGGCATGGGGAGGATGCTGGAAGTGACTGAGGGAGGCCACTGGGGTGCGGAGGTTACTCTGTAGACCTGAGTGTGAGGAGGTGTGTACACCCAGCGCAGCAGGGGACTGAGACCCTGTAGGGGGAACTGCCCTAGTGTGAATCAGACCTGGTCCCTGCTCAAGGAGCTCCCAGCCCAGTGGGAAAGACTGAACAGCTAACGGGGGTGGGGTGGGGGGGGTGGGCACCACTGGGGAGGAGGAAAGAGATTAAGGTTTCACCTAATAACAAGCAACAGCCTGGAAATCAAGCAACTTGGTGAATACCACTTCCAAGGGGGAGAAACAGCGTGCACAAAAGCTCCAAGGGATGGCAGCTCAGGTGCTTTCTGGAAACTGCCAATAGCTCAGAGAGGGAGGCACAGGACAGGGGTGACAGCCTCAGGGCAGAGAGCTGCAGAAACCAGCTGCACAGATGAGGGTAAGCTCTGAAGTGGAGGTTTGGAGGCTAAGTCTTTGTCCACCCATATCCCCATTATTGGCAGCACAGGCAAGGGCCTCATCCATTTCAGACTGAGCCCTCCGAACTCTGCTGTCCACCAGACCAGGCACTAGCCACACCTACGGTCTACATTACAAACCCAGGTCTTCAGCCACCACAGCCATGTGTCGCCAGAGATTACTGTACCGGACGGTGCAGACAGAGAGCATTTCAAGCACCGCAGAAAGTCTATGGGACAGAACTACCAGAGGGCAGAGGCCTCATCTTTATGGCCCTGAGTGCTGCCTGGCAGCGGCTGCACTCACTGGAAGAAGACAATTTTTCCTGACGACCACCTCTGTGGTGCCCACAGAGCCTGATCAGAGTTTCAAGCCCAATTCTCAGAAAGACGCTCCCACAAATATATACACATCCAAGGATGACGGCACTCCCCCAGCCCCTGCCCAACAGTACATGCTAGAGTCCCCCAGGCAGCTAACCTAGGCCCAACACGGTGGCTTTTTTTGACAAGTGAAAGCCTCCAGCTAGTCAAACACTAACTGGGATGTTGACATGAAGCCATTTTGCAGATGTACTCAATGCCCCTAATCAACCGACTTTAAGAGAGACTATCCTGGGTGATTTAGCAGGCTTATTTCGATCAGCTCAAAGGCCTTTAATGCAGGGCAGAGGTTCTCCCCCAAGAAATCCCACCTGAGAAGAGCAGCTTCAACCTGTGTCGTCTTAGTCCTGGCCTGCCATGAACTTCCCTTCCTGACAACCAGGCCTACTGATTCTGGGCTTGCTTATTAGCTAGCCCCCAAAATCACAAAGGCCAACTCTTTGTAATAAATCAGATGCGTGTATTCACACATATGAAGTCTCTCACCGGTTCTGCTTCACTTTACTTAAGCCTTGGTAACACCAGTATTATGGACAAGATCAGAAAATGGTCATAAAAATCTCCCAGAAGCACTCAATCCACCCCTCCCTAAGACATGGTTTGTAACACTGACCCAATCACTCCATTAACTATAGGTGACTCTGGGCAATTTAACCTCTCTACACCTTGAGGTCCCATCTGAAAAATGAGAGTATCAGGTTCTTGAAAGTGACTGAGACAGTGATGGTAAAACAATTTGAAACATTTAAAGGCAATCCTCACAGACTGCCCAAACCCACTCAGCTGGTGAGGATGAATTCCAAACCCAAGGCTCCAGCCAGACTCTTACCACACTGTTGATATCCTGAAAACTGCAGCCCTGAGGATACGCAGTCTGCGAGCCACGCCAGTGGCAAGACGCTGGTTAAGAAGCAAAAAAGCCCATTCCCATGCACCCCAGCAGAATCTCTTTATACTACCCTTCTGGCCAAGGGAGGGCTGAAACTTTGCTGCCTGCAGCTAAGCATCTAACTCCCCCAGCCCAGACTCACCTTGTAAAATTTCCTGAGGTTCTCTTTCTGCGTCTGGTTGATGACTGTGAGAACACGGGCGATGGATTTGCGAACAACTCGGCTGCAAAACACAGAGACATCAGTGAAGGTGGTGGAGACATAGAATGTTGCTGCCCCCCGCCCCCCTTTCCAAGGCATCTTATTCAGGACCTGACCATATGTCCTAAGGCAGGGGGATTCCCCACCAGCTCATCCATTATCACCCAGGAGGTACCTAACCCTGTGTTTTGGGGGTTAAGGCCCGAAGACTCTAGGAGGTGGGCATCTTACAAGTAGAGACAAGTAGGACAGCAAAGGGTTCTGAGAATGTATGAAGTATTCATTGAGAAGTGGAGGGTAGACCAGGAAAGATCTTCCACCCCAGGCCACGCAGACTCAAAACTATGAAGACCTAACCAGAGCCGACCTGAATAAGCTAAGGGAAATCCTGCCACAAGCTGTGTGACCAGACTCAGGAGTCATAGGAAGAGCCACTTGGGAGGGAAAAACAAGACGTTTGACATTGTAGAAACGCGATGAGGGGAAAGGAGGAACACAGGAACAGGCTGGCAGTCATGCTGAATTGGGGGCTTGGTGGGGGATGAGGGAGGGCCACTGGGTTAAACAGCTGGTAAACACAGTCCGCATTCAGCACGCAACCTGTGTGTTCCCCAACTCATCCAACCCCCTCCCAGCACCACAGATCGGTTGTTGGGGGCCCATTTTACAGAAGATGAACACAAAACAGAACAAAACAAAAACTGGGTGGTGAGGCAGCACATGTTAGGTAGGATGTGGCAAAAGAAAATGTGTGCCCAGTTCAGCAGTTTCCAAACCCACATCCCTTTCACAAGCCCTGATTTTTTTTTTTTTTTTTTAGGATTTTATTTCTTTACTGACAGAGATCACAAGTAGGCAAAGAAGCAAGCGGGGGTGGGGTGGGTGGTGTTGGGTGGGGAGAGGAGGCTCCCTGCTGAGCAGAGAGCCCCATGCGGGGCTTGATTCCAGGACCCTGGGATCATGACCTGAGCGGAAGGCAGAGACTTTAAGCCACTGAGCCACCCAGGAGTCCCACAAGCCCTGACTCTTGCTCAAGGGAGGGGTGGGCGCAAGGCAGCCACCTACCAAGTGAGGAGGAAAAAAATCAAGTGCTGGTGGAAAGTGATTAAAAAAGGGTCCAGGTAGATTTTTCCAGGCAGCCTGAAAAAGGGTCTGGAGGGACAATCTGTTCCTTCGCCCGTCACAGAGAAGCTGAGCTACCTTCCAGGCAGAAGGGCAAAATGGTCCACGGCAGACAAGAGGTCAATCAGACAGCGGTGTCCCACGCGGCTGGGTGTGAGCAAGGGGTGCCTGGGGAGGCTGGTAGGACCGGCATGACATTCCTACCCACGCGTCCGTTCAACGATCACCTAATCGGACGCTGCCTTTGGACAGCCTCGAAAACCCACACATGCTTCGGGTGAACGGGTGTGCCCCACACCCAGAGAACCGGCCTTCACTCACATCTTGGAGAGCTTGGAAGCGGCGCCGCCTGTCACTTTGGCGACGCGCAGCTGGGACAGCTCCACCTTCAGGTCTTCCAGCTGTTTAAGCAGCTCCTCCTTCTTCTTGCCGCGAAGGTCTCGAGCCTTAATCTTGGCCTGAAAGCAAGTACAGGTGTGGATCAACCACCACCCAATAGGGCCGCCTCCCCCTCCTCAGCGCCACCCTCCCTAGCCCGACAGCCCCAGGAGGGCGCGCCAGGGCCAGCTTCCCTCGCCGAGGCCGTGCCTTGGGCAGGGTGACCGACGCCCCGGCGGGCCCGCTTTCACCCAGGTCTGCAGCGAGGCTGAGCCGCTACCCCCATTCCGCAGACTGGAAGACGGAGGCGCCGGGAGCGCGGGCCCAACTCAGTAAGGGGAGAGGGCGGGAGACCGGCTGTGGCGGCATGAGGCCACTCCGCACGGCGCCTTAAAAGCCCGGCTGGCAGATGGGACCCCAGTGCTCACCTCGAGCTTCCCACCCCAGTACCCGAGCCCCACAGCGTGCGGATGGCACCCGATTCCACCGCCCTCACCATTTCTGCACGATCTGCCGCAGCCGCCGCCGCCGGAAAGAGGCCGAGGGAAAGAGGAAGGGGCGGGGCTGACCTCCACGACTACTGCCGGGTGGCTGCGGACGCGGCCAATGGCCCCGCAGCGAGGGAACCCTAGCTCCGCCCCCGACGCCTCCACACGCCTCGCCTCCGGGAGCGCCTGGGTACAGCCGGTTTAGCCCCGCCCGGAGGAGCGTCGCGTCTGCGATTCCCCTAGTCGGCCTCGTCTCCTGAGCAGAGCGCTTGGGGAAACCGAGGCCCGGGTGACCGGCTGCTTACTGGAGATGGCACAGTGAGGACTCGAATTCCTCCCTTTAGTCCTTTACTCGTTCATTCATTCATTCGGTAGACCTTGCAGGATGCGCAGTCTGCTGCTCTGAGCTGGGCGCCAGTACCCGAGGGGTGGAGGGGATGAGGGTTGAGGGTTTTCAAAGATGAATTAACATGGCTTCTACCTTGGAAGAATTTTTAAAATCCGACGTGGGCGGGGAGAGGCAGGATCAGACAGCTGTACCCCCAACTCCATAAACTGTTTTAGTGGAGGCAGCTTGTGGCAGGGGAAAGAGCATTCAGAGCCTTTGTTTTAGTGAAACCGTTCCGGTTTCAGATTTTTGCTCTGCTGCCTAGTGCTTGCTCGCGGAGACTCTTGGCAAATCCCTTCCCCTTTCTGAGTCTCAGTTTTCTCACCTGTGAAACGGGTATTTTTGAGGATTAGGACCATGTAAAACTGAGCACAAGATCTAATGTAGAACAGTCACTCAAAAGATCATTGGTATTAATGCACCCAGTGGAAGGAACGCTTGAGTTCATAATGTACCCAGCGGAATGAACGTTGAAAGTTAAAGGGAAATTCACAAAGCAGGGAAGGTGTTCAGGCTTTCTGACTGAGCAGTTTCATTGTTGCCTCAACCAGCAAGCACGAATCTCTAGTGTCACTTCATTGCTGTAAACAAAGATGCACCAACACCTCTTAGAACTTAGTGAAAGCCAGGTTGCCCCCTTGTTGCTGTCAAGTTCCAGTAAGCCTTCCATTCCCTTATGGGGCTCTATAAATGGGACTTAGCCCATCGGACTAAATCGGGATACTACTTCCCTTTCGTCCCATACTTTTTCTTTTGTTGTCCTTTATTTGTTTACTCTTAGTAATTTCTGCATCTTTCATGGCGCTCAAACTCTCGACCCTGAGATCAAGAGTAGTGCTCTTCCAACTGAGCTGGTCAAGTGCCCCAGGTCGCAAGCTTTCCGGGCAATCCTCTCTTTAGCCCCAAATATCCCGAGTTAAATGTTTATGTGTCTGTCTCCACAGCCAGCCTGGAAGTTCCCTGGTAGATCCATGGCTGACATCTGATTTATTTATCTAGCTTCCAGGCCCAACACATGGATGCTTGTTGGATGAATGAATTAATGAGCTTTGCTACAGACCATGGTGAGGCAGGCTTCTAAGAAGTGGATTGGGGGGCGCCTGGGTGGCTCAGTGGGTTAAAGCCTCTGCCTTCGGCTCAGGTCATGATCCCAGGGTCCTGGGATCGAGCCCCACATCGGGCTCTCTGCTCTGCAGGGAGCCTGCTTCCTCCTCTCTCTCTGTCTCTCTCTGCCTGCCTCTCTGCCTACTTGTGATCTCTGTCTGTCAAATAAATAAATAAAAAATCTTAAAAAAAAAAAAAAAAAAGTGGATGGGTATGGGGAAGAGAGGGCAAACAGAGGGCAATCCTGGCATGGATTAGTCTTAAAAGGAAGCTGAATGGTGCAGAGACTTTGCTGTCATACTTTCCCAATGTTTATAGTTCTTTTAGAGCTAATGACTGTGCACATCTTTCTGAACTTGGAAGTTATCTGTGGCTCCTGTTTTCTCTCACAATGCCATATCCAGCACACCAGTAAATTCTGCAACCTCTACTTTCAAAATAACATATTCCTGCCACTCTTAATGCCAATTGCCTGGCCTAAGCTATCATTCATTGCCTGTCACCTAGACTGATGATGTCACCTTTTATTTATTTTTTTTTAAAGATTTTATTTGTCAGAGAGAGAGAGAGAGCCCAGAAGCAGGGGGAGCAGATGGCAGAGGGAGAATCAGGCTCCCCGCTGAGCCTGATGTAGGACTCGATCCCAGGACCCTGGCATCATGACCCAAGCAGAAGGCAGCTGCTTAACCAACCAAGCATTCCTGGTGTTACCTTTTAAACTGTCTCTACTATTGGCTTATATTCTCATATATTCTCAAGACAGCTGTTAAAGGGACCCTTTTCAAACTTAAGTCAGCTCATGTCACTGCCTGGAATTTCCAGTGTTGTCCCATGAGGCAGACCACATCCTTTCCTCAGCCTACAAAACCTTACAGCACCCTCTTTACACCCCAC